>NW_027187465.1:15987955-15998691 GCF_028583685.1 Petaurus breviceps papuanus | reverse complement strand
AATAGAGTTGAGATAGTAATAGTCCCTGGGACTAGTTGCTATCCTGTCACATTGCTTTTCTTTTTCTCTGTTTATCTGTAAATTACTGTGAAGTAGTCAATTCAGTCATGTGTTTAAGTTTGACATGTTATTGGTTAAGTTCATGGGACTATTGCCCATGGAAGGCCTTTTAATTCCCCTTTGGGAATCTTACCATCTCATAAACTCAATTAAAATGTTAAACACGTTTAGTTCTATTAGATAAATACAGGGGTGGACACATGTCAGTCTTTACTAGTCTTTACTCTTCAGTCAAAAAACATTTATTAAGTGCCTACTGTCTGCCAGGCATTGTGCTAAGTGCTGGGGATACAAAGAAAGTAGAAAAATAGGTCCTGCCCTCAAGGAGTTTATGTTGTAGTGTGTGCGTGTGTGTGTGTGTGTGTGTGTGTGTGTGAGTGAGAGAGAGAGAGAGAGAGAGAGAGAGAGAGAGAGAAAGAGAGAGAGATGGCATGAAAACAACTATGTACAAACAAGATACATGCAGGATAAATTGGAGATAGTTCAGAAAGGGAGGGAGTTAACATTAAAGGGGATTGGAAAAGGCTTCTTGAGGAAAGTGGATTTTAACTGGGATTAGAAAGAAGCAAAGGCAACCAGAAGGAGAAATATGTTTGTTCTGAAAATATTTCTGTAAGTTTTTGACCTGTTTATCATTTCCTGTGAGGACATCTAATAATTCTTTTCCTCCTTTCTGAAATGGTGATTTTCTGTAGCTGCCTTTGCATGATGGGAACCATGTTTTGTTTTGATGACTGATGCTTTGTAGTATAATTTGAAATCTGGAAGGGCTACTCCCCTTCATTCTTACTTTCCCCTCCACTAATTCCCTGGATAGTCTAGATCTTTATTATATAGTATTATTTTATTGAATTCTATTAAACTATCCCTTTGATAGTTCGATTGGTATAGACTTAAAACTGTAAACTAATTTCGGTAGTGTTGTTATTTTTATATTTGACATAGCTAGACTGTTCTGTTAATATTGTATGGGGTTTCATTAAGGTATTTCCCAAATGTAACAATTCAAAAGGATTCATGATAGAAAATGCCATCCACCTCCAAAGAAAGAAGTATGGAGTCTGAATGCAGAACACAGCAGACTATTTTCTTTTTTTTTTTCTCATCGTTTCTCCCATTGGTTATAATTCTTCTATACAACATGACTAATGTGAAAATAGGAGTGTTTAACAGAATATATATGTAGAATATCAGATTGCATGTTGTCTTAGGGAGGGAGAAGGAGAAAATTTAAAACTTATGGAAGTGAATGCTGAAAACTAAAAATAAATAAATCAACTTTATAAATATTTTCCAGGGGGCTGCTAGGTGGTGCAGTGAATAGAGCACCAGCCCTGGAGTCAGGAGGACCTGAGTTCAAATCTGGCCTCAGACACTTAATACACACACACAAAACTAGCTGGGTGACCTTGGTCAAGTCACTTAACCCCAATTGCCCCTACCAAAAAAAGGTTTAAAAAATATTTTTGGGGCGGCCAGGTAGCACAGTGAGTAAGAGCACCAGCCCCAGAGTCGGGATGACCTGGGATCGAATCTGGGCTCAGACACTTAGCACCAACCCAGAAATAACTAGCCGTGTAACCTTGAGCAAGTTACTTAACCCCAATTGCTTAAAAAAATATATATATTTTCCAAATCTGTCATTGTCCATTGAGCATTCTCAATATTATTTTTTCTATCATCATCATCATGGCTATCCCATTCTCATATTCTTTTAATAGGGTTTATATAGAAATGGTCTGAGAACTTGTTGCTATCCCACTATCATCATCATCATCAACAGAATCTAATCCAACAAACATGCATTAATATTATGTAGACAACCAATACTGGAAGTCCACCATTGCATTGTTAATGACCTTTACTTCATTCAATCCAACACGCATTTATAAAGCACCTACTATTTGTCAGGAGCTGTGTCATGTGCTAGAGATAAAATGACAAAAATGAAATATAAGTCCCTGCTCTCAAGGACTTTATATTCTGCTGGATTCCTTGAGTTGTGAAGGTGGTGTTTATCTCTCTCTCTCTCCACCCCACTCCTATTCTTTGATATGCTTAGGACTCCAAAGGAATGGAGAGGAATTCACTTATTCATGGAGGTGTATTCCCCCTTTTGTGCTCAGAATATTTTTCTCCTTCATGCCTGGAATGCTCTCTCTCCTCATCTCTCCTTCCTGGCTTCTCTTCTTTGAATCCCACCTCAAATCCTTTCTCTTGCAAAAAGTCTTTCCCAATCCCCTTGAATGTTAGCACTTCTTTCCCTCTGTTGATTATCTCCAGTTGAACCTGACCATGATCTTGTTTGTTCACTTATTTTTGTGTTGTCTCATCCATTAGACTGTGAGCTCCTAAAGTACAGGGACGATATTTTACCTTTCTTTTTGTTTCTAGTGCTTAGCACAGTGTCTGGCACAAAGGAAGTCCTTAATGAATACTAATTGACTGACTGACAAAATTCATTTGTTTCCTTTTAGTTAGGTTAGTTTATGTGCTAATTAAATCCCTTTCTTTTTTTTGGTCACTGGATTTATGTGTCTTTGGCATTACTAGCTATACAGTAACACATTAGATGGGGGCTTTGTAGTGGTTTTAATAGTTACCACTTCAAAATGGCTTCTCAGAATCAAAGCATAATTATTACAATGGTCAATACAGTTATCCCCATTGTGGTTTCGATATATCTTGGGTTGGCATAAGGAATTAAATGGGAATTTTGGAGGAGTTTTGCAGAAGCCACAGATGACACATGAAGCCCAGTAGACAACACACAAAAAATGTAGAAACTCAGAAATGCACAAAAATATATATATATATAGTATTATATATTATTGACCTAAATTTTACAGTAAGGTTCTGTAAACACCCCATAAAAGAAAAAGAAAAAATTCAGACTTCTTCTCTGGTGTGAAAGGAAGGTAAAAAAAATTTGCAGATTTTCCAGCTCTCAGGCATTCTGCGGTCCTAACCCCCATGATGTGGAAGGGATAACTGTAATCAGGTTCCCTTCCCAGAATCATCTTTCAAAATGTGTGAATGATTGACTCAACACTCTCTGTATTCTCCCTACCCTGAGTTGTTTGCCAATTCTTTTTTCTTGTGTACCCACAGACTGACTTTGGGGATGGGTGATGTTTAGGAGCTTGGCACTGGAGTTTCATTTTGGATAATTAAAAAAAAACATTGTTCCTCTCTTAACGTCCTCCCTTTACGTCTCATTGTGGTATGGAGACAACCCCTGGTCCTTGAAACCTCTGCCAGAGAAGTGGAAGGTTTGGCAGCTTCTGTTAAGTTGGAAAGGCTTCTAGTATACGCTGAGCAACAGATTGCGTGTCTGTCATCTGAGGACCAGCCTAGAGAAGTTTGGAGCAGTTCAGCATTAGGTTGGCCATGGGTTGATGAATTTTTTAAGCATAGCAATGGAGAGACCATATACTAAGTCACAGAGTGACTGGAATCTGGGTCACTAGAGAGAGTATCCATATAAGAAAGCAAATAATAGTAATATAATAATAATTACTATTGAAGTCAGTGGCAAGCATATAATGTTTTAGCCTCCCCTTCCCCAATAGCTCTATGAGGGAGGGGCTGCAGGCATTATTGTCTCCAGTTTAAAGAAAGGGAAACTGAGGCTCCCTGAGGTACAGTGTCAAAGAGGATCACTTGACTGATAAGTGTTGATGCATAGGATCATAGAATCACAGCATCAGAATTGGATGGGCCTGTGGAGGTCACTGAGTCTAACATCTTCATTTAATAGATGAGGAAAGTGATGCTAAGAGAGTTGAAGTGACTTACTGTAACCGGGAAGAGTTGGAGGTAGGATTTGAATGCAGATCTTCAATGATTCTGTCTGCAATATTCCAGCTGCTAAAATTATAGCAGCATGAGAGTGGTTTTTGCAAACAGAAGAAGTAGCAGGCAAGCCTGGGGGGTAAGACTGTTAAGAATCACCCCATCTGTTCTCTAATTCTGAAAGGAAAAATATTAACCTCTCTTTTTTTTTTTTTTCCTAATTGGTGGCATTCATAGGAGAAAAGAGTCACAGACTAGAGTCAAGCTGTTTGCTCACTCTGCCCGCCCATTGTTCAGTCAGCCCTGCTGGGTATCATCTGTAAAGGATCAGCTTTACCTCAACAGTCATCACCCCTCTGTCTTACCCCCTCCTCCTGTCTGCTGCTCACTCCCAGTGTTCTCCAGGAGCTGATTTATGCATTTGTTTTTCACCAGAAGTTTCTGAGTCCTTTCCTTGAGACCAGACCACAGGTCATGCCTTGTTTCTTCCTAGAAGGGTCTTCTTTGGCTGCTCTTAATTTGGGGATCCTTATCTAGATTTTTCTTTGTCTGTTTTATTGTTTCCCTTTGTCTCATACTAAAATTTCCCTCTAGTCACCCTACCATTTACTTTTTTTTTTTTTTAAGCAATCGGGGTTAAGTAACTTGCTCAAGGTTACACGGCCAGTTATTATTTCTGGGTGTGGTGCTGAGTATCTGATCCCAGATTTGATCCAGGTCATCCTGACACTGGAGCTGGAGCTCTTACTCACTGAGCCACCTGGCCGCCCCTAAGCAATCGGGGTTAACTTGATCAAGGTTACACGGCCAGGTGTTTCTGGGTGGGTGCTAAGTGTCTGAGCCCAGGATTCGATCTCCAGGTCTTCTCAACACTGGAGTCGGTGCTCTTACTCACTGTGCTACCTGGCCGCCCCACCTACCATTTACTTTTAACAAAGAAATACAATTTAAGCACAACCAAGAGACTTGTTGACTTCAATGGACATCATATACCCCCTTCCTCCTCCATAGCACTCCACCTATAGAGCACTGGGCTGGGCATCGAGGAGATCTGAGGTCAAATCTGGCCTTATTTTACATTTACTAACTGTATTACTTTGGGCAAATCATTTAACTCCACTTGCCTCAGTTTCCTCGCCTGTAAAATGGGGGTAATAACAGCGCCTATTTCCCAGGGTTGTTGTGAAGATCAAATGAGATCATGTTTATAGAATGTACTTAGTACAGTGATTAGCACAGAGTAAACCCCATGTAGCTGTTAGCTATTATTATTATTTTTCTCCCAGCGGTAGGTATTTTCCCCTTTCAAAAACCAGGATTGTTTACAATTTATCCAGATTCTACTACCATGTAGCTTCATTTTTGTTTATTTTATTATTGCTATTATGTGTATTATTCTCTTAATTCTGTTAAATTCACTCTGTATCCGTGAGTACAAGTTTCCCATTTTCTTTGAGCTTTTGATATTGATTTTTTTTTTCATTTAGAGCAGTGTAAAATATATATTGTGTGGGGATGTCTGAATACATAGATAGCAGTCTCTGGGTACATACATATGATAAATATGACATGGGATCTGCCCCCCCCCCCCCATGTGGAGAGTGGGACAAGAGTAGCCAGGGGTTTCCAGCAGTCTAACTGGAGGAAGGGGCAAGCAGGGTCCAGGACCACTGAGGTGGGGTACATCACCTGGAGTCTCCAAAAAGGATGTCAGGGTAGAATATTATCTCTTTGCTACCCCTTAAATACCTCTGATATAAAGATAAAAGTTTGGGTTCAGAATGAAAGCCACCCCCTAATCACAAGGAGGGAGGCTTGCCTTGAGCTTAACACTTGCCAGCTGCTAAACCAGCCTCTTCTCATCAAACAGGGATTATACAAAAGACCATCATGAATAGCTAGTAAACTTCTGTATCAAAGAAAACTGCAAACATCAATAGAAGTTATACTAATTAGACTCTAACAAAGAATACACAAGGGTAAATGAGCTCTTTAGCTGGAAGAGAGATAAGATCTCAGATCAAACACACAGACAGGGAATGATCTCACCCAGGGGGAGTCTGCTCTCAGGGACTAGACATCAGGGGACATGAGGGGGGCTGACTTTCCCTATGTATCTACAACTCCAGGGCTCCAGTTTACCATTGCTGGGCTTCTCTCTCAACCCATCCTGCCTGAAGGTCCTCTCTCCAAGTGTGTCTCCACAGACAAAAGTAAATGCTTTCTCCATTCATCCAGCCTTGTGGCTAGGCGTTCTTTCAGCCACTCAGGGATCATCTCTTACATTTGTGCAGCACAGGTCATATGGCTTTCCCTCAAGAAAACCACTCCAGTCTTGATCAGAAGCAGGGTTATAGCAAGAAGATGCCATTTGTCATCCATTCCCCAACTCATGGGCATTTATTTTTGTTTTCATTGTTTTGCTACCACAAATAGCTGCTTCTATGAATATTTTGGTATAGATGAGTGCTTTCTGCCTTTGACTTTGGCGGAGATCATGCTTAGTCATGGAATCAGAAGACCAAAGGGTATAGACTGTTCAAACTGTGTTTCAGAATTGTGCAGATGTTGTATATGATCGGAGAGGAGACTTGTGTCTTTTAATGAAAGCCAAATCCTATGAATCCAATTCAATCCCACAAACATTTTCTAAGTCCCTACTAGGTGAAGAGCATCAGGAATACAAATACATAAGTAAATGTAGGAATTGTGAAATCATTAGCTTGAGGGAGACTCCCAGTATGGAAATTATCTCCACCAATCCAAATGACCACTCACCTATCAATCAACAAGCATTTATTAAGTTCCTACTATATGCTAGGCAATTTGGTAGCTAAGTCTTAGAGACTTACTAAAAACTCATTTCAGAGAAGTTAAGTGATTTATCCAGGGTCACACAGCAAAGAAGCATCAGAGGCAAGATTTGAACCCAAGTTATCCCAATTAAAGTCCAAGGCTCTATGTCTTACTGCCTCTCTAGATACTGAACAAAGACAAAAAGCTAGGAAAGAAGCCTACTGGAATAGGACCATTGGGAATGGACCTTAGAGACCATGAACCCATTTATTTTTTGGAAGAGAGAACTGAGATATCAATTGGGAAGGGAACTTACCCAAGGTCACCCAGCTCTAAACTTATCCCAACTTGGATCAAATTACCTTTACTCCCCATATAGTGATTTCACCAGTCAACAATCATTTAGCTGAGAACACATCCCTCCTGTGTCTGACTGGGATCAGGGAAGTGACTTTTGGCAAAATAAAAATCTAGGTTAATATAAACCTGGCTTTTCTGCAGAAACCAATATTTAATTCTCTTCTCTTTCTTTCCCTCACAAAAGAAGTCAGTGATAGTAAAAGCTCTGAGGATATTTTCCACTGGACTGGAACCTATTCCTTCAAAAAAAAAAACCCCATTTTTTTTAAGCCAAAAGCAATGGAAAGGAAGCCTAATAATTAGCATGGACTAGATTTAGAATACTAGAATTTAGATAGAATACTAGATTTAGGGTTGGAATGGAACCTAAGAGGTAACTGAGCCCAATTTATACATTTAACAGATAGTCTGAAAGCTGGGACTCCTTATTATTTCTGAACCTGTAGTGCCCAGCACAGGACCTGGCATGGATACTTAATAGATGCTTATTAAATGAATGGATGGATAGATATCACTATAAACCAGGAAGGTCGTGACTTGGCCAGAGTCACAGAGCAGGTTAGAGGCAGACATTAGAATCTGAGATTCAAAACTGGAAGGGACTTCAGAGGTCCCCTAGCCCAACTCCTTCATAGTCCTCTGAACTGAGGTTCAGAGAGCCCAAGGTCACACAGGCAGCAAGTAGCCAAGATGGGATACGACTCTAGGTCCTCCAACTCCAGAGCCAATAGCCCTTTCCACTATATTACACAATGTTAGCTTTACTATTGCTCAGTTACTTTTCAGTCCTGTCTGACTCTTCATAACCCCATTTGGGTTTTCTTGGCAAAGATAACTGGATAGGTTTGGCATTTCCTTCTCCAGCTCATTTTACAGATGAGGAAACTGAGGTAAACAGAGTGAAGTGATTTGTCTAGGGCCACAAAACTGATAAGTGTCTAGAGCTGAATTTGAACTCAGGTCTTTCTGACTCCAGGCTTGGCACTGTTTCCACTATGGCACCACCTAGCTGCCCAATGTTAGCTTAGTTTGACTTATTTTACATTTGGAACCTCTGCGTAAATTCATGTTGAGACAGTTTTCTGGGCTATATTATGACCTGTCAAATACCTCTCACATCCAGGCATCAGAAAAAGAGCCTTGTTCTGTCCTGTCATGACAAATTTAGGATACTCAGATCCTAAATGTGGAGCAGGGCAACTGGGTGGTGCAGCCTGAAGTCAGGAAGATTTATCTTCCTGAGTTAAAATCCAGCCTCAGAATACTTACCAACTGTATGACCCTGGGCAAGTCACTTCACCTTGTTTGCCTCAGTTTGCTCATCTGTAAAATGAGTTGGAGAAGGAAATGGCAAACCATACCTGTATCTTTGCTAAGAAAATCCCAAAGAGTTGGACACCACCAAAGAACAACAACAAAATAAGACCAGGAAAGGGACCTGAGAGGACATCTTGTCTAACTCTCACATCTCACACATGGGGACATTAAGACCCAGAAATAACTTATCCAAGGTCACATGGGGAATAAATAAGATGCAGAGCTGGGCCTCACGCCTGAGGCCCCCCCCCCCCCCCCCCGGTCCTCAGACTTCAGATCCAGCCTTTTTTCAGCCACATTCGCCATGTTAGGACTGTTTAAGCTGGAACCTTCCCAGTCTGAGCTCTGTGCCCAGGAGAAAGCCATAGAAACAAATGCAAACCAAGTGGTTTTCTCTGTGTGTGACTCTGGGGTGTTTGAGCCGACTGGAATCTCATCCAAACCAGGAAAGACCCTAATAAACAGTTAATTATATGGCGGTTCAGTAAATAGTGGCAAGAATACAGAAGCTAACGTGTAATTACCCTTAATTTAGTTGAATCCATAGTGGAGCTCCTAGGAGCCCTCTAACACAGTAGTCATTATTGATCTCCAAGTGCAGGCTTGTGGTCAGAATACAAGGTCAATAAACCCTTGCCTAGATGGCGTGAAGGTATTTGGTCCAAAAGTCCAAGTGCGTCAGTCACTTACAATGAATCACAGAATCCTGGAATCAGAGGCTTGGAGTCAAAGGATCCCAGACTGATGATCTGAGGACACTGAGGGCTGGGAGGGGTTTCAGAAATCATCACCTTCTTCCAAGAGCAGGGGAAGAATTAACATGTACTCAGACAGGAAATATCTTCCATGATGGAGGGTCACAGACAAAGAACTAGGAGGAACCTCACAGGTCATCCAATCAAGCCCAAGAACAGAGAAGTCAAGTGACAGGATCAGAGACTAAGAGTTGGAAGAAAGCTAAAATTCCATCTAATCCAACCCTCTCATTTTACAGATGGGAAAACTGAGGTCCAGAGAGTTTAAATGACAGAGGGTCAGAGACTGAGAGCTGGAAGGGCCCTTAAATTCCATCTAATCCAACTTTCTTATGATAAGGGAAATTGAGACCTATAGGGGTTAAGTGACTTGTTCCAGGTTGCACAGTGACACAGCCAGTATTCAAAATCAGGTTCTGTGAATACAAGTTCAATGATCTTTCCTTTGCTGCCTCCTGCCCAAGAAGTGGCTGTTTAGGCTTCGCCTAAAGACCTCTAGCAAGGGAGAAACCCATTACCCCCTGGGGCAGCCCATTCAATTTATGGAATTTTAAAATAAGCTATAAAACATTTATGAGGTTTTTTTAAAAAAAGTCTTTCAGAGAGAGAGAGAGAAAGAGAGGAGAGAAAGGAAAGCGGAAGAAAGAGAGGGAGAGACAGAGAGGGTGGTGAGAATGATGGAGAAGATACAGGGATAGAGACAGAAGAGAGAAAGGAGAGAGAGAGAGGGAGAGAGAAAGGAAGAGAGGGAGAGAGAGAGAGAGAGAGAGAGAGAGAGAGAGAGAGAGAGAGAGAAGAGAGAGAGAAACAAAGAGAGGGAGAGAGAAAGAGGGAGGGAGAGAGAAAAAGGGAGGGAGGAGGGAGGGAGAAAAAGAGGGAGGGCATAATGGATCAAGTGTTGGCCTTAGAATTAGGAAGACCCAGGCTCAAATTTAGCCTCTGAAGCTGACTAACTGAATAATGCCAGATAAGTTGCTATAACAACACCAACCATAATAGCTAACATTTTTATGCTGCTTTGCAATTATCTCATTTGATGCTCCCAACAACTCTGAGAGGTAGGTGCTATTATTATCCCCATTTTACAAATGAGGAAATTGAGGCAAAAGTTAAATGATTTGCCCAGGGTCACACAGCCAGTAAGTGTCTGAGGGGAGCTCAGGTCTTCCTGCCTCCAGGCCCAATCCTCTCTCCACTGTGTTGCCTTGCTTCACCTCTTAGTGCCCCCAGGAGATTCCCCCCACCCCTTGCCCCAAGAAGGGCAGGGGTAGTGTGGTACAGTACAGTCAGAGGGTCTGGGTTCAGATCTTGCCTCTACCATTTACTTCCTGTGTGACCTTGGGCAAGTCATTGTTTCCTCACCTGTATGGTGAGGAGGTTGGACTTTACATGATAGCCCTCGAGGTCCAGCTCTAAACTTATCATCCTGTGGTCTCTCAAGACAGAGAAGTTTTAACGTCATGATCATAACCTGAGTGCTCAATGCTGATGAACACAAAAATATTGCTGTTCTTCCATGTCTTTTTTTACTTGAGAGATACAAAAACAAGAGCCTGTTAGAATACAAGAGGAGGTACTGACAGATACAAAAGCAAGGGCCTGCTAGAATGTCAGAGCAGGTATTGAAGGCTACCAAAACAAGGACCTGCTAGA
>NW_027187465.1:15984774-15987945 GCF_028583685.1 Petaurus breviceps papuanus | reverse complement strand
AATGTCAGAGCAGGTATTGAAGGCTACCAAAACAAGGACCTGCTAGAATATAAGAGCAGGTACTGAGAGATACAAAAGCAAGGACCTGCTAGAATATAAGAGCAGGTACTGAGAGATACAAAAGCAAGGACCTGCTAGAATGTCAGAGCAGGTATTGAAGGCTACCAAAACAAGGACCTACTAGAATATAAGAGCAGGTACTGAGAGATACAAAAGCAAGGACCTGCTAGAATGCAAGAGCAGGTATTGACAGATACAAAAGTAAGGGCCTGCTAGAATGTCAGAGCAGGTATTGAAGGCTACAAAAACAAGGACCTGCTAGAATATAAGAGCAGGTACTGACAGATACAAAAGTAAGGGCCTGCTAGAATAAAAGAGGAGGTACTGACAGATACAAAAGCAAGGACCTACTAGAATGTCAGAGCAGGTACTGACAGATACAAAAGTAAGGGCCTGCTAGAATACAAGAGCAGGTACTGACAGATACAAAAGTAAGGGCCTGCTAGAATGTCAGAGCAGGTATTGAAGGCTACAAAAACAAAGACCTGCTAGAATATAAGAGCAGGTACTGACAGATACAAAAGGGCCTGCTAGAATGTCAGAGCAGGTACTGAAGGCTACAAAAACAAGGACCCGCTAGAATATAAGAGCAGATACTGACAGATACAAAAGTAAGGGCCTGCTAGAATATAAGAACAGGTACTGACAGATTCAAAAGCAAGGGCCTACTAGAATACAAGAGCAGATACTGAGAGATACAAAAGCAAGGGCCTGCTAGAATATAAGAACAGGTACTGACAGATACAAAAGCAAAAGCTTGCTAGAATGTCAGAGCAGGTACTGACAGATACAAAAGCAAGGACCTACTAGAATGTCAGAGTAGGTACTGACAGATACAAAAGCAAGGACCTGCTAGAATACAAGAGCAGGTACTGACAGATACAAAAATAAGGGCCTGCTAGAATGTCAGAGCAGGTATTGAGACACAAAAACTAGACAAAATAAAGACAAATTCATGTACTAGACCCCAGGGAGGTTCCGGGGCAGAGTCCAAGGAGTTTAGAGTCATTGATTTCTGAGATCCCTGCAAAGCTCTCAAGTCTGATATCAGTTTTTTTCTTCCTTCAGCACAGGATCATAGATCAGATCTGGAAGGAACCTTAGAGGATAGCTAGTCCCTTCCCTTCCCCTCTTCCCATTTTACAGAGGAATGGGGCCCCAGAGAAGGGAAACAACTTATCTGAGGTCCCCTAGGTAATAAGTAGCAGAGCCAAGATTCAAACAGAAATCCTCAAACTCAGGAAATCAAGCACTCTCCACCAGAGTCATGACTAGGGTGGGACGACTAGGGCTTTGCCCCTGGGTGCTAAATTTAGAGGGCAATGAGAGATCACTTGTGTCCTTCTGAAGTGGTAGAACCAACTAAGCTTAGCAACTCATTAACAAGAATAATTAGTTAAAATGGAAAGCTACCAGATGGTCTGGGGTGAGCTCTAGCCCCTTAATTGAGGGCACTTTTTAAAAAGGAGCTGCCTGCCCCAGGGTACTGTTTGGGGTACTGGTCTGGAGGGCAAAAATGCTGAGTTTCAGCACTGGGGGAAAGGCTGTTGCTCCCAGAAGTCTCTGTCTGGGTGCAGCTCACAGCACCACGCGGACGAGCTGAGCTTTGAGACCTGGCTTTCTGTCCACATGGATCTGGTGTAGTCTGGATTCAATGACAAATGTCACCTCTGGAAAAGCAGCTGCTGCAGGGGGATTGTTCTGTTGACCTCTTGAGCATACCCACGGGCCACAAACTCCCCTGAAAGGGACTATAAATTGGGAATTGTCTGCTAACCCTCCTCACTGCCAGTTTTCCTATGATGAATTCCTTCTCATTAGCAAATGTGCTTGGCTGCCGCAGCCAGACAGACACCCTCTGAACTCAGCGCTGATTGCCTGTTCACTGGCTTGGCAATTAATCATGGCTGCCTTCAGCAAATTCCAACCAACAAGAATTTCTCAAATCCCTGCTCAGTGCCAGGCACTCTGCTAGGCATTGAGGGGACAAAGGAAAAGAGGAAAATGGTGCCTACCCTCAGGGAGCTCACATTCTATATCTATGGGGAGAACATTAGTCAATCAATCAACAAACCTTTAGAAAATATCTATTATGGGCATCCAGGTGGTACATTTTATAGATCACTGGACTTGGAACCAGCAAGACTGATCTTCATCAGTTCAAACCTGACCTCAGACACTTACTAGTTGTGTGACCCTGGGCAAGTCATGTCAACCTGTTTGCCTCAGTTTCCCTATCTATAAAATGAACTGGAGAAGGAAATAGTAAACCACTCCAGTATCTCTGCCAAGAAAACCCCAAATGGGGTCACAAGGAGTCAGACATGACTGAAACAACTCAACAATATTTTGCTGGTTACTGGGGTGACAAAGAAGTAAACAGAAATGAGTGCCCCTCCCCGCCCAAGGACCTTCCATGCTTGGAGAGGGCCGGATAACCACATGCATGGAGAAGGAGAGAACAAGAAAACTGAGGAGGGAGAAAAGCGAGGACACTTGGGGAGGGGGTGTGAATCAGGGAAGGCCTCGTGGAACTGAGCCTTGATGGGAGATGAAATATATATTGACTTCGTTTGGAAACAGTGTGGAGATGGTACGAGGAATGGTCAGGGACCTGGCCTGGAAGGATCACACAGGTATCTTAGAGTAAATCACGCAAGACAATTGAAGGTCACCTGAAATATTGTCTATATAGGTCCTGGACCATTTTCTTGCTCTCCCCCCCCCGCCCCCCAATTCAATTCAACAAATGTTTATTAATCACATGTGCCAGAAATAGGGGCAGTCAGGTGGTGCCATGGAAAGAGCACTGGACTTGGCGCCAGGAAGACTCATCTTCCTGAGTTCAAATCTGGCCTCAGATACTTACTAGCTGTGTAACCCTGGGCAAGTCACTTAACCCTGTTTGCCTCAATTTCCTCATCTGTAAAATCAGCTGGAGGAAAAAAATGGCAAACTAGTCCAGTATTTTTTGCTGGGAAACAACAAATAAGAGTCATGGAGAGTTGAACATAGACCCTCCTGAAGGTTTTCACCTTAAAATCCTCTTCCCCTCTTTCCTTCTTTCCTTCCTTCCTTCCTTCCTTCCTTCCTTCCTTCCTTCCTTCCTTC
>NW_027187465.1:15961599-15984764 GCF_028583685.1 Petaurus breviceps papuanus | reverse complement strand
CCTTCCTTCCTTCCTTCCTTCCTTCCTTCCTTCCTTCCTTCCTTCCTCCCTTCTTTCCTTTTTCACCTTCCTTCCCTCATCTCTCTTTTCTCTCCCTCTCTCTCCATCTCCTCCCCAAATTTCATGAATCTTCTCATTTTTCTCTGTTAAACTTGATTCTCTTCTTGGGTTTTCTCAGCCCTCACTTGATTTGGACTGTAGAAGGCAAGCTTTCTGTTCACTGCCAGGACTCCCCCGGCCTTTGTAGCTGAGGCTGACAGCCAGCTAGCTGGGCAGGACGGTGTCGGTTAGAAGCAGCTGATGTGTGTGGACAGACAATGCATCCACGAGGCCCTGGCCCTGCAGTCATAGGGTAGGAGAAATGCTGATGAGCCTCATCTGTCTGATTGAACCAGAGCAGCTCTGAGAGGTCTCATCCTTGCAAGTCAGCTGAGAAAGGGTGATATGGGAGGGCAAAGTAGCAGAAGCAGAAGGAAGAGTTCTTGGCCCTAGAATGAGCCCAAATGGTCCATGGGAATGCACACAAAAGCCCAGTGCCTCATTGAAAACTGAGGTTACTGATGGCAATTCAAAGGCAAAGGCCATTGGTCTAACAAAGAGAAGGGAGGAAGAAAACAAGGAAGGAAGGAAGGAGGGATGGAGGAAGAGAGGAAAAGAGAGGGAGGAAGGCAGGATGGAAGGAAGAATGGAGGGAAGCAGGAAGGAATATAAGAGGAAAAGGAGAAAAGGAAGGAAGGGAGGGAGGGAGGAAAGGAGAAGATAGGGAAAGAGGAAGAAAGGAAGGGAAGGAAGGGAAGAAAGGGAGGGAAGCAAAAGAGGGAGGAAAAAGGGAAGGTGAAATGGAAAGTAAGATGATAGAAGGAAGAAAAGGAGCAAAGGAAAGAAAGAAGAAGAAAAGGAAATTAAAATGAAGACAAAAAAGGAAGAGAAGGATATAAGGAAAGAAAGAGAAAAAGACAGAAGGGAAAGAAAAGGGGAAGAGGGAAGGAAAACAAGCAAGTAAATCAGAGTAAGAGGGAGCTAGAGGGAGAAAGAAGAGAGGGAGAAGTGAGCAGGGGAGATAAAGGAGGTAGAGAGCATGGAGGAGGGAGCAGGAGAGAGGTCTCAAAGGGAGGAGGGAGAGGCAGACAGAAAAAGATGCAGAGGAGAAAGAAAGGGAAGCAAAGGAAAAGGGGCTGAAAATGAGCTGGGGCTTGGGATGGCATGAGTCTCTGATGAAAATGCCACATTTGCAAACACACTGCTCCCTGACAAGTGCCAACAGGCCCATTCCAGAGTAAAGAGGCTACATCTGTCAGGCTTTGCTTCCACAAGTAAAATACTTTTCCTCATTCTCTCTGCTGGGATTTTGCAAGCCTGGTTTTCCTTCTGCATGGACCCCACCACCTAGTCGATCTTTGTGCATGTGTGGCCCCCCTAGGGAGCAGGGCTGGGATGCCAAAGGCCAGGGAGGAAAGGTTGACTGCCGTCTCACCAACCAAGGCACATCACACAGGTAGCCTGGCAAAAGAGAGCAAACAACTATGTCCTTGGTCAGTGTTTAACAACCGACTCTCTGTATAGAATTCAGGACACACTTGGGAGTTTGATTTGCACACCTAACATTTGCTCCATCACTTTGTTAAGTCTAGAAACAATCAATAATACAATGAATCACGCCTTACTTTGTAACACTTTCTGATTTCTGAGGTATCAATGCTTAAGCTGAAATTTTAACAATAGGCTTTTTCTTGAGACAGTTTGAGTTGACTCCTTGGTCTTTTCTTAATGGCAGAGACAGACAGACAGACAGAGAGACAGACTGAGAGACAGTGACAGAGAGAGACAGAGAGAGGGACAGAGACAAGAAAGAGATACAGACAGAGGCAGAGAGAGACACATAGACAGAGACAAGATAGAGACAGACACAGAGACACAGGGGGACAGATGAGACAGAGATAGAGACAGAAACAGTCTCTCTCTCCTCCTCTCCTTCTCCCTCTCTCCCTCTCCCCCCCTCTCTCTCTCTCTCTCCTGTAAATCCTTAAGAACTTAGCCACTATCAAATCTCCAAAAGACGTATAAAGTATTCACATGTCATTTTTGATATTTTTTCTCCCCAGGTTTGGATTTGTTCTTAATTCAATAAACATTGACTCAATGAGCAGGGAAGTTACGCCACTTGCCAAAAGTCACACAGCTGAGTGAATCAGGATGTCGGAGTTAACAGCCACTAAGTAGGGGCCCCTCTTCTGTGCAGCTCTAGCTCCCAAATTTCAGGAATCCCGGGTCCCAGGAACTGCTGGGTGGCTGTTCCTCACACACTCTCACTTGTGTCTATTCACCTAAGAAACAGCATGATTTCATAAAGGAAGAAGTGGCCCCTGCCTTCAAGGGGTGGGAGAGGGGGGGGGGGGGGGGGGGGGGGGCAAAGGGTTTATATTAATAATAAAAAAAGCATTGCTATTAGGGTGGCTGCAGCAATAGGAGTGGTATGAGAAGACTCAGTATCAAAGTGAATGTTTCCAGCTGTGTAATATGGGGGAGTCACTTAAGATCTCTGTGCCTGTCTCGTTACTGTAAACGAGGGATAAATGGGAGGCCCAGATGCTATAATATATATACAGTGCTTCAGAGAGAGCTAGCGGGCTCAGTGGAGAGAGCACTGGATCTGGAGTCAGGCACTTACTAGCTGAGTGAACCTGGGAAAGTCACTTAACTCCACTTGCCTCAGTTCCCTCAACTGTAAAAAGGGGGTAATAATTGCATCTACCTCCCAGAGCTGTTGTGAAGCTCAGTAAGATCATATTTATAAAGTGCTTATCACTGCCCAGTACATGATAGGTTTAATATAAAATATTATATAATAAATATACTTTCAATAAAATTAATTTAAAATAAATATGAAAATAATATAAATATAAATGCTATTATTAGTAGTAAATTTGCAATTAGTCTTAAAAATGAAGTAAACTCCTGTCCTTCGGGAATTTGAATTCAGCTGATAGAAGGTAAATGTGAGGAGGGCAAAGGAGAGCTCAGACAACCCGTAAGCACTTCTTGTACACCCACTATGTGCCAAACATCATGCTAGGATCTGCGTGACACAAAGGTAAGGAAAGCAGTTCATTCCCTCAGGAAGCTTCTACTCAAACAGGCAGCGAACACACCGAGGATATCTACAGTTTTCCCTTCCACATTGAGGGGATTAGAGGCAATGTCCCCACGATCTGGAAAATGCTGGTGACATTTTTTGACCTTCCCTTTGTACTAGAGAAGAAATTTGAATTTTTTCTTCTTTTTTATGGAGTGTTCACAGTACCTTAAAAGATAAAATATGTTGATATTGATATTACACAATCCTACACAAATATTTTGTGCACTTTCTGAGTTTCTCAACTTTTTCGGTGTCATCTGTAGCTTTCACAAAGCTCCCCCCAGAATTCCCATTTAATTTCTTATGCCAACTCGAGATATATGGAAACCTCAACGTGGAAAGTCGAGATGTTGAAGGAGTAACTGCAGTAGGAAATGCAGGAGGGAGGGCTTGTACCAGCAGCCAGGAAACATCAGGAAGAGGTTTTTACGCAGTAATTGGGTTGTAGAAATAGCAGTGATAACAGAACATAAGTAAAGGATGTCTCCAGCAAACCTCTTGGCCTGCCCCTCTACAAATGTACACAGTCCAGCTCCGAGAGAGGCTCACATATGAGGTAATGTATGGGGAAGTATGTAGGCAAAATAAAGAAATGTGATCTAAGTACAAAGTGTTATTATCACGTGCATTATGCTCATTTTAAACACAAGATCTGAATCTTAGACCACTTTAGATCACGATCAGAATGGGAGAGATGCCAAGCTGGGAACTCACAGAGGCCTATATGCTCCCAGGAAAAAACATCCTGTCTGGTTTAATGAGAAGTCTCTGGCTGAGAGAAGGGGCCCCCTTTGCCCCTCCTGCTCCCGAGCCCTGGCAGATTCAGTGGATCCTTTTTCTAAGTTGGGCCTTCATTTTTTCCCCACGTCTCTAAAATATGAGCCTGGTCTCAAAACGTCCCTTCTTTTCTCTGACATTCTAGGCTTTAAGTCTACCATTCTTCCTCTTCCTCCTCCCCTCTGATTCCTGGCTTTATTGACCTTTTTCAGGACACCAGTCCCACCTGCTTTGGGAGCCCCTTCCTGTACCCTCTGCCCTCCCCAGCCTCTGGGCTTGTCCTCTGTATACATCTACTCTGTATACATCTTCTATGTTCCTAGTCATGTGAATGTTGTCTCTTTCTTTAGACCCCAGGCTTCTTGAGGGTTCTGCATTGTTTTCTGCAAAGTGCCTGGAACAGAGTAATAGCTTAATAAATGCTTGTTGACTGCTGGCCTCCATTCTATGGGCCCCTCCCAGTTCTGACATTTTCTATTCTAAGCTGCTTTCTAGCTTTGACATTCCCTGTTCTAAAGTCCCTCCCAGATCTGACATCCCCTGTTCTCAGGCCCCTCCCAGCTCCCACATTTGCTAATTCTTTGCCTAGTCCTACCTGCAAGCCTCTTGAAGCATCTTCCCCCTGCCAGCTGTCTCATGAGTGGACATGTGAAGTGGGAAGCAGACCTGACTTTTGTCCTCACTGGCTTCTCTTCTATAAATGGAGGTGTGGTGGGGGCTGTCAGACTCAGTGATACCTAAGTTCCCTTAAGCCTATAAAAACCCTGTGATATTCTGCCCCTCCGGAGGCCCTCTGCTCCTCACCCACCTTGTGTCCACCCTGGGCTTCCTCCCTTCCCCTCTCCTCCTCTCTCTCTTCCTCTGTCCTTTCCCCTTCTCCCCCCCTCCTCTCTCCCTTCTCCTCTCCTCCCCCTCCTCTCCCCTCTCCCTCTCCTTTCCCTCCCCTCTCCTTCTCCTCTCCCTCTCCTCTCCTATCTCCTTTCCCTTCCTCCTCCTCCTCCCCTCTCCCTCCCCTCCCTCTTCCCTCCCCTCTCCCTCCCTTCCCCCTCTCCTACGACCCTCCCCCCCTCCCCGCCCCTCCATTCCCCCCCCCCACCTCCCCTTCCCCCCACTCCCTACCCTCCCTAAGAGCTTAATCTCTTTCCATGCATTATGCCCGGCTCAGTTCAGGCCAGAGGAGCTCACAGGTGTTTCAGCTCCCTGGAATCGATTAGAGGCGTGTCTAGAATGGCTTGCTCCCCAGGTGGAGTGATGCCACTGGGAGTTTGGCCCACGCATTGCAGAGGGATGGGGCAGGACAAAGGTCCAATTCCCTGAACCCTCGGGAGATCTCGGACATTCTCAGCCCCCTCCCCGCAGTGCGTTTATTTAAAGCAGCTGTTCACAAATACTATTACTAACCCAAGCCACCCCGAGCCCGACCCCCGCAGTAGGAGGTGGAAGGTCTCCCTGGCCCTTCCCCCAACCACGCCTGGGCCACGGAAAACCTTCGCAGAGATGGAAGGCGGCCGGCCTGGCTTTGGGGAGCCCTCCACCCCTGGGGCCCTGGGGCTGCCCCTCCTGCTCCGGGCCCGGGTGCTGCGACCCCGACTTCGCGGCCGGGAGCCAGGAGAGCGACCAGTGGCCCTTTGTTGGGAATAATAAACCAGTACCCATGGAAACGCATTGTGACGTCATGGCACTGTGAGGTCATAAATCGTTCCAAGGGAAGAATAAGGCCCAGGCAGTCCCGGATGCAATGGATTCCAAAGCTTAGGGCAGCTGGGAAGGACGTGGAGTGAGTGGGGTGGGAGCTGGGAACTCCATCACCATCACCACCACCATCATCATCATCATCATTATTAGAACAACTATTGTTAACGATTTTCATTCAGTCAGTAGCTTGTTTAGTTTAATTATTTTTTCTTTTGCTGTTTAAAAATTAAAACATATAAATAAATAATTCGAAACCTCTTGAGTGGAAAGATTTGTCCCAGGAATTTCCTGTTGGCCAATGTCCAGGAGGCAGAGGATGCCAGCAGTACTTCGAACAATGTTAGCTCCACTTGGCCCAGTTACAAGGAAACTTCCCAAATCCCCCTCTTTATTAGCTGAAATTCGACTCTGGAGAGGTTATTGGGCTTGGGACCCTGATGTCTGCATGGGAATATGGGATTTGCCCTCTTGTCCCCCTCTCTGTGTTCCCTCCCCCCTTCCCCTTTCCCTTCTTTCTCTCCCTCCCTCCCCATTCTCTCTCTCTCTCTGTATCTCTCCTCAACTCCTCCTCTAACCTTTGCCCCCTTGCTACCCTCACTCCACCTTTATAGTCTTGGCTATAAAGCTTAGCCTGGCTACCCAGGGTCACAAGATCCCAGATTTACAGCTGAACAGGACCTTAGAGGTCCTTGTAGCTCTCATTTTACAGAGAAAGAAACTGAGGTCGAAGAGGTTGTCATCTGCCCAAGGTCACACCATAATAAATGCCAGAGCTGGAATTCAAACCCAAGATCTCTGACTCCAAAGTTCTGCTTTTGCTCTTGCTGGCTTTGCGGGCCATGCTCGCTTTGCTCAGAAAAATAAACATTCTGATTGGGAGGACTGAAGGGCAGGCCCACTGCCCAAAGTCTGAGATGCCAAGATGGACTGGAGAGATGGACTCATTTGCTGGCTGGGGGCTCTGAGCTGCAAATGGAGCCAGGCTGTGGGACCGCCACATCCATTCTAGGAACTCGTTGGGCCAATGACTCCACTCATTGTCCTCACGGTTGGAGAGAGGGGTCACAGTGGCCAACCATCTGCCAGGGCCCTCTGGCTGCATTTCTACAGATACATTACTTGTCCCCTGCCAGGCACTTCCCCATTACCGTGGTTGGCCCCAGGCAGAATTGGAAAGGAGGAGACTTTTGTCTTTGGTGGCATTGCTCCCTCTCTTCCTCAGATTTGGCAGTCAGCTTGGACTGCCCTTGGCTGACCAGGGCCCCTACTTTAGCACCCCCCCAGGCCTTGAGTATTCTTGGTGAAGACAATCAGTATAATGAAAAGTACTGGAATCCAAGAACCTGGGTTTGAGTCTTGGCCCTGCCATTTGCCATTGGCCAATGTCCAGTAGGCAGAGGATGCCAGCAGTATTTCAAACAATGTTATTTCCTCCTAGACCTGTTACAAACAAACTCCCCACATCGTCCTATTTCTTGGCTGAAATATGACCCAGGGCAAGGCCGTGGCTCCCCTAACTTTGAGAAAAAGGAGTTGGGGGGTGAAGGGATGATCTCTAAGGCCCCTTTCAGCTCTAGCCTATGATCCTAAGTCTTTTTCTATTCCTCCTTCCCCTCCAGCTTTGAATATAGGTCCAGTGATAGACTCCATACTTACTCTAAGGATGAGCCCACCTCAGTCTGGCAAGGCCAAAAGGGTGGTGCATAGGTGTCGGGTTTGTGGCCGCTGCCCCTCATGAGGCCTATCTTTGAAGGCATGAAGGAGTTGAGAAGGAAGCGTGGTATGATGGAAGGAAAACTGGGTGGAGGCATGGAATCACTGTGCTAAGTGCTGGATCATAGATTTAGACCTCAAAGGCCGCACAGAGGCTATCTAGAATAGTAGAGCGGAAAGAGGCCAGCTTTATATGAGAGATCACCTGGATTTCAATCTTGCCTCTGCTACTTTACATACTGTGTTTAGTTATTTTCAGTCTTGTTTGAAACTCTCCATGACTCCTTTTGGGTCTTTCTTAGCAAAGATACCGGAATGATTTACCATTTCCTCCTGCAGTTCATTTTACAGATTAGGAAACTGAGGCAAACAAGGTTAAGTGACTTGCCCAGTGTCACACAACTAGTAAGTGTGTGAGATGGATTTGAACTGAGATCTTCCTGACTCCAAGTCTGGGGTTCTAACCACTGCCCTATTTACCATATCATCTCAATCAAATCTCTTGGACCCTAATTAGCTTCCTCATCTGTAATAATGAAGGGTTGAACTCAAAGTCCTCTGTGGTCCCTCTCCAACTCTCCACTCTAATGTGTGACCCATCCCTAAGCCACTAGACTAGGAGTCTGGACATCTGGTCTCTAGCCCCAGTTTTGCTATTAACCTACTGGGTGGGTGACCTCTAGGAAGTTACTGACCTCCACTGGGCATCAGTTTCCATCTCTGTGAAATGGGGTGATTAGATAATGGCAGTTACCTACCAGATAGCACCTGACAGCTGTAAAGCTCTCACCCCATCATCCTACCAGCTCCAACATTGTTAGAGCTTCTGACTGTAGGCCTGTAGGGCTAAAGGGGTGATACTAACATGGTATATTGCAGATGACTAGATGGTGAGAGAGATACTTTAGGAAGATGGACTGAACACACACACACACACACACACACACACACAGGACCCTCTTTCTAATAATAGCTAAAATTTGTATAGGGAAGCTAGGTAATGCCATAGTGGATAGAACACCTGGTCTGGACTCAGGAATACTCATCTACCTGAGTTCAAACCCAGCCTTAGACATGTACTAGCTAGGTGACCCTGGGCAAGTCACTTAACCCTGTTTGCCTCAGTTTCCACATCTGTCAAATACCCTGGGAGAAGGAACTGGCAAACCACTCTAGTATCTTTTTTTTTTTAAACCAATTGGGGTTAAGTAACTTGCTCAAGGTTACACAGCCAGTTATTTCTGGGTGTGGTGCTAAGTGTCTGAGCCCGGATTCGATCCCCAGGTCATCCCGACACTGGAGCCAGTGCTCTTACTAGCTGTGCTACCTGGCTGCCCCCACTCTAGTATCTTTGCCAAGAAGACCCCAAATGGGGTCACAGAGAATCAGATAAGATAGAAATAACTGAACAATAGTATTTGTATAGTGCTCTAAGATTTCCAGTGTTTTACAAATATCATCTTTTAGCCTCAGAACAACCCTGGAAGGCAGGGGCTATTGTTACCCCTATTTTATAGATGATTAGACTGAGGCAGAGGGAGAATGATTTTCCCCAAGGGCACACAGTAGGAAGTGTCTGAGGAGGGATTTGAACTCTGATCTTCCTGGCTTCAGGCCAGTACTCTAACCACAAGAGTTGTCATTGTCCACCAGGAGATCTGCAGCCTCTGCAGTCATCCTGACTTTTTTGCTAATGTGCTAATCATCCTTCACCTGGATTTGTCTGCAGCCTCAGACATCCTGGAATATTAAGAGGACAATTGTGGTGCCACTTTTCTAAGGTGACTGACAATAATCAATCATGTGAGAAGTATTTATTAGGTACCTACTGTATACTAGGCACAGTGCTGTAATGGTAATGGGAATTTGAAGATATTCCCTGCCCCTTAATAGGTCAAATGTAATCACATGGAGCCCTAGTGAGGAGCTTGCTAAAAGGGTGGAACAGGAAGGATGGAGTAGGGAGGAGCAGAAGAGAGGATGAACGAAACTGGGAGCAGGCAGAACAGTTATCGTGAGTAAGAGAGGGGCATTTTTGCTTAAGGGAAACTATTTTGTTTTGAAGGCCTGACAAAGGGAAGGGTCAGGGAGGTCAGTGCTCACTGCATTGGTAATATGTACCAACTTCTTGGTTGCTGTGATGGATTTGGCTTTCTGGTGTTGGGATTCGGCTTTCTGGTGTTGGGATTCGGCTTTCTGGTGTTGGGATTCAGCTTTCTGGTGTCTCAATAAATGTTTTGGTTCTGTCTTCCATGTGGAGAGTCTGTTACATTTTAAGATTTTGAACTACACCTGCATATCCATAGCTGCAGTGGGTGTTATGAATATCGCACTGGCATTATCATTTCTAGGGGATGAGCATACAAAGACAAAGGGAGATCATTCTTGCCTCCCAAGGGGCTTACCTTGGCATGGAGGATAGTCATTCAACCTCTGGGACTTTCTTTTTTTTTAATGTTTTTGTGTTTTGGAGGGCGATTGGGGTTAAGTGACTTGCCCAAGGTCACAAGGCTAGTTTTATGTTAATTGTCTGAGGCTGGATTTGAACTCAGGTCCTCCTGCCTCCAGGGCCTGTGCTCTATTTACTGCACCACCTAGCCACCCCTAACCTCTGGGACTTTCAAAGAATCTCAGAACTGGAAGCAATCTCAGAGGGGCATCTGGTCCAACTCATACCTGACCACAGATGTTTGGATGGTGTCAGTGACAAGTGGTTTTCCAACTGTTACTATGAGGTCTCTAGGAAGATAGAATCAACTATCTTTCAAGGAATCCCATTCCCTTCTGAGATAGCTCTCATCAGCAGTCAGCTTTGCCCATCCTAAAAGCTACACTGCCTTTTATAGCTTTGTAGGTTTATAACTTTAGGGTTGGAAATGGTCTTTGAGATCATCTAGCTTAACTTTTCCTCCTTTTAAAATTGAGGAAACTGAGGCAAAGAGAAACAGACAGACAGAGAGAGAGAGAGGGACAGAGATAGAGAGACAGAGACAGACTTACCCAAGGTCACAGAGTGAACAAGGGGCAGAGTCAGGATTTAAACCCTCCTTTCTCCTAATTCTGCCTTCTGGGATCTCAGTTCCTTCATCTCTAAAATGACAGGGGACATAAATCTAAACCCCAAAGTTCTTTGATTCTCTTCAGCCTTTGAAAAGAGGAGATCCTGAACCTTCACTGAGTCTCTCCTGACTTTTGGAATTCTGGGGTTCAAGTAGCCTCCTCCCTTGGGCAGGTGGGCCGATTCCAGTAAAGAGAGGGATGGCCTATATGAAGTAGACCACAAACATTCAAAGACTCCCAGAGATGGAATCGACTCAGGGATCATTTAGTTCAGCCCACACCTGTAGCTCCTAAGCAGTTAGCTGTTAGACCTAGAACCCAGAAAACCTGAGTTCAAATCTAGCCCCAGAAATGTGCCCCTCAGTAAGTCACTTACCTTTGCCTGCCTTAGTTTCCTCAACTATAAAATGGGACAATAATTGCACCTAATTCCCAGGATTGTTATAAGGATAAAATGAGATATGATTTGTACAGTGCTTTGCAAACCTTAAATGCTGGCTCTTACTGTTATCTCTAAAAAATGGTCCTCTGTCTTCCATTTGAAGCCACCCAGTAAAGAGAGGGTGTATATACTGCTCCCTGACGTGGTCCAGTTTCCATATTGGAAATTAATTGTTAGGAAATTTTTCCTTACCCCACACTGAATCTGCCTCTCTGCACCTTCCAAACATCAATCACTCCCCATCCTGCCCTCAGCAGCCAAGCAGAAAAAGTCCAATCCATCATCTCTGTGGCCACCCTTCACATACTTAAAGACTGTTCTCTTGGCTCCCCTGAGTCTTCTCTTCTCCAACTCAACACCCACAGTTCCTTCCTCTAAGTTTTCCTGTGGCATAGACTCAAGGCCCTTCACCATCCTGGCTTCCTTCCTTTGGATGCTCTCCAGCTTATCTCAGTGTCCTTCCGAACCAGATGAGGGCTACTCACATCTGGACAGGAAAGCCATCACCACTTTAGTCTAAGACACTAGAGAGCTCTCACTAGCTTCTTGGCTTTCCTCACTAGAATGTTGAGCAATGAGGAGAAACTGGGGCTCAGGCCATGCTGATGCTTCTTCTTCCTCTAAAAGCACAGGAAATCAATGCCATTTGTTTCACTACTCGCCAGGCAGATGCCTTGTAACTCCTTGCTTGCATGGGACAGCAAAAGAAACTGAAGCCAAGAAAGAGAGAAAGAGAGTGATTCAAAAAATATCTGTGTCAGAAGGATTAGGGTTATGTTTACCCAGAAAAGAACAAAAGATACAAAGGTCTTAGTAGACCACAAGCTCAATAGTGTGATATGTTGGCCAAAAAGGCTAATGTGATCTTGGGTTACATTTAGAGAGTCCTTTTTGTTGTTCATTGATTTCAGTTGTATCAGACTTTTTGTGATCCCATTTTGGGGTTTTCTTGGCAGATACTACAGTGGTTTGCCATTTCCTTCTCCAGTTCATTTGACAGATGAGGAAACTGGGGTGAACAGGGTTAAGTGACTTGTCCAGGGTTGGACAGTTAGTAAGAATCTGAGGCTGAATTTGAACTCAGGTCTTCCTCACTCCAAACCTGACACTATATCCACTTCAATGCCTAGCTGCCCTAAGGAAATCCTAGCTTCCAGGAATAGGAGGCGGAAATCCCACTGTCTTCTGCCCTGGTCAGACCAACACGAAGTATTGTGTTCAGTTCTATCAAATAAAATAGTATGTCAAAGTACTAACCACTGTGCTTGGCACATAGTAATAAATAAATCCTTACTCCCCATTCTCAGTAAGCTGGAGAATGAGCAGAGGAGGTCAGCCAGGATGGTAATGTGCCTTGACTCTGTGTCATATGAAGAATGGTGGAAGAAAATGGTGATGTTTAGTTTGGGAGAAGAGAGAATTCAGAGCAGACCCTTCAAGCATTTAAAGGGTCACTGTGTGGGAACAGATTGGACTTGTTTTTGACCTCAGAAGGTAGAATCAGAGTCAATGGGTAGAAGTTGTGAAAAAGCAAAGTTAGACTGAGGAAAAGGGAAAACTTCCTGAAACTGAGTGCTGTCCAAAAGTAGAATGAACAACCATGGGATAATGGCGGGTTCCCCATCATTGGAGGATTTCCAGCAAAGACTTGTGGGGAGTGTTCTAGATGGGATTGTTTTGCATATGGTTCGGACAAGGTGACTTGAGAAATGTTGAGGTTTTGCAATTCTGAGGTCCAAAGATGACCTTTGGGAAGGAATGTGGGACAAAGAAACCAGTGGAAAAAGAGCTGGCCTTCAGAGTTGGGGACTCAGTTCCAAATCCTGGCCTCTTCTTACTACTCATACAACCTTAAGTAAATCACTTAGTCTCTGGGGCCTCATGAGCTATAAAATGGGCATGGACTAGATAGCTTCTACAGTCTCTCCCTGCTCTTAATCTCTGATACTATGATCAATTATGGTTTTACTAATTTCCATGTGATGAGTTAGGATAATAGATTGAGAGCTGAAAGGGGCCTCAGTGGCCTTTTGGTCTGATCTGCTCATTTTTTAGCTGAGAGAAATGAGAGTCAGTTACTGGTCCAAGGTCACATAAGTAATCAGTGTCAAAGGTAGGATTCAAACCCATGTCCTCTGATTCCGTAGTCATTGTGCTTTATATCATATTGTTTCTTGTTTTATGATCTTTAAAACAAGTCAATTTCCCCATAAATGTATGGGAAGAGAACTAAATGAAAGAATCTGAATGGAGCCCTGCTGCCCTTTCCACCATATATCCATGCTCTATTGACTTCTGTTGAACAGGGGTAGGGACTCGATCTTATTCTGCGATTTTGAGTTATTACATCAAGTTTCTGATTCCAAACAAATATTCTCTAGTTGATAAAGAAAGTCCCGGGTACTACGAGCCTCCGTAGGACTCACCCCCACAACTGTCTTTGTTGAGGTCATGACAGCCTTGATGGAGAAACTGAAAACACCCAGTGGATGAAGAACACCTTGGGTGGTTACCACCCTGGGGGATGTGCCCACTGCAGACAGGCTCATTGTCTTTCCCCAGTCCGACTCACCAAGCCACACAGTCAAGGCACATGGGAGGTACCCGCCTCACCCACCTGCTCCTGTCCCATAGCAGCAAATTTCTAACATAAGGAGAGAGTCATTCTTTCAGTACCAAAAGACAATGGTTTCTCCATACTCTCACCTTCCTCCCCAACTCCCTGCTGCTCCCAGATAGGTTTGAATGCACCTGAGGAAGGCAGTGCAGGGTACATTTAGCTTAAAAAAAATCCTGGGTGGGGGGGAAATGCTGGTGTTGATGCAATCAAGCTGTGATGGGATGATGTACAGATGGGTGTGCACGTGCTGCGTGTGTGCGTGTGCACACAAATGTCTGCTATGCATGCTGCAGATCACATTTCCATGCTAACGAAACTGTTTCAGTGGGTAAACATACACACACACTCCTGCTGATGAGGCACTTTTCAGTCCCACTGCATACAGGGTCTAGAAATCCTGGGGTGGGGGGAGGGAGCATTTCAGGCAAGGGCATTGCTAGCCCTTGGGCGTTCCAGCTGAGGAGTAGAGGGGGAGGGAGGTGATCGCTCTCAGTGATCTCAGGAACTCTATGCTGTCAATTTAACCTTCAAAGAAGGTGCTGGTGTCATGGGCTGAGTAAAGACTGGAGCACCCACCAGCCCCAGCCCACACTGCCTCCACCTCCCCCAACTCCTGCTTCTGTGGCCGATGCCAAGAGGGGGCCATACGGTAATGGCCATATCGGCTTCCATTCTGGGAGCCATGGAATACATTCTAAGCCATGCAATAAACTATGCTTTGGGGATGTCATTGAGCTCTCCCCATGCCCATGACATCATCATCACCATGGCAACCGATGTAATTAACATGAGAGAAAGTACAAGGAGAAGGGAAAAGACAAGAAAAAGGGAAATGCCCCCAAGTCTAACCCAAGTCAGAGTCAAGTAAATAACAGTATGTGGAGGTGGGGGGAGAGAAAAATGAGGGAGTGGTTGGGGGCTATAAAATTTTTACTGCCATTTGTTTAAAAAAAAGGCTATCATAACTTAGCCCATGGCTGAATGACTAATGAGATCATTTAGAATATGTGTGTCTTACTATATAAAGGGCGTTGGCACTGGCATCATGGTCTGGGGAAGTTCGAATTAAGTAAACTGGGACAAGGTGCAGTCTGAAAGTCTTCACCCTCATCATTAGAAAAGAAATTCTACCGTTCCAGCTGGGCTAGACCTCACCCAAATGGCAGCAACAGAAAATATCAGCCAACAACAGTCATGATAATAACTGATCACAATCAAAGAAAGACAGTAACTTGTCCCAAGACTGTTTCAATCTGAATGCTATACAAAAAGATGGGTAGAATAAGATTAATGAAAATAACAGATGAGTTTACATCATTACTCTTGTTACAAAGGGCAGTCCTTTTGCCTTTTATCCACCTGCTCAACACTCCTTGGTACATTAAACATAAAAAAATAATAATAATAGAAGGAGGGTGACATGTCCTGGGATCATTTCTCTCTGAACTCCATCAAATAAGATGAGGAGATCATCAAAATACAAATAGCTGGCATTTTATAACCCCGGATGGTTATAGAACACTTTACTTCTGTTCTGTCATTTGGCCCACACATGTGTTTCTGAGCTGAGGGTGGAGATTTATTTCCCCGATTTACAGGTGAGAAGACTGAGGCTCATAGTGCAATACCCTATCAGCTGGGTCACACAGTTGATAATGTTGGAATCAGACCTTCTGGCTTCTATTCCAGGGTTCTGGGTGGATCCTGTTTCTGCCTTTCAGGAGTTCTCATTATACCACCAATAAATGCAGGCAGGTACAAAAGTATACAAACATGCCGCAAAAAGAGGAATGACCAATTATAAGGGTCTGAGTCTTTGCATTACTTACTGCCTTGTGACCTTTGACTTTTTGTGACTTTCTGGGTCTCAGTTTCCTCATCTGTAAAATGGGGATAATGATAGTATCTGCCTTGTAGTGTTGTTGTAAAAATGGAGTGACATATGCTTGGCCATTGTATAAATGCTCATTCCCTTCCCTCCTTGGTCAACACTATCCATGTTCTGTTCCTCTAATACATCCTGCATATGACTGCCAGAAAGATCTTTTTTTTTTTTAAAGCAATTGGTGTTAAGTAACTTGCTCAAGGTTACACGGCCAGTTATTTTTGTGTGGGTGCTGAGTATCTGAGGCCGGACCGATCCCAGGTCTCCTGACTCTGGGGCTGGCGCTCTTACTCACTGTGCCACCTGGCTACCCCTTAGAAAGATTTTTTTTTTTTTTGCAGAGATCAGTTCATAACACTCCTGCTCAAAACCCTCCAATGACTCCCTAGTACTTGGAACATAAGGTTTCACCTTCTTGGTCAGGCATTCAAGGCCCTCACCAATCCCAGATCTCCTATTGGTCCCATCCATGTCCCCTGGGCCTCAGCCAGAAAAGACCATCCCTGTCCTGAATGCAGAGCATGGTTTCCCCTGATGCTTGTGCCTGAGTAGCTCTCTCTGCTTGGAATGATTTCCCAGACCTTCTGCCTGGTGAAATCCTACCCTACCTCTACGAGCCAGCTCAAATTCCACTTCCTCTTGAAAGTTTTCCCTGATCTCCAGTCAGTAATGAACCTTTCAGGATTGTATTTGGCCTCACTGGCCCTGGGTTCAAATACCACTTCTGATGCTCCCTATGTAACCTTGGTTCAGATTCTTCCCTTTGGAGCCTGTTTTCTCACTGGGCTCCTACGGGCTCTTTGAGCTCCAAAGATCTTAGGACCCCTCTCCTACCTTCTGTGAGGCTTAGTCTGTGCCCCTCTTTCCTCCCCCTCCTAGAGTAATAGGTAAACTCTTTGAAGGACTGCCCTTTGTAATAGAATGACAATCCTTATGTAAACTCATCTATTATTTTCATTAATCTTATTCTCCTCATCTTATTATATAGTGTTCAGATTGAAACAGTCTTGGGACAAGTTACTGTCTATTATTCCCTGATTGTGAATGAATATTTCATTTTTGTATTTTCCTGATTATTGTATAAATAATAATCACTAGGATTTGTATAGTCCCTACTATGTGCCAAGCACTATGCTATGTGCTTTACAAATATCCTATTTTATCACTGAGTCAATAAACCTTTGTTAATTACTAAATATTTATTAAGTGCCTACTGTGGACCTGGCACGGAGCTAATGGGTGCTATGGGTGCCTTTCAAGGTCCTTGGGTGTGGCCTTTTTTACAGAACAAAGACCCCTGTTTTTTGTTTTTGGAGGGGGGAAGGCAGGGCAATTGGGGTTAAATGACTTGCCCAAGGTCACACAGCTAGTAAGTGTTAGTGTCCAAGGCTGGATTTGAACTCAGGTCCTCCTGACTGCAGGACCTGTCCTCTATTCACTGTACCACCTAGCTGCCCCCCAAAGACCCCTGTTTTAAAATATCTATTATGTGCCAGACATTGTGGTAAGGGCTTTATAAATATTATCCATTTTATCACTTGGTCAATAAACATTTATAAATTATTAAATATTTATTAAGTGCCTACTGCGTGCCAAGAACTGGCTAACCCTTATAACAGGTAGGTACCGTTATTATCCCTATTTTAGAGTTAAAGAATCGAAGCAAACAGAGGTAAAGTGTCTGGCTGGGGGCTGCCCATTACTGACCTCTGAAGTCCTGTTAACTCTAATTTGAAGGGGAAGGACCTGACCTCCACTCAGAGGGGCAGAAGAGGGAATCAAGAGACAGATTAGATCGTTGTATTGCTGAGAAGAATTAAGTCTATCAAAGCTGGTCATTGCACAATGTTGCTGTTACTGTGTATAATATTCTCCTGGTTCTGCTCACTTCACTCAGCATCAGTTCATGTAAGTCTTTCCAGGTTTTTCTGAAATCTGCTTGCTCATCATTTCTTGTAGAACAATAGGATTCCATTATATTTTTATACCACAACTTTTTCAGCCATTCCCCAGTTGATGGGTGTCCCCTCATTCTTTGCCACCACAAAAAGAGCTGCTATAAATATTTTTGTAGATGTGGGTCCTTTTCCTTATTTTTTTTTTTTTAAGCAATCAGGGTTAAGTAACTTGCTCAAGCTTACACGGCCAGTTATTTCTGGGTGTGGTGCTAAGTATCTGAGCCTGGATTTGATCCAGGTCATCCCAACACTGGAGCCGGTCCTCTTACTCGCTGTGCTACCTGGCCGCCCCTAAGCAATTGGGGTTAAATAACTTGCTCAAGGTTACACGGCCAGGTGTTTCTGGGTGGGTGCTAAGTGTCTGAGCCCAGGATTCGATCCCAGGTCATTCCAAAACTGGAGCCGGTGCTCTTACTCACTGTGCTACCTGGCCGCCCTCCTTTTTTTTAAAAAATGATTTCTTTGGGATATAGACTTAGTGGACTACTTTATACTCTTAAAAATCACTGAGGACTTCCCCCTCACACACAATGTACTTCTGTTTATATGGGTTATATCTTCTAGTACTTACTGTATAAGAAATTAAAATATATTAGTGTTATTATGAAAGGAGTTTTGACCTTTTGGACTTACTGAAAGAAACTTAAGTGCCCCCAGGGATCCCTAAATCACACTTCTAGAACTGCTTTTCTAGCCCTTAGGATAATGCCTGGCACTTCATAAATGCTTCTTGGCTGACTGACTCTCACTTGCTTCTCATATCCACCCCCGTGAGGCAGATATTACAACCCCCATTTTACAGATGGGGCCACTGAGGCTCACACAAGTTGTGAGACCCCAAATGGGATGTGAACCCATGTCTACTCCTGTCTCTTGATTCAACACTTTTTCCTGTCTATCACAATGCTTTTCATCAAAGGTCTATGCCTTCTTCCCTCTTAATGAAGGAGGGAATAATATTTCTTATTATGCAAAAGTTATTATGCTACCACCAAAACTACTGTAAGGGGACAGGTTCACCTCAATTTGGCTTTTTAAAGAATTCTTCCTCTTCATCAGAAGGGAGGAGAAATAGCAGATATTCCTCAGATGGTCTGATTTTTTTTTTAATCAAAAAGTAATGAAAGAACAGGGAATGATGTACATTCCTTCTAGGGAAAGCTGAAATTTTCATTCCTTCCCTGTCTGCAAATAACCTGATTGAATGTCAGGTTCACCCAGGGACTGAGCAGGCAGTTCAATGTGGGAGCAGAGCTGTGGTTTGGGGGGAGGTAGAGAATAGTAATTGCTACCATTTTTATAGTTCCTTAAGATTTGCAAAATGTTTTACATATGTTATCTCATTTGATCCTCTCAATAACCCCTGTAAAGTAGATGCTATCTCCATTTTACAGATGTGGAAACTGGAGGCCTACAAAGGTTAAATGACTTGTCCAAGGTCACACAGATAGTAAGTACCTGAGGGAAGATTTGGACTGGGGTCTTCCTAACTCGTTTCATAAGTCCACTGTGCCACTTGGGAGCCAGAAGACTGCTAGTTGCCCAGGTATTTTGGAAATACTTTTCCCTCCTCCATTTGGGAATATGCATGGAACACTGTGTTATATCACAAATTGAAGTTGAGAATTATTCAAAGGATTCACCTGAATTTTGGTTCTATTATCATACAATTTAAGGCACCTATCTTCATGAACAGTGATACTTTTTGGAGGGTTTGGATGCCTGATGACTCTATTTATTTGACAGGATGTGTTAGGGGTTGTACCTAAGTTGGTTTCTATAGGGAGAATATGTTGTCATGTTTCTGTGTTAAAGATGCTACTATATCCATTGCTGAATGATATTACCACATTCACTGTTCACTAGATCCACAGAGGCAGGGATTTCCAGTTCTAAATCATCATTAAATAAACTTAGACTTGGAACAATTTCAATTGCAATTCCATAAACAAGGTTGGTGTCATCAGGCTGAAAAGCATTACTATCGAGCAGAGTCTGTATGAATGATGTCATCAAAGAAACATGACCAGAAGAAAGGATGGGTCAGTAAGGCAAGAAGAGGGCTCATAAGATTCTAAACTTAAAGTTGGGAGGGACCTCAAAAGCCATCTAGTCCAGCCCTATCATTTTTACAGAAGAGGAAACTGAGGCTCACAGAGAGGATTTTCCCAAGCTCCTACTTACAAACAATAACTAGCAGACTTGCCCAGTCCCCTACTTATAAATAGTAAGTATATTTGCTTATAGATATTAAGTAGCAGACTTGCCCAAGTTCCCCTACTTATAGATAGTAAGTGGCAGAAGCTTAGAACTCAAATCTTCTAATACCAATGCAGTTTTCTTTCCACTATATCAGCTGAAGCTCTCCATTGGTATCCATATAATACCAAGAGAATGTTAACAAAGGTTCCATCATGTTTGGTAGATCCCTTTTGGTGAATGTTGTATAGGATTGGCAGGTGTACATGTGTTCCAATATGCATTATTTGAGGAAATTACTTGATAAGATCACAGATCCTTTGGAGGATACTGGAGAGGGAATCTTGGCAATCCAGTGGAAAGACACTTTTCACTTTTGTAAGGGTTTTTTTTTTTGTAAGCCTGGAGGCACTTATGATTGAAGAAAAACATCTCTCACCGAAGGTTCAGGTCATTGTTTCCCAATTGTGTATCCTAGAGACCTTCTTGGTGGATTGTGATACAGGTTCCTTCTAGTAGGGGCAGACCACTCATGAAAAGTAATGGTGGCCAGGGAGAAATGTTTTGGTTTCGAAAGTTATAGAGATGGTAAGTAGATTGGCATACCTTTTTCGGTAGTGATGTCAGTATTTACCTGGTTATGATTCCAGGACTGACAAATTGGAGTTGGGGGAAGGAACATGGCAGGTCTGGTGAGATGGTCAAAAGTAAAATGAAACTAGTCTAGGCATGAAAGGCCATGTGAGGCACTCACAGGGCTCCAGAGTAGGCGTTCTAGAGCTGGAAGAGTTAAGTCCTCCAGGGCATGGTCTCTGGTCTGGGAAGCAAGACAGCAGGCAAGAAAATAACCAGGAAGCCAAATGAAGCATGCCTGGACCTAGCCCTGGGGCATTCATCAACTAGTCATGGCAAGTCAAAAAGAGAGAGAAGACTTGACTTGATTCAGTAGGAATTAGCCTATATATAGTAGGCCTCAGACAATCAGGATAGGAGGGGCTCCAGAAGGGGAGTTTTGGAGCTGCGAGGTAATATCATAACTTTGAGAAAAGCTTGGAAAGGTAAGGGGATGCCAGATTGTGCAGGACCTCGAATGCCAAGCAAAGCATTTTAAGCTTAATTCAAGAGGCAGTACAGAATTGTTGTTGAGTTTCAGTCATTTCTGACGCTTTGTGACCCCAGTTGTGTTTTTTTTGTGGCAAAGATACTAGAGTGGTTTTCCATTTCCTTCTCCAGCTCATTTTACAGATAAGAAAACCAAGGCCCAGAGAGTTTAATTTGCTCAATTGGGTTCTACAAGGTAACAAGTGGCAGAGATGGATTTGAACCCAAGGGCTGTGCCTTCAAATCTAGTGCTCTCTCCATATACCACACTGGCTCTCTCCTGGAAGAATGGTTAGCCTTGCTCTGTTTGGCCATTGAGGGGAGACGGAGCAGTGATGGAAAAAATCTACAAAGAAGTGGACTTAGTCTTGACATAGGGAGATACTTGCCAAGAAGTATAGCTGTCTTGGAGGGGAATGGATGAGCTGCCTTCTCCACCCAGGAGAGCTTCATGAAGAAGCTAGATGACCATTTGGCTGTGTGATGGGGGTTGGGGTCTTGTGCAGAAATGAGCTGGACTCCAGGATTCCTGAGGTCCCTTCCAGTTCTGGTATTTTGTCATACTGTGACCCAGCAAAGGAAGGGTGAGACAGTCGTCACTCGACCTTTCTTTGCCTTCGTCTACTTAGCTGTAAAATGGGCATAGGCTCATTAACACAGAGACTGTAAGGAAAGTTAATTATAGTTTGTGAAGTGTCCCTTGAAGAAAACATTATTATTATCATCAAGGAGGCATAATGAGAGGCACTCAGAGCGTCATATAATTTCCAGAGGACAAAGAGAGCTCCCATTATCTCATCTAATTGGTTCATTTAACTGGGACAGGATGTAGCCTTCCACACTAATAATACCCTTTGCTTTTATAGCCCCTTTCTTTCAAAGAGCTTCCTTTTCTTCACTGGGGACCCCATGCCTGCCAGGGGCATAGTGGCCCGAAATTGGGGAGGCCATTAACTCTTTGGGGCTGTAGAAATATCCCTTCTAGTGACTGCCCTACTAGTCTGCAAGAGTTAATAGAGCTCCACCATGGTCAAGAGGCCAACAATACCATAAGGTCATGGGGTTGAATGGGACAGCAAAAGGTCATCTTGTTTAGCCACTTATCTCCAGGCATTACTGAATGAGTGAATGAATGAAAAAACATTTATTAAGTACCTACTATATGTGACATAGTAGAATGAGAGTTGGCTTCAGAGTAAAGATGTCAGTTAATTACCATTTATAAAGCACCTACTACGTTCCAGGCAGTGAGCTAAGTTCCAAGGGCACAAAGGAAGGCAAAAGAAAGTCCCTGCTCTCAAGGAACTCATAGTCTAATAGAGGAGAGAACATTTAGACAGCTAAGTACAAACAAGATATATACAAGATAATTTGGAGATAATCAATAGGGGGAAGGCATGAGAAATAAAGGGGATCAGGTTAGAAAGGACTTTCTAATCACACAAAGGATTTTATATTTGATCTTGGAGGCAATTCATGTCTATTCTCTGGACCTTAGTTACATACTCTGTAAAATAAGTGAATTGGACTAGAAGATCCCCAATGTCCTCTGCAACTCTAAATCCTATGATCCTAAAAATGATTTTGAGTATGGTGACTGTGTGGCTGGAGGAAGCTAAGGAGGCCTGACAAGGAAACTTTGATCAGGGCTTTGTGGGGATGGTCCAGGGAAAAGAATGTCTGTTACTTAGATTCAATCCTAATAAAAGAATCAGCACCTTAAAATTTAATTCAGCACATATTTTTCACAGCTCAGGCTTAAGTCAATGGCCCCTGTAGTCCTTTACAATGCTGAGATTTTGTGATTCTCTGAGGTTTGGGGCATGACTTTTATTAGAGATAAATGTGAAGTTTTACACTTGAGTTCAAGAAATCAATTTCACAAGTACAAGATGGCAGAAAGACATGGTGGAAAGAGCCAGCGGTGTGCTAGTAAATGTTTAACAACCAGACTTTTGGGGGGAAGGCAGCAGAATGTATTGCACATTTTAAAATCTAATCTATATTATTAACATTTTATTAAGACTAGACAATGAACAAAACAATAAATAAAGTCCTGATTTGTAGCATTGCTGATTTCTCAGGTATAAATGTTTATACTGAAAATTTAACAATGTCTCAAGGCGACTTTGAGCTGACTCCAGCATGGGCCTGGAAAGGGTCCTGGAGCTTCCTTAAGGATGCAATTATAACAGATTTCCTAGCTCCCATCAAATCTCAGCTTAGTTGGCACCTCCTCCAAGAGGCCTTTCCTGATCTCTCCAACTGTTAGTGTCTCTCCTCACTCCCCACATAACTTAGTATTTACCTTGAATATATTTAGAATTTATACCTCTCTGTCAGTGGGCTCCCCACCCCCATCCCCCTGCCATTAAAAACGTAGCTCCTTGAGGGCTGGTTTCAGCACGCTGGGGCTCTGGAGCCAAGCAGAAGTCTTCCAAGTGCTTGTCGACATCCCTCATGTGCTCCCTGAGTCTTCTCTTCTCCAGGGTAACATCCCCAGCTCCTCCAACTGATCATTATATAGCATAGACCTGGAGGAGCCATGGAAGTCTGCAGAGAAGTGGTGCTTGAGTCAA
>NW_027187465.1:15944554-15961589 GCF_028583685.1 Petaurus breviceps papuanus | reverse complement strand
TAGAATTTTGGTAGTGAGATCTACAATATGCATGATCCCGTTCTCTGTATTTTGGTCATTTATGAATAGCCCTTGTCACCTATTGGTTCTTCCTGAGCTCACTAAATGCCTCAATACATGCCCATGCCATTTTGATTCCTGCTCAGTCTCTGGAGGTGGAGCTACTTTTGTCCATCACTACACTATGAGAGCAAACTGTGTGTTGTGTTTCATAGAGCAGGATCCCAGAGGAAGAAGAAAGGTGAACATCCCTGCCCCCCCCTTCACACATTTACAGCTAGACACATATATGACAAACTGCCACCCATAAGGATCTAATTGGCTTTAGGTTCAAAGCATGTATAACGTACTCTGAGCCTCCACTCCCACTATGAATCCTGCCTCCTAGAATGGCCAAGGCGGTTTTTTTCCTAGTTACATAACATTATAGCACAATAAGACAGAAACAATTTACTTAAAATAGCAAACATTGGGGTATCAGGGAAACCTTGAACGATAAGAATGCCAAATCCAACAGATGCAATTTATCATCCCAAATCCCTGTTCTCCCCTGTTTCCATGTCCAAGCTCCCTCAGGCCACTAATCCTTTGCTCCCCCTTCCCCTACGCTACCTCATTAGAAAAGGAGACTGGAGGAAAGAAAGGATCAGGGCTAAGACTTGCCACAGATGAAAACAAAAGGGGTTTTGTCCTGGTGTCTCTGTCATGCACACTGCTCTCTTCATGATCATTGGGAGAGAGAGATCAGAAATCAGCATCAGTGCTGACATGGATAGGTACGTCAAGTCCTTTCCACAGAAGCGATGCTAGACATGGCTGCTAACTCAATTATCTGCTTCAATAAGAGAAAACAAAGACTCCTTCACTATTGGCAAACTATGACAAGGAAGCTTCCTCCATGGACCTTAGTCTCCACTTCCGTCTTCTTCCCAGCATCCTTTTAACAATCTCTAATCTGATGTGGATGTGCTACTCTAAGCGTTAGATCTAAATCACCAGAACCCACAAGGTCATGATATACTTATTAGTTGAGAACATGTCTTGATTGTTCTCTAGATGTAAATATACTTGGGCATCTCCCTAGGTACAATAGGAAATCTATTCTGATTGACTGAGGGACTTGGTACTCTGGGCCTAAAAACATGGAGGTAGTTGGAATTAACAGAGATTCCTAGAGTAGCAAGCCAGGAAAGAAATTCCTAAGCAAACTAGGAGAAGGAACTCCTTGAGTTGGTGGGGAGAGGAGGAAAAGAGTGATGTGACCTTAGCTTCTTTCCTCACCCCTTGGTCGGAGGAAAGCTTTGTGAGCTTTGTGGGATTTGGGACTTCCCATGGATTGCCCCTGTAGCATACCTACAACAACATTAATATGTCCATTGGGAGCCAAAGGCAGACTAGATAAGATGAGGAAGGCAGATTCCAAGTTTCTGAAGAGCCCAGCCAAAGAACTATACCTTATCTACAGTTATTCCTTTCACGTTGTGGGGGGGTCGGGGTGGGGTGTTAGGGCCATGGCACCCCTGCAATCTGGAAAATCCATGTAAAACTTTTTGGCCCTCCCTTTGTACCAGAGAAGTCTGAATTTCTTCTTTTTCTTTTGTGGGGTGTATACAGTACTTTATTGTAAAGTTTGGGTTGATATTATATAATACTATACATATATTTTATGCATTTCTGAGTTTCTAAACTTTTTTGTGTCATCTGTGGGCCTTCATGTGTCATCTGCAGCTTCCACAAAACTCCCCCCAAATTCCCATTTAATTTCTTATGCTGACCTGTGACGTGTCAAAACCTTGAAGGGGAAAGTCCAGATGTGGAATGGATTGTATCTTGAGAGCTCCAGCAAAGTGCCTTCTGGGAACTTGGAGTCACCCACCCCTTTGCCACAGGATTCTTCAAGCCTGGGCCCACTTCTCCCTAGCCTCTGTACGCCCTGGTGGGAAAGTATGTCAGACTTTGAGGGAAGTGATTTATGCCAGATGTTCTGCTGTCCCACTTCTCTCTCCAGTGTTAATGCCACCATTGCTATTGCAAAGTATGTGTGTGAGAATCTCTCCCCCTTTGGCTCCACTCGCCACTCCTAGAACTTGGCTAACCAAAACGCCCTTCCTTGGCCACCATTCCCCCAGAAGTATTGTTTCCTCAATTAAAATGAAAGCTCTCTGAGGGGAAGAACTGTTTTTGCTTTTGTGTTTTTATTCCCAGCCCCTAGTGCAGTGCTTGGCATATGGTATGAGCTCAATAACTTTTTGCTGTTTTTTTCATTCATTCTTTCATTTATTCATTCGTGGCCCTGGGCTGAAACCTCTTTATATCTACTTCCTTATTCCTGCTTCCTAACCACCCTATCGCCCCTTCTCAGTATCCAACAGTCTTTCACATTCACTCCCTGTAAGCCCAGTACTACAAAGGAGATTGAGTCTGACTGTTTTGCCCAGAGGCTGGCATGCTGGCAGTCCTCTGCTCCTTCCTGTGAAGGCTGGACGGTTGAAAACCAGAATGTCAGCAGTGGCCCGATTCAGAACGGGGCAATGTCGCTTTCATGAGGGGAGCTCTGGGATTAACAGTCAAAATGGCCCCAGTTAACTGTGCACCGGAAACTCAGCCAATAGGGTTCTACCCAGTTTCCACCTTCCATGGAGATGGTTATCTAGTCCACAGTCTCCCGTTAGTCACTGTTGAGTTAAGCTGTTTGTGCTGCCTTCAAAACACCTTTCACAAAGCAGACCTTCTTTCATTTGTATTGGCCCTTGTTAACATATCTCACTGGGGTGTGGAGAGTGGGGTGTGTGTGTACTGGTGTCTTTTGGGGTTTAGAAGGAGAGTAGCTGCAGTTGGAGGAAGCAAGATTAAGAGGAAGATGTCCATTCGTCCCTTTCCAGGAGGCAACATCTGGTCCTTAGCTGCACCTCTGTGGAATCATATGCACCCCCCCCCCACACACACACACCCCTTCTTGGCTCCTGGGGATGATGTTTCAGCCACATCACTGTCCGAAAAACTCAACTACAGCCAGGGCTGGGGATGGAAATTATTTACTCTGGGAATCCCAATTGAATAATTTGTTCTCAGTTAAATTATCTGCTTGATTTGGATTGTGAGAGGTCCTGGGAATGCACCCCAGGCGATTCCCCACCCTTCTATCGACCACTGTTTGCCCTCTTTCAATGGAAGCTTGGAAAAGGCTTTCGGAGAATCAAAGAATGTCAAAGCTGGGAAAAGCCTTAGACCAGAGAATATCAGAACTGGTAGGGATCTTAGAACATGAAACATCTGAGCTAGGGAGTCCTTTAGCACCTAGAATGTCAGAGCTGGGAGAGGCCTTGGAATATAAAATATATCAGAGTTGGGAATGTCTTTAGAACAGAGAATGTCAAAGATGTGAGGGAATTTAGAACAGCATATCAAAGAATGGAGGAAACTTAGAGCACAGGATGTCAGAAATGGGAGAGACCTTGGAGCATAGGAAATTGGAGAGATTTCAGGTCCAATTGTTCATTTTATAGTTGAGATCATTGAGCTCAAAGGTTAAGTGACTAACTCAAGGTCACACAATTAGACTGGGAATTTGAACTCAGGTTTCTCTTTCTATTTTCCCTTGCTGCCTCCCTTAGTCATATTCACGTAGGTTCTTTGTTCTGTCATATATCCTAATGCCAACATCTCCAAAGGCTTCTCATTACCTACACACTTAGAAGAGTCCAAATTCCCCACCCTAGTACTTAGGACTCTCTATAGTCTGGTTGTTGGAGTAGGGAGTAGTGAAAAGAATGATGGATTTGGAGTCAGAGGACCAGGGTTTAGATTTCTGCTCAGCTACTTACTCCTTCAGAGAAGTCACTCTGAGCTGCAGTTTCCTCATCCATAAAAAGATGAGGTTAGACTAATTTCTAAGGTCATTTCCAGATTTAAAATCCTACGATTTCCCACTCGTCTCCATCACAAACCCTCTATTCCAGCTGAATCTGTGTCTTCATAACCCCTACTTCCCAGACACTTCTAAACTATTTCTTCTCCACTTGGGCTATCCTCTTGGAACTTTTCCCACTGAAATCCACTCTGTTCTCGGAACCTGGGCTTTGACCTTCTCTCTCACAGAACCAAATTCCTACTCACTTCCCAGTGAAGCCATGTTCCATTTCCAAAGCATGACCCCCTCCCCACTCCATTCCTCCTTTCTTCTTTCTAATTTCCTTTTCCATGTTATTTCATATAAGGTCCTTGAAGGGCAAACTCATTTGGCTAGCTTATTTTTGCATCTCTAGTGCTTAGTATAGAACCTGGAAAATAGTCATTCATTCCTTCATTCATTGCCATGGCATGCCACACAAATTCTAGACTCTACATGCAATGTCCTCAAACTCTTCAGTTTCTACAGTCAGCTCCTAGGCAGCAAAGCATAGTGGGAAAAATGGGGGCTTTGGACACACAGGACTTGGGCTCAACTTCTAGCTTTTTTTTTTTTTGCTTTTTGGAGGGCAGTTGGGGTTAAGTGACTTGCCCAGGATCACACGGCTAGTTTTTTTTTGCTTTAAGTGTCTGAGGCCGATCCGAACCCAGGTCCCCTTGACTCCAGGGCTGGTGCTCCATTCACTGCGCCACCTAGCTGCCCCAACTTCTAGCTTTTGTCATATACCTTGGGCAAATCACTTCATCTTTCTAGGTCTTGGTTTCCTTCTCTGTAAAATGAGGGAGAAGATGGACTTAAAATAACCCCTAAAGTCCTTTTCAGCTTGAAAACTCTGGTTCTAGCCATCTTTCATAGTGTAGCTCATGTCTCATCTTTCCCCAAGAAGCCATCCACAAATTCCATTCTGCATAATTTTAGAATTAGCTTGAACTCACAAAATTAGGAAGATATACTTTTCTTGAGAGGGGCAGCTAGGTAACTCAGTGGATAGATCATAAATCTTGGAGTCAGGAAAGACTCATCAATCTGAGTTGAAATCTGCCCTCAGACACTTACTAGCTGTGTGACGCTGGGCAAGTCACTTCATTCTGTTTGCCTCAGTTTCCTCATCTATAAAATGAGCTGGAGAAGGAAATAGCAAATCACTCCAGTATCTTTGCCAAGAAAACCCCAAATGGGATCATGAAGAGTCAGACACAAAGCAACAATCAACCAAGAACAGCAACAATAACACTGCTTTTCTTGAGAGGAGTGAGGAGGAAAGGGAAGGAGATCAGGTTAAATTTCTCTATATCTCCTAAACAACTGTCACTCAATTTGATCCTTCAATATTTGCATTAGACATTAACAGTTTCATGTAACATGAAAACCACACTCATTTCTTATTTTGTTTTTTGCTTTTTTTGGAGGGGAGAGGGCAGGGCAATTGGGGTTAAGTGACTTGCCCAAGGTCACATGGCTAGTAAATGTTGTGTCCGAGGCTGGATTTGAACTCAGGTCCTCCTGATTCTGGGACCAGTGGTCTATTCACTGTGCCACCTAGCTGCCCCACCCACCATTTCTTGGTAAGGAAGAGCTTGGAACTTTGGTCTTTTTAGTACTGCTGTGAAAGCATTGAAGGACCCAGCCCCAAGTATATAGTACCATAGAACCACAGCATATCAGAGTCAGAAGACCTCCATGGTCTTCTAGTCCAGTACATACACAAACAAGAATTCCTTTTTGCAACAACCCCCTCCACAATTCATAGAGTTTCTACTTGAAATTGACACTCAGTAAATATTTGCTGAATGACCTGAATTAATTAATTAATCAATGACTCCCCTGAATAAAAAGCTGATTGTTGCACATTCAGCAAACAGTGCCCAGGATGGCAAGAAGACTGGAGGTTTTGCTAAATTGGGCTCCATTGCTGGAATTGGAGATGCTTGACCTCCTCCAGACTCATCTGGAGTCATGACAATGATATTGCTTCTATTTTTGTCTCCAGCACCCAACACGGTGCCTGGCTTATAGTAAGTGCTAAATGCATGATCTTTTGATTGATTAAAAGTCTTTGAAGGGCTGTCATAGAAAAGGGCTTGACCCTGGAGGGGCCAAAAGAACAACAGGACTTTACATGTAGAATTGGAAGGGGCATCAGGTGGTTATGTAATCCAAGCCACTTATTTTACAGATGAAACAAGTGAGGCCCAGGAAGACGAAGTGTCCGGCCCATGAGTAAGAAGAGGCAGAGTCAGTTGCTCACTTTGGAAAAGGGATTCTTCATTTTACAAAGGAACCAGATTCCTTTAAGGCTTGCCTGCACATTTATATAACAGGCCGCTGCATTTCACCAAGTGTGTGTACCCATGTGCTCCTGAAAAGTTGAGTGAGAGTGTCATTTTTTTAAAGTGTAGTCCAATTTTAATTACTCTGGAGGAGTCTGCTAGTTAAAGGCAGCTGTTAAAGGCAACTAGGTGCACAATGGAAAGAGGGCTGGGCCTGGAGATAGGAGGACCTGAGTTCAAATCTGGCCTCAGATACTTTATAGCTCTGTGACCCTGGGCAAGTTACTTAATCCTGTTTGCCTCAGTTTCCTCATCTATAAAATGATGGAGAAGGAAATGGTAAATCAATCCAGGAGTTCTACCAATGAAACTCCAAATGGGGTCACAGAGAGTCAGACACCACTGAAACAACTGAACAAAAGTTTTCTTCTCTGTAAGATGAGGGGGTTGGTTCTTCTAATGTCCCCTCCAGCTCTAAATATATAACCCTGAGAGTCTTTCCAGCTTTTACATAACAGGTTTTTGGTGTTTTGTTTTGTTTTTGGAGGGGAAGGCAGGGCTGTTGGGGTTAAGTGACTTGACCAAGGTCACATTGCTAGTACGTGTCAAGTGTCTGAGGCTGGATTTGAACTCAGGTCCTCCTGACTCCAGGCCACCTAGCCGCCCCCATAACAGGCTTTTTTATTTTTAGAGTATATTATCCCTTTGTTTTCCTATAGATCCTCCTGCTACTCACAACCAGGATTGTCCACGGACCAAGTAATCTGGAGGGGAGAGCAGGGGAGCTTCACCTCATCCTAATACTCCCAGAAAAGACTTGGTGGTGCTTCCTGATACCCTTTACAGGTTCATGAAATAGGGCAGCTTTCATGGACAACCAAGGAGACCTGCAGGGATTGGAGGAAAGTATCCCCTCCATAATATAGAGATCCTGCAGATGGGCAGGCCTGCCTCCCCTTCCAGAAAATGTGAACAGTGTTTAATGAATATGCACAAGGATTCATTAAACATTTCCCCATGTGGCTGAACAAAAGACTGCTCCAAACCCCCAAGCCATTTTTTAAAAGGAGAAATGTTACAGTGATGAGCTGTGGAAGCTAAATATGCCATAAGCAAGAAACAGCATATAGATGTGTGTGCGTGTGTGTGTGTGTGTGTGTATAGAGACACATAATTAAATGTGCATATATACACAGACACACTTGTGTACACATATGTAAATACTTCTATATGTATATATACAGAGACACACATTTTCAGTTTATTTAACGAGGAGTAGACATTTAATGGTGATGATGATGAAGATAATGATGGCAATGATGAAGGTGATAATGAAGATGATGGTGGTATAGGTGATGAAGAAGATAATGATGGTAATGATGGTGATGGTGATGATGATGATGGTGGTATAGGTGATGAGGAAGATAATGATGGTAATGATGGTGATGGTGATGATGATGATGGTGGTATAGGTGATGAGGAAGATAATGATGGTGATGATGATGATGATAGTGATAATGATGATGATGAAGATGATGGTGGCATGAGTGATGATGAAGATAATGATGGTGATAATGATGGTGGTATAGGTGATGATGATGAAGATGATGGTGGTATCGGTGATGAGGAAGATAATGATGGTGATGATGATGATGATAGTGATAATGATGATGATGAAGATGATGGTGGCATGAGTGATGATGAAGATAATGATGGTGATAATGATGGTGGTATAGGTGATGATGATGAAGATGATGGTGGTATCGGTGATGAGGAAGATAATGATGGTGATGATGATGATGGTGGTGATAATGATGGTGGTATAGGTGATGATGATGAAGATGATGGTGGTATGGGTGATGAGGAAGATAATGATGGTAATGATGGTGATGATGATGATGGTGGTGATAATGATGGTGGTATAGGTGATGATGATGAAGATGATGGTGGTATGGGTGATGATGATGAAGATGATGGTGGTATGGGTGATGAGGAAGATGATGGTGGTATAGGTGATGATGATGAAGATGATGGTGGCATGGATGATGAGGAAGATAATGATGGTGATGATGATGATGGTGGTGATAATGATGAAGATGATGGTGGCATGAGTGATGATGAAGATAATGATGGTGCAGCTGTAGGACACAGGAGGCTAAGAGACTGGTCACATAACTATACCTGTGAGAGGTAGCTCTTGAACCTACATCTTCCTTTTTCTGAGGTTGTTCCAGTACCTCAATGGTCATAAATAGTCCTGCATCGTCCTCTTCCTCAGGAAGTCCTGAAAGCCTGGAGATGCCGTGGAAGAGGAAGGGCAGGGGGATTATAAGAAGGGGAAAAGAGGGAAAGCCTTGCTCTTCACGAATGTAGCACCAGTAGCTGCTGAGAACCAACTAGCACCGGCAGTGCCCTGACAGACTCTAGTGGCGTCACAGACATTCTGGGGCAGATCTTGTCTCAAACACAGGCAGGTGTGCTCCTCAGAGCCCAGCCCATATTGAGCACTGCTGGACGCATCCTGTCTCCAGCTGGATCCTGGCTGATTCCAATTGCCAGCCTGAAATTGACAGTAGTCATTGGTGAGCTGGTGGCATCCTCATTTTCCTCATCTATAAAATGGGAGGACTGGGGCTGGAAGGAATGGCCTGTAAGGTCTCTTCCTGTTCTAATCTATGATCCAAAGTCACTTCACCTGTCTAGGTCTTGTTTTTCTCCTCTGCAAAGTAAGAAGGCTGGACTTGATGGCCTCTGAGGTCCAGCTCTAATTCCATGGTCCTGTGGTTCTCTGATAAATCTCCCCAAAGCTGGCAGCATCAAATACTGTGATGCAGCAATTTCAGCACCAGGGACTTCTCCCTTCTTTCCATCTAGAAAAAGAGGGGGGAAAACCCCATCCCCAGAGGATGTGCCACAGGCCACTAGACAAATGTCTTACTGCCCTCTGATGCTGTTAGGTCTGGCAGTGTATCATATTGAAAAACAATTCCCATTGGATTGGAAGTAGTAAGATTGTGTGCTTCTCTAGAAAAGAAATGTTTCCTATGTCCTAAGGCCCTGTGCTAAGGGACTAATGTTACAAAGATGGGCAAAGGCAGAAGGCAGTATTGGAGTTTATTCTTGGAAGAAGCCAGGGAAGCGAGGAGGAAAAAGGATGCATTTTAGGTTTGGGGGACAGTGGTGAAAAAGGACAGAGGGAGGGAAAGAGTGACATGGAGTGCAAAAGGAACAGTGAGTAAGCCAGGGTAGGTGGATCAGAGAGAAGGTGGAAGGGAGAAAAGTGTAAGAAAACTGGAAATGTAGGGAGGGGACTGATATATAAAGAGTTTTAAAAAGCAAACAGAGAATGGGTATTGTCTTTCTTGCCTTCTCAGTGGGTGGGGAAGGGGCAGATGGAGAGAATTTGGAAGTGAAAATTAAAGAAAACAAAAGACAAACAGAGGATTTTAGTTTTTATTCTGGTGGTAATCTAGACTGTCCCCCTTCTCCATGTGTGAGTGTCCCTTCATGACAAACAAAACAAATTCCTATATTAGTCATGCCCAGAAATGCTTGTCTCATTCTGTATAAAGAAATTAATATAGTCAAGTTGGATCATGAGTCATGCCCATTGTATGGCAATAGTAAAGAGGAATAGTATCTAACAAAGGAAACAAAAACGTCCAGGTTAGAGAAATGGGAACAGGATGAAGGAGTAGCTAGGTCAAATCTGTTTCTAAGTTAGTGCACCCAAGTCTATGACCTGAAGAACTAGCATAATTGTCTGAAAGATCATCCTTTTTTTTTTTTTTTTTGGAGGGCAATTGGGGTTAAGTGACTTGCCCAAAGTCACACAGCTAGTAAGTGTGTCAAGTGTCCGAGGCCAGATTTGAACTCAGGTCCTCCTGCCTCAAGGGCTGGTGCTCATTCACTGCACCACCCAGCCACCCCTGAACACTCATTCTTTACCAGACTATCAACCACATCTCATGCCATGACTGTGGATATTTTTCATGGTACTATCCATGGTTATCTCTTCTCTCTCTATGCCTTCTCTTTCAGTGACTCTGTCAATTCCCATGGGTCCAATTCTCAATTCTAAGCAGATGACTCCCAGATTTATATATCCAGCCCTAGACTTTCTCCTGAGCTCTAGTCCCACATCACCAACTGCATATTGGACATTTCCAACTGGATATCATACAGACATCTCAAACTCAACATGTTCACCACAGAACTCATTATCTCCTTTCCCTCCACCCAAACCCAACCCTTTTTTTTCTTTTTTCAGGGGGGAGGGCAAGACAATTGGGGTCGAATGACTTGCCCAATGTCACATGGCTAGTAAGTGTTAAGTCTCTGTGGTAAGATTTGAACTCAGGTCCTCCTGACTCCAGGGCCAGTGCTGTACTCACTGAGCCACCTAGCTGCCCCCCCAACCCTTTCCTTAATTTATTTCTGTTACTGTTTAATTTGATGTTATTATTTAACTTAATTCTTTGCAATAATTTGATTCTTCATAATTTAATTTATTTCAGGGAATCACTGTCCTCAGGTTTGGAAAGTCATACTTGCCTCCTCACTCTCCCCCTTCCCCCCCCCCCCCATCTACTTAGTTGTCAGACTATGTAGTTCTTACCTCCAAATATCTTTTCCCCATGTCCCTTCCTCTTCACTCACAAGGCCACCACCATTTCAGGCCCTCACCACTTCTTTGAATCCCCCTCTCCCTGCCGAGCTCGTCTCTGACACCACTTCCTATGACAAGCATTTCTGTACACCCATCTCTCCTCTGAGTGGTAGCACCTAGAGGAAATAGGGAGACAGAGTACACAGAGCAGGAGGCATGGAGTCAGGAAGAGCTGAGTTCAAATGCTGCTTCAGACACTTATTAACTGGGTGCCCCTGGGTAAGTCCCTTAGCCTCAGTTTCCTCAACTGCAAAATGATGTGAATGGACCTAATTGCCTTCAAGTTCTTTTCCAGTTCTTCCTAGAAGTAACCTTGTATTTTTTTTTTTTGCCAATACTTCTATATGAACATGTGTTTTGTTTGTTTTGTTTTGTTTTCCAGTGGTAGAATGTAATCTTCCGGAAGGCTAGTTCACTTTGTCTATCTCCATGGCCTGGCACATAATTGACTGATTGATTGTTATACATCTCCAATAGAAGAGACAGAGAGACAGAATTTTAGAGCTAGAAGGGCCACCGTTTATTCCATCTTCCCAGACCCAGTTCTGTAGCACAAGAGGGGTCAAGGTCACCTCTGAGACCCCTTCCAGAGATAGAATTGGATGACAGTCATGGAGGGCATTTCTACACTGGATGGAAGGTTAGACTAACTCTGCCTTTCACAGGAACTCTTGAAGCTCATGTGACTGTTGGCCGAGAATGTTATGGAAGGCATGCCTATATGGATGTATGCTGGAATAAGTAACTTGGAATATCTGAGGTCTCTTACAACTTAGAAATTCTTCAATTCTGTGACTTGATGATTTCTGTTGTTGTTAATATTATTGGTAGTTGTTTTTCAGTCATGTCCAACCCTTTGTGACCCCATTTGGGGTTGTCTTGGCAGAAATGCTGAAATAATTTGCTATTTACTTCTTCAGTGCATTTTACAGATGAAGCAACTGAGTCAAACTGGGTGAAGTGACTTGCCCAAGGTCACACAGTTAGTATCTTGGTCCATATTCAAACTCAGGAAGATGAGTCTTTCTGACTCTAGGGCAGATGCTCTAACCACTGCACCACACCAGAGGGAATTTCTACATAAGATAGGAAAGTGAACCAGGCAGCATTTATACAGTGGAAAAGAGCCATGGCTCTTAAGCCAGAGGACCTGAGTTCAAACTCCAGCTCTGACACTTTACACTTCTCTTTCTTCATCCATAAAATGTGAAAGTTGGATTAAATGACCTCTGAGATTCCCTTCCAATGCTAGATCTACACATCTAGGACTTTCCTGGGCCTCAGTTTCCTTTTCTGTAAAATGAGGTGGTTGGACTGGATGACTTGTAAGATGGTCACTTCTAGCTCTAGACCTATGACTCTAGGAATAATAGACAATGCTAACAATTAAGATATGCTGTGCTAAGCATGTTATAATTATTCTCATTGAATCCTCACAACAACCCTGGGAGCTAGGTTCTATTATCATCTGCATTTTACAGATGGGGGAACTGAGGCAAACAGAGATGCAGCGATTAGGCCAGGATCACCCAGCCAATAAGTGTGTGAGACTGGATTTGAACTCAGATCTGCTTGACTTCAGACCCAATGCCCCAACCAGGGGTAGGGAACCTGGGACCTCAAGGCCACACATGGCCCTCTAGGTCCTCAAGTGCTGCCCTTTGACTGAATCTAAGCTTTGCAGAACAAATCCCCTTAAAAAAAGGATTTGTTGTGTAAAACATGGACTCGGTCAAAAGGCCGCACCCAAGGACCTAGAAAGCAACATGTGGTCTCAAGGCTGCAGGTTCCCTACTGCTGCAAAACCCTTAGAATCCTAAGATCCCTCCAAGGCTTCAGTTTCCATATTAATAAGATAAAAGGGTCAGACTCAGAGGACCTCTAAAATCCGATGATCTATGATTTGTGATCTCTGAGGTTCATTCTGAGATTATGTGATTTATCAGGATTAAATTATGATTGATGGGCCCAGTGTCCCACACATCGATGACAAATGAGAGATTTCATGCAGTCTCTGAAAGTCCTCTTGTGAAAGTGGGGCCGTTCCCCTAGAGAGCATGGCCGTTAGACACCCAAGCACCCTCCCCCATCCCAATTCTGCTAATTGTACTTTTGCTGATCCTAGAGAATCTAAGTTATTTGAACTCTGTTTTAATAAAGTCTCCACACTTCCTTGTAAGAAACCACTGAAATGCAAAGTGAGGAGAGATTGAGTCTGCACCGAGGCCAGCAACAAGATAGGGTTAAACTCTTATTCATCCCAATGGGGTGTTAATGTGGAAGATCAATTTCAATCACTTTCCAACACCTCATGGCTTCCCAAGAAAACTCTGCAAGGAACTCCAGACCTGCCACCCTACTCCATATGGGCAAATATTTGCCCTTGCAATTATGGTTAGTGCTACTACAATCTCTATTACTACATTTTATTATCTATTAAGAGCCTAGCACATGCGAGTTAACCAGCTAATTGCACACCCAAGTGACCTCTTGAGTCTGTAAAATAATGGGGCAAGTGACTGGTAACATGTTTAAGTCATTCATTTCTGGCATATATTTGCCACTCAGCTGTGTCCTTCTAAGCAAATGGTACCCTTGGCTTGTCCAAGGGCAAAGGGATATGGTGCTGAATTATGAAATTGACCCACTGAAGACTTCCTATGTACCTAGTCATAAGATTAAAAGCAGCATGGGACCCTGAATGTTGCAGGTTCTTAGTATCATGGATTTAGAATTAGAATGGACCTCAAAAGCCAACTGATCCAACCCTCTCGTTTTATAGAAGAGGAAACCAAGGCACAGAGAAGGAAAGAAACTTCTTCAAAGTCACACAGGTATTAAGTAGCAGAGCTGGGTTTGAACTCAAGTCGACTAAAACAATGTTTCTCAAATTTTTGGTTTTAGAGCCCCTTCTCTTAAAAGTTATTTAGGACTCCTCTCTCCTCCCTCCTCCTTCCCCTCCCCCACCCAAGAGCTTTTGTTTATTAGGTTATATCTACTAATATTTGCCACATTAGAAATTAAAATGTTGGGGCAGCTATAGTACATATAGCACTGGGTCTGGAGTCAGGAGACTCATCTTTATGAGTTCAAATCCAGCCTTAGACATTTACTGTGTGACCCTGGGCAAGTCACTTAATTCTGTCTCAGTTTCCTCATCTGCAAAATGAACTGGAGAAGGAAATAGAAAACCAGTAGAGTATCTTTGCCAAAAGAGCAAAATGAACACAACCGAGGGAATATTCTATTCAGTAACGACTATGTTGTTTTAAGGATGTCTTTTTCATACTTTTCATTAATATAAATACCCAAATTAAATATGAAGAAAACCATTATTTGCATCCAGAGCAAGAACTGATAAATACACGTCTGTATAGAATAATTTTACACATATATGCCTGTTTTTGTCTAATGGTAGTCATCTCTAGGGTGAGGCAGGGAGGGGAAGAAAAAAAGAAATTTACATAATAACTTTACCATATATTTAAAAGAAATATCAAGTTATACATAATAGATTTTCAGTTTTGTGTGTAATCATCTTTTTGGATTATATTATGTTATGGAAATACCTGTTTTATTCCATACATTTATAAACTCCCCCAAAGGGGGTCACAAAGAGGTGGACATGACTGAAGAAAATTATATCGTCAAGTATGGATTGTAGGATTATAGATTTAGAGCTGCAAGTCTAATCCTTTTATTTTTACAGATAGGGAAACTGAGGTCCAGAGGGGGTGAAGTAACTTGTCCAAGGTCCTCCATAGGATTCAAAACCACGTCTTCCTGATTCCAAGTCTTGTGATGCTGCTTAGCAAAGCTGGGTTTGATACCTTAGAGGGTCCTTTCTGCTCCTGATCCTGATCCCAAAGCAAATGACCAGATAGCTACAATACACTCTAGTAGGCAGAGATGTTTCATCTTTTATCCGTGAAGCAATTTTTTTTTACAGTTTTTTAAGTGTTTTCCTCATAACAGGTTTGTTAGGGACTTTGTACAAGTAGGATTAGCCCCCAAGGAATGCAGGGAGTCCCCTCTGCCTTCCCAGGGGTCAGGGCAATGCTTTGGTAAGAAGTTATTTAATTAGCCCTTTTGTTGTTGATGGTGGCTGGTGGGGGCAAGGGGGATTTTGTGGAAAAGTCCCTTCAGTTTTCTTTGTTTGTCCTTGACTAATATTGACAGCATGTACTGTATTTGATTGAACTTTACCTGGTGCAAATCTCTCTCCTAAGCATTCTCTCAAAGGATCTTCAAGAGTCTGGGGCATGAGGGAACACAGGACAAGAAGAATTAACCCTCCCTTTGCAGATGAGGAAACTGAGGCTCAGAGAGGGGAAGTGTCAAGGATGCCATGTTTAAGGAAGATGATAATGAGCTGAAGAAAATTCAAAGATGGTGAAAAGCTATGAGATCTTGTGATTTGAGAAATCATTCATTCATCTGGGATGGTGAGTCGAAACTGAAACTGTCCTTGGTGGATTTCCCAGGTGACATTGAGATGCTTCGGAAGTCACTCCAGCTTGTACCAGCTCCTGTCCTACTTTCTGAAAGCCTGGAGAAAACAAGTTGTCACTTTAATTATCCAGTAAGGGAGATCTTTTCTATGCTCATGTGTGAGTTTCCCAGATCCACCAACCTGCAGGCTGGATGAAAAGGAAATCTTCACAGATTGGGTTCTGAATTCTAGGAGTATGGAAAACAAAACAAAACAAAACAGAATACTGCTCTGAATTTTTGTAAAACTATAAGATGGCCTCTATGATTTGCAACCTCCTCCATTCCCCAGTTCTGAGGATGAGGGGACCCTCCTCTTTTCAATTTATAGAGCATGTCCCAAAAGTCTTAGTGCAGTTCTAAGCTATTAAAACCTTCCAAAGCTTAATCAAATGAGAGCTTAAAACAATTAAGTTATTAAAGCTTAAAATGGCACTAAGTCTTTTGGGAGAGCCTGTATTTATGTACTGAAACAGAGACTGGATTTTCTTAGCACAGCTTACACTCCCACTGGCAAGCTGAATCCCCAGAATGCAACTACCTACATCTTCCCCTCAAGATTCAGGGGCCCTGTTGGGAAATCTTTCTAACACTATCAGCTCAATCCCATATTCAGGTATATTCTTTCTGATGCCAATGATTAATTCTTATTTCTTCAATATCATTGATATCATTGATTAGTACCACCAAAGTGATTTCCCTAAAGGGCTGGTCTAACCAGGTCACTCCCATATTCAACAAACTCAAGTGGCCTCCCATCACCTCTAGGGTCAGATACAAAATTCTGTTATTGCAACTTTGTAAAAGCCATTTGATGTTAATTGGTTAAATGACAGTAGCATCATTTAACCCATTAACATCAAATAGCTTTTACAAAGTTTCGGTGACAGAAGTGACAAAGTGTTCTGTTCTCCCTCCCCTCCCCAAGCATACCAGGGTTTTCTCCTTTACTGCCCCAGTCCCCAGGGACAGGGATATAAAGCTTAAAATGGTTGCTACAGAATGTTTTTCTCCATAAAATTCACTTCTGACCTTGACAGAGGCAATCGACAAGGTCATTTCCTTGCATTCAGGATAAATGTCTTCAAAGCTCACCACTTCTGGATTTAATCAAACAGGTTGCTTCTCAAGGTCTTCTCAGGTGTGCTGGGTCTGGCTGCTGCTGAACTCTCACATCGACTCTGGTTTCTGGATTTTTGGTGGCTCAGTCTTCCACCCTTTTGAAGTTGTAGCCTAAAAGGAGGAAAGAAGACACATATCAGGTATAAAAGTAACATGTAATATCAGGCATAAAAAGTAACATAATATATATTAAAATATAAAAGTAATGTATTGTGGCTTGTATTTGTAAACCCAGTCCTTAGCAGGGCTCCTGGATCATAGTAAGCCTTTAATAAATGCTTAGTTCCTTCCTTCCTTCCTTCCTTCCTTCCTTCCTTCCTTCCTTCCTTCCTTCCTTCCTTCCTTCCTTCCTTCCTTCAATTTGTCCATCCTTCCTTCCTTCCTTTTGATCTTTTCTTTTGACTTTCCTTCCTTCCTTCCTTTCATCTGTCCCTCCTTCCATCCATCCTTCCTTCCTTCTGTCCTTTCTTCTGTCCTTCCTTCCATTTGTCCATCCTTTCTTCCTTCCTTTTGATCCTTCCTTCCTTCCTTCCTTCCTTCCTTCCTTCCTTCCTTCCTTCCTTCCTTCCTTCC
>NW_027187465.1:15906231-15944544 GCF_028583685.1 Petaurus breviceps papuanus | reverse complement strand
TCCTTCCATCCTTCCTTCCTTCCTACATGGCCACCAGTTGAAAAAAGTCATGGGGAATATTAGGTGAAGAGCTTGTTTGCCTGGGTATGGTATTATCGTATTATATGCTTTTATAAGCCAAGTAGAATGAAAATAAGGGTAAGGGAAGTAAAGGGAGAGCATCCCAGACATAGGGGACAGTCAGAGAAAAAGCCTGGAGAGAAGAAATGAAGTATCTTTGTTTGTAGTACAGCAAGGAAGATAATGTCATTGGATCAAAGAGTATGATGCAGGGTTGGGAGTGGAGGGAGGTGGGAGATGACTAACTGAGCAGCCTTCTCTCCAACCACTGAACTTCCCAATGGGCACCAGATAATTCTTACACCCCTCCAGGCTCCTCATCTCTGCCTACTAGGATTCCTGGCTTCTTTCAAGTCCCAACTAAAATCCTGTCTTCTGCAGGAAGAGGGATTTCCCAATCCCTCCGGATTCTATTGCCTTCCCTGTTAATGATTTGCTATTCATTCCACATAGAGCTCCTTTGTACATAATTGCATGTCTACCCCATTAGATTGCAAGCTCCTTGAGGGCAGGGACTGTCTTTTGCCTCTTTTCTTACCCCCAGCCCTTATACGTATTATAATTAACTACAGCCTCTAGTACATTCAAGATGATTATCCCTACATTACAGTTAATGTCACACCATACCATATTATCTTGTTCATATTAACATTACATCCACCAGATATAACACAATGCAAAGCTTCACTTGACAGCTGTTTTAGTGATCACAAGCACAAGTAGTGATTGCAAATGTATACCCTTAGCACAATGCCAATTAAGAATAAAACAGCAGGAGACAAATAAATAATGCATAGCTAATAGCAAACAATGCATGGCTAGCTGACCTATATAAGTAAGAATAGACAGTTAAAGCGCGGGTGAGGGGGGAGAGGGGGGAGGGGGGCAGGTAAGTGGTACAGTGGATAAAATGCCAGCCCTGGAGTCAAGAACACTCATCTTCCTGAGTTCAAATCTGGCTTCAGACAATTATCTGAAGCTAGCTGTGTGACCCTGGGCAAGTCACTGAACCCTCTTTGCATCAGTTTCTCCATCTGTAAAATGAGCTGGAGGAGGAAATGGCAAACCACTCTAGTATCTTTGCTAAGAAAACCCCAAATGGGGTCTCAGAGAGTTGGACGTGACTGAACAACAACAAAAAATCCAGTTAATATCCATGTTGAGGAAGGCAGTCCTGCTATATGATGCCTTTGCCTGGACTTGACCATCATACCTCTGTCTGTGGTATATCCATCTCACCATGGAAGATTCTCCCACTGGGGAAATCTTCATGGAGGTTTCATTTGGAGGAGAGGCTTAGGTCAGCCAACCTTCATTCCCTTCCTATCTGAGCTTTGGACTTTCTTTTCTTTTTCTTTGCTTTTTGGAGGAGGGAGGGCAGGGCAATTGGGGTTAAGTGACTTGCCCAAGGTCACATGACTAGTAAGTGTTGAGTGTCTGAGACTGGATTTTAACTCAGGTCCTCCTGACTCCAGGGCCAGTGCTCTATTGACTGTGTCACCTAGCTGCCCCAAGAGCTTTTGACTTTCCGAACTTGGACCCTATGCCCCTTTGTTGGGCCTTCTAGCTCCATCCTCCTTGGCTTCTTTTGGTGTGTGGTCTTTCCTCATTAAAATGTAAGCTCCCTGAGGAGAGGGACTATCTTTTTTTTAATGTATTTGTATTCTTAGTGCCCAGCACAGTTCCTGGTACATAGTAAGTGCTTAATAAATGCTTGTTGCCTCGTCTTGCTCTGCCCTGGTCAGCCCACAACTGGAGTGCTGTGCTACTCTGGGCACCACAGCTTAGGACCCCAGTGATTGGATGCATACATAATAAATGACAGTGATAACTTGAAGCCTCTATTTCTCAAGGGCCTTAAGGCCTCTGAGCCTCCATTTGCCATCTAGGAAAAGGGTTTATTGTCATACTTTGTAATTCTTATAGCATAGGTCCCATAGGTTTGGAGTTGACAAGAACAATTGACAAGAGATTATTTAATTCAAGAGTTCTTAACCTGAGGTCCATGAATACATTTAAAAAAATATTTTGATGACTGAATTTCAACATAATTGATTTCTTTTGTAATCTGGTATATTTTATTTAAAAACAACACCAACCATGATTTTGAGAAAGGAATCTGTAGACTTCACCATGCTGTCCAAAAGGGTTATACCACAAAAACAGGTTAAAAACTCCTGGATTGGTCCAATCTCCTTGAAAATGTGAGTTTGTTTATAAGACAACCAGCTGTTTAGAAAGCCAGTTCCAAACCAGAGGCTTGAAATGTGGACAGCCTGGTGTGGATTGGCAGGGTCCTGAACTCTCAGGCAGGAAGACATCAGTTCTTATCTGTGACTCTTGCTAGCTCCATGAGACCTTGAGAGCATCATTGTACTTTTCTGAGCCTCAGTTTCCTTCTCTGTAAAATGGGGGTAATAATAGCCCCTACCACCCAAGGCTGTTGTGAAGCTCTAATGGGATGATATTGGCAAAGGATTACTATTGCCCCAATTAGAACGAGCCCTCTTGGGAGGCTGGGGGCATCTCTCTTCAAAATTTGTCTCCTTGGGGTGGCTAGGTGGCACAGTGAATAGAGCACTGGCCCTGGAGTCAGGAGGACCTGAGTTCAAATCTGACCTCAGACGCTTAACACTTACTAGCCATGTGGCCTTGGGCAAGTCACTTAACCCCAACTGCCCTACCAAAAAAAAAAAAGAAATTTGTCTCCTCAGTGGTTAGCACAGTGCCTGGTATATACTAAGTGCTGAATAAACATGTGTTCATTCCTTCCTTCCTTCCTTCCTTCCTTCCTTCCTTCTTTCATTCATTCATTCCTCCTCATTATCTAAAAGCCAGAGACTGTTATTTTCCAGACCTCTACATTCCAGCATTCTCCCTGGCAAGGCAGGCCAGGCTCCACTGTGCTTATCCGGCTGCTCACCCCTTCACAACCATCGAGGGCTGGGGTTCTGTCAAGATGCTATTTCGAGGAAAATTTCTTGTGCCTTTGCTGCCGTTCCTGAATAGCAGGCTGGGCAGCGACTGAGTGCCTGGAGCCAGAGAAGCCACCCCTTGACTTTGGAGCACATCAGACCTGCCTGCTCCCCTCTCCTCCCCTCCCATCCCCTGCCCTCCCCTCCCCGGCCCTCCCCCCTCCATCCCCCTGCCAAAGGGACCCCATCACTTAGCCAAAGGGCTCTCCAGAGCGGCCCCTCCCAGGCCAGAGAGCCCATCAGCTTCCGAAGGGCTGTTTGGAAGCTGCTCCCCGCCTCTGCTGGGCAATCCCTTGGGCTTCCAGGCCTCATACATTATGGATAGGGCCCTAATGGAGGCAGGCTGTGAGCAGGGGCTGCTGAGGCTCCCAGCACGAGTCAGTGGCTGCCAGGCTGCCACGTCGGCGGCTCTGACTGTCTTGTGCATGCCAATTAGGCTGTAATTTGATTTCTGTTCTATCAGTACGAACCCCATTAAAACCCAATTCTGCTTATTACCAACAGCTTTCTTTAAATGAAACGGCTCTCCCTCCAAGGACTTTTCCAGGAGGCAGAGGCAGAGCGGGCTGTAATTAGCGGGTGCGCTGACAGCGGGTGCCCCTACTCGGGGTTCCCAGCTTTAAGGGACCCCAGGAGACATTCCGCCACCATCCGCTCCAGCTCACTCCCGGAGGGCAGGCCCCATTTCCCCTGGCACTATCCACCCCCCAGGCCTGCCTGAGATTCCTTCAGGACCTGAGGAAACAGAACCACCATGGGCAAGGTGGGCCAGGCAGGCGGGTTGTGCCCACGAGGGGCTGCCGAATCCGGAGGCGTTCATGGAGCTGGAAAGTGTGCAGAGCACTTAACCTAGTAATAGTCCACATCCCTGTAGCACTTTCAATTCTGCAAAGTATTTTATACAAGATTATAGATTTAGAGGTGGAAAGGGGCTCAGAGAGGATGAGTGACTTGTCCAAGGTCATAGCATCATAGATTTGGAGCTAAAAGGAACCTTACAGACCATCTAATGTACCTCACATCCACCTTACAGATGAGGAAACTGAGGCTCAAAGAGGTTCAAATGAACCTGTATTCAAATGCCAGCTCTGAAATATTACTAGCTGTATGACTCTGCATCACTTCACCATTCTGGGTTACGATTTCCCCATCTAAAAATTGAGCATCGTAATGCTTCTAGAGTATACCTGGCATAGTCAGTAACAGGTTTAAAAGAGATCAGTATGGAAAGGGATTTGCAAACTTTAAAGTGCTGTCCTTGCAATGTAATCTCCACAAGGCCAGGGACGGCTTTGCTTTTGTCCTTGTATCCCCAAGTACTTAGCTCAAAGCCTGGCACATAGCAGCCTTCATTGTCCCCATCCATCCTGCCTCCCAGTCCTGTGGAAGGCTGGAAGTTTTAGTAAGTAGAGAGAATGCTGGCTGGATCCAAATTCCACCTCGAATGCTACCTATGCAATCTTGGGCACTTAACCTGTCTGGGCCTCAGTTTCCTCCACTGTAAAATGAAGGGGTTGTACTAATTGGCCTCTGACATCCATTCTAGCTCTACACCCATGACCTGATAACCCAAGGATGAGTAGACAATGACTGTTGCCCAACAGAGCTGCTAAGTGGGAGCTGGGGGTCAGGTCATTAACTTTGAATAAGTAAGTTCTATTACCACAGATTACACCCTGATCTTGGGCCAGCCTACTTAACAGACCAAAGCCATTGGCTGCAAAGTGGACCAGGAAGGAGAGAAATGAATCCACAAATTACTGGAGGGATATCACAAAACATTCACCCTACTGATGGAGAGTCTGTGGTACCATCTTTAGCTAGATACTCAAAGGACCCATGATTTTATCAACTTGGGGATCTCCCATAGTGGAAACTCATTCCTCCAATGCAGACTGTAACCTGTCTGTGACTTAATAGGTAAGAAAGAATGCTGAATTTGGAACCATGAGGTTTGGGTTCAAATCTCTGTAACTCTGGGCAAATCCAGACCATGGTTTTAAAATGATGGGGTTGGACTAGATGGTCTTTTAGGATCTTTCCAGTTCTGGTTGTATGGTCCCATGGTCCTAAGAACCTACTATGTGCCAAGCACTATATTAGCACTGGAGAAGAGAGAGATAAAAATAAAGAAGTCCTGACACTATATTTGAAATTACTGAACCTCAAATTTCTCTTCCATAAAATGAGGGAATTCAACTAGGTGACCTCTATGACCTAGAACGTTGCCTGAACCAGAGAGCCCCCAGCACTTACAGGGGCTGACACATAGTAGGCACTTAATAAATGCTTGTTGACTGGCTATTAAGTGACCCATCCAGGGTCACACAGATAATAATTGTGCTTTAAGGTTTGCAGAGCAGATTTATACTGTCTCATTTTATCCTCAAAACAAGAATGGTAGCATTTACACAGGGTTTGTAAGTTTATAAAGCATTGTATATGTTATCTCATCTGACTTACGCTGTGAGGTACATGGATTATTATCCCCATTTTGCAGATGATGAAACAGTCTGATAGAGGTTAAATAACTTTTTTAGGGTTGCACAGCTAGGAAGTGTCTAAAGTAGGATTCAGACTCAGGTATTCCTGACCTCTGAGTCCAGAGAGCTTTCTCTACCCCCTGGAGTCCAAGCTGCCTAGTGTAGATGGTAACAAGGGACAGCATTCAACCAAGGTCTTCTTAAATCTGACTAATTTTCTATTCCCCACCTCATACTCCCTCTGTATTCATGTAAACAGAATAACTCATTCCCATGGACTGTGGTGAGTCCAGAGCTGACTGCTATTTTCAGCCAGCTGAAGAAAGAACCCACTGGTGACCCTATCAATGTCAAAGCTGTCAGCTCTGCTGTGAGAATTCCCCCTCTCCCCCTCAGAAGAGGGACAGATTCCCCATCAGGGCATTAGTGGCTCCCATGTCCCATTTGGTTCTGATGAAGCATGACTGCTTCCGGGCTTCCTAAGCTGGTCTGGCTCTCAGTGAAGCCTCTGGGACTAAGGTGGGAGATTCAAGGACCTCAGCAACAATGCTCTTCTACCAGATGCTTCGGGCTGTTGGTTCATAGCTGCTGAGAGAGGCCAGAACTAAGAGGATCATCTCTGTTGGTCCCCTGCAAATTCAGCTCTTTGCTGAGTACAAATCAATCTTCCAAGCCCCCAAACACAGGCTGTCCTTATACATTACCCAATGGGCTCTAAGTGCTATAAGAAGGAAACATAATCCAGTTTTTCTCTTCAGCACAGAGGATAATGGGCATCCTTGCCAGCCACCATCATCTCTGAATATATATCCATCCAGCTGTTTGGAATGAAGTATTGTGGTGGGACGGGAGGGCCCTCCTGAGGTTGGGAGGATGGTAGCTAAAACCCATCACTCCCTCACCGGGGCATGCTGCTGTGAGTCTGGCTTGCTTTCTGAGACATGGGTGAATTCCAATAACAGCTGATTCATGCATAAGCTGCATTCCCTTGAACCTAAAGTCTTCCCCTCTCTTTTTCCCATCCATTAGTTTTGCAAGGCAGATCTTGGGAGCCTGCAGTCTTTTTTTGCCTTTGTCCTTAGTCTTGGATATGGTAGCCAGGCTGAGAGGCGAAGCCCTTTTAAAAGTAGAAGTCAGTGGCTCACCCAGTGTCAGGGCTGATCTACTGTAGCTCCCTATTGCCCCTAGGAAAGAGTACTAACTGCAAGATGAATGGCATTTAAAGCCCTCTGCTGTCCCACTTACCTTTCTTATTTTGGTTCCTATTATAGTCCTTCCTACACCCTCTGTTTTAGCCAAGCAGGAGAGACTAGAAATTCTTCCAAACTTGGCATGCCATTTCCTACCACCGGACCTTTGCACAAAGTGGCCTCTCTTCCATGCTTAACTTCCTCTTCACTTGGATTCTTTCAAATACCAAACTTCCTTCAAGACTCGATTTTGAGGCCACCAAAGCTTGTCTGATCCCTCTTCTGGTCAGCGCTCTTTTCCCTCTTCTAATTATTTTTTATTTCTTTTTCTTTTCTTTTTTTCACTATTGAATTATGTCTTTATTTTTCATTTTTAAGAAATATTTATTTTTAATATTCTTTTTTTTTATAAGCAATAGGGGTTAAGTAACTTGCTCAAGGTTACACGGCCAGTTATTTCTGGGTGTGGTGCTGAGTATCTGAGCCCAGATTTGATCCAGGTCATCCCGACACTGGAGCCGGTGCTCTTACTTACTGAGCCACCTGGCCGCCCCTAAGCAATTGGGGGTAAGTAACTTGCTCAAGGTTACACAGCCAGGTGTTTCTGGGTGTGGTGCTGAGTGTCTGAGCCCCGGATTTGATCTCCAGGTCGTCCTGACACTGGAGCCGGTGCTCTTACTCTCTGTGCTACCTGGCTGCCCCTTATTTTTAATATTCTTTTAAAATTTTTCTTGAGTTCCAAATTCTTTCCTTCCTTCCTGCCCTTCTGCCACCATCTTAGAAGGCAAACAATATATCAATTATACATGTAAAATCATGTAAAACATATTTCCATATTAGCCACATCACCAAAAAAGCAAGAAAAAATTAAGGAAATGGCAAAATTATACTTCAATTTGCACTCAAGGTTCATCAGTTATCTCTCTGGAGGTGGATGGCATTTTTCATCATGAGTCCTTTGAAATTATCTTGGATTATTATGGTGATCAGAATAGCTAAGTCTTTCACAGGTGAATAGTGTTAAGTATCACTGTTGCTGTGTACAATGATTTCCTGGTTCTGCTTACTTCACTTTGCATCAGTTCATGTGAGTCTTTCCAGGTTTTCCTGAAACTGTTCCCCTGGTTATTTCTTATAACATCACAATCATAGATGACAACTAATTCAGCCATTCCTCAGTCGACAATATCCCCTTAACATCTAATTCTTTGCCACCACAAAAAGGGTTGCTATAAATATTTTTGTACATATAGGTCCTTTTCCTTTTCTTTGATCTCTTTGGGATACAGCCCTAATAGTGTTATTGTTGAGTCAAAGGCTAATTTTTCCCATTCTTTCTCTACCTTCCCCTTCTCCCAATGCATTGTTCTTTCTCACCCCTTCCTTATTTTTCCTTCCTTTTTAATTTTTATTCTTTTGCTTTTTGGAGGGCAGTTGGGGTTAAGTGACCTGCCCAAGGTCACATGCCTAGTTTTTGTGTTAAGTGTCTGAGGCTGGATTTGAACTCAGGTCCTCCTAACTCTAGGGCCTGTGCTCTATTCACTGTGCCATCTAGCTGCCCCCTTCCTTTTTTTTAAGATCATCTCAGCATCAACTCACCTGTGCTCTCTGTCTATATAGATTCCTTCCAGCTACCCTAATAATATAAGGTTCTTAGGCATTACAAGTATCATCTTATATAGGAATGCAAACAGTTTAACCTTATTGAGTCCCTTATGATTTCTCTTTCATTTTATGCTTCCCTTGAGTCTTGTGTTTGAATGTCAAATTTCTATTCAGCTCTGATCTTTTCATCAGAATTGCTTGAAAGTTCTCTATTTCATTAAATACACACTTTTTCCCCTGAAGGATTATACTCATTTTTACTGGATATGTTATTCTTGGTTGTAATCCTAGCTCCTTTACCTTCTGTAATATCAGATTCCAAGCGCTCTGCTTCTTTAATGTAGAAGCTGTTATATCTCATCTGATCATGAGTATGGCTCAATGGAATTTGAATTGTTTCCTTCTGGAGACTTGCAATATTTTTTCCTTGACCTGAGAGCTCCAGAATTTGGCTAAAATATTCCTGGGAGTTTTCATTTTAGTATCCCTTTCAGGAAGCGATTGGTGAATTTTTTCAATTTCTATTTTACCCTCTGGATCTAAGATATTGGGAGCAGTTTTTCTTTAGAATTTCTTGAAATATGATGTTGTGGCTTTTTTTTTTTTATTATGGCTTTCAGGTAGCCCAATTATTATTAAATTATCTCCCCTTGATCTATTTTCCAGGTCAGTTGTCTTTCTGATGAGATATTTCACATTTTCTTCTATTTTTAATTCTTTTTGACTTTATTTTTTCTTGATGTCTCATGGAATCACTAATTTCCCCTTGCCCAATTTTCATTTTTAAGGAATTATTTTCTTCAGTGAACTTTTGTATCTCTTTTATCATTTGACCAATTCTACTTTTTTAAGGTATTATTTTCTTCAATATTTTTGTGCCTCTTTTACCAAACTGCTAATTCTCTTTTCATAATTTTCTTGGATCACTCTCATTTCTTTTCCCAATTTTTCCTCTGCCACTCTTATCTCTTTCTTTAACTCTTCCAGGAGTTCTTGTTGAGTTTATGTCCAATTTGCATTTTTCCCCTTTGAGGCTTTGTTTATAGCTGTTTTAGCATTATTGTTTTCTTCTGAGTCTGTGGCTTGGTCATCCTTGTCACCATAGTAATCTTTTGTGGTAAAGTTCTTTTCTATTGTTTGTTCATTTCCCCAGCCCATTTCTTGACTTTAAATGAAAGTTGTTCCCTCTTCCTGGGTTGGAACACTTCAGTCTTCTGAAGCTTCAGGTTGTGACCATACTTCTCCCTGTACACATCGTACTACTTGGGAAACATCGAAAACTTTCAGATTCCCCCAGAGCTAGCTCTGAAAACAGCAGGATGAAAAAGTCTGAAGCATGGGAAACCCATTCTTTCCAACAAGCTCCTACCATATCTTAGAGGAGATTTGGGGGACAGGGTGTTGAATGTGGGGCTTCCCTGGGTTCCTTCAAGCCTCAGGTGAAACCTCACATTCTACAAAAAGTCCTTCAGTGTAAAAAGTCCCTTCCGTGCTTGCACCCTCCTTCTAAGATTACTTTACACTGTATTTCCACTGGATAGATCTTGCACATACATAGTTCTTGGCATGTTTTCTTTCCTCATTAGCCTGTGAGGTGTTGGAGGGCAGGAACTATTTTTGTCTTCCTCTGTATCTCTAGAGGTTACTACAATGCTTGGCCTATAGTAGGTGCTTAATAGATGTTTGTTAGCCAACTGATTCACAGGAAGAGCATTTTGCTGGTTTGGGTGATCCAGTTGCAGTGAGATTACGAGCAACTAAGTGGTATAATGGATAAAGCCCCAGGCCTGGAGTTCAAATCCAGCTTCAGAAACTTCCTAGCTATGTGACCCTGGGCAAGTCACTTAACCCTGTTTGTCTCGATTTCCTCTTCTGTCAAATGGGCTGGAGAAGGAAACAGCAAATCACTCCAGGATCTCTGCCAAGAAAACCTCAAATGGGGTCATAGAGATTTGTACCCAACTGAAACAATTCAACAACAGCAACATGGAAAGTGATGGCTGGTGTAGAAGGGGAGAAGAAGAGTGAGAAAGTATTGGTGAGCAGGTAAAAGGTAAAGTAGGATTGTGTTGGAGGCAAGGCCCATGATCAGTGGCACAGGGAGGTGGGTTGGGACCAATCTTCCCAAGCTCAAATCAGAGCCCCTCCCCCCACCCTTTCTCGACTGACATTTAACAGACAGGAGGGACAGCAATTGTCAGAGCAGAGATCTCCAGAGCTGGAAGGGTCCTCAGAGGTCATTGAGTTCAATCCCTTCATTTTATAGAGAGAGATAAAGGACTTAGTCATTTTTAAAATTTTAATTAATTTTTTAAAATTTTAATTAAAATTAATTGAGTGCTATGTTCCAGGCACAGATGAGAACACTGAACCCTGGAGACTTTAAGTGATTTGTCCAGAGACAAAAAGTTGGTAGTGTTTGAGACAGGATTTGAACTTGTACCATGCTGACTCATCCTGGGGATAAAGTCCCCTGATTTATTTCTCCTTTCTCAATCAAGATAAGCCTCTATCCCTCTCTGGTGAAGCCTACTTGGTAATAAAACCTACCTATGAGATGGAAGTTTAAACTTTTACTTTTTTTATGGTGAGATGTTATCTCCCTTTATCTTTCCAGCCTTCCTGGGAGGGAGGAGGGCAGGTGTCATTAGCCAGATTTTACAGAGGCAGAAAGGGCCCCAGAGGCTGCACAGTTAGCTCCTGCAAAGCTGGGGTTAGAAGCCAGGCCTCCTGGCTCCAGGTCTCATTCTGTCCTGTGTAGACCTCATTGCCTTCTTCTGGGCAGCCTACAGTCACCTTTATCTTTGATCCAGAGCCCAAGGCAAAAGGACGAGTTGAAGCAGCTTCAGGCCCAGTGGGAGCTCTCTGACTCACCCCTCTCAGGGAGCATCTGTTCAGAGAATTTTCTATGAAGTAGCTGCAGGTCAGAGGCTAAGCTGCCAAGGAAGCCTGTCATGGGCAAGATAAGGTTGGACAAAACCCTGGCCCTGATGAGCAAGGGATGTCCTTGGACTGCTAACCAGAAGAGGCTGAGAGTATCTGAAGAGAGATGAAACCTAGAACTGAATGTCCATTGGTGTGGGTTCTAGGTCCAGGGTCTTCTACTTCTGACTTGCTGAGTGTCCCTGGGCAAATTGCATTACCTCTCCCTAGTCATCACTCCCTGACCTCAAACTGTCAGAAGTGAGAGGAACATTGGGACATAGGGCATTAGGACAACATAGCTGGAAGGGAACCTAAGATCCCAGAATACCAGGACTGGAACAAAAGAAGGAAGGAAATCAGCCTTCATTAAGCACCAGGCATTGTGCTATATAATTTGATCCTCACAACAACCCTGCATGGTAGGTGCTATAATTATTCCCATTTTACAGTTGGCACAGAGAGTAAGTGACTTGCCCAGGATCATAGGAAGTGTCTGAGGTTGGATTTGAACTCAGTCTTCCTGACTTGAGGGATATCTGGGTAGTGTAGTGGATAGAGGATAGCTTGGAATTAGGAAGACTCATCTTCATGAGTTGTGTGACCCTGGGCAAGTCACTTAACTCTGTTTGCCTCAGTTTCCTCATCTGTAAAATGAGCTAGAGAAAGAAATGGCAAACCACTCCAGTATCTCAGCCAAGAAAACCCCAAATGGGGTCACCAAGAGTTGTCCACAACTGAAAAATGACTGAGCAACTCCCTGACTCCAGACCAGCACTCCATCCTTTAGCTGTTCCTTATATTGGAGGAGCCCTGGGAGAGAATTAGCCATTTATATAGTGCCTACCATGTGGCAGGCACCACCCTTCAGAACACAGAATAGCAGAAGTGGGAGGGAGAGGTTATCGAACAGAGACTGTCAGAGCTCAGATGGGTGTCAGAGCATGGAAGCCGGTCCAAGCCAGTAAGCTTCTTGGAGCATGGAATGTCAGACCATGGATGCAGCAGTCCTGGGCGGGACATCCCAGGGGTGAGAATGGATGAGATAATCTCTGTGAAGTGCTCAAAGTTCCTGAGAACGTGCAAAATAAATACTAAGTATGATTACATCATTAGCTGGCAGCTAGGAAGAGGTGGGAAAACCGGTTAGGGGATCTGAGAGAAGGGCTGGCCTTGCCTGTGATCCCCAAGGGCAGTGGGCACATCGAGCCAAAGATCATAGGATTGGTTACTGCATCTGATAAATGTCCATGGGGCCCTCAGTAGCCATCTTACCCACTCATGGCTTTGGAGCTAGGATGGACCTCAGAGGTCACCTCATCCAAGTCCCTGCTTTTACAGAGAAGGAAACTGAGATCCATAGAGGAGGTATAGGATGCTAGAATTAGTGGTTTTGAGTCAGAAGAGACTTTGGATTCCATCTCGTCCAATTCTCTCATTTTACAGACGAGAAAACTAAGGCCCTGGGGAGGCTGAGGGATTTGTCACACAGGTCACAAGCATCACAGGTGGAATTAGAACCCAGACCTTCTAACTCCAAATCCAGTGTTCTTTTCACTCTTCCATACTGCCTTGGCTGTTAAGGGAGACCAGAAGCTTGCTTCTCATCTCCACCTCTCAAGCAAAATTCTCTTTCCCACCCCCACTCTCCATTCACTTCCTAGCCCCATCCCCAAAGAAAAACCCCTTCTGTCCCCACCCAGTAAGCCAAATTTCCCTTTAATACCAAGAAGCTATGCATTTTAATTGGATTAAGGCATATGGTTACCTGGGAGGCAAAAGGGTGACTTTTTTTTGGTGCCAAACCTATGATTTCATTGGTGCAGGCAAGTGACAGGAAGGAAACTCCCTTTCCCAAAGCAGGCTGGGACTTGCTCTACCACTTAAAGTCTTGGAGAGTTTCCTAGGTCACCAGTTAAGTGATTTGTCTAGAGTCTCACAACCAGCAAATGTCGGAGGCGAGACTCCAAATCTTCTCAATGTTGAGGCTTCTTGAACTTTCAGGGTGTAATATAAACCCCGCAAAACCTAATGTGATCCTGAGCTGAATTCAGAGAAGTAGAGCGCTCAAAATAATCAGCAATCAATAAGCAAACATTTATTGAGCACCTACTGTGTACCAAGTTCCATGCTAAAACAATGGAATAGTCCTTGCCCTCAGGGAGCTTATGTTCTATCCTGCTATGTATTCTACGCTGGTGAACATCACATACATTAGGAACCCCCCATTGAGATTTGGGCATCCCATTTCGGAAAGGATATTAATGAGCTAGGAGCCCCCAGTGAAGGGCAACCTGACTTTTTAGAGGAATGAAGACTGTGATGCCTAAGGACTGGTGGAAGGAACTCAAAATATTTAGCATGGAGAATAGAATGCGTGGTAGGGAGTAGGGACAGGGGCAAGAGGGATGTGACAATTCTGGTCGTATCTGAAGGATTGTCAGGCGGACCAAGAATCAAGCTTGTCCTGCTTGTCCCCAGAGGACAGGATAATGGTGGGGAGGAAGTTGCTGAGGGGAAGATTTCATCTCGGTCTCAGAAAAAAATGCATCTAAAAATCTAAGGCTGATCTTGATGGCAGCCGGTCCATATTTTTAAACATCTATGGTCTCCTCATAAAGCTGTAAGGTTGTGAATCATATCCCCAGGGACTAGCATGGTGCCTGGCACACAATAGGTGCTTAATGGCAAGGACCATGCATTTATTAAGTGCTAACTGTGTACTAGACACTACTGAGTGATATGGATACAAAACAAAGCAAAAAGTTTATATTTTAATATAAATTAATGTAAATATAAATAAATATTAAATTTAAAATAAATAATTATAAATTAATATCACTTAACCACAATTGCCCTCCCAAAAAAAAGGGCAAACAAAAAGTCTGGTGAACAAATAGTGGTCTCTCCCAAAGGAGAATGGGCTGCTTTGGGGTATAGTGAATGCCCCTTCATCTACAGAAGTGTAAGTGGTCTAATAGATAGAGTGCTGGGCCTGGTGTCAGGAAGTTTGTGGGTCAGTCATTTTCATCTGTGTCTGACTCTTCATGACCCCATTTGGGGCTTTCTTGGCAGATCCTAGAGTGGTTTGCCATTTCCTTCTCCAACTCATTTTACAGATGAGGAAACTGAGGCAAATAAGGTTAAGTGACTTGCCCAGGATCACATAGCTAGTAAGTGTCAGAGGCCACAATGGAACTCAGAAAGATGAGCCTTCCTGACTCTAGGCCCAGCAGTCTGTTTACTGTGCCACCTAGCTGCCCAGGAGTCAGGAAAACCTGAGTTCCAATCTGGGCTCAGACTCTGACTGTGTGACCCTGGATAAGTCGTCTAACCTGTTTGCCTTAATTTTCTCATCTGAAGAATGGGGATAATAACAGCACTTACTTGCCTCCCAGAGCTTCTGTGAGGACTAAATGCTAGCTATTATTATAATGAGGAGGACGAGGAGGAGGAAGAGGAGAAAGAACTCGGGTTCCCAAGCAGTAACTAGCAGGAAGTGAACAAGGCTTTATTTATCCCAGGGTGCTAATATCCAAAAGGAGGGGTGCATTTCCTCCCCCCCAATTTTTTCTTCTTCTGGTATAGAAAATCAGAACATTTCTTCAGAAGGGTGAGCTGCAACTACCTCTGGCTGCCATATCCAGAATCCTGGCATCACAGTGCCCTTCTCCAAGGCCTCTGGGGGCCTCCATCTTGAAGTGCCCGTGCCCAAAGAATTCCCTTCCATGCTAAAGCTTCTCTGTCTCCTCTGGTGTGGCATCTTAGCTGAGAAGGCCAAGATCTGAAACCCAGTCACCCAGCTCTCTTTTCATTGGGCCAGAGTGTAGCACTGAATTCACAGGTTGTGTCCTTATCCCCTAGGATATGCTATAATAAATATAATACAATATGATGCGATATAATACAATATAATTATAACATAACATAATATATACAATACAATATATCATATGTAATGCAATGTAATATAACATAATGTAAAAATGTAAGGTGATGTAAGATCATGTAACATCATGTCAGGTAATATGATATAATATCACATAATACAACATGATACTATGTAATATAATATTATATAATGTTATGTGATATGATATAATATGATAGAACATAACATAGCATAATATAGTATAATGTAACATAATATATAATTAATGTATGATATTATGATATGTGACATAATTATATGATATGATATTATATAACATAACATAATATAAATCAATTACTCTCCCTTTGAGAAGTGGAGCTATTTTAAAAGCTTCAGGAGGTTTAGGTTTTGCATTTCCTCTTAGTTCCTAAGTCCCTGAGACAGGTATGATGTGGTGATATGATTAATCTTATTCTGTATTTAGTTAGTCTTTTATATTGTGACAGAGGTTGGGGAAGTGTGGAGTTTTTTATAGGCAGGCCACTTAGAGGCGGTTGACAGCCCAGAGGACACAGCGCTGGCCTTGCAGTCAGGAGTCCAGACTCCTGCCTCAAAGGGCTGTCTTCTCAAGAATTTAGTCCAGTGCCTGGCACATAGTAGGCTTTTAATAAGCATTTGGTCCCCTCCCACTTCCCTTCTCTCTGGGCCTCAGCTGCTGAATCAGTAAGAAACGGGGCCAAGATGTGATATCCTCCAGGCAGGGGCCTCCCCATTCTGACACCCTCTGCTTGTTCTAAGGCCCCTCCCCAGCCCTGACATTCTCTGTTCTAAGAGATTTAAGTGGATGCAAAAAAAAATTAGTTTAAAATAAGCAAGAAAAGGAACCACATCCCCTTATCATACCTGTCGGGGAGAGGTAGAAAATGTAAGGAAAGGCGAGGCCCAAATGACAATCCAGTCTAGTGCCACAAGGACAGCTCTCCCTGAGGCTTCTTCACGGGAGAGCAAGTGATACTTCTGGCTTTAACAATGATGAGGGCCAGGACAGGACCTGGGAACTCTGCTGATTGAGTGGGACCTTCCTGGGTGAGGAAACTTCCCCTCCCAATACAAACCAGTACCTTCTCTGCAACTTGCTAGAGAGAGTTTCAGAGAGTTGCCTGGGAAACCGAAGGGAGCAAGCTTTTTGCAGAACCTGCCTTACAAATACGATCTCATCTGATCCTCACAACAACCCTGGGAGGCAGGTACTATTTTTGTCCCCATTTTATAGATGAGAAAACTGAGGGAGATGGAGAAATGATTTGCCCAAAGTCACCCAGTTAGTGTATGAGGCTGGGTTTTAACTTGGGTCTTCCTGATTCCAGATCCAGCTGTCTATCCATCGTATCACCTAGCTGCCTTCAGTTACTTAAACTGAGGGTGTAAGTGACTTGACCAGAATCACACAGTCACAAAACAGCAATAAGGATAGAGAAAGAAACAGAAGTAAAAATGAAGAGATAGATAGGTAGATGGATAGATAAAGGAATGGATAGATTGATGGATGAATAAATAGATGAAGAATGATAGATAAAGGAATGAATGGATAGAGAAAGGAATGGATGGATAGGTAGAGATACAGATTTATAGATAGATTGATGGATGGATAGATAGACTAAGAATGGTAGATAAAGGAATGGATGATAAGTAGATAGATAGATAGATAGATAGATAGATAGATAGATAGATAGATAGATAGACGATAGATAGATAGAGGAATGGATACATAGATAGAGGAATGGGTAGATATACAGATAGACAGATAGGTAGACAGACAGACAGACAGACAGACAGACAGACAGACAGACAGACAGATAGATAGATAGATAGATAGATAGATAGATAGATAGACAGATAGATAGATAGACAGGTAGGTAGGTAGGTAGGTAGATAAAGGAATGGTTAGATAGATATAGAAAGAGAGACAGAAATAAATAGGGACATGGACTTGGACTGGTAAATTAATTGGTATAGCCAGTTTCTGGATAGGAGAACTCCCTCTCCCAATGCAGGTTAGCACCTTGTCTGAAATGTACAGTCTTCCAGATTTCCCTTACACCATACCTCTGGTGCCTCATCCACTGAGGGGTTAAGTAACTCGCCTGGGGTCACAAAACAATATAGCCAGAGGCAAGAATTCACCATGGGCCTCATCATCATCATCATTTCCAGTTTCTCAATCAGATCAGCTCTGGGAGAAAAGGACCCCATTGGCAGCTTCAGGACAGCCTCTGACACAGGAAATGCTGCTCAGTTGAGTGTGTGGGGCTCCCTCAGCAGGGAACATTTTTCCTGGTTCTCTCACTTTCTTAGGAAAATAGTTTTGGCTTCTGGAACTGTAGCTTAATTAAATTCAGTTGGCTGGATCCTTTCAAAGACTGTTCCAGGTCACCACCAGCCCTCGCAGATGCCGGCATCTTCCTTGCACAAATGTATGAGTGAGAGCATTTAGGCAGTGGCTGGCAAGATAAGACAGGCATTCTTCAGTCCCCAGTCATACAGTCTGGGTGTGCTTGGAGGCAGGAGGAGAGGCAGGAGGCCAAGGGATGTGGATGTTCAGCCCCTCTCCTTTGCCAAACTCAAAGGGTAAGATGGGCAAGAGGTAGAACCATTTCGGCCAGATGAACAAAAGAGTCAGACCTCTGGAAATCGATTTCTGTCTGGGCTTCAGCAGCCCAACGATGACTGGGTGAGGTTCCCAGGGCCATGAGTCAGCCTCAGCCAACTCCGTGGGTGGAGTCTGCAAGGGCAGGTTTCTCCAGTGACCCAGTTCTCCCAGGGGAGAAGTGTTCCAGGGCTCACATCAGCACTTGGGAAATCCAATCCCTCCAATGCCAGCCCAAAGTGCAGAGGGAGATTAAAAAGAGGGAAAATCTGTCCATGCTTCTGTTGTGACTTCATGGTTCTTGGAAAGATCTCATGAGTCAAAAATCCTGTGAACTTGACACTGTGGACCATTTCCATGGCATCATCAGATTGTAGGTCTAATGGAGAACTGGAAGGAAACATGGCAGCCATAGAATGCAGCCTCTTTAATTCACATATGAGAAAATCAAGACACAGAGACATAACTTGCCCAGGGTCATATGCCTAGTAGTTCACAGGATCACTGAGAACTATGAATGATAAGAATGGAAAGTGACTTGCTTAAAGTCACACAAAAAAAGAGGTTAATAAACACCTACCATGCATCAGGCACTGTGCTAAGCTGTTCACAAACATTATTTCATTTGATCCTCACAACAACATTAGTAGAAAGATGGTATTATTGTCACCTTTTTACAGTTGAGGAAACTGAGACAGAGGGAGGTCAAGTGACTTGTCCAGGGTCACCCAAACTGGGGAATCAATCCTGGGGCAGCTAGGTGGCACAGTGAATAGAGTGCCCAGCCTAGAGCCAGGAAGTCATCCGTTCAAATCCAGCTTCAGACACTTACTGGCTGTGTAACCCTGGGCAAGTCACTTCACTCTGTTTATCTCAGTTTCCTCATCTGTCAAATGAGCTGGAGAAGGAAATGGCAAATCACTCCAGGATCCTTGACAAGAAGACCCCAAATGGGGTCGCAAGAAGTTGGATATGACTGAAGAACAACTGAACAAAAATAACCACAGCAAGCCAGGTAATGAGTGTCTGAAGCCAGATGTGAGGCCTTCTTGACACCAAGCCTAGTGAGCGATCCTTTGTATCACTTAGCTACGTCAGCATTGCTCCCCAATTCTCTTCCCATTATACAAAGGGAGATGATGGCTTCAGTCTCTGCGGGAAGACCTTGTGGTCTTGATAGATGTAGGCTTGAAAACCTCTCTTGTTTCCCCTCTTCTGTCCACTTAGGAGATGGTCAGCTGGAAGAGGGGGAAGATGAGAATGAAAAGTTGCCAGCCATGGCAACAATCAATGTGGGTAGGTTTGTGGGAAGACAGTCAAACTGATGCATTGTGGTGAAGCTCTGAATTGTTACAACCATTTTGGAAAGTGATTTGGAATTAAGCAGATAAAGTGACTACAATGTCCATACCTTTTGACCCAGAGACTTCATTACTGAGCTTATACCCTAAGGAGGCCAAGGATATGAAGAAAGTCCTCATATACATCAAAATATTTGTAGCAGCACTTTGGGGGATAGCAAAGAACTAGAAATAAAGTAGATGACAATTGATTGGGGAATGGCTAAACAAATTGTGAGGTGTGTGAATGTAGTGGAATATTACCATGCTGTAAGAAATTATTAAAGTGATGGATACAAGGAAGCACAGGCAGATCTACATGAACTGATGCAGAAAGAAGTGGGCAGAAGCAACAAAATAATAGACAAATGACTACGACAATATAATTAGAAAGAACAGCCACACACACAGACACACAAAATCAAAAGTGAATATTGTAAAAAAAAAAAAAAAGAGGCATCAGAGGAGAGTACTAATATGGAGGTGGGAGATTGTACACTGAATATGTTCTTGGACTTTTTCAATGTATTGATTGACTATGCTGATTTTTCTCTCATTTTTCATTTTTGTCTTAAAGATACTATTTATTATATGGTAGGATTCTTTGGGAGGGGGATGGGAAGAGATAATGAGGAAAATTATAATCATAGAAAAAAAACTTATTGAAAAAATAAAAAATTTCCAGTATAACTACATGCTATTATTAAGTTTCCTCAGTTGTGTCCCTATTTAGTGTTTTCTTGGCAAAGATACTGGAGTGGTTTGCCATTTCCTTCCCTAGCTCATTTTACAGCTGAAGATGCTGAGGCCAATAGGGTTAAGTGACTTGTCCAAGGTCACAAAGCTAGTAAGAGTCTGAGGCTGGATATGAAGATGATTCCAAGCCCAGTGCTGCATCCACTATGGCACCACCTAGCTGTTGATAGAGATACATAGTATATATGTGTATATATACATATACATATGCAAATGCATACATATATACGCACACACCTACATATGTGTATATACACATATATGTATATATACAAAACACATATACATATATATATATACATTCATACACACACATATATACATACCAAAGTCAAATTGTCCCTGAACATGCCACCCACAGGCTTCTGCTCCCAAAGGTCCCTGGAATATCTTTCCTTTCCTGATTCACCATTTCATCTGTTTAACAAGCATTTGTTAAATGTCCCCTAAATTCCAGGTACTGTGTTAGGCACTGACTCCAAAGACAAAAGGGGCATAATTCCTTCCCCCAGTAGTGTTATCTGCCCATCCTTTGAAGTCCTGCTCTAACCCAACCGCCATCTACAGGAAGCCTTTCTTAACCCATCAATGCCCTCATTACATGGCACCTAGTCTTCTCCTATCTACACATCTTTCCCCTGCTTCCCCGTACCCTCACATTCTTAGCTGTCATCGCCAGCTCTTCAGATCCCTGACTTCTTCAAGACTCAGTTCAAATCCTACTTTTTACAGTAGACCTTTCCTGAGCCTTGAGTTGAGAATGCTTCCCCCTCCAAAAAAAATTGTCTTCTACCTACTGTATATGTACTTTGTACATAACTGGTTATCATTAATGGTTGTCCCCTCCATTAGCCTGTGAGTTCTTTGAGGGTAAAGACTATTGGATCTTTTGCCTGTCTTTGTATCTTCAGCCCTTAGCATAGTGCCTGACACATAGTAAGTGCTTAATAAAGGCTAGCTAACTGACTTCCTCTTGAATTCACTTGTCATGTTCCATGTATTACAATGTATGGGTATCTTAGTTTTCTGTAAGACTGTAAGCTCCATGAGGCCACACAGCTAATTTGTCAAACCTTTGCCTTTCCTATAGCTCCAAGTATTATGTTCTACATACACTAGTACTTTCTTAAATGTTGACTCTATCAAATTGCTTACTGTCTTAGAATGGTGGGAGGGGAGGGAGAGAGGTAGAAAATTTAGACCTCAAAATTTCATGTAAATATCAATGTTAAAGATTGGTTTTACATGTAATTTGAAAAAATAAAATATCATCTGCTCATTAAAGTTGAATGAATGAATTCAATTAGATAGCATGTATCAATCACCTTCTGGGTATGAAACATTGTCCTAAGCTATGGGGATATACAGAGAAAAGCAACAAACCAGTCCTGGCCTCAAGAAGCTTATAAACTAGAGAGTAAAAGCCTCCAAGAGCTGCTTTCTCTTAATGGTAACAGGACCTTCCTCTAAGAGCATTATGGGGATTTCCTCTGACTTGCTGGCTAGCCCTGACTTCTGTAAAACCACACCATTGCCCCCACACTGTATCCCAGATCATGAGACTAGCTGCCATTTACATCAGGCTTTAAGGCTTGCAAAGCCCTTTCCAGAGAGGATCTCATTGAAGCTTCCTTCAAATAGCCCTGTTATTGTTTTCTCCATTTTGCAGATGAGGTTTCCTCTTGGTCAGTCGGCTAATGAGTGCCAGAGATAGATGAGATTTGGACTTGGGTCATCCTGATTCCAAATCTGCTCTCTCTACTCTGCTGGTCTGACTCTTTTCTACAGATGTATAGACTAATGATTGCTTGTGTATATGTGTGTGTGTGTCTGTGTGCCTGTATATGTATGTGTGTATATGTACGTCTGTGTCTGTGTGTGTCTGTGTGCCTGTGTATATATGTGTAGAATCTGTGTGTGTCTGTGTATGCCTGTGAGATGCACATTTGGCACCTGCCTGACTTGTGTGTGCAATTAAACTGTAAGCCGTGTGAGGCCAAAGTTCAGGGTTTTAGCATCTGTCTTTATCAGCTCTCCTAAGTCACATCATTTACCAGAAAGTTGACACAGTGTGGTTGCTCAGTGGGTTTGGTGAATGGGGCATTCTGCCTCCCTTCCCTGAGCCCAGGTCCAATTCTGTCCATCTATCAACAGACATTGATTATGGTCTTCCTATGTGTCAGGTGCTAGGAACACAAAGACCAAAGGAGAGAGGGAAAGAAAAAGAAAAGAAGAGGAGAAATAGGGGGAGTGGAGGGGAGGAGAGAGGAGAGAAGAGGGCAGGGAAGGAAAACTCTCTGCCCTCAGAAAGCTTCCTTTTTTTTCTTTTTGGAGGAGGGGAAGGCAGGAGAATTGGGGTTAAATGACTTGCCCAAGGTCACATGGCCAGGAAGTGTTAAGTGTCTGAGGTCAAATTTGAACTCAGGTCCTCCTGACTCCAGGGCCAGTACTCTATTCACTGTGCCACTTAGCCACCCAGAGAGCTTCCATTCTAATGGGGAGGGAGATGACACCCACAGGAACCAGAGAAGGCAGATAGAATGCAAGTTTCTCAAGAATGGGGATTGCTTTATAAATGCTTTCTTGATTGTTGCTTCTTCTTGTCATAAAGTGCTTGGCAGAGGGCCTGGTCCATAGTAGGCACTTAGTAAATGTTTATTCCTTTCCCCTTCCCTTGCTTGTTGATACAAGACAACCTTATTAGGGGAAGGCACTAACAGCTGGAGGGAGCAGGAAAAGCCTCATGCAGGAGGTCAGGGCCTGAGCTAACTTTTGCAGAAATTTAGGGATTCCAAGAGGCAGAGGAAGAGAGACATAATTAAACACCTTGGAGTTAGAAGACCTAGATTCCAAACCTCACTTTGCCAAGATCTTGGGCAAGTTACTTGCACTCTCTCAGCCTTGGCTGAAATGATGGGGTAAGATGAAGGGATTGGACTTGCCTTCCTTCACTAAACCTATGAGGGAAGGAGGAGGTGGCCATTTGCCAAATTCCCAGGGGGGCCATGGGTATTCAAAGCCACAGCTGGTACCCCACCCACCTACCCACCCAGCGCTAACACTGTTTACAGAACACCTCTCTGCAGGGCTCTTTCAGCAGTCAAAGACTGGCCTTCAGGTCCTGGCTCTCTTCTCAGGGTCACCAAACCTCTCTGGAGACTCTCCCTCTGCCCAGGTCCCCTTCCGCCCCCAGTCTCTCCATTTCCACCCCACCCTAGGCAAAGGATCAAGGAAAATGGGAGCAGGGATCCTGGCCTCCCATTTTCACACACTTTATCAACAGCGCCGAGAGGCCTTTTTTCTCTTTTCTTTTCTTTCTCCTTCCCCTAAACCGTCCATCGAAGCCAAGTTGTTGAGTGAATCGTAAAGGGAGCAAATTCCAAGAGCGTGAGCTTCACTGTGGTTCCCAGGACAGGTCTCAGCCAAAACAAACCTCGAGGCTGCCAGGATCAGTGACTTACTGAGGCAAACTCAGGCCTTGGCTGCCTAGGCTGCTGGCTGGCCCCTACTCCTCCTCCTCCCTGTGTGAACTCTCTCTCTCTCTCATTCTCTCTCTCTCTCTCTCTCTCTCTCTCTCTCTCTCTCTCCCTCTCCCTCTCCTCTTCTCTCTCATCCTTTCCCATTCTCTCTCTCTCTCTCTCTCTTTCCTCTCATCCTTTCCCATTCTCTCTTTCTCTCCACTTTTCTGCTTTATCCCTTGCAAAGTCCCTGAAAAAACAAGGGCCATCTCTACAGGTCAGGAGAAGTATCCTTTTGATGGGTTTCTGATCCTTTGGGAAGGTGGGGGGGAGTAAAACAGCCAGGAGACCTGAAGGGGCAGGCAGAGTTGGAAGGGCTGCCAGGGCTGATGGGAATGACTTATGTACAGCTTGTATCCAGCCCTACACCACTTCAGCCCAAACCAAACACTAAAGCTTGAATGGAACATAAATGTTTACATACTATAGTCATGGGAATTAGTCCAGGCAGCTGTGGGGCAGTGAAGGAAGGAAAAAAAAACCTTCTGGATTTAGAGGCAGATAACCTGGTTTTAAATACCAGGAGAGGGGAGATTTGAACCCAAGTCTTTCTGATTTCAGGTTCAAGGCTCTGTTTACCATGCTTTCTTGATGAAATCTGGCCCCACTCTAAAACAATCATGCTGAGCAAGTGGCCTCTGGAGAAAGCAAAGACCTCCCAAGGCAGATGTGACTTTTGGGGAAGCCTCCAGTCTGTATCTGGTCTAGTCTGACTGAACACTGTGTAGGGCTCAGTTGAAGGCACTGGAGAGGTTCAGCCTAGAACACAGAAGACTGAGCCAGGCACACTGGCTGTCTTTAGGTATCTGAAGGACTATTACATAAAAGAATGATTAGGCTTGTTCTCTCTGGCCTCAGAGTACAAAATTAGGGGTAGTGATGGGAATTCCAAAGAGGGTGGTTTTGACTGGAAGTCAGAAAAACCTTCCAAACAATGAGAATGGGCCTCCTCAGGAGGAGGCCTTTCCTTCCGTAGAGATCTCCAGACAGAGGCTGGATGACCGCTGATGGGGCATGGTATGATGGGGATTCCTTGTGGGTATGGGTTGGTCTAAATGGATGCCAAGGTCCCTTCCAACACTCAAACTCTGTCCTGCTGTCATGATTCTATAGTTCTAGTTGCTTAGAGGGTCCAGCCTAAATTCTACCTGACTTTTTCAGGAACTTCTTCAGTACAGCTCCCACCATCTGCTGCCTTCACTCCTACTCACATGCTGATGCATGAAGCTAGAGAGATAGATAGATTCAGTGTCCCATTCACTCAGCAACTTTTCTAAATTTTTTCATCCCTCTTCAAACCACCCCACAGCTTCCCCTCTACTCCTTTCTCAACTGAGATCATTGACTTCATAGTTCATGGTGGTAACTCTCAGAGAACTCCCTCTTTTTCCCTGTCAGTTCTGTTTTCTTAACATCTCCTCTGACATTGCCATTACCCTGTTCCAAGTCCTTATCCCCTCAGCTTAGATAATTATGACAGCCTGCAGATTTGTTCTTGCCTCAAGTCTTCCCCCATTCCAAGCCATCCCCCTCTCAGCTTTTGAATTGACCTTCCTAAAACTCAGGTCATCCCCCACATCTACCCTCATTCAATAAACTCTACTGGCTACAGGATGGAATATAAAAACCTCTGGCTTTTAAAGCAAGGACAGCTAGGGGGCACAGTGAATAGAGCGCCGGACTTGGAATCAGGAAGACCCATCTTCACAAGTTCAAATCAAGCCTCAGAGACTTACTAGCTGTGTGACCTTGGGCCAGTCACTTAACCCTGTCTGCCTCAGTCTTCTCATCTATAAAATGAGCCGGAGAAGGAAATGGAAAACCCCTCTGGTATCTCTGCCAAGAAAACCCCAAATGGGGTTATGGAGGGTTAGACAACACAGAAATGACTCAGCAACAACAACACAACCTGGTCTCTCCCTCACTTTCCAGTCTTACACCTGATTCCCCCCAACATCCTCTGTGATCTAGTGACACCAGCCTACAGTACACTCTCTCCCTACCCTGTGCACTTTGCTAACTGTTGCCCATGCCTGGAATTCTCTCTTTTCATATTCATCTCCTGCCTTTGCTGACTTCCTTCAGGTCCGAGCTACACGTGCACCTTCTGCAATATAAGAAGACTTTCTTGATCCCTCTTAAGCCTTCCCTCCAGTAAATGTCTCCATTTGTCCTGTACATATCATGCTTGCATGAAGTTTTACCCCTTTAGAATGTGAGCTTCTTGAGGCCAGGGACTAATTTTGCCTTTCTCCACATCCCTTGCACTTAGCAATGTGTCTGGTGAGTAGTGGATCAGTTTAGCATGTATGAAGGTCCTACTATGTGCCAGAGGGGGCTACAAAGGAAGGCAGGACCTAGAAAATCTGTCCTATAAACTCCTCCGTTGGATCGGAGAGGCTTGGTCCAGGGACTCCTCTGTTTGCTGGCAAGTGTCAGGACCTGCTCTGCTGACTCCCGAAGGCTTGATCCAAAAATTCCTCCATAAATTAGCAACTGCCACTCCACTGTTGGCAGCAGCCTCCCCACTTGGGCTTGGAACTTCTCGCCATTCCATGCACTGCCATTCCTGGGGGCTGTGTGGTACCCTGGAAGGACCCTCTAAGCGGTCCTTCCTCCAGGGCAACGAGTCCAGCTGGGGGAGAGGGGCTCTCAGTCTTTCTCTTTGATTCTTATCCCTTCCCTTTTAAAGGCTGTGAGTGTGTGTGTGTGTGTGTGTGTGTGTATACATAGCCCAGGTGTAAAAACGGAGCATGACCCAATAAATCATCCTCAATAAGGTGTTAAGGGCCAAGAGCAATCCCCAGAGCCAGGGGAGTTCACACTGTATAAAGAAGTGTCATGGTGTATCACACAGTATCAGTTTTGTGGAGGAATTTGCCACTTTCTTAAGGAGACTTCAGGGGGATACAAAGAGGCCCTGGAAGGGTCCAGAGGGGCACGCCTAGACCTTTATTACCCACTGCTTCCCAGTGCAAATTGGAGTCATTGAATGTTAGAGGTAAAAAGGATCAGAGACATTTTCTAATTCAACCTCTTCATTTTTGATGAAGAAACCAGAAATCCAGCAAAAGTAAACAACTTGACTAAGGTTACACAAGTAATAAAGGGGCAGATCCTGGATGCAAACCCAGGTCCTCTGACTCCCACACCAGCATTCATTTCAATACATGTTGTTGTTCAGTCATGTTCAACTTATGACCCCGATTGGGGTTTTTGTTGCAAAGATACTAGTTTGCCATTTCTTTCTCCAGCTCATTTTACATATGAAGAAACAGGGGCAACCAGGGTTAAGTAACTTGCCCAGGGTCACACAGCTAGTAAGTGTCTGAGGTTGGATTTGAACTCATGAAGATGAGTCTCCCCGATTCTAACTATAGTGCCACCTAGCTTCCAGACACATCCCTGCCCCCTTACTCCAAGTAAGTAAGATCCTTCTCGATTCCACAGACCTGACTTTTCTCCATTCACTCTTTGTCTTTACTCGATTACTTTCCTGCTGACCCCCATCCCCACCCCCCAGTAGAATGGCCTCCTCTTTTGTCTTTCCTCATTTAAATTCTCTTCATCCTTCAATGCCCAGTTCAGACACCCCTTCTCTGGTGAAGCTTTTCCAGCCCACACTGGGGCACAGCAATCTCTGTTTGTTTTAACTGAACTCCCATGTCTTTTTTCTTTTTTGTCCTATATGCCCTTGGGAGTCTGATAAAGTCTGTGGGCTCCTCTTCCAAATGTTTTTAAGTGCATAGAATCACGAAGAAAACCAATTACATTACATTAAAATGGAGTGTGTATATATACACACATGCCCACATGTGCATGAGTGTATATATGCATACAGGTGTGCATGTATATATGTGTATGTGTGTGTGTGTGTGTATATGTATTAAAGCTTAAAAGCCCCAGGTTAAAAATCTTGGTCTATACTATTAAACCCTTTTCTCTCTATATAGAGTGAGACAGTGCGCAGAAATTTGTAGTCAGAAGTTGTCCAGTTGTTTTCAGTCATGTCCAGCTCTTCCTGACCCCATTTGGGTTTTCTTGGCAAAGTTACTGGAGTGGTTTAACATTTCCTTCTCCAGTTCATTTTATAGATGAGGAGACTGAGGCAAACAGGGTGAAGTGACTTGCTCAGGGTCACATAGCTAGTAAGTATGTGAGGCCGGATTTGAACTCAGGAGTTTTCCTGTCTCCAGGCCTCTCTATCCACTCTATCCACTGGGCCACCTGGCTGCCTAGTAAGAAGAGCTAAGCTCAAATACCAATTTTGCCATAAACTAACAGAGTGATTTTTAGGTAAACCATCTCAGGGCCTCAGTTTCCCCCTCTGTAAAGTACAGTAGCTTTACGGAATGACTTCTACCTTTCCACCTCTTTTAGGCCTGATGTCACCTAGCATCAAAAGTGCCTTGTGTTTCTATGACACCTCAGAAACTCCTAGAAGGCTGGGCACGTCCATGCTTCAGACAACATGTGGCGGGTGTTGTTTGTGACTGTGGCAGGGCAACGGCTTTCTGGAGAGTTCATGCCTTGAGGATTTCTCGGCCTTCTCCTTTCCATCTCTAGCCTCCCCTGCCCCCCCTCCCCAAGCTGGTAAATGATGGGTGTACTTTGTCCAGTGATTGACTGTTTGCCAAAGTGCTAAGAAAATACACGTGATGCAATGTTTTCGAGCTTTTTCCGAGATATTTATATCCCATAAATGGCATGGGCTTTTCCCCCTCTGCCACCAAAAAAAGAATAAATCAATGGTCCTAATCAGGCTAATGGAGAGGGCCCTAGCTAGGATAATGAGCCAAGCTGCCTTCCATTCCAGGGCCGGCTGCCGCTTGGACCGAACTGCAGCGCTTTGCACGAATGGTTGCCTTGTGCTCTCCCCACTTGACCTTCGCTTCCTTCAGGTGTCCTCCTGCAGGAGGCCTTTCCTGCCTTCCACCCCCGCCCCGTTATTAACATTCTCCCCATCTTCAAACCACCCTATATTACTTTGGTGACTCCCCCTCCCCCCACCAGGTACGTTGCCATAGAGATTTGATTTGCTTTGGCTGGATGATATCTACATGATGGTTTATAAACATTTACCCAGGGTTTCCCGAGTTTTGAAAGGAACTGTTTTCCTAAAGAGAAGCCATGTGGCTGAGAAGGGAGCCCCAAATGTGACCATAGGAAACGCTTCTCCCTTTTGTTGTTGTTCAGTCATATCCAACTCTCTGTGGTCCCTTTTGGGGTCTTCCTGGCAGAGATACTGGAGTGGTTTGCTGTTTCCATCTCATTTTACAGATGAAGAAACTGAGGCAAACAGGGTTAAGTGACTCATCCAGGGTCACACAGCTAGTAAGTTTCTGGGACTGGATTTGAACTCGCAAAGATGAGTCTTCCTGACTCCAGGACTGGCACCCCATCCACTGTACCACCTAGCTGACTCTATTCTCCTTAAGGAGAGAAGGACTGTGAACCACATTCTCTGCCCACCCAATTTTGCTCTTACAGAGTCAACAAATGACAGAGGGACTGAGTGCTTCTCTTCACAAGAGAAAGCAGAGAAAGTAGGCAACATGGGGACACGGCAGCATGGTGGACCAGGCAAGGAGGTGGGGAGAGATGAGAGGAAATGTGAACAGAATCCCCAAGGTTGGTAAGATGATTGGAGTCTAGACCATAGAGCGTCTTCTCCTCTCTATGCCTCACTCTTCCCTGGAGCATGCCCAAGAAGAATCTCTACTCTCCTTTACTCATCCAGCCAGTTCACTTCCCATTTTCCCTCCAACAGGTGGGAAGAGAAGGATGGTGGGGAGAGGCGGGGAAGAATTTCAACCCAACCCTTCAGCTGTAGCCACCATGGCCTGCAAGTGGAAACCTGTCCCTTTAAATGCTTATTTACATTTCTTTGTTACTTAAAGCTGCTATTAAATAATAATACCGTTTATAATTTTTTTTTAGTCCAGGGCACTAAGTGTGTGGTTCAAGCTTGAGAGAGACAAAGCTAACTCAAAAGAGAAAGGAGATTTTTCTCAGCCCAGGCTGCACTGGGGGCAAGCCAATTAAATGGAAAATTTCTGCAGAGATTTAGCAATCTCTGAATCTATTCATACCCAGAATGCTTTTGAACCTGGAGAGAGACTTAACAAAGAAATGAGCCAGTAGCTGTGAGGGTTTGGTCGGTCGATGTCTTTGTTCAAGTAACCACCCTGCACATAGCACCCAGCCAACCTCCAAACCAGCCCAGCTTTGGATAATACTATCCCAGTGGTATCCCTCCAGAGGTCAGGGGAAATCGAGGCAGGTCCCTAGCTCGTCTCCACCTTCTGTGGAGGCTAATAGACAGGATGGGCAGGCGGGGATGAGTTGCTAACTGCACTGTGGGAGGAAACATCCATGTGGATGAGATCACAGACCCACTGGAATATCTGAGGATCCTTGGTATTTACCTGTACTCTCGCTGTACCCTCCCAGTAGACTGTAAACTCCTGGAGAGAAGCGATGGTTTGGTTTTTGCCCATCTGACCCATCTGACACCTGGCATGGCACCTGGTACTGAAAAGGAATTTCTGTGGTGGTGCTTCCCCATTTCTAAAATTGAGGGAATAATCCCTGCTCCTCAGTGACCTCACAGCAAAAAGAAGATGATCAGAAGCACTTGGCTGGTTCAGTGGAAAGAAGTTGCCATATAAATTATTCATCCCTCATTTGAAAGGTAAGTTCGTTTCAGGGTAATGCATGTTGGCAGCAGCCCTGTAAACACCGAGGAATTACCACTACATTCTAGGATAATGCTTTGAACCTCATACAATGGCGTTTTCAACATAGGGGAAATGACGCGTTATGGTCTTTGATATGGCTACATGAAAAGGATTGCCTTATCCAGTCATGCCAAGGTTGTTTCGCCTTGGTGATGGGGTGCCTAAGTGGGAAAAGCATCAGGACGACCAGGGTTCAAATTCTTCCTCTGACACCTATTAGATGTATGACCCTGGACAAGTCACTTAACTTCTGTTTGCCTTAGTTTCCTCATCTATAAAATGGGGATCGCAATCACACTTACATCATAAGACTAAGATGAAGTCATGTATGTCAAGATGACTAAATCCTCAGCTGAATCATGGAGGGCAAGGGTTATTATGGTAAATCCAAACCTTGTGTGATGTTCCCTATTAGGGGCAGCAGTGGATAGAGCACTGGGTCTGGTGTCAGCAAGACCTGAGTTCAAATTCAGCCTCAGACGCTTACCAGCTATGTGACCTTGGGCAAGTCACTTAACTTTTCTGTTTGCCTCAGTTTCCTCAGCAGTAAAATTGGGATAACATCACCTTTCCTGGCAGGGCTGTTGTAAGGATCAAATGAGACAATTTGTAAAAAATGTCTAACACATTAGATTTGTAAAAAATATTTTATATTTGTAAAGAATTATATTTGTATATAATCATATATGCATATATAATTATATGTTTGTATACATATATAATTATGTTTGTTAAAAATGTCCAAGCATTATATAAATGCTTATCTCCCCTCTCCTTGTTTCACTGTGGGAGAATAACTATTATGCCTTCAGTCTATATTTCTTCTGCAATGACCAGGTCTCTGTGCTCCCAGGTAATTTGAATCAGTTCACTCTACTGGGTAGAGGGGACAAAAGGAATATGAAAACGGCATGAACACAGGCCCCAAACAGTAATTCTGCATGTGCTGCCAAGCCAACCCAGTCCACTCTCCTCTTTTCACAGACAAAAATTCACCTGTTTCTTTATGAGACCGTTGAAAAATGATGAAAACTCCTCAGGCCTCGTTTCCTTTATCTGTAAAATGAAGGGATGGGCCTAATGAGCTTCCAAATTCTAAAGCAATGATGTTATGATCCTAAGTCACTACCTTCCTGGGTGTCAAGTTTCTTCATCTGTGAAATGGGGGGATTGTGCTCTGAGTTTCCTTCCGACTTTAAATTTATAACCCCATTGACTCATCACTAATAAGTGTGAGACCCACAAAGGCAGAGAAAATGGCCCTGCACTCAGGAAACATTTTGGCTGCAGAGCTTACATGTTGAGGGGATTGCATAAATGTGGGACCTTGGGATCATAGCTCCAGAGCTGAAAGAGAACTAACCCAGAGACGATCAGTGGAGCTCGGATTTGAAATCCAGGTTCTTATGGTGTTGTTGTTTTTAATTTAGTATTTTATTTTTCCCCAGTTACATGTAAAAACATTTTTTTTTCTTTTTGGAGGGGGGAAGGCAGGGCAGTTGGGGTTAAGTGACTTGCCCAAGGTCACACGGCTAATAAGTGTCAAGTGTCTGAGGCCAGGTTTGAACTCAGGTCCTCCTGACTCCAGGGTCGGTGCTCTATTCACTCTGCTACTTAGCTGCTCCCATTTTAAAATATATTTTAAAAATGTATTTACTATTAATTTACAATGTTCAGTTCCAGAAGTAGTTTGTTTTGATCTATATTCAAACTCTGCAATTCTTTCTCTGAATGTGGATAGCCTTTTCCATCATGAGTTCTTTGGAGTTGTGCATTGCTGAGATGAGTCCAGTCTATAAAAGTCATCGTGGATACGATGTGTCTGTAATCGTGTATAACGTTCTCCTGGTTCTGCTCTTCTCTCTCAGCATCAGTTTATATAAGACTCTCCAGGTTATTATGAAGTCCACTTGCTCTTCAGTTCTTATAGCACAATAGTATTCCATTACATTCATATATCACAACTTGCTTAGCCATTACCCAATTGATGGGCATCCCCTTGATTTTCTTTTTTTTTTTTTTAAAGCAATAGGGGTTAAGTAACTTGCTCAAGGTTACACGGCCAGTTATTTCTGGGTGTGGTGCTGAGTATCTGAGCCCGGGTTTGATCCAGGTCATCCCGACACTGGAGCCGGTGCTCTTACTTGCTGAGCCACCTGGCCGCCCCTAAGCAATTGGGGTTAAGTAACTTGCTCAAGGTTACACGGCCAGTTATTTCTGGGTGTGGTGCTGAGTATCTGAGCCTGGGTTTGATCCAGGTCATCCCAACACTGGAGCCGGTGCTCTTACTCGCTGAGCCACCTGGCCGCCCCTAAGCAATTGGGGTTAAGTAACTTGCTCAAGGTTACATGGCCAGGTGTTTCTGGGTATGGTGCTGAGTGTCTGAGCCTGGGATTCGATCTCCAGGTGTTCTCAACACTGGAGCCGGTGCTCTTACTCGCTGTGCTACCTGGCCGCCCCCATCCCCTTGATTTTCAATTCTTTGCCACCACAAAAAGAGCTGCTATAAATATTTTCATATATACGGGTCTTTTTTCCTCCTTGCATGATTTCTTTGGGAGAGAGCCCTAGAAGTGGTATTGCTGGATCAAAGAATATGCAAATTTTCATAGTCCCATAGTTCCAAATTGCTCTCCAGAATGGATGGATCAGTTCATAACTCCACCAACAATGCATCAGTGTTCCGATTTTCCCACATCTTCTCCAGCATTGGTCATTTTCCTGTTTTGCCATTAATATTCATTTTTAAAACTTTGAGTTCCAAATTCTCTCCCTCTCTCCACACCCACCCCCATGGAGAGGGCAAGCAATTCAATATAGGGTATCCATGCATAGTCATATAAAACACCTCCATAATAGTCATGTTATGATAGAAAACATAGACTTAAAAAAAAACTCAAGAAAAATAAAGTAAAAAAAAAAAGTTGATTCAATCTGCATTCAGACACCATCAGTTCTTTGTCTGGGGATGGACAGCATTTTTCATTGTAAGTCTTTCATAGTTATCTTGGATCATTGTATTGCTGAGAATAGCTAAGTCATTCACAGCTGATTATCCTGCAATATCACTGTTACTTTGTACACAATACATTTTACTTTGCATCAGTTCATAAAAGTCTTTCCAGGTTTCTCTGAGAGCATCCTGCTCATTATTTCCTCTAGTACAACAATAGTCCATCATAATCACATACCACAATTTGTTCAGTCATTCCCCAATTGTTGGGCATCCCCTCAGTTTCTAATTCTTTGCCCCCAGAAAAGAGCTGTCATAAATATCTTTGTACATCTCTTCTGGGATACAGACCTAGCAGTGGTATTTCTAGATCAAAGCATATGAGTGGTTTTATTGCCCTTTGGGCATCTCAAGGTGTTTCTTCCTCACTCGAGTTCAACAGCTACTGCACTGAGTCAGGAAGACCTCCGTTCAAATCCTACCTCAGATACTAACTAATTTTGTGACCCTGGAAAAGTCACTTAACTTCTCTTGGTCTCTATTCCTTCATCTTTAAAGTGAAGGAATTGAATTCAATGACCTCTAAGGTTCCTTCTGGTTGTAAATCTATGATTCTACTCCAAACCTTTTATGAGGAAACTGAAGCCTGAAAACATTGAGTGACTTCCTCAAAGTTATACAAGTAATAAGCAGGATTCAAACCCAGGTCCAGTGTTCTTTCCATACTACCAGTAATGATGATGAATAATCTAAATCTGAGTCCATTCACAACCAACACTTGGCCGGTAACTCAGTTGGTAGTGCGCCGAGCCTGGAATTAGGAAGTCTTTGTTGTTGTTCGGTTCTGTCTGACTCTCTGTGACCCATTTAGGGTTTTCTTGGCAAAGATACTGGAGTGGTTTGCTGTTGCCTTCTCCAACTCATTTTTATAGATGAGGAACTGAGGCAAACAGGATCAAGTGACTTGTCCAGGGTCACACAGCTAGGAAGTGTCTGAATCAAGTTTTGAATTCAGGAAGACATCTTCCTGATTCCAAGCCCAGTCCCCTATTCACTGCACCACTGGAATTAGGAAAACCTGAGTCTAAATACAGCCTCAAACATTTGCTAGCTGGGTGACCCTGGGAAAGTCCCTTAATCTCTGTCTGCCTCAGTTTCTTCAACTGCAAAATGTAGATAATAGCACCTACTTTGCAAGGTCGTTGTGAGGATTAAATAAGATAATACTTGTAAAAGAATTTAGAATAGTGCCTGGAACATAGCAGGCAATTAATAAATGCTTATTTCCCCCCCACCCCCACCCCTCTACCCTTCTCTGAAGATATCTACTCTTCCTTCAGCTGGCTTATGAGAAGTTGGTCTGAGGTCTAAGGTGACATTGTCACTTCCCATCAATCAGCTGAGCCAGTGACCTGAGGACAGAGCACACAGCACGATGAGCTTTCAGATTTCTCTGACCCTAAGCTGGACTGTACTTGCAGCCTTGCCTCCTGGAGGCATTGCCTGTTCTCATGGAGGTGAGTGGGTGAAAAATCCTCCACCCATGAAGGGAACAGCTGGTGGGGTAGAGGGGCTGAGTCTTCTTTCATCTGGGCAGATCCAAAGGAACACGCATTCTGATTACCCTGTGGATTGTTCTGGCTGGCCTCAATTATGACCAAAAGTTCAGTGAAAAGCTGTGAGATCATTACTTCACAGAGGAGAAATTCAGCCTAGAGAAGTGAAGGAATTTACTCAAAGTAAGTGTTAGAACAAGGATTTGAACTCAGGACCTCTGATTGAAGATGCAACACACTTTGCACTGCACCAATATGAGTTCAGAGTTAATGTGTCCCCAGTGCTCAGGAGTCTCTGCATTGGAGTATTTGTTTGGGCAACAAACATATTGGAACTGATCAGCAGCCAACATCTGCCAGGGTGAAGAGAAGAGAGCAAGCATTTAAGTACCTACTCTGGGCCAGGAGCTCTACAAATGCTATCTCATGTGATCCTCACAATAACCAGGGAGGTAGGTGCTGTTATCATACTTGTTTTACAGTTGAGGAAACTGGTCCCGGAACCCAGGAGACTTATGTTCCAATCCAGTCGCAGACAGTTACTAGTTGTGTGACCTTGGACAAGTCACAACTTCTGTTTGCCTCGGTTTCCTCAACTGTGAAATGGGGATAATAATATAGCACCTCCCTCCCAGGTTTATTGTGAGGATCAAATATCATAAAATGCTTCCTACAATGCCTGGCATATAGGAGGCACTATATAAATGTGAATATTATTAATAATCAATAATAATTATTAATAATAAATTATATAATCACATTGACCTTAAAATCCTCCTCCTCCTCCTCCTTCTCTCATTCTCCCTCCCCACCTTTTCCCTCTCTCTCTCTCTTTCTCTTCTTCTTTCTTTTTCACCCTACCTTTCTCTCCCCTACTGTCTCTCCATACATGAGCATACAGACATACATATATGCTATTATTCTAGATAGTGAGACGAACATCATTCCTAAAATCCCAGTTCAATAGACTTTGCATCATCAGACTGTTGCTTCCTGGGACTTTCCCCTTATGTTATATTATCACGCAGGAGGATGAGGTATTTCCTTAATGTTTCAGAGGCCCTACAACCACCTGTGTTGATCAGCTGAATTGTCAATCAACATCAAGTCAGCCCACAGTGACTCAGAAACCAATTACAATCCTAATGTGCCTTAGCAGCTCAGACAGCCAGGGACCTGGACAGAAGGGAGAAGGGGCAAGTTTGCTCCCCCCTACATTTTGACGTGCACCCTAACCACTTCTGGGGGTCTCAGCCATTCCAAATTCCTACATTTGGCTCTTGTGAAGGGAAAGGTGAGGAAGAGAGGTCAGATGGTGCTGTGCCAAGAGAAACAGCACAAGATAACTCTTCTCTTGGAATGATGATTCCCACGACTCCTCACTCACCACCTCTGCAACTGCCTTAGCTTTGGCATAATGTAAATTCTTATTTAATGTATGTGCTGGCTAAATATCTATTCATTTGTCTTTATGTCCTCAACATGCCGAGAGGCATCCGTGCTATCTGTCTGGAATGGAAGCTTCTAGAGAAAAGAGACCAAGCTCAGAATAAGATGACTGCCCTTGTCCATCCTCCATCAGTCTCATTTTCATGAAAACAATATGGGACAGAAGAAAAAGCCCAGAACTTGGGGTCACAGGACCCTAGTTGAAAACCCAGCTGTTATTTACTACCAGTATGACCTTGGCTAAGTCACAACCTGTATCAGCCTCAGTTTCCTCCTTTGTAAAATGACAGAGTTGGACTAAATGAACTCCATGGATCAAATGAGATAACGGCACTATATTATAGCACATAGTAGGCACTTAATAAGTGCTCATTCCTTTTTATTCTCTATCTCTGGTGCTTTCTAGGTCCAGAAGGAAGTTTCCCCAGATACACTATATTCCATCGCAGGAGGTCTAGGAAGTATAAAGTTTGAGTCTTCCCTTAAGTGGATAGAGTGTAAGCAACACCCTTTCCATAGGAAGAATGAGTTCTGCAGGAGTGGTCATCATGCAGAGATGCAGAGAGGTTGAATCCATGGGTTCAGCTCAGTCTGAGAGATGGAATCAGTATTTGATGTGAATTAGCACAGGAGATCTCACTGTTCTCAGCTGACTGGTCACTAGCCAGGACTTCTGACCCCCTCTGGCCTCTACTAGCCCATCTCAGGGCAAGGTGAGAGGAATCAGTGAGAGGCCTATTACCATCATTGCCCTCAAGGGTCCCTCTCTGACCCTGACATTGAGGGTGGCCACCCAGTCTTCTTTTCAGAGCTGGGCTCTACTGCTTCCTGTGACCACCTTCTGTAGCCCTAAGCTCCCACTACTCCAGGCAGTAAGGGTGCTGGGAGGGTGTAGGGGAATTTGTCAAAAGATTTTAAGATGATAAATCTATAGTGGAAAAGGACCACTGAGGTCATTAAATCTGATCCTCTTTTTTCAGATGAGGAAACTGAAGCAGTCAGTGGGGAAGGGACTTGTCCAAGGTATATTGTTGTTCAATCACTTCAGTCCTGTCTGACTCTTCATGACCCATTTGGGGTTTTCTTGGCAGAGATACTGGAGTGGTTTGCCATTTCTTTCTCCAACTCATTTGTCCGATGAGGAAATTGAGGCAACAGGGTGAAGTGACTTGTCCAGGGTCACACAACTAGTGTCTGAGATTAGATTTGAATTCAGATCTTTCTGCGTCCACGTCCAGTGCAGTAGCCAATATAGCTCGTCCCTCTACAAGTGAGGAAACTGATGTCTAGAAAGATTGAATGAATTTTCTAATGGAGTAAGGAAGTAGATTTGAACTCAGATCTTTTAACTCCAAACCCACAGCTCTTCCCATGCTGCACTGAAGTTGTTTACACAAGATTTGGCCCTAATACCAGTGCAAGCTTCTATCATTTAGCTGTTCTCCCTTTATCCCCAAAAAAGCTGCCTTTGGATTTGCTTTTTCAACTACATTTGCCTTCTTTTGATTAGAGATTGATTTCTGCCCATCTGAAGTTGGAGATCAGTGACATCTGAGTGTGACTACCAACCCCCTCTCCTGCCCCCCCCCCCCACACACACAGACACACTCACACATCCTTTCTTTGGCTTCTTTCAAACGTATCTACTCCAATTACAAGGAGCTGGCCAGCCCCTCCCCCATCTCCCCTTTTTACCTTCCCCCAGCTCAATCCTTGAAGGAGAATTCAGTATGCCCCTCCAAGGAAGTCCCCTGGGAACTCGGTGTCAGAAGGCACAGGAGACAAGGAAAACCCAGAAAGAGCAAATGAGATAATCAAAAGAATTACAGTAATTGCTTTCTCCTTTTCCCTGTCCCACTCTGTGGACCGCTCTCCCCCTCCCCCTGCCCTCTTTCTTTCCTCGCTTTCTCTGTTGGGAATACTCTTGTACATTCCCCTTCCCTCCCCCAGAGTCCTCCCTTCTTCCTCTCCTCTTTCCCATTCTCTCTCTCTCTGTCTCTCTCTTTCTCTCTGTCTCTCTCCTTCCCTCCATTCTTCCTCCCCCTTTCCCCTTCTCTCTTTCTCAATTTCTCCTCTCTGTCAGTCTGTTTCTGTCTGTCTGTCTCTGTCTCTCTATCTCTGTCTCTCTCTGTCTGTCTCTGTCTGTCTCTCTCCTCCTTCTCTCTCTGTCTCTGTCTCTTTCTCTCTCTCTCTCTCTCTCCTTCCCTCCATTCTTCCTCCCCCTTTCCCCTTCTCTCTTTCTGAA
>NW_027187465.1:15900569-15901231 GCF_028583685.1 Petaurus breviceps papuanus | reverse complement strand
GGGGGGTGGGGTAGGGGCGGTGCGATGGGATGGGAGAAGAATTGGTGGAGGGAAAGGAGAACAAATGGAAATGGCTAGATTACGCGTGGTCCTTGGCAATTTGCAAAGTGATCTTGCTGAGAATCTGTGAGGATAGGCTGAAGAATATGCCCCCATTTTACAGATGAGGAAACGGAGGTTCAAAAGGAATTAAGATAAGGAAGAGAGAATGGACCAGAGAAGCCAGGAAGGAAGAGAAGAGAGAAGAAACACTATCTGCCCCTTGGGAGGCTGGGCAAGTCTCTACATTTATCTGGACACCAGTTTCTCCATCTGTAAAAATGAAAGATTTGGATTAGATCAGAAGACCATAGTATTGTAGATTTAGGGCTGGAAGGTACATTAGAAGCCATCTAGCCCAACTTTCTCATTTTACAGTTAGGGAAACCGAGACCCAAGGAAACAAAATGGCTACTTAAGGTCAGACAGGTGGCAAATGGCAAAAACATGATTGGCACCTGAGATCCATTGCCACTGTGGAATCCTGCCTCCTAGCTTAAAGGTCCCTTACAGCTTTAACATTCTTGGATTCTCCTGTTTGATACTTGCCTTTCCAGATTCTACCTGGGAGAAATAAAGGAAGGAAGGAAGGAAGGAAGGAAGGAAGGAAGGAAGGAAGGAAG
>NW_027187465.1:15873964-15900559 GCF_028583685.1 Petaurus breviceps papuanus | reverse complement strand
AAGGAAGGAAGGAAGGAAGGAAGGAAGGAAGGAAGGAAGGAAGGAAGAAGAAAAGAGAAAGAAAGAGAAAGAAGAAAGAAAGAAGCAAAGAAAAAAGGGAGAAAGGAAAAGGGAGAAGGAATGAGAGAGAGAAAGAAGGAAGGAAAGAAGGGAGAAAGAAAGGAAGAGAGGAAGAGAAAGGAAAGAAGGAAAGGAGAGAGAAAGACAAAAAAGAGAGAGAAGGAAGGAAGGAGAGAAGGGACAAAGAAGGAAAGAGAAAGTAAAAGAGAAGAAAGAAAGAAGCAAAGGAAAGAAAAAAGGGAAAGAAAGAAAAAGAGAGAAGGAATGAAAAAGAAGGAAAGAAAGGAGGAAGAAAGGAAGAAAAAGAGAGAAGGAAGGAAGAAAAAGAAAAGAAGGAAGGAAGAAGAATAAGGAAGGGAGGAAGGGAGGGAGCATTTATTAAGCTTTCCCTAAGTGCAAAGCACTGTACTAATTAATAGGAATACAAATAGAAAATGATGCCAGTCCCTGCCCTCAGGAAGCTCCCACTCTACTGAGGGAGACAGAGTCATGGGGAAGGCTTTGCTCCAAGTCAGAAGGACAAGTCCATAGGGTCCTTAGGCGCAGTAGCAGGCAGATGTTAGCGCTGTCCTTGAATGTCATTTGCACCAATGACACGATGTCAGTTTCTGATCTTCCTGGGGGGGAGGAAGTGAGGGGTGGGCAGCCAGAGGAGATGTTCGAGTCCTCTCCAAGGAACATTTAACACAGTTCTGGGAATGAAGAACCCTGATTAACAGGCCCCAGCTCTGCCACCTGCTAGCTGAGGAGGAATGAGCATCTTCTCAATAATTAAAAGTAGAAAGAGCTGCCCTGGGCAGGCAATGGCTGGTTCCCTTTTGGTGGAGAACCCCCAGAAAACACTGGATGAGACTTTGGGGGGGATGTGATCCTGGTCAAGTTATATCACTTCCCCCCTGGGCCTCAGTCTCCCCATCTGTACAGTGAAAAGGCTGAAGTCCTCTGAGGTCCCATCCAAATCTGAGATTCTGTGACCTTGCCCAAATCACTTACCTCTTGGAGTAAAAAATCTGGGTTTTGCTCCCATGTTTATCACTTATGAACTCTGTGACCTTGGACCAGTCATTTAGCCTGTCCTAGCCTCAATTTCTTCATTTCTGTACTGCCTTCCTCACAGAGCAGTTGTGATGGTCAAATGAACTCATGGATGTGAAAGCACTTTGTTAGCTTCCAAACCCCCTGTAAATATGAAACAGTGCTTTAAATAATCAAGCAATCGATAGGAATGCATTTATTAATACATAATAATGATGTGACAAATCTGGAGTGCTTAGAAGTTCGGTAACTTCCTGGATTGTCATTCATATCAGTACAAGTAGACCTTAGAGTGTTCCTAACCAAGAAAACATTATTTACCTGAAAGCCCAATAGAGAAGATGACCTGGGTAAGTGATAAGATGCCTCAAACAGCAGCTTCTAAATCCCCTTTGCTCTCTGGTGTTTCTCTTACATTTGTCATTCTACTTTGGATCTCACTTTGGTCACAATCCACTAAGCCTGGAGTGTGGGTCTCAGACACCAAGGGTAATAGCAGGCTGACATTTAGAGAGAGATTTAAGGCTTTCAATCCTATAAACATTACCTGAAGATCATAAATCTCGTGCTGAAAGGAACCATGGATTTATCTAGTCCAACTCCCCTCAGTTTACATGTGAGGAAACTGAGTCCTTGAGAAGTTGACCGACTTGCCTGAAGTCATCTAGAGAGCTGGGATTCAAGCTCAGGTCCTCTGATTCTAAGACATGAGTCTAAGACATGCTATTACTGCATGATCTCATTTGAAAACTAAAAAATTTTGTGAGGCCGTCCCTAAAAATATTATTTTACAAATAAGATAGTGTCAGAGAAGTTAATTGACTTGCCAAGGATCAAACAACTAGCAAACGGCAAAATCTAAATTTCGTTGTTGTTCAATCATGTCCAACACTTTGTGACCCCAGTAGGGGGAAGGGGGTCATGGGGAGGGGGGAGGCAGTTCTTGGCAAAGGTACTAGAGTGGTTTGCCATTTCCTTCTCCAGCTCATTTTTCAGCTAAGGAAACTGAGGCAATCAGGGTTAAGTGACTTACCCAGGGTCACCCAGTTAGTAAGTGTCTGAGGTTGGATTTGAACCCGTGAAGGTGAATCTTCCTGTTTCCAAGTCCAGCGCTCTGAGCACTGTGGTTCCACCTAGCTGCCCTCATCTGAATCTCAGTTTCTGCTATTCCCAGAAGGATGTAGGATCAGCACCCCCTCAATTGGCCAGAGTCTATAGGTCACCAGCTTTGTGACTTTGGTCAAGGCATTTTGCATCCCTCATGCTGGAAATGCCCTTCCTTATCTCCTGGCTCCTCTGGTTTTAAAGTCCCTGCTTCTATAGGAAGCTTTCCCTGATCCCCCTTAATTCTAGTGCCTTCTCCCCATTGATTATCTGATTTATCTCGTCCACAGCTTGTTTGTACTGTTTGCATGTTGTCTCCCACATTAGACTGGGAACTCCCTGAGGGCAGGGATGATTTTTGCCCTTTTTTTGATCTTCAGTGGTTAGCCCAGTGCCTGACTCATGGTATACTCCTGATAAATGTTTGTTGACTGACTATTGACTGGACCTCACTGTCCACATCTGTAAAATTAAAGGGATGGGCTCAATGGTCCCTAAGGTCCTAACTTATGACATTCTATGATCAGAACTCCAAGCTTTCATCATACATTGTTTTTGTTGTGTTAAATTGAGTTTGCCCAGGTCAATTTAAAGTTTGCAGAGCATAGATGGGGAAGGGGGGCTCTCCTGCATCCCTACTCCCACCCCCATCAGGAGAGAGGAATTGTTGGGATTATCTATATCCTGGAGACAGAGGTTCCAGTGTGCCAACTCACCCAAAGGAAAAATCTTTCCACTCAGTGAGACTTTGTATGTCTCCTACTTGGGGAAGGGGCAGTGTTTGACCTCAGACTGGGTTATCTGGGTATGGTTCCAAATATTTCTTTAGTTGTTCATCTTAATTATTTCAGACTGACAATGCAATGTTGTGGCAAGTGTGCTGGACTCAGGATCTAGAGAGACTTGGGCTCAGACTCAGCCCTTGGCACTTTATTCACTGTGTGACCCATCCCCTTACATTTCTGGGTTTCAGAATTCTCATCTGTAAAATGGGAGCAAGGGACACCCCTAACAACCTCATTGAGTTTTTGTGAAGCTCGTGGGTATGGCAGTGGCAAGAGGGACAGATTAGGAGGATCTAAAGTCAGAGCCTACCTCTGACTCGTATGTTGCCCATGTGACTCTTGGGCAGGTCACTTAATTTCTCTAGATCTCAGTTTCCTCATCTGTAAAATAAGGGGGTTGAATGTCGTGATACTCGAGGCTGCTTTTAATTCTGGATCTAACCCTGTGGGCCTGAATTTCTATAAAATTCTGCAAAATAACAAGTTAGAATCCATGTTCTGAGAGGTCCCTCCTACCTCTAAACCTAGGATGCCCAGGATAGGGTTCCTTTAGCTACCTCCCATTGTACACCTATTCTTAAGACTCTCTTAATTTATCCTGCCCATTACAGGGTCATCCACTCTCCAAGTACTCAATTAATCTTAATTGATGACAGCCCTAACTAATTGGACACTAGCCTGAAGGAAGCAAAAGGGGTGAGAACTCAGAATGCCATAGAGCACACAAGTCCTGGAGAAGGTTGTAGAATACAGAGCAGGCAAAGTGGAAAGATGAATCCCTGGGCTGGTGTGGGGGTTAAGGGCAAGGAATTGAGTGATAAACAGTGGACTCCAGCCATGTATTAGTCATCTCTCTTCCTCCACCTTCCTCCTTTTCCCTCCCTCTTCTTTCTCCCCTTCTTCCTCCTTCTCCTTCCTTTTTCCTCCCTCTTCTTCTTCCCCTCTTTCCTTTCTTCTTCCTCCTTCTCCTTTTTTTCTCCCCCTTCTTCCTCTTCTTTCTTCTTCCTCCCCCTCCTTCCTCCTCTTCCTTCCTTTTTCCTCCCTCTTCTTCCTCCTCCTTCTTCTTTCTTCTTCCTTTTCCTTTTTCCTCCCTCTTCTTCTTCCCCTCTTTCCTTTCTTCTTCCTCCTTCTCCTTTTTTTCTCCCCCTTCTTCCTCTTCTTTCTTCCTCCTCCCTTCTTCCTTCCTCCTCGCTCCTTGTCCTTCTCTTCCTTTTCCTTACTCTTTCTCATGAGGAACAAGGCATTTGCCCTCCTTGGTAGAGAAGGCTATGTGTGTTGTATGTCTAAGGATCATTAGTAGGAGGAGCAGAGATTCGGGAGCCGGAAGGCGCCTTAGGACGCCCTTGTTTTAATCTTGCCATTTTAGGGAGTCTCAGAGAGGTGAAGCGAGGTGCCCAAAGTCACACAGCCAGCAGGTAGGAGGGCGGGCTTCAAGCCCAGCACTCTTCGGATTTTCCATGCTATTTGTACAAAGATCCTGCCCTGTGCTGGGGAATTCCCTTGGCTGTCTTGGGTTCAGCAGTTGATGGACAAAGCTCATTCTCTGAATTGGACTGACAAGATTCAATTCAAAAGCGTTTGCTATGCACCAGCAGGCACCATGCCAGGTGCTGGGAGCGCACAGACCAAAATAAAAACAAAAGTGCCTGCCTTCTAGGAGTTTGTATTCTGCTGTTCTGCTCATCCTTTGTGCTTGATCATGGGGTGATGTCTTGACTTGTGCGTGGATTGGATTTCAGTGGGGCAGAGGTACCCAGAGTCGTCAGCCTCAGTTTCTCCTTATGAGTCATCGGAAGCCAGTGGCAGGACAAAAGTCAAGATGACTGCCAATGGCTCAGGATGAAGTTGGCATCATTTACGCCTGACCCAGCTCTGAGCGCTCCGCAGCCCCTGCTTCAGCCGCCTCCATGGCTGTTGGAACAAATGGTTCCCCTCTGCCCATTCCACCAGACAAAGTGTGCTGGGGCAAACACCTCCCTAACTCACCCAGGAGTCTGAGGGCTTTCCTGCCCCTCAACCTGGTTTAGCCGGTTTGCTGAGATGGTTTTACTGGAGAGTGCAGCAGCTTCTTGGGGCCAAAGGTGAGAGGTGGGAGGCAGGTGATACCAAAGGGGGGGTGAGCAGCCCCCCCCCCCAAGAGGTGCTAGTCCTTCCTGGATACCCCATACACCCTGTTTACTGGGGCTATGACTCAGGAAATACAAAATAAATGAAGACAGATAAGCTTGGTTTGGGGAAAGCAACTTGAAAAGAACTGACCCTTTTTGCCCCCTTATCTGATTCGTCCTGTCCCTAGCTTGTGTCTGTACTGTTTGGGTGCCATGTCCCACATTAGACTGTGAACTCCCTGAGGGCAGGGATGTTACCAACCCACTTGGGCCTCAATAACCTCACATGTAAATTGAGAAGATTTCATTAACTGGAGTCTAGGGCTCTTTCCAGCTCTCCATCTAGGATTCTATGAGTAAATGCAACATTATACAAAATAATTTCAAGAGAAAGAGGAAATAAGGATTTATTATTATTAATTTTATTATTTATTATTAAATAAGAGACAGAGATGGGGAAGGACACTCCAGAGACCTGGGCCCTCCCTCCCTCTGGCAATCATTAGCCAGCATTTACAAATAACCTTGTACAGGATTTCTCATTTGAGTCATCATTGTTTAACTCTGTACTCCAGAGTTTATCAAAGGGCCTGGCACATAGTAGGCATTTACTAAATGATTATTGATTGATAGATTATAAATCTTTTTTTAAATCATTATTTTATAAATGAGCAGGGTACAGTGACTTGTCCACAGACATATAGCTAAAACACATGGAGGCAAAATTTGAACTCGGGTCTTCACTTTAAAACCAACGCCTTATCCATGGATCCTGATGCTAGAAGGCTAACAGAGAGGTGAATCCTGAGCAGGTCAGGAAGATGCTAAGAGTTTTTGCTGTTGTTATAACAGTTTGTCCTAAGGGGGAAAGGGAAAGGAGGGGGGGGAAGGTGTTAGTTAGCAATGAAAGTGAAACAGTGGAGTGGTTATAATAATTCCAAGGGGAAACCCCCCGGGCTATTCCTGACTGTGGCCTAAGGATCTCTCAGTCCAGGATTACCGATTTCAAGGGTTATCACGGTGGAATTAGAGGGCCCAGCTGCTTGGGGCTGTTTGACAGCAAACTGGTCCAAGACCCCGATCTGTCTGGGGAAGCCTGGGCAGTGCCTAGGAGACTCCCAGGAGGGGTGTCTGGCCACCAGCTCCAACCCTGCTGCTCCCATTGTATAGGAATAGCTTCCGCTCCTCCTCCCCCACCCCCACCCCCACCCCAGGCACAGCTGGTCTGGTGTTTTGCCCAGTATGAAGTTGGTGGAGCCCAAGGATCCATCCCCAGGTGGTCACCGGGCTGAACTCTGTTCCATGGCTACAAATCTTCATCCTGACTTCTGTTATTGTCCAGTTGTTTTTCAGATGTATCCAACTCCCCATGAGCCCATCTGGGGTTTTCTAGGCAAAGATACTGGAGTGTTTGGCCATTTCCTTCTCTAGCCCATTTTACAGATGAGGAAAATGAGGCAAACAGGGTGAAGTGACTTGCCCAGGGTCACACAGCTAGTATGTGTCTGAAGCCAGATTATGAACTCATGAAGATTAGTCTTCCTGACTCCAAGTGGGCACTCTGTCCACTGTACCACCTAGCTGCCCTCTAATGGGGGACACAACATATACATTGGTTCTCTCTCTTCCCTCTCCCTCCCTTCCTCCATTTCATCTTCCTTCTTCTTCTCCTTCTCCTCCTCCTCCTCCTCCTCTTCCTTCTTCTTCTTCCTCCCCTCCTCTTCTCTCTCTTCCCCTTCCCTCTTTTTCTACATAAATATATTTTCATATATACATATGCGTGCTAATTTTTAATATGAATATGAGTATATATATATAAATAGGTATGCAACCTATTAACAGGTACATTCCAGATATGTGCAGAGTAGATGGGAGGCAATCTCATTGCAAAAGTAACTAGCTATGTCTAGCTGAAGACCATCATGAGCTCTCCCACAGCAACCCTGTGGTACTTGGATATCTAAGCAGAATGCTGGTTTCCAGACCATCAATACTGGTATTTATGCCAGTAGCCCAGGCAAGAATCAAGCTTGCCAGGAGATCTCATTCCTTTCATCAAAATAAAAGGATACCTGAACCTTCTAATAATTATGGATCAGACTTTGAACTGGAAGGGGCCTTGGGGGTCACGACTGACGGGGCATTAGGTACCTTCATTTTACAAAGAAACTGAAGCCTAGGTAAGTGGAGTGGTAGTAAATAGCAGAGTGCTGGTTAAACCTCAGTTTTCTTACTCCAGATCTAGGGTTCGTTGACTAGTCCACACAGTTAGAGGAGGAGGCCCAGACTGGAAACAGGCCCTTCCTATGTAACCCTGCTTTAGCTTTCACCAAGCTGTAATTCTTCAATATCAGGGCCCAAAAGCGTGATGGACAACCTGGCCAGTTGACCAGTGGGGAAAAATGTGTGAGCAAATGTCATAGTGAGCCTCCTTCCATATGCTCCTGGATAAATCCATCCGGAAACCCCAGAGCTAACTCTGACCCCAGAGAGTAGGTGGTTCCCAATTTAGTTTCACTGGAGGGGCGCTGAAAGGCCCTCCCACACACATCTCAGAATGTCACCCACACTTTCCGGCCATGTTGCCTGGAATTCCTATCAGCTCTCATTCCTCTGGGCAAAGACACTATATCCACAAGCTGCAAGTTTTAAGATTCATGTGCTACCTTGGGAGGGTAATGACCCTCACTCACACCCTTTAAAACATTCTGCTGGTTATTTTAGCCAATAGTTCATAAATAGGGCCCTAAGAGAACAGATGACAGATTGGATCATTTCTTATGGAGGACAGTGGTTAGGACTTTATGGAAGGAGAGACGCTATTGAAGAGGCAGATTCAAGGGGTGGCACAGTGTGTGTGTGTGTGTGTGTGTGTGTGTGTGTGTGTGTGTGTGTTTGTATATGTGTGTGTGTGTTTGTGTAGTATCTGAAACAGAGGGGAGAGGTCAACATAAAGGCAGTGGGGTTTCAAGATAGAGAGAAACCCAAGGGATCAGGGGAGAGCCAAAGGAGAAGTGGGGCATACAACAAAGTCTGCATCCTGCCATGAGGCACCTGGGTGTGATGGATGGGTTCTTCATTTGGGCCGAGGGAGACCCGAGTTCAAATCCTGCCTCACACATAACTGTGTGACTCTGAGGAAGTCATTTAAATTTTCTGGGCCTCAGCTACCTCATCTGTAAAATGGGTATAATAGTAGTTCCTATACATTTAGAAAGCACTTCGCAAAGTTTGAAGCTCTGTGCAATGCTTGGTAATGTTCTTTCTCCTCACCTTTATATTCAGTGGAGTTCAGATTGAAGCAGTCTTGAGACAGGAGCCTAGCTCGCTCTTGCTCTCAGATGTTCAGTAGATAATAACCGTAACTAGTATTCTGTGTAGCTAGAACTATATTTAAGACTTGCAAAGCATTTGACACTCATTAACTCATTTAATCCTTACAGGTAGGTGCTATTCTAATCCCCATTTGACAGATAAGGAAACTGAGGCTTAGGATGTGAAGTGACTTGCCCAGGGTCACACAGTGAGGAAACAGCAGCAGGATTTGAACTCAGACTCTAAGTCCTGTGCGATATGCACTGTGCCCACATTCATTGCTCAGATGCATAAAATGACTTTCTGTAATTCAATAAAAGTACTGGGATACAAGCCCATCCTCTCTGCAGGCTCATTTCAAACACCATTGGGACAATTCTGATAGCAGAAGGCATGGCAGAGGTGACATGTATGTCCTCCTGCTTCCAGAGGGTTTGGATTTATTCTGTTGGGCCCCGTACTTTGAAAATTTCTCATTCTATGAGTGTTTGGGTATGGTGACCCCTAGTAAAAGCATTGTTCTTAGATCTCTGTGGGTCAGTGGAGGTGGGGGTCACATACAATTTTAGGTTCTTGCCATAGGTGCAAAATTAGCAGATAATAGATTTGCCTTTCAGGGGGCCATAAACTCTCCCTAATCCTCTCCTCTCCCCTACTCTCCTCCCCTCCTTCCCTTCCCTTCCCCTTCCTTTCATTTCCTCTCCCTTCTCCTCCCCTCTCCTCCTTCCCTTCCCCTCCCCTCCTCTCTTCTCTTCTCCCTCTCTCTCCTTTTTCTCTCTGTTTCTCTCTTCTCTCTCTTTTCTCTCTTCTCTTCTCTCTCTCCACACACATGTATTTCAATAGAATTGGTTTCCTTTGAAATGCTATTAATTTCATGTGTTTAAAGGTGTGATTATGAGAAGAGGTCCATAGCCTTCAACAACCATCAAAGTGGTCCAAACACACAAAAAGATTCAGAAGCCCTGGTCCAGAAGCCTACCTGGTTCCTCCTGGTTCTGACAATCTGAGCTCTCTGAGAGATGGTGAAGGGTCCTGGGGAGAGCCCTGAACAGAAATCCAGGAGAACTCAGCTTAACTCTTGCTTCTTTCACTTTAGAGCTGAAGGTCCATAGCTTTCTTCTGCAGGGGGAATCTGGGTGGGCCATCTTTATTCTTTGTGCCTCAGTTTTCTCCTCCTTAAAATGAGGGGCTTGGAGGCTGATCTCTAAGGCTGCTCTTATGATTCACAGTGGTATTGAAAGCCAAAGGAAATGATGCCATTTTACATGAAGCTACAATGGCCAGTGGCAGGAATCATAGCTGCCAGAAATGCCAGCACATAGCAGGTGTTCAGGGGCTGAGGCACTTTAACAGTAAGCACCCTAGCACACCAGGACCTGCTAATACAGGTTCTTTGATCTGCTTTTAAAGGAAAGACTGCTCAGAAAGGGGTTAACAATTCTACTTTTAATTACACTCACTAGTTCAAGGGAAAGGTCAGCACCCTGAATTTGGAGAAAGTACAAGGGGAAAAATTAGCACAAAGATCAACAGACAGAAATCCAACTGTCTGAATATAGCAATATTGCTATACAATATACATCATTGGATCAAGGGAGCACAGACATCTAAGCAGTTGGGGTGGGGGTGGGGGGCTCTTAGCAAATGGCTATTCAGAATCTCAACCAGGAAGTCAAAAGATCCTTCTCATGAGTGAAACCCCCAAAGCAAAATGCCAACCTCCCAGAATATATAACAAAGACTCGGCCCCTGATGGTTTAAAACCAGAAGGCATGAAACCTACTTGACTCAGCACAGCTGTGAATGATCAGGGTCCAAAGGAGATTAATCCTTCAGATGTTTACAATTTAGCCTAAGTCTGAGAAACTCTAACAACAAGAAGAAAAAAAAACAACAAAAATTCCACCTTGCTTGTGCTCACAGGCACAGGGGAGGGACCTGCAGAAACCTACATCACAGACAGAAATTCCAGCTCACTCCATGTTAGTCCCTATTAAGAACCAGACGCCTCTGTTTCCTCCTCTGCACAGTGAGGGGATTGGCCCCAGTGACCACTGGGGTCCCCTCCACGTCCAGATCTAGTCTCCTCTGATTCTATGATTGTGTCTGTAATTCAAACCCAATCCTTTGATTCCAAGACTATAGAGAAACAAAGTTCAGGACTAGGATGGTACCCTCAAGGTCCAATCCAACCTCCTCATTTTAAAGATGAGAAAAATGGGGCCCAGAGAAGTTAAGTGATTTGCCCAAGGCCTCACAGGCAATAAGTAGCAAAATCATCATTTGAACCCAAGTCCTCTTGACTCTAAACCTACTGATGTCAGAATTAGAATAATAATAGGTCAACTTTACATAGCACTTTGAGGTTTGCAAAGTGTTTTACATATATTATCTCATTTTATCCTCATAACTCTGGGAGATAGGTGCCATTATTATCCCCATTTTACAAATGAAAACATTGAGACAGAATTTTTAAGTGACTTGCTTAGGGCCACACAACTACCAAATGTCTGAAAACAGATTTGAGTTCAAATCTTCCTGAGTCCAGATCCAAAGAGTTCTGTCTACCATATCACCAGTTGTCTAGCTTGTCTGAAGTCATATGCTCCCATCACCAAGAAAACCCTGCCATATGGTCCCACTCTCCCAATTGGTGAATACCTCCCCCAAAAGCTATTTCAAGCTATTTCATTCACAACTTGTCTCTCTGGACTTCTCCTCCTCCTCTTCTTTGACAGATGCCTTGCCCCTTCACCCCCTTTTGCTTTGTAACTCCCCTTTATGTGTGGTCTTCCATTAAGATGTTAGCTCCTTGAGGGTGGGGACTATGTTACTTGTATTTATGTCCTTAGCACTTGGCACATAGTAGTAAATACTTAATAAATGCCCTATCTATCTATCTATCTGTCTGTCTGTCTGTCTATCTATTTATCTATCTATTTATCCATTCATCCATCCATTCCTCCACCTAGCTATATTTCTACCTATCCATTCATTCCTTCATTTATCTATCTCTCTATCTATCCATTCATCCATTCCTTCATCTATCTATTCATAATTCTTTTATCTAGCTATCTTTCTACCTACCTAGCAATTCCTTCATCTATCTGCCTATCTATCTATCTATCTATCTATCTATCTATCTATCTATCTATCTATCTCCATCTGTCTGTTCACTTATTTATCTATCCATCTCTATTTCTCTACCCCTAGCTAGCCATCCATCTATCACCTAAACATCTAGCTCTGAAAACTGGGAAAATCAAATTGATTCTCTTTTGTTATTGATTCAATCCTGTATCACAGATGGCACTCTTGTAACTGCCGAAGTCATGTTTCATTTGTCTCAGAGTTAAGTTTGGAAATCCAGCTTTGGTGGAAATCACTCATTGTCTCTGAGTTAAGTTTGGAAGTTCAGACCTCCTGCTAATAATTATTCTATTCTTGCCTCAAGGAAATCTGTTATCCTTGAGGGATGTAGGTGGATACCAGGGAGTCTGGTCTGGCCCAGTCTATTATCTAAGGCAGTCTGGGCCACTATCACAAAATTGTCCTTGCAGGTGGACTTAAACAATGAACACTTCTTAGTGACAGGGTGGAAGGAAGAGTTGTTGCTAACCCCTCATTCCCAGTTTCCAGTCAATCATATTGTTCCTCACACCTATGATGCTACAGATTTTGCAACCAATGTGTTTCCCCCATCTATGATGCTACTTCTATTCTGAATACTACTCCTTTTGTCTACAAAAGAGAGTTGTCCCCCTCATTTGGAATCTTAACTTTTCTCAGGGGGTTGAGACCTTGTTTATTGTAAAATTATGCTTTGTCAATAAATTTATCATGTTCAGAAATTGGTGACTCAGTTTACCTTTATTTTGATAATAACACCTTGCTATCCACCTGCTGATATGTTTATCCATCTCTAGCCATCAGTCCATCCATTTATTTTTTTTTCTGTCTCCCCATCCATCCATCCATCCATCCATCCATCCATCCATCCATCCATCCATCCACCCATCCTAAGCCCTTTGACCTAGGTCCACCCTTTTGGCTCAGCTATGCTGTCTCTGCTTGAATGATGCCTCCTACTTATTTCTGCTAAAAGTAGCCAGCTGCATTCCTTCTCCTGAGGCAGCCTCACTTAGTTATTTATTGATACCTTGTCCTCCTACATCAGCTGCATGCCATGTAGAGACCCAGCCGGCTATGACTTCACTCTACTCAAATTGCAATTAACCAGCCTCCTGGCTCGCATATTTACTTACTCAGAACTATTTTTGGTGGGTGCTCATAGACAGTGTACACCCTGCAGTATTTGGTATTTGAGATGTGAGCTTTGGGCTTGATTGGAGTGAGATGTTAACAAGCAAGCCTGGAATATAGATGTACTTCCTTGGCTACGCCTACACATGTATGCCCTTGCCTGGGTCTATAGAGTACATGCTATCAAAGTTGCTCTCTTGGGAGTGACCTTACCAGTATCTATGAGGTAGCACTGCCAGGTCACCTGATTCCCAAATGTTCTCACAATTGCCCCTTCCCCCCCACTCTCTCCTCCTTTGCTCCAGTCCCTTTGCTAAGGCTTTCCCCTCTAGTCGAGCCCTTGATCTTAGCCCCACACCATCCCCAGGTCCCTGCAGATTATCCCCTTTCAATCATGCCCTCTCTTTCCATAATTTTGCCTAGTTGTCCCCTATCTTTAAAAAAAAAAAACACTTCAGTCTACCATTCCCCTCCCCCCCCATGCTATCAATCTTCCTATATCTTTTTCTCTCACATTCAGGAGGGGAAAACTGCCTAAACTCATAGTCCCCAATTTCTCATTTCCTACTCACTTCTTCGCCTCTTTCAATCTTGCTTCTGACCGCACCCCTAGAATGAGACTTCTCTCCAAAGGTACCAGTGATGTTCTTATTGTAAAGTCCTCTTCTCAATCATCACCCTTCTTGACCTCTCTGCAGCTTTGGATACTTCTGCTACTGTCTCTCTCACCATTCCTAAGCTGGGGTCATCAGTCCATTCTCTCTTCACTCTACAGACTTCACCCCTTTGTTATCTTCCCCCATTAAAATGTAAGCTCTTTGTGGGTAGGGATTGTCTTGCTTGCTTGTACCTGCATTCCCAGGGTTAGGGACTCACAAATCAAGAGAGGTGGCCCCAGAACTGGGGCATCTCCAGGGTGAGAAGGCTGCTGGTAAGGAGATGGAGAAATTTACAGAGTAGGAAAGATATTGAGCAAGGAGATAATACTGGCTTTCTTAGACATTGTTTCCCTTCCTCTGTATTAGCCATGTTGGTCTGCTGGCCAGAATTCTGAGACTGGAACTTCCATTAGGCCAGTTTTTTGTATTTAAGCTACCTAGAAGCCACATCAAATACCTAAACTTTAGACTTCTGAGTCAATTAAGTTTCAAGGATGGTTTTAAGGAGAAACTGAACTTCCAGGTTAATTATCCCCAGGTTAACTTCCAGGTTAATTAAAAAATTAACCCCATCTAGGGTAGATTCTACCATGGATGGGATAGGATCTTAGGGTGACCTTACTCAACCTCAGTCTCCTCCTCTGTAAAATGGGGATAATATCTTCACAAACTTAGAATGAGGAAAATATTTAGTGGATTTTAAGGGGCTATAAACAAGAGTTTGATTTTGAAGACAAAGATTGTAGGTAATAATAATGAAACATAATGAGTTTTGCAAAGTACTTTAAATACATGATCTCCTTTGTACCACACTATGATGCTATGAGGCATGTATTATGAATAGATCCATAGCTACCAGTTTGGACACCAGGGGCAAATGACATGAAATGCATCCTCGAGCTCATAATTCCTGATGTGAAAATAATATGTAATGGTTACAAATATAAGAATTAAGTCAAATGCAGTTAAGCTGGAGGGTGATTTTGTTATGATAATGATTAATGTGTTATGAAGAATGTCCATGATTTGATACATGATCTACTAGCTTCCTGCTTTAACTAATTATTCTTTTTAAATGCTAAGTCCCTAGTTAATAACTCAGCATTTCTGAAATGCTGAAAAAGTACACATAATTTTTTTGCCTCGAGACCAAGATCCAGTGACCCCTTCCTAGTTACACCTCTGGCTACAGGTATTATTATACCATTTTTACTTCCTGGGGTATCATATGACTGTGACTAGCACCATTGCCTCCATATAGTGGGTATTCTCTTTAGGTCTTGGACTGAACTTGTAATTCCATCATTTTAAGGAACTCTTGGTGAGGAAGCTCCCTTCACCAATGACACTGGCTCCTGCTCTGCATCGTATGGTCTTTAGGGAGCTACCTTGGGACCTAAGATGTGAATTCAACAGATCATAACCAATATATGTCAAAGGCAGCATCTGAGTCCAGCTCTTCCTGATTCCAAAGCTGGATTTTTATCTACCCTGGATAGAGTGGAAAAGTCTCTATTGAGCATTTACTATGTCCCCAATACTGTGTTCTATGCCTGGGATATAGATAGAAACAGCATATACAAGACAGTTTGGCTGCAAGATGGATGATAAAGTCCAAGAGTCCTTAAGATACAACAGTAGGTGAGATGATTGTGCCTAAAGGTCCAGAGAACATGTCAGCAGAGCAGAGGATAAGGCACAATGGATCTTAGATAGTGAAGGCAGAGCAGATCAAAAGCCCAATGGTCTACCATCTTACCAAAGAAATTGTTGTTGATGACTCCTTGCTCATTTAAGTGAAGTGAGTAGATCCCTAAACAATGATTGCCAAGAAGGAAAGGACCTGAGGGTCTGGATGGAGCAGGGCTCTGGGTTCCTTCTGGTAAGGGTCAGGATGGGGGTTCAACATCAAGCCATGAGTATTTCCAATGCCAGGTGAGAACAGTGAGGAAGTATAGTAAGTGAATGGAGCACTAGACCTAGAATCAGGAAGACCTGAGTTCAAATTTAGTCTCAGAAACTTAACTAGCTGTGTGACTCTGGGCAAGTCAAATGACTTCTGTTTGTCTCAGTTCGGTCATCTGTAAAATGGGGATATCTCCCAGAATTGTTGTGAAGATCAAACAAGATAATATTTATAAAAAGTGTTTAGCATGGGACCTGGCAACAACAAAAAATTATCATTAACTTGGTCGTGGTTGCTGGGCAACTAGGTGGTAAGTGGATAGAGCATTGGGATTAGAATTAGGAAGACATCTTCATGAGTTCAAATCTGACCTCAGACACCTACTAGCTGTGTGACCCTAGGCAAGTCACTTAACCCTGTTTATCTCAGTTTCCTCATCTATAAATTGGGCTGGAGAAGGAAATGGCAAAGTACTCCAATATCTTTGCCACTAAAATCCCAAATGGGGTTACAAAGAGTCAAACACAATTGAGATGGTGGCTGGGGTGGAGGACGGGAAGGATTTCCCACAGTCTATTCCTGCTGTGCCCTCAGGAAGCTGTTGGAATCTGGGTGGCTGGGCAAAAGAGGTGAAGGTCCCAAGTGGTGGGGTCCCCATAACCACTTTGCCTTTGTCTCATTTAATATTTGTCAATTACTTTACTCATTAGCCTTGCCTACCTAGGGGGAATTTTCACCAGGAAACAAAGAAAAGAAAAAGCTTTGTCTCTGAAACACAAGTCTCTTCAATTTCTGGATTCATTTATGATGCCCACCAGAGGGCTGGACACCTGGATTTGCTCACCCAATGCCATCTCCTTTTAGCCTTTCCATGAGCACAGCTAATTCTATCGACTGAATCTTGTCTCTTTATTGGGTTGTCTCTTTTAATGGGATAGCCCTGTGACCGTTCCGTGAGAATGTAACACCAAGCTCATCCATCAACCTCTCCGTCTAAGTTGATTGGTTCTCCTAATGGGATGGAGTGTCCTAAAGAAGAAGGAAAAGGATCATCATGTTGGGTTGGGTTAACTTGTTTTTGACCATGAGTTATGGTCCCTGAATGAGAATTCAATCAATGGAGAAGCGCTGATCTATTGTTCCTGAATCCTGAATGTTGTAGGAGGGGCATGTTCTCAATGAGTATATTTCAGCATATCTATCTCCCCCTGCTTGGAGCAGGTCCATCGGACCAAGTCAGGGATCCAACAAAGAAATTTCCTCGGCCTTTCAGTCATTTTCACAATCGACAAGAAAGACCATCCTCTGATAACACCCACAAGCCCACTGTCCTCCCCCACCTTCTTAACCTATCGGAGTGGTGGAAGGGGGGAAGAGGAGATGCAATTTGCCTCTGTGGCCTTCCCAATTATAAAGAAAAGTAATTTCTCCTCTCACTGCCTTTAATGGGCTTGGAGCTGTTCCAAGAGTTAGGAAACCCATATTTTGTCCTTACATCTTTTCCCCGACTCGTTCTATGACCTCTCTGTGTCTTTGCTTCCTCATCTGTAATAATGTCCACACAGGACTAGAATGAGGACAGATGAGATAATGTCCCTCTGTCTCTTTGAGTTTCTCGGAAAGGAATTAGGTAAGTAGAAAATATATATGTACATATCGTCTATATATGTATGTCATCTCCACAGCTAGAGTTAAGACTGCCATGTCTTGCATTCACTAGATACTTGATAGCTAGGTCCTGAATGCAATTATATTATTATTATTTTATTATTATTATTATTTAACGTGCTTTTTAGTGAATGTAGAATCTTCACTCAGGATACAGGCTTTTAATCTTCTTGCATGTCCTGGACCCTTTTGTCAGTCAGATGAAGCCCAGGAAGCCCCTCCCAGAATGATGTTTTAAAAATGCATAGAACAAAATATAGAGGATTAAAAAGGAAACCAATTACATAAAAATATTTTAAGATGCAAGTTTACAGACCCCCAGGTTTGGGACTCCTGATTCAGAGAACTTTTTTGGGAGACAATTAGGGTTAAGTGACTTATCCAGGGTCACACAGCCAGTGTCTGAGTCTGGATTTGAACTCAGGTCCTCTTGACCTTAGTACTGGTGCTCTATCCACTACACCACCAAACTGCCCCCTTAGAGGAATTTTTTTGGATAAAACAGTGATGAAACATATATCCTGCCTTCTTTTCAAGGAGCCTCAAGCATTTCCTGAAGCATTTCTCTTGTTCATCATTAAATAAGCAGTCATTAAATGTCTGCTCTGTACCAAGAACTGCCCTACACAATGGGGATTTCAAGACAAAAATGAGAGTTTCTGCCCTCAGGGAGGGCAGAATATTCTACTCGGAGAATAACAACCACCACCACAACAATAATCACTACTGGTATTACTGTCATCTAGCATTTGTATGAGGCAGTTAGGTGGAACCATGTATAGAATGCTGGACCCAGAGTCAGGAAGACTTGAGTTCAAATCTGGCCTCAGATACTTACTAGCTGTGTGACCCTGGGTAAGTCACTTAACCCTGTTTGCCTCAGTTTCCTCATCTGTAAAATGAGCCAGAGAAGGAAATGACAAACTAATCCAGTATCTTTGCCAAGAAAACCCCAAATGGAGTCACAGAGGGTCAGACACCTGAACAACAACTAAAGAACAATAAAACATTTATATAATACTTATTATGTGTCAGGCACTGGGCTAAGGGCTTTATAAATATTATCTCATTGGAATAAAATGAGTGAATATAAAATATATACAAAGTTGAATGAGTAAAAGATAGATCTTGTTATCCACTTTTTGTAAGAAGTAAACTGAGGCAGAGTTGTAGGGTTATTCTAGTACTAGTTTGTAGAATCAGTAAAGTCAGTTCACAAGCATCTACTAAGCACCTACTATGTGCCAGTCACCGTGCTAAGCATTCATTGAAGATTGAAAGAGGAGACTATGGTCTGTTGGGGATAAGTGGTTGCCTTGAAGGAACTGGAGAGGAAAACGCTTATTCAGGACATGATACCTCTCATCAAGTATATGGAGGGCAGTCATATGGAAGAAGGATTATACTTTTTCAGCTCTGCCCAAGGGGCCAGGTAGAAGTTATAGACAAGCATATTTAGACTTGTTCTCAGGAAAACCTTCCTAATGGTCAGAGCTCTCCAAAAGTGGAATGTGCTATTCCAGGATGGATAGGGACTCCTCTCATTGGAGGTCTTCAAGCCACTGTCAAAGGACCACTTGTCACATCTGTTGGAGAGAGAATTTTTGCTTGGGTATTAGGTGGACCAGATGGACGCTGAAGTCCCCCCCAACTCTGAGCATCTTTGGTGAACAGTGCAGGAGAATGTGATGAGTTGGGAGCCATAGTTTCCGATTTCCCTGGCATTGTTTCTTCCTCCTTTACCGGGATAGAATTATGGAGGGATAAAAGGTATTATCATCTTTTTATTCTTACTTTTATTATTATATGTCCCACTGCACCGAGTAGAGATTAGTACTTGTATCCCCAGCCCCTGGCATAGTGCCTGGAACCTAGTAGGTGCTTAATAAAGGCTTCATGATTGATGGATTACCTTTGGATCCCTAGTATCTGGCATGGTGCCTAGAACATAGTTGACATTTAAAAAAATGTTTGTTGAGCAGGACAGTTTTAAAAGTTACATGTTGAATTTATTATCTACTTCGAAGGAAAGACACGATGCATAGGATTGAGATTCACAGTTTCTTGTACAACCCTCTTTCTCTGTTCTGCTTTGTCCAGGGAAATGCTAATTTTAATTGGTTTTTGTAAAGTTCAGAATTTAAAAAGATTTTTAAAAAATTAATAAAAAAGATCATTGTTGAATTCAGTTGAACCAAGTCACTGTAACTTTTCCTCATATATGAAATTCAGATGAAATCCACCCAAAGTAACAGAAATTCTCCCCTCTGAAGCCTCTGCCTGACAGCCATGTTTCTGGTTTTTTTCCCCCAAGATGGCAGACCACACCACAAATCTGTGTGGAGGGCATGCCCTGATCCACCTTTAGTCATGTGCCAAGCGGCTCCAGCCAACCAACTTCTTCCAAAGGGAATAATAGACTAAGCTGTGTGCAGTCAAGTTGAGGCAGGGCCCTGGCACAGGGTGGTCAGTGAACAGCTGTGGAAGCTGTGTGGGCTGGGCTCCAGTCGACTCTCTCCTTTCTTCCTGCTCTCTGCCCAGCTGGTCCACTTTGCACTGGGCCTTCTGCAGGCAGCAGCTTGCATGAGTGCCCAGAGGCTGGAGCTGGCTGCAGTTGGCCCAGGCTCCTTTGGCCCCAACTGCTGAACTCCCCGGCCACCTTCTGTGGCCATCCTTCAAGTCGGGTGTGGGGTTCTGGGCCAGTAGGTAGAGCACCTCCCAGACCTGGGGTGAAATCATGACCTTTCAAACACACTCACACAGAAGAGTCCTACAACAGCCCTACAAAGTCCCGGTGTGGGCAAATTGCTACCACACCCTAGAAACCACAGGAGTCTGGCAGCTGCCTCTATTATCTTGGAAGACTGGTCTGAGAATGGGAGATGACACAACACACTGGGGGGTGGGCAGGCTCTCCCACAGGTGTCTTCGAGAGACCCAGCCAGACCAGGCTGGGCTGCACTTTCTGTGGTCTGCCATGACAAGATGGGTTCCAATGGGCATGGCCAGTGAGAAAATCTCAGCCACAGGGGTGTGGGGTGGAGTGTGTGTGTGTGTGTACGTGCACGTGTGTGCATGTAGATGTGTGTGCATGTGTGTGTGAGCACTGCATGCATGTGGGTGTGTGCATGTATGCATGAGTGTGTGCATGGGTGTGTACACATGCATGTGTGTGCATGTAGATGTGTGCATGTGTGTGCGGGTGTGTGTTTAATGCCTGCTGAGGCCTTGGGCTGGGAAATGAGAGGTGGAAGTGGGGTAGGTGTATGTAAGCACTGGGGGCTCTTTCCCTCTAGTCTTGCTTGGCCGCCTTCTGCCGGTTAGCATTATGGTTTTGCTGAGTCAAAAGAATCTCCTCTCTGCTGCCAGAACATGGTTGTGAGGCAGAAATAACCACTGGGCCCAGCACCCACCACTGGGCCCAGCACCCAACACCTTGGAGAAAACGAGAGAGGAGATCTCAAACCCAAGAGAACAGCCTTCATGCCCCACACCTCCTGACAACTTGGTGGCGTGTGTGTGTGTGAGTGTGTATGAGTGTGCGTGTGTGTGAGTATGCGTGCACATGTATCTATGTGTGCACATGTGTAAGTGTGTGCACGTGTGAGTATGTGCACATGTTGTGTGCAAGCATGTCTATGTGTGAGGGTGTACGTGTGTGTGAGTATGTGTGTGTGTGTGTGTGCCTGTGTGTGTTGGGAGGCCACACTCCTTCTCCAAACAGGTCTCTTTCCCAAACCAGGGGTGATAATCTCCATTTGTCCCCACCAATGTGCATCCCAGGAGAGGGCCAGTTCATTTGGCCCCTCTAGACCTCAATCTCCTTTTCTGTCAAATGTCCTCTAAGGCCCCTTTGGAGCCTCGATCAATGACCCTGTAAGTCTCTCTTTTCTCTGAGCTGTGCCAAGGTCTTCCCCTTTCCGGTATTTCCCAGGTGACTCCATTCCCTTTGCCCTGATTCACACTTATCTATGCAGGGCTTTTCCAATCCCTCTCTTTGCTGATTATCTCCCATTTAGCCCTGCCTAGAACTTGTTCTTACCTGGTAATTTGCATGTTTTTCCATTGGACTGTGAGCTTCTCTAGGGCTGGGACTGTCTTCTGCCTTTCTTTGCATCCCTGGTGCTTAATACAGCACTGGCACATAGTAGGTGCCTGTAAATACTTAGGGACCAATTGACTATAATTTATTGGCCCTGATTAGAGCTGGGGCTTCACATCCATTGGGAGGCGGTCAGCCCAAACTGGAGGGGAAGAGGGAGAAAGCACGAGGAGGGAAGTTACCGGACTGATTTCTAGGCCTGACTCTGCTGATACTTTGAGGGATGGTCTTGTGGACCTGTATCACTTGTCTGGGTCTCAGGCTCCTGCTTTGTGGCATAAAGAGACTGGACTAGATTGTCTCTTCCTGCTCCTCTATTCTCTGTTTCAAGAACCTTCTTGTCTCTAGCATTGCATGGAGAAGAAAGAATGGAAATAGGACAAATGAACTTTCAGTTCTGGGGTTCAAGGCCTGTCTGCTGCTTCTCACAGTCTCGGTGGCTTAACAAAAGTCATTTAACTTCTCTAGGCCTTGGTTTCCTCAGGGTGGGGAGCAGGAGAGCACCCAAGCCTTGGTCTCTTCTTGTCCCTTTTGGCCAGAGACCTTTGAAAGGTCCAGAGAATTTTGGTCTTCTCATCTTTGAGGGACAGCTGGGTGGCACAGTGGATAGATCACCAGGTTTGGAGTCAGGAAGACCTGTAGCCTCAAACACTTATTAGCTGAGTGACCTTGGGCAAATCACTTCACCCTGTTTGCCTCTGTTTCCTCATCTGTAAAATGAAGTGGAGAAGGAAATGGCAAACTATTGCAGTATCTCTGCCAAGAAAACCCCAAATAGGGTCATGGAGAGTTGGACATGACTGAAAATGACTAAATAACATCTTCCCATCTGGGTCATAGCATCATCCTGAGACAGCAGCAGCTGATGGTGAGTGTCTTCACTGAAGCCAAGAACACACTGTGTGCGATGAAGGGAAGCAGATTCAAAATTCCATAAGGAGCTCAGCAGAAAAACTCCACCATATGTAAGTGGGACAACTTGAAGACTGCAGGGACTGTACTCCTTTGCTCCCTAAGCCTGAGCCCACTTTCCCCTGGCCTCTGTGTACTTGTAGAAGATTTCTTTTTTTTGCTTTTTTCTTTATGGAGGGGGGAAGGTAGGGCAATTGGGGTTCAATGACTTGCCTTTGTTTGTTTGGCTAGTTTTGTGTTAAGTGTCTGAGGCTGGATTTGAACTCAGGTCCTCCTAACTCCAGGCCAGAGCTCTCTCTATTCACTGTGCCACCTAGCCACCCCAAACTATACCCATTTCTAAAAGCTAATTAAGTTTTTTTCTAGGGTGGGGGAGGGTTTAGCTTGCATTTATATCATACTGAAGGTTTGCAAAGTATAAATATTATCTCATTTGATCCTCAAAGAGTATCTCACAAGATCTTCACAACAACCCAGGGAGAGAGGCATTATGGTTATTATTCCCATTTTATAGATGAAGAAAACTGAGGCAGACAGAGGTTAAGTGACTCGCCCAGGGTCATGAAACTAGTAAGGGTCTGAGGCTGGATTTGAACTCAGGTCTTCTGATTCAGCTGACTTACTGAGATCAATTGGTCATTTTTGAAAGGAAAGTAGACTAGTGGGGCTTATGAACTATCATGGGAAAGACAAGCCCCAAACCCTTAGGCCTAATGCTAGAACCCTGAAAAGCTCATTAGTAAGAGTACGAAATTGAGACAGTAACTTCAGAATGTGGGCTACATTTCATCAGAGAGTGGAGGGGATAGAGATAATTTGTTCAAGGTTCCAGGGTATCCTAGGGTTCAAGGTCAAGTGCATTTGAACTCAGGCATCTCAAAGGGCCTTGGAATTCATTCATATTTGCATTCCTTCAAGAGGAAGAATGTAATTTATACCTCCTTTTTACATCTGATCTTGCTCCTGGTCCTTCCTTCACTTTTTGGTCAGCAAACAAGTACCCAACATATGAGGCTGGATTTGGGGGTCAGAAGATCTGGGTTCAAGTCTCAGCTCTGCTTCTTACTTTCAGAGTGAATTTAAGCCCTTCACTTAACTTCTCTGAACCTCCTTCATCTGTAAAGTAAAAGGATTGGACTAGTTTGCTCATGAGGCCCTTTTTTGCTCTAAAATTTTAATCCTATGCTCCCAAGGACTGGAGTTTCTCTCCAAGCCATTGGCCCTGGTTGAGAAGGAGCCTCTGCCACAAAAGCTCTTCTAGATTTGCCAATATTCTCAAGAGAATTCAGAGCAAAGAACTTTCTCCATTGTTGGGGGTGAAAGGCAAGATGAGGCCTGCAACCTCAGGAATGGAATATGGAGCTGGGCTTGGCCCGTGCCCCATGCCTCAGCTCCCAGCAAGTGGAAAGGGGTGCCTGTCACCTCCAGGGGAAATCTCAGGGTTTGGAGAGTGTGAGAGGGCTGGAGGCCAGGTTAGTAAACAGAGTGATTCACCCAGAGGTACAAGCTAGGAGGAGATACAGAGGGAGCTCTCTCTATTGACTTCTTCACCCATTCCCCTCCTCCCCACTCTCCCTGGAGGAAGATCAGATAATGCTGTTTTCCCTATTTCCCTACTGTTATTCTCTGGAGGACCTTAGGATCCAGGGGCCCACATTATCTTTAAGAAGCATAACAGTCATTGGAGAGCTGGGAAGTCTAAACTACAGAGAAGTAGCCTGGGGGATGGGGTAGGGGTGGGGGGAGAAAAACCCAGGCTCCTTGGCCTGAGTTAGTAGACATCAACCACAAGTTTTTCTGCAGCCTCTGTTATGTTCATAGAATTACCCATTAAAAGCTGGAAGGGACTTTAGGGGTCAGGGAGTCCAACCCCATCCTTTCTCCAAATCAAAATCCTGAAGCCCAGAGAGGTTCAGTAGTTTGCCTTTGTCACACAGCTAATAGTGACTGATCAAATTCAGTTCTCCCTGACTTTAAAGCCCAGAGCTTTAAAGCCCATAGATATGAAAACAAAAAGGAAATAATTCCTGTCCTTTGAGAGTTATCTTCCTCAAGGTGATATAATAGCAATTAATCAGTCAACAAACATTTATTAAATATCAAACTTTTATTTAATAAATGTATACAAATATTATTATACAAAATATTTATCTATTATATAAATTTATAAAAAATTTATTTATTATATAAAATATTATTAAATTTAATAAATATATATTTATTAAATAAATTAATTAAACATTGATTGAACACCAGATTTGTACTAGATGTACAGAAACAAACATGAATCAGTTCTTGCCCTCACAGAGTTTAGGCTCTTCCGAAAGGATGTACCAACAATAACAACTATTTGAATTTTTCAGCTATGTCTGACTCTCCATGACATCGTTTGGGGCTTTCTTGGCAGAGATACTGGGGTAGTTTGCCATTTCCTTCTCCAGCTCATTTTACAGATGAGGAAACTAAGGCAAACAGGGTGAAGTGACTTGCCCAGGGTCACACAACTAGTAAGTGTCTGAGGCTGGATTTGAACTCAGGGAGAGAAGTCTTCCTGACTCGGGGCTAGCACTTTATGCAACTATGGCGCCACCTAGCTGCCCTGAACAACAACAATAACTAACATTTATAAAATACTTTCTGTGTGCAGGACCCTGCGCTAAGTGCTTTAAGATGATAATTTCCTCTGAACTTCACAACATCTGGCTATCGTTATCCCCCTTTTACATATGGGGAAACTGAGGCAAACAGAGGTTAAGTGACTTGCTTAGGGGTCATAGACTTAGCCAGTTTCAGAGACAGGATTTGAACTCAGGTCTTCCTGACTCTAGGCCCAGCGCTCTATGCTGCCTAGCTGCCCATTTGAACGTCAATTGATGGATATGATGTCAATCAATCACCAAGCATTTATGAAATACTTCCTATGTGTCAGACACTGTGATAGGTGCTGAGAATTCATAAATAAAACTGAAACAGTCCCTACCGTCCAGAAGAATATAATATCCCCCTCCGGTCTGGAATGTCTTGAGGGAAAATACCCTATGTTATCATGCCCTAACATGTCTCACTTCTCTTTATTCTAAGTAATGGTCTGATCCAATCAAATTGCACAAATATTTATTGTGTGTGAGGAGGCAAACTGAGGCAGCCACAGAAGAGAAGATGGAAGCCTGGCCCCAGAGTCAAGTTCACTGGCTCTGGATGCAGAAGACATCCTGCCTGGGACACTAGACATCTGTCTTTGGACCTCAGTTTCCTCATCTGTAAAATACCAAGTGTTGGATAAGCTGGTTTCTGAGGTCCTCCCAGGCTCCTAGATTTAGATCATCTAATCATTTTATAAATTATTAAATTGACCCTCACAAAGGTTGAATGACTCTCTCAGGGTCAGGCGGCTAATAGTATCAACAGGTGGAATTTGAACCCCCCCCCCCCCTTCCAGAACTGTTTCCACTAAGCCAAGTCCTGGGTTTAAGGCCTACCTCTAATGTTTATTGGCTCTTTGACTCTGGGCAAATCCTTCATTCTCTCAGTGCTGATCTGAGAGGCAATATTAGCTGAGCTGGAGCTCATGGGTAGTGATGGAGAGATTTCCTCAGTGGCTGAATTTAGTCATTTCCTCAACTGTACCCCAACAAACAAACAAAAGAAACCACAGCACAGTTTTAGGCATTAGAGATACAAAATACATCTATTCTGTTAGAGGATGCCACAATAGTTTGAGAAGGATGGGGAAAGGACAGAGGTCAGAAATGTAGTTCAGCACAACTAATGTGGTTTTGGAGTCCTTGGTCCAAATCCTGGATTATGTCTTCTGACTCTTACCCTCCTTGAGCCTCAGTTTCCTCATCTGTAAAACGAGGAGGGTAGATTCAATAATCTTTCAAGTTTTGTCTAGCTTTTAATCTCGGATCCCATGAAGGAGAAGTCTTAAAGAAAGTCCAGGGGACTAAGAGAAAGGAGAATATTCCAGGCTTGGAGTGGGGTGAGGGATACAAAGTCCCAGAGGTGAGAGGCTCAAAAGCTGAATTAAAAGAGAACCTGATTAATTCCAAAGAATGGATCTTGAAATTACTGTGTAATTTTGGAAGAGTGCTGAAGGGAAGAGGTTTAGAGAGTATGAGAGCTTTCTTATGGGGCCATTTCCATCACAATCAATCAATCAGCATTTATTAATCACTTACTGTATGCCAAGCACTGTGCTAAGTGCTGAGGATTCAGAGAAAAAGCAAAAAACAAAAACAAAAAAACCAAAAATGGTCCCTGCCCTCAAGGAGCTTACATTCCAAAGGGAGAGACAACCAGTAAAAACCCAGATTCTGGCAGGATCCTTAATGAGTGGGAGGAAGGCAATAGCCAAGAGGAAGGAAGTGCTTGGGTGGTATGGCCTCCAGAAAATCTGAGCAGATTCATAATGGCCCATCCATCTTTCAAAATGGGGAGCCAAGGAAAGGCCTTCCTTTGCTAGATCTGCAATCCAAGAAGCTCTGATCAAATCCCTTACTATAGATGTGACCTTGAACAAATCACTGAAGGGTTGAAGTCACATCAAGGATTCTTAACCTGAAGACTGTGATAGGTAGATGAATGGACAGATGGATAGATAGATACAGGGATAGATAGATAGATAGATAGATAGATAGATAGATAGATAGATAGATAGATAGATAGATAGATAGAT
>NW_027187465.1:15865205-15873954 GCF_028583685.1 Petaurus breviceps papuanus | reverse complement strand
GATAGATAGATAGATAGATAGATAGATAGATAGATAGATAGATAGATGGATGGATGGATGGATGGATGGATGGATGGATGGATGGATGGATGGATGGATGGATGGATGGATGGATGGATAGATAGATGATAGATAGGCAGACAGACAGATAGATAGATAGAGATAGACAGACAGACAGATAGATTAGATAGATTGATTGATTGATTGATTTAGGGATAGATGAATAAATAGATATGGGGATAGATAGGTGGAAAATTGATATAGGATAGATATAGGATAGGAGAGAGAGAGGGAGAGAGACTATTTAAATAGAGTGGGTTTCTTTTGTAATCCTATGTATTCTATTTTTTTTATTTAAAAATTAGAGAAAGGGTCCATGGACTTCACCAGACTGCCCAAAGGGACCAGAGAGAGAGAGAGAGAGAGAGAGAGAGACTGCTTTCATGAGCGCACTCAGTGAAATCTCTTCCAGACCTAATCCTAAATGCAAAGTTAGCGCCCTCTCCCATCCCCCCAACAACCTCCAAAGAGATATTTTTACTTTGCAAAAGTTCCTTTAGTTCCTGGGCTGCTTTTTACACATTCAAAGCCAGTCACTCTGTCCTCCTCATCTGCACTTAGCATATTACATTTTGTGCTATATTTATCTACGCACATGTCATCTTGTCATTCCTCTGCTCCAAAACCTTCGGTGGCCTCATTGCCCAGCCAATCAAACAGAAACGCCTGCTTCTAGCATCCAGGGCCCCCCACAAACTGGTCCCAACCTACCTGTCCAGCCTCATCTCTTTACGCCCCCCCGCCCCTTTTGTCTATGTTCTTAACAAACTGGAATGTAAGACCTTTGTGAGTAGGGATTGTTTCATCCAATTTCTTTGTATTCTCAGCATCATGCCTGGTATATTTGTTGTTGTTCAGCCCAGTAGACTCTTTGTGACCCTGTTTGGGGTTTTCTTGGCAAAGATACTAGAGTGGTTTGCCATTTCCTTCTCCAGTTCACTTGACAGATGAGGAAACTGAGGCAAACGGGGTAAAGTGACTTGCCCAGGGTCACACAGCTAGTAAGTGTCTGAGGCTGGATATGAACTCATGAATATGGGTTTTTCTGATTCTAAGCCCAGTGTTCTATCCAATGTGCCACCTAGCTGTCCAGGTATGGATTGAGTAAACCTCAAAGGAGGAGAGTTTCTGAGAGAAAGTCTGGAAACCAGATACTGGAGAGATTTGTCACTTCCTTCTCCAGTTCATTTGACAGATGAGGAAACTGAGGCAAGCAGGGTGAGGTGACTTGCCCAGGGTCACACAGCTGGTAAGTGTCTGAGGCTGGATTTGAACTCATGAATATGAGTCTTCCAGGACTCTGTGCACTATGGCGCCACCTAGCTGCCTATACTATCATGGAAACCACCGTCCTTCCAGTCACCCAAGCTTGACACCTAGGGTTCATCCTGCACTTGTCACTAGCACTCATCCCACTCATGTAATTGGTTGCTAACTCTCATTTTTCCTTTCACAGCATCTTTCCTATGCACCCTCTTCTCTCCTTGGTCCCTGCCAAAGAATTAGTGGTTTATTTCCCCATCCTCTCCTCCCTGGACTATAGCAATATAACCTAGTTGGTCTCTTTTCCTTACTTGCCATGTACCTTCTATTCAATTGTCAGATTGATCTTCCTAAAGTACATAGTGCACACAGAGTCCTGGGTCTGGAATCAGGAAAACTCATCTTCATGAGTTCAAATCTGGCCCCATACATTTTCTAGCTGTGTGACCCTGGGCAAGTCACTTCACCCTGTTTGCCTCAGTTTCCTCATAGGTAAAATGAGTTGGAGAAGGAACTGGCAAACCACTCCAGTATCTTTGCCAAGAAAACCTCACATGGGGTCATGAGGTGTTGGACACAAGTGAACAACAATAACATCAAAAATTTATTGAATTGAACACAGTAGGAGCTTAATAAATGCTGTTAACTATTTGATCATTAGGTGTTTAACAATGCTTTTTGAATGAATGAATGAGGGCGTTCCCACTAGTAAATTATAAATCCCTTGAGGTCAGCAGCCAAAATATTTTCTTCACCTTTGTATCTCCTCCAAAACCTACCAGAGAATATTCCATTCCAGTCAATTGGACATTGAGGGTAGAAAAACTCTTAAAAGCTCCTCCCTGAGGGAACTTACATTTTACTAGGCACAGAGTTGGAATTTAGTAGAATCAAGCACTGATTTTATTTTATTTTATTTTATTTTAATCAAGACCTGACTCACCCAGGTCAAAATAAGTGTGTGCTGATTGAGTAGGAAAGAGTCATAAGTCAAATGAACCCCAGGCTTGGTAGTTGGATGATCTGGGTCAATTCCTGTCCATGGCCCTCACTGCCTGTGTGACCTTGGGTGGGTGATGTGACCTCCCTTCCCCCTCAATTTCCTCATCTATGAGAGGGACAGACTAGTTGGTTTATGAGATAACTCCCTCCTGCCTCTAGATCTATGCCCTATGGTTAATTAATAAAAATGATTAATTTGACAAATGCCATTGTGGAATTTCCTTTTGAATTTGAGTTTAAATCTCCCCCCCCTACCCAAAAAGAAAGGATTTGAAAAATAACTATAAAGAGATCTCCATTTAAGAAAGATGTTAAGGGCATTGAATGCCATGATCAGTTGAAGAAACAGGTTATTTAGCCTGGGGACTAGAATACTGAGGGGTAAAATTCTAACTATCTCCACGTATTTCAAGGAATGTAAGGAAGAAGAGGAATCGTTTTTGTTCTCCTTGGCTCCATAAAAGGAGTAATTTTCTAACTCAAGAGCTGCCCCAAAGTGCTTTAGGGACATTGGGTTCCTTCTTGCTTGTTGAATCCTTTTTCAATCCTGTCTAACTCTTTGTGATCCCATTTGGGGTTTTCTTGGCAAAGATAAAGGAGTGTTTTAACAGTTCCTTCTGCTCAATTTACAGATGAGGAAACTGAGGCAAATGGGTGAAGTGACTTGACCAGGGTCTCACAGCTAGTAGTGTCTGAGGGTAGATTTGAACTCAGGGAAATGAGTTTTCCTGACTCCAGGCCTGGTGCTCTGCACACTATGGTGCCACCTAGCTGCCCTCCTTACTCCTTTCAAACAAAACTTGATATAAAAAGGATTCTTGGGTTGAAGTAGATGATTTCTGAGCTCTCTTCCCGCCCTGAGATTTTTGTCTTCCCAGAGTTCATTATCTCTACTTTACTCCCCCAGGTAGAGAGAAGAAACCCCAAAAAATTTCCCATCAACAGCTGGAGAAAATTTTTCATTTTGGGAAAATGGCCTCCTTGGTGGCAAAGCAGATAGGAAGCTAGGCCTGGAGTCAGGAAGACTCCTCTCCTGGAGTTTAAATCTGGCCTCAGACACTTAGTACCTGTGTGACCCTGGGCAAGTCACTTAACCCTATTTGCCTCAGTTTTCCCATCTGTAAAATGAGCTGGAGAAAGAAATGGCAAACCACTCCAGTATCTCTGTCAAGAAAACCCCACATGGGGTCACAGAGAATCAGACATAAATGAACAACAGCAAAGAATCTGTGCAGCCTGAGCTGCTCTAATTTTTATTTTCACATTTCAGTTTTTCAAAGCCAGCAGAAGAGAAAGTCTAGACTTTCTCTTGGCAGAGATATGGAGCTCTTTGGTTTTGAATCTCAGGTAGGCTTAGCACACTCATTGAAGGAAACATTCAACAAGAGATAGAGAGATAAGATAAGACAGAAAATAAGAGAGACCAGGGCTCCTCCTTGGGCTCTCAGGTTAGTGAAACCTCAGTATAAACCAGGAGGATTAGCAGTGAATGACTTCACTTACAGCCCACAGAAAGATAGTCTAAGCAGGGCGGAGAGGGAGGGGGAATGGGAGATGGGAGGACAAATGAGAACCTTCCACCTAAAAATGCAGGCCCAGGGATACTTAAAGAGAAGGAAGATTCCACACTCTAATCTGGACTGCTCCTCATTCTGCTTCTAATAGCAAACCAAGTAGGTAGCCCCCAAGGGGGAAAATGAAGCTCTCTGTCTCTGGGAAGGTCCCTCCTCCACCCTAGAGGCAAATGGCATTCCAGGCAGTTGAGGGTGAAAAGCATCAGGTCTTACAATAGATTTTATTAAAGGCTTCCAGGACTCCAGGAGCATCATGTAAGTAGATTTGGAGGAAAGAACCCTAAGGATAACATAAAAGGTGTGCTGGAGGGGATTGCTTGAGCTCTGGAGTTCTGGGCTGCAGAAGGCTGTCCCACATCAGTAACTGGAGCCACTAGGCTGCTTAAAGAAGGGTGAACTTGGGGCAGCTAGATGGTGCAATGAACAGAGCACCAGCTCTGGAGTCAGGAGAACTTGAGTTCAAATCCGGCCTCAGACACTTAACACTTACTAGTAGTGTGACCTTGGGCAAGTCACTTAATCCCCCCAAAAAGGGGGGGAACTGGCCCAATTGGCAAACAGAACTGTCAATCAGTAGTGAGACTGAGCCCCTAGAGAGACTGCAGCAGCCACAGCCAGTCTGGGCAAGATAGGATAACCCAGTCTAAAAAAGAAAACTCTTATAAAACACCAGATATCCATGCTTGGGGTGGGAGGAAACCCCAGAGCATAGAACATCAGTCACTCAATCTGCAAGCATTTATTAAACACTTACTATCCAAGGCACTGTGCTAGGTACAGGGTCCATAGAGACAAAGCAAAACAAGCCGTGTGCCCTCACCCACCATCTGTTTCTCTTTTGGCCACACTTAGGCACATACAAGAATAATTAAGTGACTTCCTTGTGAATCACTTCCCCTATCCTTAGCTGGGGGGGAGGGGAGGGTCAACTACATCCTTGTTCATTTAACCCTTCCTCTACTGGACCCAAGTCCTCCTGGGGAATAGCTGAGATCAAATTCCACTTCATTCAATAAACATCCTTCTTATGTATGAAGCACTGTTCGAGGTGCTTCCAGGAGGAAGATGAGACTAGATTGGGCATGAGGAATGGGGCATATGGAGGAAAACCCTGCAGCCAGGGAACTCCCTTCTCTTCCCAATGGCCTGGGATATGGGGACTATTAAACAAAAAGGGCTGGGGTGAGGGGAAGAGGAGGGGCCTGGGAACTGGTGGCCAAATCCAGAAAGGCCAAATTTTCAATTTGCATAATAATTTTGTTAGTAACAATGGGCACCCAAGATATCTATTTAAAGGCGGTAATGTTAATTTAATGGGAAAAAATCTAATACAATTCCCTCAGAATTTTTCAATTAAATTAATGTGATGGTCCATAATGGATAGCCAAAGTAGGATGCATGAATCAGAGAAATACTGCATAAATTATACATAAATATAGATATTACATAGTTATATATATGTATGTATGCTACACACATAATACACATATATAATCCCTCAGCTCCCTCACTTTGACAAATGAGGGACCATCTTCTTAAATGTGGCACCAGTTATAACTCTATTTCAATTAAAGTGACCCTTTTATCATTCAAAGAAGGACTTCCCATGGAGACTTGCACGGTCCCCACCCACACCATAGAGTTCTGTGGTCTTAAAGGGACAGAAAGCTCTTTATCTAATAAACCAAGGACCCAAAGATCGTCAAAATGGACACCCCATTACCTGTCTCCAAACTTTTACAAAGACTTTTCCCCCATCTCTGGAATAGTCTCTGTCCACACCTCTCTGCCTCCCAGAACCCACAAGACAACTTGGAGCCATAGACCTAGCTAGAGAGGCAGGGAAGACAGCAAAGGCTGTATGCACCCTCTTCATTTTACAGAGGAGGAAACTTAGGCCCATAGATGTTTTGAGGGATTTCCCCAAGTAAGTGATAAGGCTCAAAGGGTTACCCTCCTCAGCCAAACTTTGCTTTCCACAGTGAAAGCTGTAGGTAACACTGTTACCCTGGTTTGCATGGTTGCTGGAAGGAAATCCAGATGAGAATAATACCTCTAACCAATGCAGATTTATATTTTCTCTGCAGCTAATAGACTTGGTTTATAAACTCTGGAGCCCTGCTAAGTGAAGTGACTTGTCCTGGGTCACAAAGACATTAAGCGTCCTGGGTCTCCCGACCTCGCAGCTGGCTCCCATCCACCATCGCTGGCTGCCTCTTCTGGCTGCATAGTAGGGGGCATTGATTTCTCACATTGGGCTTCAAATTACAGCTGAGACTTGTAGGGTCCCTGAAGGCCTTTCGGGACCTACCCTTTCTAAGTCTTTTAAAGGATCTGGTAAGTCCAGACCTCCAGGAGGATTCTCCACTGTGCAGCAGCAGAAAGAATGCAGGATGTTGCATCAGAGGACCCAGGTTCAAATCTCTCCTCTGCCATTTGCCATCTGCATGAGCTTGACCAGGTCATTTCTTCTTTCTGAACATGTTTCCTCATACGTAAAATGATTAGGTCAGATTAGATGGCCTCTAAAGCCCCTTACAGCTTGAAATCTCTGACCTGTGCATCACTGACTGGGATCTCATCAAGTATTAATGTTTTTGTTTTTGTTTTTTGTTTTGCAGGCTCCATGAGATTAAAAGAGCACTGGACTGAATGGAAAAATTGAACTGAATCCTGTCTCTGGAGATAACCAACCACACAGCTTTGAAAGGGCCCCTGAATCCTCATTTGTAGAATGAGGCTCACAATGCTTACCAGGGGTGGGGAACCCCTGTTCTGGGAAGTTTAGATTCAGACAAAAGGCCACAATTAGGGACCATAAGTGACCTTAAGCTCATAGGTTCCCCACCCCAGGCTTACTGTACCCTTTATTTCTGAGGTTTGGTGTGAGGAAAAGGCATTTGCAAACTCTAACATGTTCCAGAAACATGACCTAACATTTGTGTAAGACGTTCCATCAAGAACTTGCCAAGGAATATCCATACCAATGGATATTCCCTGATCCTAGGGTTGTCCCCAAAGAAAGCATTGTCCTGGACCCTCTTCTCTTCTCTCAAAGGCCGGTAGGTAGTGCAGTAGACCCAGGAGGACCTGAATTCAAATTCAGCTTCTGACACTTACTAGCTGCATGACTCTGGGCGAGTCACTTAACCCCAGCCTCATTGTCCTCTTCTGTAAAATGGGACTGATAATAGCACTTACTTCTCAGGGTTGTTGTAAAGATCAAATGAGATAATATTCATAAAGCCCTGTGTAAATGTTAAAGCATGATTTAAATGCTCACTGTTATTATTCTCTTTATATGATCTCACTTGGTGATCTCAGCATCCCCATGAGCTCAATTATGCAGACGACTTACAGATTTATACATGCCATGTCTTCTGGGCTCACTCTAACTGGAAAGTTCTTTTCCCAGAAGGCAATGACGACTTCTTCCCTCAGGATTCTAGGGGTCATAGATTCTATACAGTTGCTTACAACCCCCAATCTGGTGTGTGCCTTTTTATCAGCCAGCTTTTAGAAGGAGGTATTGATGACACAGGTATAGCAGGTACAAAAGCATGATTCCCATAAAGTCTGGAATTCTCCCAGAATTCCGTACGGGTTTCATGAGGAAAGTGGGCTCCAGCTTACAGATCACATGTGCCAAAGGGATGATGCCTCATAGCTTTAGCTCCTGATCATGAGAATGACCTTTTCTCTCTTTGGTGAATCTTCATAAAAGAGCCCTTAGATCAGGGATTCTTAACCTTTCTCAGTGTGTCTCAGACCCCTTTAGTAAAGTCTATGGAAACATTCTCCAAATTATGTTTTCAAAGTATTGAAGAAAATGTTAGATTTCAGTTGGAAGTTAACGAAAACAAAGATGTATTTTTTCCCCATTCAAATTTACAGACACATTGAAATCTATTCGCAGATCCCTGGGTGGGGGTGGGGGTGGGGATGGGGATAGGGGGACACATCCATGGACCACAGGTGAAGAACCCCTGGGTTAGATGTGGCTGTCTGCTTGTGCTGCAAGGGTAGGTGAGCTTGTAGAGTCATGAAGCCACATTCTTCTGGATGATGATTTCTCAGCCATTGGCCATTACCGTCCATGGACACTACTCTGACATCTTTGGGAAGTCCATATCTCACCTCACCTTTTGAAGATCACAAGGTTGATTCCTGGTCAATAGTTAATGGGAGAAGGGAAGCTAGATGGTGCAGTGGATAGAATACTGGCCCTGGAGTGAGGAGGACCTGAGTTCAAATCTGGCTTTAGATATTTGATACTTACTAGCTATGTGACCCTGGGCAAGTAACTTAACTCCAATTTCCTCACTCCCACAAAAAAAAATAGTTAATGGAAGAAGTGGGATATGGAGGAAACAAAGCTGAATCCCCTGTTCCTTCCCTTTCCCCCTCCCATCCCCAGAGCAATTCCCTCAAGCACCACTTGACTGCCCAGTGGCTTCCTGTACAATTCAACTTGAGTCTGCTTCTTCAGAAAGACCCTGTCCTCTCTGGTTACTTTATATCAACTCTGCATGTATTTTGTACACAACAGACTTTGTCTCCCCCATTAGAATGTAAGCCCCTTGAAGGCAGGGACTATTTCATTTTTGTATGCCTAGCACCTGATACAGGGCTTGGCATTTAGTAAGTGCTTAATAAATGCTTGTTGCTTGATTGACTCATGGCATCCCAGAAATGAGATAGTGGATGAATGTGCTCCTTGGCATTTGGGACCCCATTGGACTGGTATGCCTTGCTTTTTAGATAGTTGATCTCCCCCTAGGGATCTGTGTGGTGCTTGCACACGCTCTCAGCCCTGGATCTGGCTTGTTCTCTCTCTCTCTCTCTCTCTC
>NW_027187465.1:15849830-15865105 GCF_028583685.1 Petaurus breviceps papuanus | reverse complement strand
TCTCTCTCTCTCTCTCTCTCTCTCTCTCTCTCTCTCCCCCATTCTTTCTGTCTTTCTCTCTGACTCTCTGTCTCTCTCTCCCTTTCCCTTTTCTCTCTGTCTCTGTGTGTCTCCCTCCTTCTCTGTCTCTGTCTCTCTGTGTGTGTCTTTGTCTCCCTCTCTGTCTGTCTCTCTCTTCTGTATGTGTGTGTGTCTATCTTTTTCTCAGCTCTCTGGACTCCAGAGGACTGCAATGTCAGGCAGGCTGGCTGCCAGAAATGCCTGGTGCCTGGCAGTTCATGCAGGTGGCTCCCTCTGGGCTCACTTCCCAGGCGTATTTCCCTGAGAGACCTCCTTCTGAGCTGGCCTCTCTCCCTGGGGGCAGGCAGAGCAAAGAATGCCAAGCCTCCTTAACAGAGCCATTGGCCTGTAGACCCTCATGGAGCAAAAGGCCACGAGGAGCTATGGGATGCACCAATTGCTGTGTGAGGGGCACTGGCTCCTTTGGCAATCAGAGAGCTGATGCTTTGGAGGGGCAATAGCCCAGGCCTGGAGCTGAAGAGCCAGGAGGAACCTTCAGGGGCACTTGGAACAGAAACGCCCTCCTCATGTCTGCGCCTAGAACCCTGACTGCCTCCACTTAGCAGCTTCAGCTGTGCGGTCTAGCCTTCTTAATACTGATGCCTCCCTTCTTGGGAACAGATCCGCTGCTACCCTGCCGATTTCCTGTCTGCATGTTGTCTCCCCCATTAGACTGGGGGGTCCTCAAGCACAGATACTGTCCTTTACCTTTCTTTGTGTCCCTAGACCTCAGCGCAGTGCCTGGCACACAGTAGGTACTCAGTAAATGCTTCTTGAGACTATGTTCCGCCTTTGTATCTCCTGTACTTAGCATGGTGAATGGCACATAGTAGGTGCTTAATAAATGTTTCTTGAAACTAATTTTTACCCTTGTATCTCCTGTACTCAGCACAGTAGTGGCACATGGCAGACACCAACTAAATGCTTATTTATTGAGTTGACTTTATAACACTTGACTAAATTTGACTCCCTCATTTTACAGAAGAGAAAACTGAGGTCCAGAGAAAATAAAATTATGTAAGATCATAGATTAAGAATCCAAAGAAACTTCAGAGGTCATCTGTTTCAAACTCTATCTATTTTTTTAAAAATTGAGTCCCAAGGAGAATAAGGTGACTTGGGATCCCAGAATCATAGATTCAGAGCTGGAAGGACTTTAGAGGCCATGTAATCTAACCTCCTCATCTTATAGAGCAGGAAACTTAGGCACAGAGACAATTAAGTGATTTAGGATCATAGATTTTAGAACTAGAAATGTCCTTGAAGTCTAATCAGTTCAAACCCTTTATTTTTGCAAGCAAGCATTAAAGCACTTACTAGGAGCCAAAAACTATGCTAAGCACTTTTTACAAATATTATCTTATTTCATCTTCACATGAACTCTGAGAGATAAGTGCTATTATTTCCATGTTACAGATGGGGAAACTGAGGCTGATAGAAGTTAAGTGACTTGCCTAGGTCACATAACTATTTAGTGTCTGCAGACAGATTTAAAATCAGGTCTTTCCAAGGTGATATTTAGTGCTCTATTTACTGTGACATCTAGAATTTTCCCAGTTTTATAGATGAAGAAATTGAACTCTAGAAAGAAAAAAATGATTTGTATAAAATCTTACAGTTCAGAAATGGCAGTGTCAGGATTTGAACCCCTTTCTCTAACTTTAAATACATAGCAGTGGGTCAAGAAGTAGATCTGTATTCTCATTGGACTTAATATTGGGCAGATCACATCTCTTGTCTGGTCCTCACTTTAATTTCCCTCCTCGATAAAATGAGGACTTTGGACTATCATTAGTCCCAAAGTCAAATGGAAACTGATCCTTGCAGGCTGAATATTGACTTAGTAAACCACAAATTAGCATTATCTGCATGGTATTGTAAGGGCAGCTAAGTGGTGAAGTGGATAACTGTGCTGATCCTTCAGTCAGGAAGACTCATTTTCCTGAGTTCAGATCTGACTTCAGACACATGTGGGATCCTGGGCAAGTCATTTAATCCCATTTGCCTCAGTTTCCTCTTCTGTAAATTGAGCTGAAGAAGGAAATGGCAAACTACTCCAGTATCATTGCCAAGAAAACCTCAAGATGGGGTCACGAAGAGTCAGATACACTTGAAAAATGACTGAACACCACCAAAAATATCATTTTTATATTTTTATTTGTTTTGTTAATGATTTCTCAATTTCATTTCCATGAACTTTATAACTCTGGACTAGAAGACCTCTAAGAAATCTTCCAGCTCTAAATTTACATACCCAGTATATTACAGTGATGGACACATAGCAAATTTTCCCATATTTGTGGGGATTTCACAAAGATAGATGAATCAAGTAATAGTTTAGGTATTTGTATTCAGAATGGGTTAAATGGACAGACTCAAAGAGAAGTCATTAATGATTCCCAGCCATCTGGGAAGGAGTCTTCAGTGGAGCACACAAGGTGCCTGTGCCCCAGGTTGTTGAACACTTTCATCACTAACCTGGATAAAAGTCGAGATAACACCCTTGTTAAATTTGCAGATGACTCAGTCAGAGCTAGAAGCGATAGATAATGCCCTGGGTATCCAAGCCAAGATCTAAAGAGATTTTGATAAGTTGGTCAGCAAACTATGGCTTATGGGCCAAGTTGGCTCCACTTCCTATTTTTGTTCAGTACAGTTAGGTGGCGCTGCAGGGCATAGAGTGAGGAAGATTCATCTTCCTGAGTTCAAATCTAGCCTCAGACACTTACTAACTGTGTGTCCCTGGACAAGCCACTTCATCTCTGCTTGCCTCAGCTTCTTCATCTGTAAAATGAGGATAATAATAGCAACTACCACCTAGGGTTGAGATAATATATGTATGGGGCTTTGCAAACTTGAAGGAGATATATTAATGCTAGTTATGATTATTGCTGCCATTGACTTACTCTTTAAATAAGCTTTGATAACCAAACATTTTTACTGGCAATTGTTCATGCCTATCTCATCTCTCCCTCCTGGCTTCCCTGACTTCTGTTACTTCTCAACAAGTCTCACCTTCTGCAAGAAGCCTTTTCCAATCTTTCTTCATCTTTACGCCTTTGCTCCAAGATGACCCTTAATTCATCCCATCTATAATTTGTTTGTGCATAGTTGTTTGTATGTAGTCTCTGCCTTTGGATGGCAAGATCCTAGAGAGTAGAGATTTGGGTCTTCATTTGTACTGCAATGCAATGTGTAGCAAATAGTAGGAATCTAAGAAATGTTGGTTGGCTTGACTTGTTAAGTGCCTACTATGTGCCAGACACTGTGTTAGGTGTTAAACATACAAATACAAAGCAGAAATAGTCTTTGCTTGCAGGGAACTTGCATTCCGCCAGGAGGTTACATAACAGCATTCATTGTATACAAAGAATTCAGTTGAAGGAACTCAGGACATGCAACCTGGAGGAAAGAAAACTTTAGGGAGGACATAAGAGCTCTCTTGGAGTTTTGGACAGGCTCTTATCTGTCAATTAATCACTCCAAAAGCGATCATTAAGCCTCTGCTATGTGCCAAGCACCATGTTAAGCACTGAGAACACAAGGAAAGGCAAAAAGCAGCCCCAGTTCTCAAGGAACTCACAGTCTAATGGAGGAGACAAGAGGCAAGCAGCAATGTACAAGTTAGAGACATCGAGGATAAAATGGAGAGGATCAACAGAGAGGAAAAGAGTTAGTCTTGTTCTATTTGGCCCAAATAAAGGTAGCTGGGCGATACGATGGATAGTGTTGGGCCCTAAGTCAGGAAGACCTGAGTCCAAATCCAACCTCAGATACTTACTTACTTCCCGTGTAACTCTGGGCAAGTCATTTCACCTGTTTGCCTCAATTTCCTCAACTGTAAATCGAGGGCAATAATAACATCTACCTCCCAAGATTGTTATGAGGATCAGTTGTGACAATTTTTTTTTTTTTTTTGCTTTTTGGAGGGCACTTGGGAGTTAAGTGACTCAACCAAGGTCACACAGCTGGTAAGTGTTAAGTGTCGGAGGCTGAATTTGAACTCAGGTCCTCCTGACTTCAGGGCTGGTGCTCTGTTCACTGCACTACCTAGCTGCCCCTCTGTGACAATATTTCTAAAGTACTTAGCATAGTGTCTGGCTCATATTAAGTATCTGATAAATGCTTGTTTTCTTTTTTCTTCCTTCCTACCTTTTTTTCCTTCCTTCCTTCTTTTTTCCTTCCTTTCTTTTTGATTTTTTCTTTCCTTCCTTTTTGATTTTTCCTCCTTCCTTCCTTCTTTTCTTTTCCCAAAGAGCTACATAAGAGCAATGAGTAAAAGTGGCAAAAAGAAGAATTTAGACTTAAGGTCAGAAAAAAGACTCCCTAAAACAGATACCTGGCCCACGTTAGAAGGGGTTGCCTCATTAAGCAGCAGCTTCTGCTTCATTTGAGGGTTTTGCACAGAGATTGGGTAACAATTTGTCCGACCTGATGATAAGGAGAAGCTTTTTCCCATCCAGATTGGTCTGTGACCTATGACCCCCCCCTTCTAGCTCTGATATCTGGGGATTCTGTAATAGCTTTCCTTAGGTATGAGCCAACATCCAGGCGCTCGGCACCAACAGTATTAGTCATAGCCTTCGGTGATTAATAATAATAATAACGCTGCTGAAACCCAGGAAAGAAACTGTCACCCACCCACCTGTGTGTCCTAAAAGAGGCCGCTCAAGAGGGTTCAGAGAAAGCCAGGTTAAGTAAGAAGGGCCCACAAAACTTCATCTCTCCTTTACAGGCGCCATCTTTTATAGGCAGAGATGATGTAACTGGTCTGCTTTCCACAGGGCATTACTTGTTTTTTCCAGGAGAGGGGATGGATTTTCCCTGAACCATTCCTACTCCTCCACTCTACTCCCCCTTTCTGAATAACCACACACGTTTGTATCATGGGTGGTGTCTAGTCTCCAAATGGAGAACAGAACAAATCTAATTTATTCCATGCTGGAATGACTCCATGATGTATTCTCTGGGCACCCATGGGAATCTTAGAATGGAGAACTTGGAAACTTCAGAGTGCTATATAAATGTCAGCTAGCATTCCTGTGACAGATAAGGCAAGGAGGCCTGTGGAAATGAGGCGACTGGCCCAATGTTGACCAAGAAGAGGCACAGCCGGGATTTGAACCCAACTCTCGGCCTTCCAGATGCAATGCTCTTTCCGTCACAATGCACTCTCTCTTCTTGCCAGAGCAGTCATCTTGTGTTGGCTAGGATCCAACAACGGCGTGCTCTTCACCTAGCATTATGAGGTGGAGGGAAGGGGGAGGCGGTGAACCCAGCAGTAATGGGATCAGGGAGTGCTTGTGGGTGGTGTGAATGACATTGTAATGGGCAGCTGAACATTTTTGTGGGCACCGGTGATTTTTATAACCCATTTGCAAAGCTGCCAATAACTGTTTCCTGAGACCTGGCAGCAGTGGATGATCCCAGGGGACAGATAAGCCTTTTCTCAGTGGCCTATGGGGTAAACTGCACTTTACACAAACATATAGGTGCAGGAGAGAAGGGAAGAGCCTGGAAGGCCCCAGAAACTTCTTGGTGTCAGGATTCACTCAGACAGGTTTGGAGAAGTCACTCCACCCTGAGGCCAAAAGTGTGTTGGGTATGATATGGCCCAAGGAACTGACCTCAATCCCACAATAAGCCTTTTTAGAGTACCTACTCTGTGTGAGAGAAGGAAAGGAAGAAAGGAAGGAAAGAAAAAAAAGAAGGAAGGGAGAAAGAAAGAAAGAAAGAAAAGAGGAAGAGAGTTATTAAGGAGAGAAAGAAGGAAGGGAGGAGAGGAAAAGAAAAGGAAGGAATAGAGAAAGAGAAAGAAAGAAGAGAAAAGAAGGGAATTAGGAAGGAAGGGAGGACAGAAAGAAGGAAGGAAAGAAAGAACAAAGGGAAAGAAAGGAGCCCATGCTCTCAAGGAATTCACATTAAGGGGAGAGGTTGAGATGACATATAAATATATACCTATTTAGGGTAGGATAGGGACCTGTGATTTCATTGGTATAAGAGGGATTTCCTAGGCGAGGAAACTCCCCCTACTAATGCAGGTTGCACCTTTTCTACAACTTACAGAAGATATGCCTAGTGGGTGCATAAATGATTGCTCAGGGTCAGGAAGCCTGTAAGGGTCCGATGTAGGCTAGCTTTCTATCTAATATCTCATGCTGCCTCTTGTATATATAATGTGCTAAAATATACGAAATAAATCCAAGACAGTTTGGTAGTACTGGGGTGGGAGATCAGAAAAAGCCTTGTGTAGAACATGGTGCATGGACTGATCTTTGAAGGAAACTAGAAATTCTGAGAGACAGAGGGAGGGGACACACTCAGGCATGTGGGACAGCCAGTGTGAGGGCAGAGACGGCAGATCATATCAGAGAAGCAGCAAGGCCAGAGCTGCTGGAATTGGCAGTGTATAAAGAGAAGCAGCATTCACTTAGGATGCAGTGAAAAGTCTCTCTGCATTTATATAATAAGGCCTTAAAGTTTGCAGAGTGTCGTATGTTAACTCATTTGATTTGATTTGAGTAAGTTGGGTGCAGGTTATAAAGGTTGTGAAATTCCCCAAATGGAGCAGCTTGTATTTGACTCCAGAGGTCATAAGGAGCCACTGAGATGTAGTAAAGGGACTGACTGGGCAGATCTAGGAGGTTCAGTGGAGGGTGGCTTGGAGAGAGATTGGACTTGGGACAAGGAGACCCAGTAGGAGGTTATTGCAAAAGACCAGGAGGAGCAGGTAGGTGGCGCCCTCTGGAGTCAGGAGGACCTGAGTTCAAATCCCACCTCAGACACTTACTAGCTGTATGCTCCTGGGCAAGTCACTTAATCCTGATTGCCAGTGATGGGAAAGAAAGAAATCAGGGCAGGTGAGAAGTTATGGAGGCCAGGGTTGGGGGAATTGCAGCATGGGTCAAGAGAAGGGGGCAGATCTGAGACATGTGTGAGCAATAAAATGGACAAGTCTTGGCAATGGGTCAGATTGAGAGAGAATGAGAGGGAGAAAGAAATGCGTCCAAAGTGGATTGACACTGCCTTTCCTGGTCGTGAGCTCCTCGTTGCTGATGGTTCTGAGGCAGAGACTGTCTGACCGCTGCTATAGGTGGCATTCGGACAGAGCAATGTCTAAGGTCCCTGGACTCATTTTCTAACTCTTTGAAATCTACCCGGTAGTGGAGCTTTCCAATAGCTTAATGATGATAATAACCATAAATAATAATAATATCTTAATCAGATATCAAGGACCTGAAAGGCAGCTCTGGTATAATGGAAATCATGTGGTTTGAAAGGAAAATGGATGCCTCTCAGAGAATGGCTTAATAATTGTGGTACATTAATTTAACGGGACATTGTTGTGTAGAGGCAGTATGGTAGAGTAGGGATAGCAGTGGTTGTGGAGTCAGAGGACCTGAGTTCAAATCCCACTTCTGACACTTCTTGTCCCTTGACCACCCGGAGCCTCAGTATTTTCTTCTATAAAATGGAAGGATTGAACTGGCTGGCTCCAGATGAATGCTCCTAGAACTCTGTAAGAAAGGACAAATATGAAGAATTCAGAGAAACCAGGGAAGAGTGTACAAACTGATGCAGCACAAGGTAACCAATTTGCATGATGACCCCAATAATGTAAAGGAAAACAAAAGTTCAGGATTCAGGTCAATGTGGTAATTAATGCAGATTTTAAGAGGAGTGATAGTGAAGTGGTGGGGAAGCCTCTCGGCAGGTGGTGGACTGTAGGTACAGAATGCAGCATTCGCTGCTCATCATGGTCCATATATATACTTGCTACAAGGAAGGGGCGGGAATGTGCATTTATATTGTACCTACTGTATGCCAAGCATGGTGCTAAGCACTTTGCCCTTATTATCTCATTTGATCCTTGTGATAATCCTAGGGAGTAGGTACCATTATTATCCCTATTTTACAGCTGAGGAAACTGAGGCAGAGATTAAATGACATGTCCAAGGCCCTACGGTAAGTACATGTCTGAGGCTGGATTCGAGCTGAGGGTCTCCTGACTCCAGGGCCAGCACTCTGCCCACTTTATCACCTAGCCACCTGGGGAAGGTTTGTCCAGGGTGGGGTGGCGGTGGGGAGGTAGAATCATTGGGTAGTGATGGCAATATAAAACTGAAAAAGAACATTAATGAATTTTTTTTAATGCACCTTTTTTCTTCAGAGATTGTTGTCATTCAGTCATTTAGTCACATCCAGCTCCTCATGACCCCATGGTCATGATCAGTGGCGTTCACATTCCAATACTGTCCTTGGGGATTTCTTGGCAAAAACAATGGAGCGGTTTATCGTTTCCTTCTCCAGCTCATTGTACAGATGAGGAAACTGAGGCAAACGGGGTTGACCTTGGGCAAATCTGCTTCCTCTGGGTCTGTTTCCTCAGCTGTGAAGTAGTAGTTGCTAGATGGTCCTGTCCAGTCCCATCCGTCTGCCTGACAGGCCAAGGGAATGACCACTATTTTTTTAGTAGGAAGGGAGAATTTCTGAATTCTTGGGGGCCTTCTCTGACTCCCACGATGGCACCCTCAAGGGGCCAGGTCAGGAGACTTGGGGCCTTTTGCCAGTTCCTGTAAGGAGTGAGCGGAGCCCTGGGCAGGGAAGCACATGCCCCAGCACCCTCTGGGCAGCCGCAGCACGGTCAGCCTCCAGGAGCCGTGCTGCTGCTATGACTGCTGACCTGCCCCCAGGCGAGCACTGCTCACTGTTTACTTAGTTAATGTTTATAAAAAGCTCCAAGAACCTTGGACAGAAGCCACACCAGAAGTACAAAGTTTTATTAGCCCGACAGAAGTGACAAGAGTGTCCTGAGTGGTTTCCAGTCTCTGAAAGAGTCTGAGCTAAACGCAGCTCACATAGCAGGACCTGGGGGAGAAGGAATGGCAGGAGGGGGGGAGAGAACGTTCCCCACAAAGGGACCTAGACAGGCCAGAAAACCTGGCTCTGAAGATGGCCAGAATGACCGGAAAACTGGAAAATCCTATAGGGTCACATACTATAGGGTCACTGAGTTGGGAGGGCCTCAGAACAGGGAGTGTCAAAGCTGAGAGGACCTTAGAACAGGGGATGGCAGAACTGGGAGGGGCCTTAGAACAGGGGATGGCAGAACTGGGAAGGGTCTTAGAACAGTGGATGTCAGAACTGGGAGGGGCCTTAGAAGAGGGGATGCCAGGCGGCTAGGTGGCTCAGTGAGTAAAACGCTGGCACTTGAGTCAGGAGGATCTGAGTTCGGATCTAGCCTCAGACACTTACACACACACACACACACACACACACACACACACACACAACTAGCTGTATAACCTTGGGCAAGTTACTTAACCCCAATTGCCCTCCAAAATGCAAAAAAAAAAAGAAAAAAAAAGAGCAGGGGATGTCAGGGCTGGGAGGAACCATCATTCTCTGTTCTTTTTCTTCCAGTAATCTACCTAATCTCTCTCTCCTCCTCCTCCTGTTCCGCCTCCTTAATTCATTTCCAGTCTTGTCTTCTTTAGGAACAATGAGTAAAAACTGCAGAGAGGTTGATTTGAGTCTGATCTAAGGAAACCTTTTTCATACTAGAGTGGAGTGGACCACCTCGGGCAGCTTCTGTCAGGACTGGGAGGCTCTCTCACCTTCCCTAGAGGCCAAGCCTGTGCAGGTGGCAGTACTGGGGGGCGCTGCAGTCATAGGCAGTGAGGCATTGCCGGGCAGGTCACCAGCTCCAGGGGGGCTGTCCTCTGTCTGAGATCCTCCTTCCATTCTCTCCTATAGCACACACTGAACACAGTAGGCATCGATAAAGGCTTGCTCAGTTGTGTCTCCTCTCACCCCAATCTACCCCACTGGAGCCAGCTGGTGGCTCAGTGGGCAGAGCTCTGGGCTTGGAGACAGGAATACCCAAGCTCAGATCTGGCCTCATACACTGCTAGTTATGTGACCCTGGGCAAGTCACTTTAACCTCTGTTTGCCTCAGTTCCTTCAACTGAAATATGAGGATAATAAAAGCACCTGCCTCCCAGGGTTGTTATGAGAATCAGGAGATAATAAAGTGCCTAGTGCAGTGCCCGGCACATAGTAGGGAGTGCTTAGCACAGTGTCTGGCACAGAGTAGGGAAGCTTAGCACAATTTTGGCACATAGTAGGTACATATAAATGCTTATTCCCTTTCTTCCTTCCTTCCTTCCCTCCTTCCTTCCTTCCTTCCTTCCTTCCTTCCTTTCTTCCTTCCTTCCTTCCTTCCTTCCTTCCTTCCTTCCTTCCTTCCTTCCTTCCTTCCTTCCTTTCTCCCCTGTCCACAAACTCTAGTGGGTCAGTCCCTCTTACCTCCTTTGGAATTTAGAACTCTTCATAACCCAGCCCATTCCTCCTGTTCCCATTTTTGGATTTCACACCTGGACACCTGTTCTCTGTGATCTATCTAGCATCACTGGCCTACTGTTTCTCTCACATACTATGCTCCATCTCCATGCCTTTGGCTGGGCTGTTCCCTCTGCCTGGAATGCCCTTCCCTGTGATCATTGTCTCTTAATTTCACTGGCTTCTTTCCAGATTCCCACCTTCCTAAGGAGGTGCTTAGTGCTTTCCCTGCTGAGATCACCTGCCACCTACTTTGTATATATATTCTGTATATATCTTTTGTGAACCTGTTCAGTTAAGTCTTCATGTCTGACTCTTCACAACCTCATTTAGGGCTTTCTTTGTGAAGATACTGGAGTGGTTTGCCATTTCCTTCTCCAGCCCATTTGACAGATGAGGAAACTGAGGCAAACAGGGCTAAGTGAGTTGTCCAGGGTCACACAGCTAGCAAGGGTCTGGGGCTGGATTTGAACTCAGGAAGATGAGTCTTCCTGACTCTAGACCTAGTGCTCTATGCACCATGGCGTCCCCTAGCTACCCCAGTTATCCCACAGCTGCCTGTTGATGAATGTCTAGTCTCTCCCAATAGACTGTGAGCTTCTAGAGGGCTGGCACTGTTTTTTCCCTTTTTTTGTATCCTCACCTCTTAGCACAGTGCCTGGCACATAATCAGAACTTAAAAATGCCTGTCAGCCATTTCCTTGCATTAAATTCAATCACCAAGAGCAGTGTGATTCTTCCAGTTTACAAACAAGGAAAGTGTAGCCACAGAGACAAAGCCAGCCATGGTAGCACTAAGAGCTCAGGGCCCAGTGGGGACAGTGGCTGGGTCTTGCGGCTGCTAGTCTAAAACTCTAACACCTTGAATGCTGGCTTGTTAAATGCTTCACTAGGCCCCTGGATTGAGCAGGACCCTGACCAATTCTCACAACCCACTTTCCTTCAGATACAGACCCCAAGGGAAAGAGGAATATTTCCCTCCCGCCTTCCTTCCCAGCACACTCTCCTGATGAGATCTCATTATTTTTTGGATGCATCTAAACTGCCTGGGGTTGGACAGGGAGACCAGGAGACCCCAGAGAAGGAAAATCCTGTTTGGACTGGATTGCCTAGGGATTGAATTCTTTTTCAAAGTTCTCTACATAGCAAATTGAATTGCAGCTTTTTTTTTTTTGGCCTTGGTTAACAGAAAATCAACAGCAGCAAACACTGTTATGAAATTATAATGGCCTAAAGAGAACCATCATGGTATAGTGCTGGGGTGGGGAACACAAAGCCTGGAGGCCACATGTGATCCTCAAGGGCAGCCCTTCCACACTTGAGGACCTAGAGGGCCACACGTGGCCTCCAGACCTCAGGTTCCCCACCCCTGAGGTAGTGAATATCAGTCAGGAGTCAGGAGGTTGCTACTCAATTGTTTCATTTGTGCCCAATTCTTAATGACCCCATTTGGGTTTTTTCTTGGCAAAGATACTGGAGTGGTTTGCCATTTCCTTCTCCAGCTCATTTGACAGATGAGAAAACTGAGGCAAACAGGGTTAAGTGACTTGCCCAGGGTCACACAGCTAGAAAGTGACTGAGGTCAGATTTGAACTCATGAAGAGTCAGTCTGACTTCAGTCCCAGTGCTCAATGATGCCCCCCTAGCTGCCCAATAAGGTAGGAGGCTGTAGGTTCAAATCCATCTCTGACACAAGCTGCGTGAGCTTCAATTTCTTTGTTGGTAAATGGGGGATAATGATATTTATAGAACCCACCTCCTAGGGCTAGAGTGAGCACTTTGAGCTACCGTGTATAAAGCACTTTGCAATCTTTAAATCACTATGGAAATGCAGTATTATTGGGACAGCTAGGTGACACAGTAAATAGAGCACCGGCCCTGGAGTCAGGAGGACCTGAGTTCAAATCCAGCCTCAGACACTTAACATTTACTAGCCGTGTGACCTTGGGCAAGTCACTTAACCCCAATTGCTCAGCCCCCCCCTCCAAAAAAGAAAAAAAATTGCATTATTATTGATGAAATTTAGCATAACAGTAATAATACTTGATATTTATCAAGCTGTTAAAGTTTGCAAAGTGCCATACAATTGTTATTTCATTAGCCAGCATTTAGTAAGTACCTACATATTCTAGGGACAGCTAAGGTGGCCTGGTGGAGAGAGTGCCTGGCCTGAAGTCAGGAAGACTCATTTTCTTGAGTTCAAATCCTGCCTCAGACATTTACTAGCTGTGTGACCTTGGGCAAATCACTTCATCCAGTTTGCCTCAGTTTCCTTATCTGTCAAATGAACTGGAGCAGAAAATGGCAAACCACTCCAGTGTCTTTGCCAAGAAAATCCCAAATGGGGTCACAAAGTATTGGATGTGACTGAAACAACTCCACAACAACGACATTGTGTTCTAGCTATTAGATTAGGTACTAGGGACATAGATTCCATTCCTGCTCTCGTTTACATTACAGATTTAGAGTGGGAAGGGACATTGGGGGTTGTTCAACCCACTCATTTTACAGATGAGGCAACTGGGGTTCATAGAGAGGAAGTGACTTGGCCAAGATCTTACAGCTAAAGTGGCAGAGACAGGGTTAAACCTGGGTCCTCCAACTTCCAAACCAGTACTTTTTCAGAGAATAGGTTAGTACTTAGGGGGTTAAGACACCTGGTCTGGCCTCAGACACCGCTAACCCTCTCGCCCTTAGCCTCAGTTTTTTTGCCTGTAAAATGGGCATAAGGTTGGATTCTGTGAATATTGGATCTTGCGAAGTGTCCCCCACGTATGTGAATTTGAAGTCACTGAAGTTATTATGTAAAGCAGGTCACTGGTTTCTGCCCAGTGGAAATATGGAGCTCACATTCAAGTATTACAGGTCCTTCTTGGGATTTATTATTTGCAGTAATCAGGATCTGGCTGGAAGATTTGCTTTGCCTACTTCACAAGGCTGTGGTGGGAAATGACCTTCGCTAACCCTGAAAAAGGACAAACACGGAGTTTTTCTTTGATTATTCCCATTCAAGCTAGAACTGTGTCAGCTTCAGATAAGTCTGACCCTCGTAGATTTGATCCTACATGGGCTAAGAAGGTGCACCCTCCATCCTCAGCCCAGCCAACCGACCCGGCAAACTTGGACCCGCAGATAATGCCAGTGGTGCTGCAGAAACCCATCCCCAAAGCCAGGTAGCAAAGTAGAAGTTTAAGTTCAAATACAACCTCCGACTTTTACTAGCTTTCTGACAGCCTGGTGTAGTGGATAGAACGTTAGCCTCAGAGACACGAAGTCCCCAGTTCAGGTCCCTCCATTGATACATCCTGGCTATGGACAAATCATTTAAATGCTGTCTGCCTCAGTTTCCTAACCTGTAAAATGAAGATAATATTAGCACCTACCTTAATGTGACGATTGAATGAGATAATAATTGTAAGGCTCTTAGCACAGTGCCTGGGACTAATAATGCTTAATAAATGATTGTCCCCTTCTCCTTCCTAAATGGCTCACTGAAGACTTTTGTGGTTTGAACTGACAGATTCCTCAGGGCAAAAACTCTCTCCTAAGCAGTCAGAGATGAGCCAAAAGAAGGAAGGAAACAATTATTAAGCACCTACTGTGTGCCTGGAACTGTGCCCAAAGCTTTACAAATATCTCATTTGATCCTATTAACAATCCTGGGAGGTGAGGTAGCTGCTAATATCATTCCCTTCTTACAGATGTGGAAACTGAGGCAGACAGAGTTTATGTGCCTTACCCAGTCACACAAAACTGTATGTAAATATCCGAGGCTAGATTTGAACTCAAGTCTTCCTGACTCAAGGTCTATCGTTCTAACCACTGTACCACCTAGTTGAGAGTGGGGCTGTCCAAGAGGCTGCCTATAAGAAGACAATCTTCAGTTATGCTGAATGTCCATTCTGGACAAATCAAACTTCTAAAATAAAACAAGATTGGACCTGTGAAGACTCTGAGTGAGGAACCCCTTTACCAGGTAAGCGCCTACTTCGCAACTCAAGGCCTCGGAAAGAGTTGCCTGGGGGGGGGAGGGACTAAAAGGTTCAATGACTAGCCCAGGGTCATACAGTCACTACAGATTAGAGGCTGCACTTGAACCATCCCGAGTCCAAGGTCAGCCCTCTCTAACCACTACTCCACCCAACTTCTCAGACTAAACATATCACTGCCTTTTAAAAATAGCCCTTTAAATTCCTTATAAAGACTATTGTCAAATAATAATAGGTTATAGTACATAGTTATAAGTTTATAAAGAGCTTTCGAAATCCATTATCTCATTTGATCTCCACAACAGCTGGAAGAAGTCTGCAGGGTTGATTGGGTACCTGCTGTTATCCCCATTGACAGAGGAGGCATCTGAGGAGAGGCGATCTGCCCAAGGTTCCTCAGCTAGTAAGAGCTTCTTCGAGGACTTCTGACAGACCTGCCTCTGCCTCTGCCTCTCTCCTTCCCTCCTCTCCTTTCCTTCTCCCTCTCCCTCTATCTCTGTCTCTGTGTCTCTCTCTTTTTCTCTCTCTGTAAGGGGCTTAATTCTCCCCCTCATACATACAAACTGAACTCATTTTGCTTTGAAAGGGAATTTCTAAAGAAAAGAGATAGAAGGTTGAAGGCTAATCCTGGAAAGGAAGGGAGATCTGTGATGATTGCCACACCTTCAAGACAAGTTTTTGTCTTCATAAGATTGAGATCCGGAAGGGACCTTGGTAATTCAACCCCTTCCTTTTTTACAGAAAGGGAAACTGAGGCTAGGATAAAAAAAGAGAGAGAGTCAGAGAGACAAAGAGAGACAGAAACAGAGATAGAGACAGACAGACAGACAGACAGACAGACACACACACACACACACACACACACACACACACACACACACACAC
>NW_027187465.1:15849401-15849820 GCF_028583685.1 Petaurus breviceps papuanus | reverse complement strand
ACACACACACACACACACACACACACACACACACACACACACACACGGCTTGCCCATAGCCCACAGGCTAGTAAGTAGCAGCAGAGCCAGTATCAATTCCAGGTCTTTAACACTGGGTCCTCTGACTCCAGGCAAGGGTCCAAATGGGAATAGTTTCCCCTCCCTTTGACCTGGACAATTTTGTGCCATACTAACTACAATTTCTTCCTGCTCTAAAGAGCACAGGTTGGGAAGAGGGGAAGGGAATAATTATCTTCTTAATTTTTTTTTCACATATTTTAGATCCAGGATGAACCTCCCAGTCCAGCCCAGGGAGACCTGTCACACAGCCAATCCTTTGTCTCCTTTAAAAAAGACCATGATCTCACCCCCCTGAAAACCCAGGGGGAGAGAGAGCCAGGAAAGAGGCTGTTCATAGC
>NW_027187465.1:15847877-15849001 GCF_028583685.1 Petaurus breviceps papuanus | reverse complement strand
CTTCTCTCTTTTTCAAAATCTGTCCAGAGTGACTTATAGCTGGAAAAGACCCTAGATCTAGTCCAACTCCCTCAGTTAACTGAGGAGGAAACTAAAACCCAAAGGAAGGGAAATGACTTGGCCAAGGTCACACTTTGCCACTTATGGTCACCGCCAGAATTCAAATCTAAGTTCAATCCAGGACTCTTTCCTTTCCTGCTCCCTTCTGCAGGCTTTCTGTTAGAGACCCCAACATCATGTGTTCTTGTGGGTGCTGGGGGAGGGGCCTTTACCAGCACATGATGGGTGCTTAATAAATGATCCTTGATTGGTGACTGTCAAGTCATCATGACTGGAGCTTTCATTCCCAGGCTGATTTCAGGCTTGCAAAGCATTCCCTCCATGATCACCTTGTGAGGAAGGAGGAATGAATGTTATTTCGTTTTACAGATGAACAAACTTAAACCTAGGTCAGGACTCTCGCACTTCCTTTTGGCCTAGACCCCTCTGGCATTTAGGTGAATCCTATGGAGCCCTTCTCAGAACCTTGTTTTTAAACGTCTAATATAAAATCCATAGGATGACAAAGAAAACCAATTCTCATAAAAGACAATTATCACAATATTAACCATTCAGGGTCACAGACAGCAGGTTAAGGGCCCTTCCCTAGACAGAACCCCAGCCAAATTTCAGCCCCATGGTTGAGTTCAGTACTATTGCTCATTGATCAATCAATCAATCAATTAACAAACACTCATTAAGTGTTTAATAATCCTTTACAGTTGCAGGGCAAGCTTTAGAATTTGCAAACCCATTTCAGAGACCTGATCTCAATGGAGCATCAAAAAATCCCATGAGGTGAGTAGTAGAGGCATATCACTCACTCGTGTTAGAGATGAGAAAACTGACACCCTGGGAGGTGACATGATGTATACTGAGTGTAAGAGGCAGAATTTGATCCCATGTCTTTCTTTCTTTTTTTTTTTTTCCTGGAGGGAGGAAGGCAGGGCAATTGGGGTCAAGTGACTTGCCCAAGGTCATATGGCTAGTAAGTGTTAAGTGTCTGAGGCCAGATTTGAATTCAGGTCCTCCTGACTCCAGGGCCAGTGTTCTAGCCACCTCTATTACATGTTTTTTTTTTTTTT
>NW_027187465.1:15816494-15847777 GCF_028583685.1 Petaurus breviceps papuanus | reverse complement strand
TTTTTTTTTTTTCCTGGAGGGAGGAAGGCAGGGCAATTGGGGTCAAGTGACTTGCCCAAGGTCATATGGCTAGTAAGTGTTAAGTGTCTGAGGCCAGATTTGAACTCAGGTCCTCCTGACTCCAGGGCCAGTGTTCTAGCCACCTCTATTACATGTTTTTTTTTTTTTTTTTAGCTTTTTTCTTTTGGAGGGGGAAGGTCAGGGCAATTGGGGTTAAGTTTCACACGTCTTTCTAACACTAAGTACGGCACTTTCCCCCCATTTCAAAGATGAAAAAATCAATGATCATAGAGAGGTTATGTGCACTACCCATGGCTGCTTGGCTAGAAAGAGGCTGCACCCTGATTAGAGTTCAGAACATTTGGTTCCTACACACACACACACACATACACACATGCACACCTGTGCACACCAAGAAAAAATGATATGATATATTTTTTTCCCGAATTTGGGAGTCAGGAAGCCTGGGGTTGGAATCCTAACTTCAATTTTACCACTAACTGACTATATATCCTTGGTCAAATCACTTCCCCTCTCTGGAACTCAGTTTCCTTGTCTGTAAAATGAGAGATTTGGACTAGCTGGCCTCAAACTTTTCTTCTAGCTTTAAATCTATTTGTGTGACCTTGAACAAGTCCCCTTTCCTCTTCGGTTCTCAACTTCTTCTCTTACTAAATTAAAGAGGGAGGGAGACAAGGATGAGATGGATTGTCTTGGAAGGACTCTTCCAATGCTCACATTCTGTTTGGCTAAGCCCAGAAGAGGGCTTGGTTTTCTCTAACAGTCTCTTTGACCATCAGGGCTTTGCCCCAAGTCTGTCTCACCATCTCTTTTATCATTATCCCAAATGATCAATGGAGAAAGGTACGTGTTTATGGGGTCAGCCCCAGACAGGGTCACAGCTCAGAGTTTATCCATCAGGGCTGTTGATATCCACTGTCCCTTACCACTCACCCCAATCTACTGGGAAGAGTTCCCATATCCATGCTCTGGGATGGAACAGTGGGAAGAGGACTGTTTGGGGTGCTAGCTAGCTTAATGGCCTTGGACAAGTCACTTGTCTGACCTCTATGAGCTTCAGTTTCCTCCTCTGTGAAATAAGAGCTAGATAACCCCTAAAATTGCTTCCTGCTCTAAAACCTAAGATTCCCCTCCACCTGTGGTGCTGGATCAGCTCATGACTGGGCCCCAAAGCTCACACACCTCCAAGGCAGGATCTGAACTCAAGCCAGCTTCCCCCTGCCCTGTCTGCTCTCTGCACCCTCCTCACCTATTCAAAACACACCCATTTTAGTCCCCATTTCCTGAGGTTCCTGTTACTACTGGGTGATGGCCAGCTAATCACACTTACTGCATTAGAATCTGATATTTTCAACTAGAAGGGACATTCCAGGGAATCTGGTCCAATTTTTTCTTTTTACAGACTGAGGCACAGGTTCAGTGACTCACCCAAGGTCATACAAGTAAAGCTCAGATTACTATGTGTGAGGGTGTGAGTGTGTGTATGTGTGAGTGTGTGTATGTGAATGTGTGTCAGTGTGTGTGTGAGTGTGTATATGTGACTGTGTATGTGTGAGTGTGTGTGTGTGTGTGTGTCTCCTCCAGGGTAAGCCATGCACTTTTTAATATGGACCTTCTGGAAACAAATGGCAAGGCTGTAAGGCGCCATGACAGGCTTGTTGGGGGAATATATCAGGGCCAGCGCCCCTCCAATCATACCATGTGGGCAGCTGTCTAGTCTGCCCAGGCATAGGGCCAGCGCTTTCTGCCTAGTTCTGGGCTCCACTGCCTGCCAATCGCGTTGGCAAGAACCTGGGAAGCTTAGGGATATTGCCAATGTGGCTGACTGGAGAATCACAGAGCATTAGGATCCTAGGATGTCATTGAGGAAAGCGACCTTTGAGATGATCTGGTCCAAGCCATCTTCTTACGGACGCTGGGAATGAAGCACTGATCAGGGGAAGTGACAAGACCAAGGTCACCCAGTGAGGTAATGATATACCACTGCCAGGACTTGAACCAAGTTAATCCTGCACATTTGGCCAGGTACTTCTGCTCATTTCTGTTTGGGATTTGGCAAGAGCTCCCAAAAGGTAGGGGGTCATGTTTAGAAGCCACCAAGTGCCCTCCTTGGGACCTAGTGAAATGGAAAAAACACTAGTTCTAAAGGCAGAGTGATTCATCTCTTGGCTCTGTGACTCCCTATTTAAGCCACTGAGGAGCCAGGATGACCTGGGTTCAAATCCACCTCCCCTGTTCACTAGCTGTGTGACCCAGGGCAAGTCACCTTAACTCTCTGGGTCTCATTTTTCTCATCTGTAAAATGGACTGATAGGTTTAAGTTTCCTCATCTGTAAAATGGACTGAGCTCATTATCGCTCAGTTTGCTCATCTGTAATGCTGGTTTAAGTGATCTCTTAGAACCTTTCCAGATCCAAATCTATGATCACTTAATCTTTGAGGTTCCTTCCAGCTCTAAATCCATGAAAGTATGAGCCTCATGCCCCTGAGCCTCAGTTTCCTCATCTGTAAAATGAAGATAATGATACTTTCAGTGCCCACTTCCCAGTGTCATCATCACACTCAAATGAGATTGGGAACATAGATCACTCTAAGTGCTATCTTTTTGATTGCTGGGCCAGCAATGATTATTGATTGTGTGATTTGGGGCAATTTCTCTGAGCCTCAGTTTCTCTATCTGTAAACTGAAAGTGTTAGCATGGATGAATTCCCAGTTCCCCTTAAAACTCAGATCAAGCATGCCATACAAAAAGGTTCCTGATTTTGTCCTTCCCCTAGTTGCTAGCACCTTCCCCCAGCAACAATAACAACATTGTATTTACTTTCAGTTTATTTTATATTTTATCTGCAAACATGTTGCTTCTCCCCGATAGCATGTCAGCATCTTAAGGGCAGAGACAATATGACCCAGAGCCCAGCACAATGGTGGGCACACAGGAAGGGTTTGATGTATGCCTGTTGGATTGGTTGGGAATCTCCAAGGCCCCTTCCAGCTCTCAGTCCTAGGAATCCATCTGTTTGGTCTAGGGCAGGAAGGAAGATGGAGCCCGAGACTTTAGTGGGGAGCTTCAGGGAGACTGACGGCAGATCAGAGCAGCCTGGACACAGTATCGGGGTGCAGGCAGGCACTTAGTGGCAACCTCTGCCTCTCTCATAATAGCACAGATCTTGAGAATGCTTGACAAGGCTCTCAGCCCTTCAGGGAAAGTAAAGGCAATCTGGCCTGGCCCCTGGAGACTCAGGATTGAATACCTGACAGTTTGGACACATAGCCTGTGGCTGATGCTTCCCTTCTCCAGGGCTCAAGCCTGTGCCAGAAATTCTTAACAAAGGAAAAATTAATTAATTTTAAAAAGCCCATAAAAATGCTCCCGAAGCCGACGAGTGAGAGACTGTCCATTTTTCTCGTTGGCTGCGATCAAAATGTCGAGAGTTCCAACACACGTATTTTACAGACGTTCCATAAATCTTCCCGGAGCGCTCCTTACCTATAAATAATCTCTCTAGGGAAGTCATCGGGGCTTCTTCACTACATGTATTCAAGAGAAAATTGGATGTAACACTTAGAGAAGACGGGCGGGTGGGGGAGAGGAGGGAGGGCATGGGGGAGAGAGAAGGAAGCTCCTTGCTGGAGTTCAGTTGCCAAGGACAGATAGACTTGGAAGGGAGAGACCTTGTCTCAGGCAATCTCAGCATCTCCAAGGCGGCTTCATTTCTACAGCTTGGTTAATCCCTCTGGGCAGCTGGCTGGGATCTGGTGTTTGGTTTTTTCCAGCTTTCCCCTCCATAGGTAGCTTTACCAACCAATTATAGGATTTCCCCACTCTAAGTCAGCTCTGTATATGAAGATGCATATGAAAATACACAAATAATTAATTGGGCGAGGGTGGTATTTGCTTTTGGAGAGTATTAACCATGGGAGTCTTTTAAATAGCCTTCTAGTGCACTAAATAGCAAGCAATGAACAGTTCAAAGTGCCTACTACATCAGTCAATCAGAAACCATTTATTAAGCACCTACTTTATCCCAGGTCTGTGTTAAGGACAGCACATAAAAGTACAAAAAATGGAACAACCTGTCAGGCAACATGCATTTATTAAGCATTTGCTGTGTACCAAGCCCTAAGCTAAGTGCTAGACATACAAGTACCAAAAACCAAATAGTCTAGCAATCAATGAGGGAGCATCTATTAAGCATTTACTGTGTGCCAGGTCCTGTGCTAAGTGCTGGGCATACAAGTACAAAAAATGGAACAACCTGTCAGGCAACATGCATTTATTAAGTATGTTCTGTATACCAAGCCCTAAGCTAAGTGCTAGGCATACATGTACCAAAAATGGAATAGTCTAGCAATCAATCAGGGAGCATCTATTAAGCATTACTGTATGCCAGTAGCCTACCAATCAGGGAACATTTATTAAGCACTTACTGTATGACAGGCCCTGTGCTAAATATTAGGCACCCAAGTACAAAAGAGGAAACAGTCCATTGGCAAGAATTTATTATGCACCTGCTGAATGCCAGACACTGGGGATACAAAGGCAGAAATGAAATAGTCACTCAAAGAGATTATGTTTTATTGGGAGGTGATGGCATGTACATTTACAGCCACAGACAAACCAAATACAAGAAAGGGAAAGAAAACACTAGCTCAGAAAACACTAGCTCACGCCCTTCCCCAAGGCCCATTGGTATGAGACTCTCTCCTCATCGGTGGAGAGGAATGCCTTGGCCAGCATGAGGGGCGGGGCAGAAGGGGCAGAGGCCAGAGCTTCGCTTCTCAGTCATTTTTCCCTTTGGGGGAGACTTCAAGTGGCTGTACCCTCTTGGGACTCTCAAAGTAAGAGTCTCCTTAGAGCAGAGTTTCAACAGGGAAGATGGAAGAGGCCAATCCCACTTTAGTTTACTAAAGGAAAAGATTCTGGGAAGACTTGAGGGGGCAGGCAGTTTCAACCATGTCCCCATTCCTAGCTTGCTATTCTAGTGACTTTCAGGAATCTGCCCTTAGGAGAGATCCAGGACCCCCTCTTGGCTGATCTGAGTTATCTTGCTCCTAATGAGAGGACTCCTTCACTCTGTATTGTGTGTGTATATTTGTGTCTGTGTGTACACACATATATACATACATATACATATATATGCATAAATACATATATAAATATATATTTTGTCTAATTACTGTTTTACTCTTATTTGGATACATGGACTTCTTTGTTGTTCTCTATGTGTATTCATTATGAGACTTAACATTGGGTGGAGACGGGATCAAGGCTTGGATATAAAACTTGGAGTCTCCCTTCCTCCTCAAAATGACAAAGCAGTCAAAAGTTGGGTGAAAGCTGATCATATCCCCTAGACAAACAACATTTAAGGGAGTAGGTAGCTATAATTCTAGCCTGGTATGTTCTGTCTCTGAGGAGAGCAGAGTGGTGGCCTTTGGCCCCAACCTCCTGCTTCCTCTCCTGGCAAGACTGAAAGTGTGCCTCAGAGAAAGGTGCAGGGAGAAGAGGCTAGAGATGTTTCTTTTCCCTCCCTGACACAATAACAGCCCCTTGCCATAAGTGGGTCTCTCTCTGTATGCGGCCTCCCCATTCTCACCACCTTACAACCCTTTCTTTATGCCAGCAAGGTGGGGTGTCGGCCAAGACTTCACCAAGAAGGTGGTGCCTGAGTGTTTTGTCCTTTGTTCTGGAGGAGGACCATGAAATGAGGAAGATGATACTCCGACTTTCAGTTGAATTGGATTTAAGTGAAGCAGAGCTATACAAAGTCATCAGCCTCACTTTCTCCTCTGGAACCATCTGGGTCTAATGACCAGATATAGATTGGGACGCCTGGAGATGACCCAGGATGCAATGGGAGACCTTGCTTGAGTTGAGTCTTAAAGTAAACCAGGGATTGCAGAAGGCAGAGGTGAGGAGCAAGAAAATTCCAGGCATGAAGGACAGACAGCCTAAGCAAAGGAGATGTTCAAATGCCTCTCAAAAGAGGGCTTCCTGCTCCTCCCAGCCTCTTCCCCCCCCCCCCCCCCCCACAAGGTCACCTTCCTTCTATTACGTATGTATCTTGTATGTACCTTTTAAAGATTACTGAGGACACAGCTCTCCCTGACTCGGTGGCCACTCCTCTTTGGCAGAGTTCCCATTAGGGGAACCAAAGGGATCAATGAGAAGTTGATACAACCCAAGGTCTTACCGAGCCAGAGTGCATGTCTTTCTAGAAGTGGCCCAAGGAGCACACCTCACATGCTCCACAGAATGACCCCCAAAGGCCCCAATATAGCCCATTACAAGGGGAAAAAGTTCATTCAAGAGTACACTTCATACTACTTTCTGAAGGCACATTTTAGACTATTTGATTTAGGTACCAAAATTGCTAGTTATACCTTGCTCCTCCTAAAAAATCCAACATCAACAACAATTTCTCAAATCAAAGAGTATTTTTGAGGCACTCGGGGAGCCCCCCATTTATTTTGAAAACTGCACTGAAGTCTTTAGCAAATACAAATCCTTCACGCCTCCTGCCCCCTCCCCTCCTCTCCTCCCTCCATCTCCATTTTCTAAGTTGGGATTTTCATGAACAGTGTCAAAGAGAACACCTAATCTTTGAATCTTGCATCCTTTACCAGGATTTGGTGACAACTTGAAGTCACAGAAAATGTGATTAATTTTATTTTCAATCCAACTCAACAAACACAGATCAAATAAGGAACCTTATTAGCTATGAAGGATTATTGGGAAGAGGGGGAGGACTATGGATTTTATTGGCATAGGAAGCTCTGTCTACCAATACAGGCCCTCAGTACAAACTGCATCCTTCCACGGAAGAGGACACAGACCCACGAAGGTAAGAGACTTGCCCAAGGTCACCCAGTGATAGAGGTAGGATTTGAACCCAGATCCTCAGACTTCTTTTTCCCCATTGTTTGAATCCTGGTCTTCCTGACTCAAATAAAGGTTGCCTCCCTCCCATCCCAGAGCACTCTGGCTGTCTCAGGCAGAAATTCTCTTGGAGAGGGGCATAAAGGATTCCAACTGTAAGGATCTGGGATGACCATGTTCAGTTAGCCTGAAGGCCTGGTGTATGGAAGAAGGATTACATTTGTTGGTATCAGGGCTCAGCCCCAGGATGACTGAGCTGGACAGAGGCAAATTTAGACTGAATCTGGGAATCAGAACTGAAAGGGACTCAGAGGCCATCTTGTCCAGTCCTTTCCTTTACAGATGAGGGAACTGAAGCCAGGACAGTTTAAATAACTTAGCCAAAGTCACACAGCTAGGAAGCACCAAATGGGGCGAAAGGCAAGGACTAGACAAAGTCATTTAGGAAAACCAGAGGAATCAAACCGAAATAGAAGCAGTCACTAAACTATATGATACCTAAGGATCTCTGCAGCAGTATACTGATTCAAAAACCACATATTAACATTATCTGTGTTACATTGTATTTTTACTTATTTTGTTAAATATTTCCCAATTACATTTTAATCTGATTTTAGTATCACATGGGTGTGTGCTAACACCTCTGGCCCATGGGGTCTTGCCAACTCTAAAATGAAGCCTGGGAACCTCTCTGGACCTCAGTTTTCTCATGCATAAAATGAAGGGGTTGGATTAGCTGACCTTTAAGGTTCCTTCTATCTCTGGATCTAAAATCCTATGGGAAACTCCCCTCATCCCCTCAGCCTGGCACCATTGATCCCAGCTGAAAAATAGCTTAACTATTCCCTCCCCCAGCTCAGACAGCTTCCCAAATGCTTGGCTGGCTTCTTGCTTTCCACCATGGCCAAGGACTATTGCTGAAAAGGACTTTTGAGGATTTCTCCACAATAACAGCAAATGAGAATTTCTTTCTGGAGAGGCTCATGCTGTCACAGCCCCAGAGTGGTCGGGTGGGAACTCGGCTCCAGGAATAGGTCGCTTTTCTTTGTTTCTATGAGAGAAACATTAAAGGAAGAAGCCACCGAGGTGGATTTATTTATAGACACACTTGGGCTGCGGGCATTGCTCTGAATAAAGATACTAAATGCAGAAACAGCAGCTCCACAGCTTCTGCAGGCTCAGTCAGGCTCACGCAAAGAAAACACCCTTTCTGGTTCCAAACCAGGCTGCCACACACAGTAAGGGGATCTCTGGAGCTGGAGTCAGGGGGATCTGAGTTCAAATTCTGACTTTACCAAGTTATTACCTCTCTGTCCTTGGGAATTTCATTTCATCTCATTCCGAGGAGTCATTTCATCTCTCTAGGCCTAAGTTTTCTCCTCTAGAAAATGAGGAGATTGGAAAAGATGATCTCTGAGGTTCCTTCTAGAAATAGGTCTAAGAGCCCAAAAGTCACTTGATTGTGCACCCCTCGGTTTCCTTCCCAGTAAAATGAGAGGGATGGACTCTGAGGTCCCTTCTGGCTCTTGATTTCTGAACCTATGATTAAGCACTTTCAGGATACAGTGACCCAAACTGACCATCTTCTGTGACCTTGAAATAGCTTTCCCTTTCAAGGTCACAGAATCTTAGAAATCATTTGCTCCTGTTTCAATACTACATAATCCCCCAAATGTCTGTTGGCCCCCTTCCAAAGTCCAGCTCTCATTCTGGCATACCAGGAAGACAAAGGAGAGAGAGACCTAGTAGAGGGAAAGGATGCAAGAAATGGGAGCATAGTTTTAGGACTATAAAGGACTTTAAGTGCCTCTGAGGCCCACCCTCTCATTTTATTTTATTTATTTATTTTTTTAAAGCAATAGGAGTTAAGTAACTTGCTCAAGGTTATACGGCCAGTTATTTCTGGGTGTGGTGCTAAGTATCTGAGCCCAGATTTGATCCCCAGGTCATCCCGACACTGGAGCCGGTGCTCTTACTCACTGTGCTACCTGGCCACCCCAACCCTCTCATTTTATAAATGAGCAAACCAAGGCCCCGGAAAGTAAAGTCACAAATCAAAATTCCAAAAAATGTCTACTCTGTATGAAACATACCGTATTGGTTTCTGGGGGAGAAATAACTTTTAGAGAAGAATAGTTCCTGCCCTCATAGAGGTTATAGTACAGGGGAAAAATTGGCCCAGGGTTAGCAGATATTGATTCAATTCAATTAAATAAGTATTTATCAAGTGGCAACCACTCAGACAAGAAATGTGTTAAGCCTCCCGATAAGGAGACAAAAATGAAACAATTTCTTGTCCTCAATGTGCTTGCATTCAGCTTGGGGAGGAAAGGAGAAAGTGTGTACACAGATGAGTATTTCCCGTTTCTCCTTTCTATAGCTTGTTGGAAATTGGTTTCTTGTTGTCTCCATTAGAGTGTGAACTTCTCAAAGGCAGGGACTGTTCCTTGCTCTTTTGTATTTCCAGTGAGTAGCCCAATGCCTGGCATATAATAGGGAGGCAGCTAGATGGTACAGTGGATAGAATGTTAGGCCTGGAGACAAGAGAACCTGAGTTCAAATCTGGTCTTAGACACTTACTAGCTGTGTGATCCTGGGCAAGTCACTTAACCCTGTTTGTCTCTGTTTCCTTGTCTGTAAAATGAATTGGAGAAGGAAATGGTAAACCACTCCTGGATCTTTGTCAAGAAAACCCTAAATAGGGTCACATAGAGGTGAACACTGCATTGACTCAAGGGCAACAATAAATGTTTGCTAACTGACTGAAAGTAAATAAAAATGCAAAGTAATTTCTTCTAAGGGGCAGAGAAGGAGGGCACTAGTATTATAAAAATATTCATTTTGACCACCTTATAGAGCCATGAGAAAAGGTTTAAAATGCTATATCAATGTGAATGACTATCAAAAAATACTTTTTTATTATTGTTATTTAATTTCAGGCTCTCCCTTATCCTATCCACCCTCCACGTAGCTACCAACAACTTCCTAAATCACAAGTCTAACCATGTCAGACTCTGCTCCATAATCTTCAGTGACTCCCTATTGCCTCAAAACCTTTAAAATTTAACCCTGCATTGCCTTTCTCATCTTATTTTACATTACTCTTCTTCACACATTCTCCATTCCAGCCAAACTGGCCTTCATCCTTCAATTTTGCAATGTATCTTCTACTTCCATACCTTTTCATAAGCTGTGTCCTCCTCTTCCATCTCTACCATCACCACCATGATGCCTCTAAAGCACTCCCTCCTCCTATTCCCTTCTTTTAATCTCTTCTATCCTTAGCTCCCCTAAACTTTTCTTTGATTCCCCAAACTGTTAGCATTTCCTCCTTCCCCATATTTATTTATCTGTGTACCTGTGATATTCCCAATAGAATGGATACTCCTTGAGGACAGGGTCTGGGTTTCATCTTTATTTTTGTACCCCTAATGCTTGGTTCAGATGACTAGAATAGGTGCTCATTAAATGCTTTTTTTGCATTCAACTGAATTGAAATCAGATACCCAAGCTTTGTTTCCCTGGGAATATTGTAAGCTTTTTCAATGCAGAAGCTGTGTCTCTCCCTTCTCTGTACTCCCCTTAGGTTCCAGCCCAGTACAATTCAGAGAGCAGGGACTTCATAAATATAAACTAATGTTGAATGTATGAATCTATAGTAAGAGGTTCACATTATTTCCAAGGATGCCTCGCTCGGTACCGTCTTGGAAACTAATTAGCTCGTAGATCATGGACCATAGAATGGAAAGCTAGCAGGGACCTCAGATGGATATGCAGGGGTCTTCGGTGGAACAGAATTCTTGTGATGTGCTCACAAAAAAGCTAATGTTTTCTCTTCCCCTTCTTAACTAGCCTGCCTGTGATAAAAGGTAATAAATAATGAAAGCCAGGATGTCATTTTTCATTGAAGGATATGAAGCATCCTTGCCTGGCACTCTCTGAAATCAGATAGAAGCTGCCACTAGCATATGGATGGCAGCAGGCCAGTTTAAGAATGGCCTCCTGGTCTACATAGAAAAAGGAAAAAAGGAGAGAAAGAAAATGGAAATGATAGGATCCAACGGCTTCCCTATAATCACAGTGGGAAGGAGCTGTGATCTCATCCATGAGGGATGACACCCAGCCACACCTTCCCATTCTGTTCCATTCTTGCCCATGAACTCTCCAGAAAGTAGGAGCTTTTCTCTTGGGCTTTCTAGTGGGTCCCAGTGCATCCCCTAGGCTGCGCCATGTGCTGTCTCCTGCCCTTCCCATGTGACTGCCCACCTCCAGCTCTGGCTGTAGCCACAAGATTTTCTCTCTTTCTATGCCACTTATTGCTTAAGCACACATCCTCATTGGCAGTTTGCCACAACATCGTCCACACCTAGTGGTGGTGTGGCCCACACCATAATATCAACATCAGGGTTCTTTGTGATTTGTCCAAATATAGTGACTCCGAAAGAATACTGGCGCTGGAAAAATTACCTGGAGGGTAGGGGGTGGGTAGCAAGTTTGGAATTATTCATAGCTAACCTGTCTAGAACACTTCAAGGTTTGCAAATTCAACTCAGCAACTATTTATTAACCCCCTTCTATGTGCCAATCCTGTTTGCCTCAGTTTCTCCATCTGTAACATGAGCTGGAGAAGGCAATGGCAACTCTCTCCAGTATCTCTGCCAAGAAAACCCCAAATGGGGTCACAAAGAGTTGGACACCACCAAACAACAACAATAAATGTGCCAGGCAGCATGCTGTAGTAAAGCAGGGTCTCAGGACCCCCTTAAACTCTTCAAAATGATTGAGGACCATTCTAAAAGAGTTTTTGTTTATATAGATTATAGATAACATTTTTTACCATGTTAGAAGTTAAAAATCTTAGTATTATGAAAATAGTTTTGACCTTGCAGACCCTAGGGGACCCCAAAGTTCCCCAGCCAACCCTTTGGCACTGGGGTAAGAGGGTAGAGAGCTGACCTCAGAACCAGGATCTCCTGAGCTCACGTTCCTTATCTGACACACACCAGCTGCATGACCCTGAGCAAGTGATTTAAGCTCTCATTGCTTTAGGTAACTCTCTAAGATTACAGGTTACCTAGAGGATGCCAGCCTGCATCTCCAGAGTGAGTTACTTACTGGGAATCCTCAAGGGTCCGGTTTCTATTCTCATGTATTAAGCCCTGGAGGGACAAAGGAATGCAGAGGAAATAACATTGGCCTTGACTCAGGGAAGCTGGGTTCAAATCCCACCTTCAATGCTCAGAATATAAGGTCCTTTTGAGTGGGTATTGTTTCCTGTTTCCCAGGCCTAGCCCAGAGGTCTGACACATAGGAGGTGACTAATAAATACTAGTTGATTGATTGATGGCTGATTATCACCTGTGTGACCTTAGGAAAGACACTTCAACTACTTGAGCCACACCTGGCAGCTGTGTGAAGGATGGATAGGAGAGGGGAGAGAAGGGAAGGAAGGAGGGACTCCCATTAGGAGGCTAGTGCTATAATCTAGACCAAACGTGATTAGGACTCTGACTGTTGTTGTTCACTCATAGCCTGTTCTCCATGACCCCATTTGGGGTTTTCTTGGCAGAGATACTGGAGCGGTTTGTCATGTCCTTTTCCAGCTCATTTTATAGATGAGGAAACTGAGGCTGCAGGCTTAAGTGACTTGCCCAAGGTCACACATCTAGTGTGTGTGTCTGGGGCCAAATTTGAACTCAGGTCTTCCTGACTCCAGGGCTGGCGCTCTATATACTGCATCTCTCACAATATCTAGGTACTTTGGATATTAGGTCACTTTACAGATAAGGAAACTGAGGCTCAGAGAGTGTCCCCCATCATCATTTTGCTTCTGATCCAGTCATCCACACCATCTGTTTTTCTATGGTTCTCTCTTCTCCCTTCTGCACAAGACCTTCAGATTCCACCCCCTGCTTCTCTGTGGGATTGAGTGAGCTGAGGTCTGAGCGACACCCTGGGCTGAGCTGTCCTGATTGGCTGACATGTGAGTGAAAAATCTGCTAACCTACAATATCTACCTTTCCCTAGATCCTGCTTGCCATCCTACCCACCATGTGGCCTCCTCCCCCAACTCCCCATCCTGGCTTTCCATCTCTTGCTCTAGGAATAGTAATCAAGTTATTACCACCTTGCTTATGAAAAAAAATATGAGAATTGACTCTTTGCAGCTTCCCTGTGACACCCTGAAACAAAAACTCCCTTCAACTCCATCTCTCCTATCAGAATGCACTTCCTCTGAGGTAGGGACTGTTTCATTTTTCATCTGTATCCTCAGTGCCTAGCATAGTGCAACCTGTCAAAGTACACCAGGTGCTTAATAAATATATCATTCATGCATTAATTCATCCATTCATGCATCATTAATTCAAGCATTCATTCATGTATGCATTCATTCACACATTAATTAATGTATTCATTGGTGCATTAATTCACCTTCATGGATTCATTAATTCAATCATTCATTTATGTATGTGTTCATTCAAACTTTCATTAATACATTTATTTATGCATTAATTCATCCATATATGCATTCATTAATTCAAACATTCATTCATACAGGTATACATTCATTCATACATTCATTAATGTATTCATTCATGAATTAATTCATCCATGCATGCATTCATTCACACTTTGATTAATATATTAATTCATGCATTAATTCATTCATTAATTCAAAATGCATGCATTTATGCATTCATTCATAAATGTATGCATTTTCCATGCATTTATTAACATTCATTCATGCATTAGTTCATCCTTTCATGCCTTCATTAATTCATTTGTGCAGTAACTCATCCATTTCATTAATTCAAACATTCATTCATTTATCCATTCATTCACTTATTCATTAATGTATTTATTAACGCATTAATTCATCCATATATGCATTCATTAATTCAAACATTCCATCACTTATGCACTCATGTGTGCATTCATTCATTTATTCATTAATGTGTTCATTCATTAATGTATATATTCATTAATGTGTTCATTCATTCATTAATTCATTAATTCAAATATTAATTCATTATTGTATGTATTCATTCATACATTCATGAATGTATTCATTCATGTATTAACTCATCCATTTCATTAATTCAAATATTCATTCATATGTTCATTAATATATTTATTAATGCATTTATTCATCCATATATGCATTCATTAATTCAAATATTCCTTCATTTATGCCCTCATGTATGCATTCATTCATACATTCATTAATGTGTTCATTAAGCATTAATTCATCCATTGAATTCATTAATTCAAACATCCATTCATTCATTACATTCAAGCAGCTCACCCATATTTAAACAAGTATCATAGACAGAACTTCAACCCAAGGCCCTCCACACTCCTTCTTCATTATGCCCTCCCTCCTCTCTGTGAAAGGACTGAACAGTTTTCCAAAGGCAACCCAGCCAGATTTTCTCCTCCTATTCAAATCTGGGCCCAGCTTATTGTCCTGCTGTAACCCGATAATGTGTGTGCTTTTTTTTTTTAAAGGAAAACACTGGTTCAGTCTGGGACTGCAAATGAGAAAGTCACGTTGCCAGGGTTGTCGGCAAAGCCAAGAAGAAAAAAAAAAGTTATTTGTACAAGATCCCCTGGGGGTTTGGGGAAAACAGAGAGCAGGCCAGGCAAAGCACTCAACCCTTTCCAGGGATTCTTTAGCTTTTTCAAAAAACTCTCTGCTAAAGACCTCCTCATCCTTTCAAACAGCCACATCCTCCAGGCTCCACAGCCTAGGCCGAGGCAGGCAATCAATAAGCCAAGCAGACTTCATTAAGTGCCTTGAGGTCTAGCCCCCCGCTGGGTGCTGGACGCTAAAAGCATTCAGGGTTCTCAGAAACCCGTTAGCAGGGAACCAGGGCAGGTCTGCCCTTCTGGAGGGAGGGGTCCCCAGAGATGGGGGAGCTGGAGGCTTGGCGAGAAGGGGGAAGGAAGGATAATAATTCACATTGCTGTGTTGCTGGCTGGGAAAGGATATTATCACCCATTTTACAGATGAGGAAACTGAGGTACAGACAGAGAAAATGGAATATAGAGAAGGAAAAGGCATAGCCTCTGCTTTTGAGGATGATAGGATGGTAAATTTAAAGCCAGAAGCCAGGCTTAAGGCCTCTTGTCCACTTATTTCAATTTACTGACAAGAAAACTGAGGCCCAGAGTATTACATGGCTCACCCACAGTTATACAAGTAGCAAGAAGAAAAGCAGAACTGGACCCCTAGAACCTCGGCCTGGAGTCGGAAAGATCTGAATTCAAATCCAGCCTCAGACACTTACTAGCTGGATGACCCTGGGAAAGTCACTTTACCTTTGTATGCCTGTTTCCTCAACTATAAAATGGAGATAATAATAGCCCTAACTCCCAGTGTCTGTGAGGCCTGAATGAGATGTTTGGAAAAAAGCACTTAGCCCAGCACCTGGTATTCAGAAAGTGCTTAATAAAAGAGCTTTGATGTTGTTGCCTAGTCTTTTTCAGTCATATCCAACTCTTTGTGACCCCATTTGGGGTTTTCCTGGAAAAGATACTGGAGTGGTTTGTCATTTCCTTCTCCAGCTCATTTTACAGATGAAGAAACTGAGGCGGAGAGGGTTAAGTGACTTGCCCAGGGTCACACAGCTAGTAAAACTCTGAAGCAGATTTGAACTCAGGTCCTCATCCAAGGCTAGCATTTTATCTACTGCATCACCTAGGTGTCCTAAATAAAAGAGCTTAATAAATGCTTATTTCCTTCCTCCATACCTCCCTCCTTTCCTTCCCTCTCCTTCCTTCCTTCTCTTCTTACATCCTTCTTCCCTCCCTCCATCATTCTCTCCCCTCCTCCCCTCTTCTCTCCTTCTTTCTTCCCTTCCTTCCTGCCTTTCTTTTTTTGTTCCATCCATCCTTTCTTCCTCCTTTCTTCCTTCCTTCTTTCCTTGCTTCCTTCCTTCCTTATTTCCTTCCTTCCTTCCTTCCTTCCTTCCTTCCTTCCTTCCTTCCTTCCTTCCTTCCTTCCTTCCTTCCTTCCTTCCTCCCTCCCTTCCCTTTCCTTCACTTTCCACTGTACCCCACTGCCCACAATAAGAGATAGACATATAGTTTATTTCAATTCAATATTCAAAATAGTTTATTTTAGTTCAATTCAAATTGTAGTCCCAGGGTCTATTAAGAGTCAGAGACAGGATCTGATCTCCTCTTATCGGTATGGCAGCACCATGGTGCTCAACTGAATTCAGCAAACATTATTAAGTATCTATTATGTGACAGGCCTTGTGTTGGACATTGGATATACCGAGACAAAAGCTAAATGGTCTATGCCCTTGAGGGGCCTAAGTCTGTTTGAGAAGAAACAGTATGGAAACAGGGGAGCAGATATAAAAAGCCTACCGCTTAATATTGAAGAAGTCTTACCATCTGTGCCAACTCAGTCAAATCCATTTATTTCCCTGAGTCTCTATATCCTTATGTGTAAAATGAGAGGGTTGACCTCAATGACCTCGAAGGTCCCTTCCACCTCTTAAGCCATGATCCCATTACAGAGGTACCTGTGGCCAGAGCCTTGGTGAAGTCATCGGATGACCTAGTTTCAATTCCTGGCTCTCCTACAAGTCAACTTTACTGCCCTGAGTGAGCCCTGCCATTCCCTGGGCCCTGTTTTTGTCAAATGAGGTAGAGTATTTGCCTGGAGGTGCCCACATTTTAGGAAGAACACTGGTAAGCTAGGCAGCTCTTAGAGTATGGTTTAGGGATGCCTAGGGGTCCCCAAGGAGCTTTTCAGGGGGTCTGTGAGGTCAAAACTATCTTCATTATTATGAAACTGATCATAATTGTTATGATGATGGTGATAATAAAGACATTTATATTTCTAATATGGAAAATATCGATAGATAAAACTCATATAGAACAAAACCCTTTGGAGGTCCCTAATCATTTTTTAAAATGTTAAGGGATCCTAAGACCAATGAGAACTTGTGAGCTAGAGAATGTCCAGAGGAAGGAGACCACTCTGATGAAGGGAGGTTATGATGTATAAAGGTTGTGTTGGGTTTTTTCTTTTTTCTAATTAAAGGGGCCATTCCTTGACACTTCTTAAAGAGGCCTATTCACTGAATGTGTCTTGTCTCACTTTGAGTACAGAAAAGGGCCTTAGCCTTCAAGGGCCAGGGTCTCCCATTGCACCCTGGGCTATCTCTAGTCCTCCTGATGAATATCTGGTCAAGGGACCCAGATGGCTCTGGAGGAGAAAGTGAGGCTGGTGACCCTGAACAGTCCTACCTCACTTGAATCCAAGTCAGCTGTAAGTCATGTCATCATTTCCCTTACGCCGTGGTCCTCTTGGAAAATGAAGGACAAATAGAATGATAGCGACCTATGAAGGAACTGGGAATGTTTAGTCTAGAGAGAGAAGACCTGGGGAAACATGAGAGGTGAGAGTGGCCTTGAAGACAATAACAGAAAGGCGCCCGGGGGAGAGAAGTTAGTCTGGAAGGGACTTTGGAAGTCTTCTAAGCGAGCTCCCTTGTACAGGGGAGGAAACTGAGGCCCAGAGAGTTTATGATTTGAGGTTTCATAGCTGGGATTCAAACCCAGCTTCTCTGACTCCAACTACGTGATCTTTGCACCATGCCACCAGTCAGATCTCCCTGATTCCCAGTCATCTCAAGCCAAGAAGGATCCCATCCTTAAAGAGTGACAGAGATTTCCTTTGTTCATTGAATCCCAGGCTCAGCCACTTGCATTCTCAGAAGGTGCCTGATGAGGAAACTGAGGCAAACAGGGTGAAGTGACTTGCCCAGGGTCACACAGCTATTAAGTGTCTGAGACCAGATTTGAACTCCAGAAGATGAATCTTCCTGGCACTTTATCCACGGCCCCCCCTAGCTACCTCGAATAAATCCAGCGTGTCTCTTTTATTTTTCCATCAACTCTCTGCTGGATAATTGGGTCTTTCAATCCTCTCAGGGTCAGATACTGATTTAAAACACCAGTTCCGTTCACCAGGGCAGCTCATAAACCGCCTATAACTCAGTAGAGAAGTCTTTACTATCACAGGAACATAGATTTAGAGCTGAAAGGGGCCTTAGAAATCATCTAGTCCAGCCTGCTTATGCTCAGGTGAGGAGACTGAGACCCAGAGGAGGTAGGTGACTTAGCCAGGGTCACACAGCCAGGAAGAGTTGAAAGTGGGATTTGAACCTCTGTTTTCCTGGCTCCTGAGGCCAGCATGGCAAATGCCCTCACCTTGTAGCATAGGTGCTCCATGAATATTTGTGGGGTGAATGAGAGACTATCTCACCTTTAATTTTCTCACTAACGACAACTCACTTGATTTAGAAGATCGAGTGTTCCTGAGGGGCAGCTGTGTGGTGTAATGAATAGAGCACCAGCCCTGGAGTCAGGAGGACCTGAGTTCAAATCCGGCTTCAGACACTTAGCCATGTGACCTTGGCCAAGTCACTTAACCCCAATTGCCCTGCCCTCCCCCCTTCAAAAAGAAAAAAAAAGTGTTCCTGAGAACATTTCCAGAGAGACTGAGAGTAATGGAGACATGATCCCTTGTGATGAGGTTTCCATCGAGATATATTGGGGATTAGAGCTAGGAGGAACATTGGAGGTCATTGAGTCCAACCTCCTCATTTTTCAGAAGGGGAAACTGAGTCACATAGTGGTTAAGTGACTTGCCCGGAGTCACACAGCTAGTATATGTCTGAGGCAGAATTTAATCCCAGAGCTCTTTCTTCTGTTGTGGGAGAGATGGGACAGACCCACAAAAAAGGCCTAAATGCCCTTCCCCTCACAGTTTGGAAACTGGTCTGCCAAGAGAATGGACAGAAATCCTTTCATATCCATTTTAAACTGATTAATTACAGGTCAGACCAAACCTGCTCAACACCCTGGTAATCTAATATTTATTAAGCTACACAACTGCTGACTCTGATTCCTGCCACTATATGTAGAATCCTAGGAAATTAGGGACCTCAGACATCAGCTAGGTGAACCCTCTGGTTTTACAAAAAAGGAAACTGAGGCCCAGAGAGGGGTGCACGTGGCTTCACAGAATCACTGAATCTCAGATTTGAAGGAACTCCGGGGGCCCTCTTGTCCAACCCATAGGGAAACAAGGATCTCCTCAACATCGCCCCAAAACGGTTATCCAGCCTCTGTGTGAAGGCTTCCACTGCAGAGAAACCTACAGCCCTCCTCCTTGGGCCTCCTCCTCCAGTGGGTGAGCTTTCTTTGGAACACCTTTGGGGGAAAGTATCATTCTCTTTATATGTTGTTTTCTCCCTTTAGAATGTAAATTCCTTGAGGGCAGAGACTGTCTTCCTTTTACTTGTATTTCCCCCCACACACACACACACACACTTAGCATAAGTGCTCAGCACACTATAACAATTTAATAAAAAAGATAATCTAATCTACCTCCTTTTTCTTGTTCTTCTTGGCAGAGAAACTGGAGTGGTTCACCATTTCCTTCTCCAGCTCATTTTACAGAGGAGGAAAGTGAGGCAAACAGGTTTAAGTGACTTGCCCAGGGTCACATAACTAGCAAGTATCAGGGGACATATTTGAACTCAGGTCTTCCTGACTCCAGACCTGGCACTCCTATGTGTTATGAGACCACCTAGCTGCCCGTTCTGCTTTGTTAGGAAACACTTGTTATTAAGAAGGGTTTGTTTTTCTGACATCAAACCTAAATTTTCCTCTTGCATCCCTCACTCAGCTTCCTGTAAGGAGAACCCATTGCCTTCTAGCTTAGAGACAGTGTGACTTTTGTGCTGAACTCAGGGTCAGGAAACCATTTAAAATGGGTTATTTACAGACCAGACCAATCATGCTCAACACTCTCATTATCTAATATTGAGTAGCCCCCAATGACCGACAAAGGACTGGAGCAGGTTCTAACTGAATCCTAGACTATGTAGAGAACCCTAAAACGAGGGAGAAGAGACCTTTGAAATCCTACCTCTGGCACTTAATTGTTATATAATCACAGGCAACTCAATGACTGAAACTCCTCAGTTTACTAATCTATAAAATGGAGATAATAAATGCCTAGTGAAATTATACAGCTACAAAAGGTTATTATGGGAAGTTCTAGGGACAGAGGTGGGAAACCTGCAGCCTCAAGATCACATATGGCCTTCTAGGTCCTTGGGTGCAGTCTTTTTCTGAGTCCAAGTTTAATGGAACAACCTTTTATTAAATGTCCATTGATCCTAGCCCAGGTACTCACCCCAGCCCCACTGTTCCAAGATACAGCAGGCATCAGCCTGATTTGTGCCTTCCCCATTGTTAATTCAACCTCAATAATGCTCACAAAACCAGGGGCAAAATCAAATTAGCATGAATCTGAGAGAAAATGCAGTGAGGGGAAAAGGTCAGGACGCCTAGATCCCCAAATTCAAATGCATTAATGGAGAAAAGTGAACAAGTCTAACTCACCTCTTTATTTTCCCATCAAACCCTGCTGGATAATTGGGTTTTTCGATCCTCCCTGGGCCAGATGCTGATTTGGAACAAAGCTTTCCCTGGATAAGGGAAATAACACATAAACACCCCCTGCTGCCCATCGAGTCAGGGCTCCATGATTTCCATCTATTATTGCAGCCAACAGTCTGCAGTGCAATTAAGAGACAATCGTTGGGGAATTAGCCCTCTTTTGAAGCAGGCCGGCTGAGGCAGCAAGCCAGGCCTGATTCCTTCAGTGCTGAGAGAGATCGAGCAGGATGCTTGACTCAGGTACCATCCTGCCTTTGAACCACAGGGATTCCTGGACTCTGTGGGGACAAGCACTTCCACAGCCAGAAAAAGCCTGAGTGTTGATGGTAACCAGGTAGAACTTTTGACAGCTTTCTTTGTCAGTCAACAGGCTCTAAGTAGCCTTGAAGGGATCTGCTTAGACCGTGAAAGTATATTGGTCACCAAACCCTGGGGATATGCAAAGAACACAAGGCAGCAGCTGGGCAAAGAAAATGTTTTCTTTATATTTTTTTTTTATTTCCCTTAATAGTATTTTTTTTCAATTACACTTAAAGATAGTTTTCAACATTTACTTTTTTTTTTTTTAAGCAATCAAGGTTAAGTAACTTGCTCAAGGTTACACGGCCAGGTGTTTCTGGTTAGGTGCTAAGTGTCTGAGCCCGGGATTCAATCTCCAGGTCATTCCAACACTGGAGCCGGTGCTCTTACTCGCTGTGCTACCTGGCCGCCCCTCAACATTTACTTTTGTAAGATTTTGAGTTCCAAAATTTTTTCTCCCTCCCTCTCTGCCCTCCTCCCTCCCCAAGACAGCATGTAATGTGATATAAGCTATACATGTATAATCATATGAAGCATATTTCCACATTAGTCATGTTGTGAAAGAAGAATCAGAACAAAAGGGGAAAGCTATGAGAAAGAAATAAAAAGGGAGCCAATAGTCTGCTTTGATCTGCATTCAGGCTCCAGAATTCTTTCTCTGAATGTGGATAGCATTTTCCATCATGAATCTTCCAGAATTGTCTTAGGCCATTGTATTGCTGAAAAGAGCAAAGTCTATCAAATTTGGTCATCAAACAATGTTGCTGTTACTGTGTACAATGGTCTCCTGGTCCTGCTCACTTCACTCAGCATCAGTCCACTTAAGTCTTTCCAAGTTTTACAAATTTTCTTTAGACTCATGGCAAATAGCAGTCCATTTTCTCCTACCAGCTTTCTGTAGGTGGAAGAAGGAAATGAAGCAATGTCACCACGGCAAAAAAAAAATGTTTTATGATAATAATAGCTTCTTCTTATAGAGAGATTTAAAGTTCACAAAGAACTTTGATCCTTCCAATAATCCTGTGAAGGAGTAGTACAGGTATCATTATTCCCATTTTATAGTTGGGGCACAGAGGCTCAGAAAGATAGGGTGAATTGCCTACAATCACACAGCTACTGGTTGAGGTAGGATGAAGGCGGGGAGGAGGAGGAGGAGGAAGAAAAGGAGGAGGAGGATGGTGATGATCATGAAGATGAAGAAGAAAAAGATGAGGAAGGACAAGAAAGAAGGAAAAGACAAGAGAAAGAAAGGAGGAAAAGGGAGAGAAGAAAAAAGAGGTGGAGAAGAAAATGAGGAGGAGGAGGAGGAAGAAAAGGAGGAGGGGGAAGAAAAAAAGGAGGAGGATGGTGATGATCATGAAGACGAAGAAGAAAAAGATGAGGAAGGACAAGAAGGAAAAGACAAGAGAAAGAAAGGAGAAGGGAGAGAAGAAAAAAGAAGTGGAGAAGAAAAGGAAGAGAAGAAGGAAAAGAAGATGAGGAAGAAGAAGAGGAGGAGGAAAAATTTTATTTAAAGCTTAAATAAAGCTTTAGGGTTTGGAGAGTATCTTACACACACTACTTTGGTGCAGTGAAAAGAACATTGACACTGGCATCATAAAACCTATGTTCAATCTCACTTCTGACTTGCTGTGATCTTGGGCAAATCCCCTCCAACCCTAACCCTAAGTCTTCTGAGCCTCAATTTCCTTATCTGTTAAATGAAGGGATTGGACAAGATGATTTCTGAGTTCCCTTCCAGCTCTGCATCTACGAGTTAATAATCCTGTGTTCTTGAGACTCATGACAGCCCTGTGAGATAGTAACTACCATGATTATCTCCATTTCATAGATAAAAAACTAAGGCTCAGATCTGTGAATGGATTTGTCCAGGGTCACACTGCTAGTAAGTGCCAGGAAGCAGAATTTAAACTCAAGTCTTCTTGGCTCCAAGCCCTACAGTCTATCCAATATGGCGCAGTTTCAAATCCAGATCTCTCCAGCCCTAAATCAGGGCTTCTAGTCATTATGCTATACTGCTAAGATGAGTATTTCCGGTTGTCTTTTAACCTGACTCAAAATGCTTTTTCAAATGCTAATTCATGTGTCCTCAGAGTGACCCTGGAAGCATCCCTATGAGGCAATATTTGTGTTATTCTTCATCACTGCAAAACACACAGTCTTTCTCTGGATGGGGAAAAAAAAGTGACCTAGGATTCTGGAAAGAATCATCAGTCCTCCAGGGTGGTCTCAGCTTCAACCCACTGTTTGGACAAACTCTGTGTCTCATTTTTTTGGACCTCAGACCTTTTGGGTGGGAAAATGATGCTAGTCTTAAGAGATCAAGAATAGGAAGTTACCCTGGGACCAGAGACCCCATCCTGGCCACCAAGGACCTCTGGGGTCTGTGTTGTCCAAGCCACATTTGAACAAACATATCTTCAAAGCAGTCACAACCTGCAGTCATTCCTGGTTGGCCAGAAGACCACCAGGAAACAGAAGCCCACTATCATCCCACTTTTGGGAACAGCTTCCATCATTAGGAAGCCTTTCCCAACCTCAAGCCTAAATTTACCTCTTTGTGACACCAAGCTATTGCCATTTCCTCCCTCTGGGTCCAAATAACTGACATTTAATAACAATAACTAGCATTTATATAACATTCTGAGGCGTGCAAAGCTTTAGGCTCTGCTGAGCAGGTTTCTCAAATGAAATGTTTCACAGAAATACTACTTCATTTAATCCCCTACAACAACCTATAAAATAGGTGCTACTGTTTCCCCCATTTTACAGATGAAGAAACTGACTGAAAAAGTTTGTGAGCCTTGTCCAGGGTCAGGATATGAACTCAGGTGTTCCTGACTCCAGCACTCTACCCACTGAACCACCTAATAGCTTTAATAATAACTTTAATAGCTAATTTAATAATAAACTTAATGTTTAAATTTAATTCAATTTTTAAAATTTAAATAAAAATAAATTTAAAATAATAATTTAATAATATTAAATTAATAAATAATAATAATTTAATAGCTGAAGCTATTAAAACTTTGAAACAAAGTAAGATTTGGGGGATATCCATTTCCAACCAGCTACATTGCATTTGGACTCCCCAGGACGTTCATCATTGGGAAATCTCATTCTCCTTCAAGGCTGAATCTGTCTTGATACTCCTTTCTCATCAGTATGCTCTGCCCCTCTGCCTGGTGGAGCAGAGCCATAGGCTCCACGACATCCATCTAATGCGGGGACCTGGCACAGTCCTCCCCATTTCCCACTAGCTCCTCTGCTTTTAGTCATATTTGGAATTCTCTATCATGCCCCTCTTCTCACCTTTGCCTGGTCTGGGTCCTCCCTTCTTGCTTTTCAGCTTCCTTTTGTGCCTAGTCTTCTCCCATTACATTGTAAGCTCCTTGAGGGCAGGGACTATCTCAGCTCTTAGCACCGAGACTGGAACTAAATAGATGCTTAAAACATGTTGACTGAATGACGGACTGACACCCTGTGTAAATTATCTCATTTGAGTCTCACGATAGCCCTGTGAAGTAATCTCTATGCCTCCAGTATTTTTATCCCTATTTTAAGAGAAGGAAACTGAGTCTCAGAGAGATCCAGTATCTTGTTCAAGATCACAAAGGTAGTAAATGTCAGTGGTAAGATTTGAATCTAGGTTGGCTCCTGGCTTTGCTGCTTACTTATATTTGGAAGGTCATTTATCTTTTCTCAGTTTCCTCATCTGCTGTTTGTCCTTTGTTTTTTGGTGGTTTTTTCTTTTTTGTTTTTTTTGTTTGTTTGTTTTTGCTTTATGGGGTAAGGTAGGGCAATCAGGGTTAAATTACTTGCCCAAGGTCACATGGCTAGTTTTTTGTGTTAAGTGTCTGAGGCTGGATTTGAACTCAGGTCCTCCTGACTCCAGGGCCAGTGATCTGTTCACTGTGTCACTTAGCCACCCCATTGTCCTTTGTTTTTGAAGAGGCACAAGGTGATGTCTTGACTTGTGCATGGATTGGATTTAAGTGAGGCAGAATTTCAGTGAAGTGGTTAGCTTCGCTTTCTCTTCCAGAGTCATCGAAGTCCGGAGGTAACATAAAAGTCAAGGTGACTGATGTTGGCCCAGGATGCCTCTGCATCTTCAATGCCTGCCCAAGCTCTAAGGCCTACACAGTCCCTGCTTCAGCCACCTTCATGGCCATTGGAACAAAGTATTCTCATCCACCCATTCCACCAGGGGATGTCTTCACATGCTCGGGGCAGACATTCCCCTGACTCACCAACACGTTTAAAACATGTCTCTACCCTCAGCCTGGTTTAGCCCATCCCCAGGATGGTTTACAGAGGTTTGGCCACTGGGCATGCTTCAGCTTTCTGGGGTGACAGGGGAGTGTTGGGTAAGAGGTGGGACACCGAAGGTGGGTGTTGGGTGAGAAGGTGGACACCTCTCACATCAGAGGTGCTAATGACCTTCAAGGCCCCTTGCGGTTTAACATAGTGTGCAGAGTGAGGGAAACCTGAATCCAAATCCCAGCCCAGACACCTATTAGCTGTATGATCCTATCTGGACTAGTCATTGAAACTTTTGGGTCATAGTTTTTTAACTGCAAAATGAGGGGGACTTTAATGTCCTGTTCAGCTAGAAAATCTATCTTTAGTCATCCCAGACAGCAGCTAAGGGATGGAGTAGAGAGAATACTGGACTGGCTCACCTTCCACTATAATGCACTGCTCTTCATCCAGGAATACTTCAATCAATCATTTAATCAAGCATCTATTAAGAGCCAGGCACTGTGCTAAACCCTGGAGCTACAAACACAAAGAATGAAAGAATCTCTCCTCGCAATGAGCTTCCATTCAACCCCAGGGAGACTTAAAGACCCCTCTGGGTTCTTTCCAAGTCTTTTCTTCTCCAGGGTTCTTCTCATCCATTTTTACAGAGTATGAGCTCTGATATCTCAGGATGGTCTAAGAGAATATCTCTATTCAGAAAAAAAATCACAATGAGCTCTGGACTTTCACCATGGAGAGAAAATGCTACTGCTCTCACAGGATCGAACCTAGGATATGTTCGCCATTGGTTCGAGACAGTCCTCTGGACGCCACCGAACTCACTGAGCTTTGGGACTCATGAAATATTGTCTGAGGCTGCCTTGCTGGATTACTGGGTGACTTGAGGAAAGTAATTTACCTTCTCCAGTTTCCTCATTTGTAAATGGGGATAATGATATTTGCTCATTTCTCAGAGATGCTGTGACAATGAAATGATGAATGGCAGCTTGGAAAAGCCTTTTAATACTTTGATAGCCATCCCACATTGACAATGTTTAACGTAATGAATGGACATTGGAGGTGTGTATGTCTGTGCCATACAGGGAGACACAGTATAGTTCAGTGGGCAGGGTGCTGGGCTTGGGATTAAGACAGACCTAGATACAAATTTCACACATTTACTAGTTATGTGACCTTGTACACTTAATCATTCTAAGCCTCAATTTCCTTATCTATAAAATGAAAATAATTATACCTATCTCACAGGGCTGATTTGGATTTCAAATGAGATAAAGTTAACTTTAAAGAAATATTGGGGGGAATTTCCAAGGAGGTAGGTTTAGGCTTGGTTTCAGTTCAGCTTATTATGTTCCTACTTTGTTCCAGACACTTGCTAGGTAGTCCTATTTGGAGTTTTCTTGGCAAAGATACTGAAATGGTTTGCTATTTCCTTCTCCAGCTCATTTGACAGATGAGGAAACTGAGGCAGGCAGGGTTAACTGACTTGCCCAGGGGCACACAGCTAGTAAGAGTCTGATGTAGGATTTGAACTCAGACCTTCCTGACTTCAGGTCTGGCGCTCCATCTACTAAACCAACTAGCTGCCCAAAGAATAATAATAGCCAACATTTATAAAAGACTTCAGAATTTGCAAAGAGATTTACAAATATTCTATTGTCACAACAACTCTGGGAAGTAGGTGCTGTTATTATCCCCATTTCACAGATGAGGAAACTGAGGCAGAATCTGGCTATGTTTGAACAGGTAATATGTGCTTATCTATTAACCACGGGTAAGATGGAAAAATTCTGAGAGGTAATAAGACCTTTGTTCAAATCCCAACTTTTTCAGCTTCTACCCATATGACCTTGGGAAAATGCCATAACCACTCTGGATACCATTTTTAAATAATGGGAGGGAATTTTGTTGGAGGGTGGACAAGAACTGGAAAGATTGAATTGGAAGGAGGAAAGAAAGAATTGGAAGGAGCCTCAGAAGCCAACTCCCTCATTTTACAGATGAGAAAACCCAGGCTTTCCATTCCAGATCTACAGTCCTATGGACCAATGACATGGATAAGTCATGAAATCAACTTAGTCTCTATTTCCTTATCTGTAAAATTAAGGGTTGGACTAAGTGACTTCTGAGGGCCCTCCAGTTCAAAATCCTATGTCCGACACAATGATGTCCTATCAGCCATCTCTACACAGCCATTAGCCCTTGGGTATTTGAAAGAAAAAAGGGAGGAGGAGTAAGATTTTGAGGGCTGAGTTGCCTGGATAATGTAGGGGAAAACCTGAGTTATTAAGATCCCGGGCCAGACCTTTCCGTCTTCTTTAATCTCTCATGTGGGAGATAGACATCAGCATCTATTTAGGTACAAAGAGCTATTATTTTCAGCTTCAGGGTGATTTCTACACATAGATATATAGATATACACTGTACTTATCTACCAAAAAGCAGATTTTTTTTTATTTCTACTTTCAGTGGCTTTGCAGAGATCAAATCCACCTCTCCAGTTGTACTGCAGGGAAAAGAACTCTCTCGCTGTGGTCTTTTGCTTTCAGCACGGTTAAATTAATAGCTGGAAGAGACAAGTATGGCGTAATGGAAAGAACCTGGGACAAGGAGTCAAGACACTTGAGTCTGAGTACAGGTTGTACAGACTGAGTGACCTTATGTGAATTCACTTAAGGACTCATATGACCCTGGCTTGTTGTAAACAAATATATCTATATTCCTCAATCAGGGGTTCCCAAACATTTTTGGTCCTTGCGTCCCTTGGTTTTTAGAAAACTTTTCTGTACTCCCTATCCAATAGAAAAGGAGAAAAATTCCAAAGCTTAAGGTGTTTAAGATATGAGAAATAAAATAAAGAGAGCCATTGGTTTTTTCTTTAAGCCCTCATAGGATCACCAGGCTTTAGAAACCAGTTTAAGGATAACTTTGTAATTTTATTTACTGGAAATCAATTTTTACAAAAAAATCAAAATAGTCCTCATAATTTCTTGATAACCTAATATCCCTTGGTGATATGTAAAACTCAAGTTGGGAATCCTTGCCCTAGATAATACTACATTTTATTTTAAATATTAATTCACTTTCTCAGAGCCTTTTCCCCATATACATACATATTATGTCCACCCTCCAATGTTGAGATCTTTTAGGGAAGGGTGTGTCTTTTTTTTTTCTCAAGAGCCTAGTATAGTATCTGGAACATGTTTTTGTTCAGTCATTTTGCAGTTGTTTCTGACTCTCTGTGACCACTTTTGAAGTTTTCTTGGCAGAGATACTGGGCTGGTTCACCATTTCCTTCTCCAGCTCATTTTACAGCTGAGGAAACTGAGGCAAACAGGGTGAAGTGATTTGCCCAGGATCATAGCTATTTGAAGTCAGGTCTTCCTGACTTTAGGGTTGGTGCTCTAACCACTATGCCACTTAGCATCCCATTAAGCACATAGGGGTCTTTCCCCATTCCAATCCTCCATTCAGTCACTAAAGTGATTTCCCTAAAATATAGGCTTGACCATGTCATATATACATTCCCCCCCCCCACTACCGCTCCCCACTCAGTGAACTCCAGTGGCTCCCCATCACCTCCAGAATACCTCTGTTTGGCATTCAAAATTCTTTATAACCTAGCCTCCATCTACCTTTCCAGTCTTCTTATTTATGACTTGCTTCCCAGCAGAATCAGTGGGACAGTATGTGTTGAATGGGTGGTTCAGAAAGGCAATGGGAGAGGAAGATCAGACCCATCTCCTATCAGGCCATGGTGATGGTGACCACATGATTACCTCTGTCTCTTTGTGCTTACTATTTCTTTTTTTTAAATATATTTTCCCCCAATTACATGCTAACACAATTTTTTAATATTAGTTTTTTTAAAGTTTGAGTTTCCAATTCTATCCCTTCCTCCCTCTCTTCCCCTCCCCTCTCCCTGAGATGGTAAGCAATCAAATATGGGTTATACATGTGCAATCACGTACAACATTTCCATATGAGTCATTACATACAAGAAGACTCAAGTAAAAGAAAAAAAAATGAGTGAGAGAAAGTGAAAAATAGAATGTTTCAGGCTGTATTCAAACAATATCAGTTCTTTCTCCAGAGGCCGATAGTATGCTTCATCATTAGTCCTTTGGGATTGTCTTGAATCATTGTATGGCTGAGAATAGCTGTCATTCACAGTTCATCATACTGCTATTCTCAGCCATGCAATGATCCAGTCATGTTCTCCTAATTCTGTTCATTTCACTTTGCGTCAGTTCATATAAGCCTTTCCAGGTTTTTCTGAAATCATACTGCTTGTCATTTCTTATAGCAAAATAATATTCCATCACAATCATATACCATGGCTTATTTAGTCATTCCCCAATTGATGGGCATCTCTTCAGTTTCCAATTCTTAGCCACCACAAAAAGAGTCGCTGTAAGTATTTTTGTACAAATTGGTCATTTTCCTTTTTTTTTTTCATGTCTTTAGGATGTAGACCTAGCAGTAGCATTGCTGGATCAGAGGGCATGCACAGTTTTATAGCCCTTTCGGCATAGTTCCAAATTGCTCTCCAGAATGGTTGTATTAGTGCCCCAATTTTCCCACATCCCCTCCAATATCCAGCATTTTCTTTTCTGGTCATATTAGCCAATCTCATAGGTATGAGGTGGTACCTCAGAGCTGTTTTAATTTGCATTTCTTTAATCAGTAGTGATTTAGAGCATTTTTATATGACTGTAGATAACTTTGATTTCTTTATCTGAAAATTGCTTGTTCATATCCCTTGACCATTTATCAATGACTGGCATTTTTATAATTTCATTCAAGTGGATGTAACCAGATAGACTTGATTTCAGCTTTATGGAACAAGATGGTCCCATGGCCAGGTACTCCTTGGCACTGTTTCCTGCTTCTTTTTGTGTGTTGTTTCCCCCTTCAGATTGTATGCTCCTTGAGGGCAGGGGTGTATTTGCATTCATATCTCTGGAACATAGTAGGTTTTTAATAATATTTTTATTATCTCATTTATTTTATTATATTAATTATATTATAATTATATTAATTACATCTTTTTTATGAATTATCTCCTTAGCACCATGCCTGGCACACAGTACATGTTTAATAAATATTTATTGGATCAGATTATTGGATTGTATTGAACTGACTGACTTCTACAGTCTGTTGAAGTTTTAAATGTGTAAGCCTTTGGGTCTCCACTTTGTTCAGGGGAGAGGGAGGCGCTTTCCTTCACACCCCAAGTCATCCTCAAAATTTACAAAATTGGGAAATTCATAAAATACTTTCTCTGACCTTTGTCCTCCAGTTCATTCCATGTCCAAATTACCTTGTATTGATTTATCTATACATGGTAGGTTTGGAATCTGAGGGAACCCAAGGACCAGATGCTGCCCCTGAAACTTACTGTCTCTGTGGCCAGTTTGCTTTACCTGGGTCTCAGTTTACTTCTCTGAAAAAATGAGGTGGCTCGACTCAGTAACTCTCCTAAGATTCCCTGCCAGTTCCACCCCTGTGATCATACAATGCTCCTATATTGTTACTTCTCAGAAGACTGTAAGCCCCTTGAGGCCAGATACTATTTCATTTCTGTCTTTGTGTCTCCAGTGTCTATCATGTAGTAGGCATTTAGTAAATATTTTTTGATTGATTGGGTTGATCATCATCACATTTACCAGATCTACATCAAAATGAATTAGAACATAAGCTCCTTGAGGGCAGGGGTATATTTGCATTCATATCTCTGGCACATAGTATGTTTTTAATAATAATATTTTAAAATTGAGCTTAATTATAGAGGAGTTTAAGGAAAACTTAACCAAATTTTGGGAAATAAGGAGAAGAAAAGAATTTTTCAACAGGCCCAAATCTAACACAGTTTTGAAGTCTGAATATGACTCTCAGTTGCTTTCCAGAGGAGGGAGGGGCTGAAAATTCCTCTAGAAGGTCTCTGTCCCAGTCTGCTCAGCCTGATTGGCAGCAGGAAACTCCTTCAAATCTTCCCTGCTTTGCATTTAAAACCTTTCATCCCATGCTTCTCGAAGTGCTTTATAAGCATTAATTAATTCTTACAACACCCCTGTGAGCTGGCTAAGTATTATTATCCCTATTTTACAGATGTGGGAACTGAGGCATTAAGATGTTAAGTGATTCGCCCAAGGTCGCTAAGTGAATCAGTGGTTGTTCAGGGAATTGAACCTAACAGATCTGACACCAAATCGTATATCCGCCCACTATATCATACTTCTGAAAGAAAAAAAGAAAGAAAGGAAGAAAGGAAGAAAGGAAGAAAGAAAGAAAGAAAGAAAGAAAGAAAGAAAGAAAGAAAGAAAG
>NW_027187465.1:15785896-15816484 GCF_028583685.1 Petaurus breviceps papuanus | reverse complement strand
AAGAAAGAAAGAAAGAAAGAAAGAAAGAAAGAAAGAAAGAAAGAAAGAAAGAAAGAAAGAAAGAAAGAAAGGAAGGAAGGAAGGAAGGAAGGAAGGAAGGAAGGAAGGAAGGAAGGAAGGAAGGGAGAGAGGGAGGGAAGGAGGGAGGGAGGGAGGGAGGGAGGGAGGAAGGAAGGAAGGAAGGAAGGAAGGAAGGAAGGAAGGAAGGAAGGAAGGAAGGAAGGAAGGGAGAAAGAGGGGAGGGAGGGAGGAAGGAAGAAGGAAGGAAGTGGGAAGTAAAAAAGGAGGGAGGGAGAAAGAAAGGGAAGAAAGAGAGAGAAAGAAAGAAAAAAAGAATGGGTAAGGAAGAACAAAAGAGAGAAAGGAAGGAAGAAAGAACACCAAAACTGCTTCACAGAGATCTTTTTCAGCTCAGTTGTTCAGACAGAGAGTGGGATCATTTGGCTGAGGTTCACAAGAGGATTAGGAAGCTGGGTCATTATTCCTAGAGCTGCCTTTCATTCAAGGACCCTGACTGCTCCTTGTAAGAACAGCCTCTGTCCCTACTAGGCTTTTTAAAAGCACAGCTATCTGCTAGTCTGGTGTCCTAGTGACAAGGACGAGTTGGCTGAGACTTCTCTGTGTCCTCACAGCTTCAGTCACTGTGGGAATCTTGGCTTTGTTGTCCTTGGGAGAACAAATGTACAGGAAGCACTTTGCAAGCACTAGATACATGTTAGTTATTGTTCCTAAGGCCAGGAAGCACACAGTAGGACTGTCACACAGATGTGTTGATTGATTAATCTGTACCTGTTTTTATTTTTCTTATCTGTTTATGTTCTTGAAGGCAGGGACGATTTTTGCCTATCTTTTTTGTCCCCAGAGCTTAGCACAGTGCCTGGCACACAGTAGGGGCTTAATAAATGCCTGTTGACTTGCTGATCAGACTTCTTAGCTCTGTGGATTCAGCTGCCTGACCCACCCATCTTCAGGCTCAACCAGAAAGAGCAATGCAATGATTTGACCTGGATACACACCTCAGAAAGGTCAAACTGGGACATTGTCCCAAATCATTTCACTAGTCTTATGAGTTAGGGAGATTTGTACCCACAAGTCAGATGGGCCAATGATGCTTAAAATAGGAGGCCTTAATTACAGTGCATTTAGTTAACAAACAGAAGGCTAAGAGCCCACTACCAGATATATGGAAGATGCTCAGGGGTAGTCATTCCAATTCAATCCAACCCAATCCAGTCCAAAAGGTATTTATTTACTGGGAGCCTACTGCACTCAAGACATTGTTTTAAGAGCTAGTGAAAGACTTTATTTCTATTGTTCAGTGCCAGTTTCCCTAAATTCACTAGATTGTAAGCTCCCAGAGGGCAGGGATTATTTTCACTTGTGTCTTTATATCCCTAGCACCTAGCACAGTCCATAGTACACATTAGGCACTTAGTAAATATCTGATTCTTGACTGATTAATTTGTACATAATTTTAATTTATTTATCTGGATACATGTCACTTCTCTCCCATAGAATGTAAACCCTTTGAGGGCAAGGACTGTTTCACTTCTTTTTAATACCCAGAAATCATGTATTTGAGTATTCCCATTGCTTACAGGAGAGCCTGGCACGTAGTTGTTGTTGAGTCATTTCGGTCATGTCTGATTCTTTGTGACCCCATTTGGGTTTTTCTTAGCAAAGATACGGGGAGTGGTTTGCCATTTTCTTCTCCAGCTCATTTTACAGATGAGGAAACTGAGGCAAACAGGGTCAAGTGATTCACCCAAGGTCACAAAGCTAGTAAGTATCTGAGGTCACATTCGAACTCAGGTCCTCTTGACTCTAGGACCAGTACTCTATTCACTGTGCCACCTGGCACATAGTAGGCATTTAATAAATGCTTGCTGATTCAAATATGTAGATAGGTCCCTATGAGTACAAATAATGAGTCCCATGAAGTGGTTGAATTATTTGGATTCACACTTCATATTCCTACTGGACTGGAACCAATTACTATATTTCACACAATTGCAACTTCAAATAGTGAGAATTTGAATACATGCAACTATTTTATGAGCTTTTTTATTCACTCTAATCAGGACCTAGCTATACTGAAATTCCTCAAGAAAGGTGAAAGATATGGGGAAAATAATTATACTTTATTGATCTAAAATACAAATTCCTGCTTCACAATCTTTAATTTACTCAGCCTTCAGAAGAAGGCAAGCATTGCTTGTCAGTCAGGGAATGGGTCAATAAATACTTAATAAGTGCCGACTAGGCACTGAAAATTGTCAACCATTCAACAAATATCTATTAAGCACCTACTGTTTCTATAGTAATGTACTGAATACTAGAAACATAACCAAAACATGAAACATCTATAGGAAGTCTTGGAAAGAAAACTATATTCTCAAACACTATGACAATGAAAATGGAAATAAATTAAAAAAAAAAAACCCTGGAATTAAAAAAAATTCCTAAGTATAATCACCCTACCTCCATTCCCCCGAAAGCTGAGAAAATACATCTCCCTCCTTTCTTTGCAGAGATAGGGGACCATGAGTGTGAAGCAGTGTACACAGGGGAACTCCATTAATGTGTTGGTTAATTTCCCTAAATTGACTTTTTTTTCTTCTTTCTTTTTAATTCTTTATCACAAGAGATGGTTTTCTGAGTGGAAGAATTCAATCCTAAAATCTACCAAGGTCATGGAGGAGTGGATAGAGCTTTAAACTTGGAATCAGGAAGACTTGAGTTCAAATCCCACTCTAAATATTCTTACCAACTGCAGAGCAATTTTGCTTAATATCTCAGTATCTTGATTCATCAACTATAAAATAGAGTTCAGTGGACTCCAAGGACCATTCCAGCTCTGTATCTAATTTTAGGAAGATGATGCAAAACCAAATGATATCAAATCTTTCAATTTTTTTTAAATTAAAGAGCATATAGTCCATGACGTCAATAAGGAGGGTTGAGTGCTCTATTTTTGGAGGAGGTGGGAGTGGAGGGATGGACACTACATACACGAAGATAAGTGTAATTCAGGGTAGGCAGAGATGGAGGCAAAGGTGATAACCAGACAAGGTAATATAGTGAGAATCTGAGGAAGGAAAAGGACACTGTAGGCATGTCCTACATGAAGAAAACCGGAAAGACTGAAAAATGGCTCTGTCCATGCTGTGTTTTTCCAACAGGAGGGTAGAAATTCAGGACCAGGCACCCATGAGTGCTTGATTGTGGATATAAACATTCCAGGCTGCATCAGCAAAGCTGCTGAAAGTCGGTCATCAACCTCTCGAGTGGGAGGCCGAGCTGACAAAGCATGTTCTAAGCCTGTGTCTGTGTTACTCGGAGACTTCCTAAGCAGCTAAAAATATCCAGCCGTCTGAGCAGCCTGAGGCAAAGAGTAGCCCTTGTTCTTGTCTCTGTCTCTCTTTTCCCAGGGAGAAAAAGAGCCAATAAAGAGGCGGTGTGGAGGAGCAGAGAAAGTGCTGAAGGTTCATGGAACACCAGGTTCGAGGAACACCAGGTTCGAATCCTGACATTGTTAGGTGACCTTGGGTATGTCGTTTCCCCCTTTGGGGTCTCAGTTTCCCTCATTGTAAAATAAAGGTTTGGGTCCTTTCAGTTCTACATCTGTGCTTCTGCTTAGAGGTAGATGTGACACATTCAGTCAACAAGCATTTATTAATAGCTTATTATATACCAGACACTGAGCTAGGCTGACAAACACAAAGAATGAAACAGTCCCTACTCTGAAAAGCCTTATATTGCCTCTCTGTGCCTCAGTTTCCTCATCCATAAAATGGGGATTAAATGAGATAACATTTGCAAAGTGCTTGAGGAACCTTAAAGAGCTATAGAGATTCTAACTATTTTATTATCGTTACTATTCTATCAGAGAGGCTTCATGAATACATATAGGAAAATGCAGGAATCAGGGGCCCTTTCCCCTCCCCTCATTCCTGGCTCCAGCTGAAGTTCGGGGATCTCTATGTGGTTGAAGGCCTGGCACTGTAAAATGACCAAGCGTCCCCTTATTGCCTGAGAAACCAGAAGAGCTGAGAGCTTAGTAGATGTGAGAAAGAAAGCAACCCCCTCACACTCTCTTCTTTTCCGCTTGGGGCTTTTTCAGCCTGTATACCAAGAGTCAGATGAGGACAGATGGCTGGCCCCATTCTGCCAGCCTCCCACACCAGCCTCCATGAGGAACATGGAGTACGTACGAGGCAGGGAAAGACACGCCCTACCCAGGCAATGCAAGCATGAGCTTTGCTCTCTGTTGCCACTTTTCGCTTTCTTGTCTGAGCAGGTGATGGAGCAGTCTGAAAGATCTGAAGGTCCTGGAGGCCTAAGGAGTGAAGTGGATGGTTGTGGCACGTGGAGAAGTGGCTGATGGGACAGATGCACACAGCGATTGGCAGCAGCTGGGCAAACGGATCAGAAGAATTGGGTTTGGAGTGGAAGGCTAGTGAGGACCCAAGTACAACTGAAAATGCCTGATCACCAGTTCCACAAACTGCATTATGTCCTGGTGAGGTTTATTTACCAGCCAATCAGCAGATACAAGTTCCATTTCTGAGTTCTCTTTTAATATGCACTTATGGATGGCCAGAGTTTAGCATTCCTTTTTTTGGTGGTGGGTGTAGGAATGAATTATGTGTCCCATACCTAATTGAGTGTCTTTATACTCCCCTCCCTCTCCTGAAGAGATACTCTAGACTGAGAGCCATAAACCTGAGGCTTAAGCAATTTTCGTAAGAGGAGGTAAGGGACTTGAAGAGCCAATGAGTGTGGGAATGGAGAGCCTGACCCCACATCATTAAAGGATAGACTACTGAGGTCTAAATCCAGTCTATCCTTCATGCCTACGTATAGAACAGGGAGTAGGAGCAGTGCCACCAGCCCCTCAAAGTCAGATGTGAAATAAATACAAGGTAAATTGGGGGGGGGGGAGAGGAAGATTCTGGAAGTTATCGGGACTCAGAGAAGCTTAATTCAGAAAGAGAACTAGATTCCTTGCCAAAAGACCTACCTTGAAATACCAGGTCTTCAGTTTACTAGCTGATCTCTGAACAAATCACCTCCCTCTTGGCCTCAGCTTTCTAATCTGTGACATGGGTACAATGAAGGCTCCATCTCCAAGGATGGTGAGGCTCCAATGGGAAAAGTGCTTTGTATATCTTGAAATTCTGTGTGAATAGTGACTATTGAGTCATGTTCTGAGTTGTTTTTCACTAGAAAGGAGAGAGGAGGGAATGGGAAAGAGACTAAGGAAATGGAAAGAACCCAAGGGAATTCCCCCAAAACCAGAGGATTTAGATCTGGAAGGGATTTTCAAGTCATTTAATCCAAATGCCTCCTTTTACAAATGAGGAAACTGAGGCCCAGTGTAGTTAGGTGACTTGTTGAAGGTCACACAGGTAACAAGTGACCAGGATATGAACCCAGGTTCTCTTGTCTCCAAACCCAGCACTCTTCATGCTAGTCTCTAGCAGCATCTCCAGATTACAACTGACCACATCAAAAGCTGGAAGGTCATGATCATCAAGCCTTCTCAGGCATCCAGCATGGTGCTAGGCACTGTGAGATCACAGAAAAAGTAAACATCGGAGTGGGGTGAGAAAAGCCCGGTTTGGATCTGAAGTCAGAGGCAGGACTTGTGAATCCCTCATCTCTGGGATTAGCTGCTGCATGTGGGATCCTGGTTGTCACTCAAACTCAAGGGGTCATCCCAAAAGTCTTAGTGAAGTGGCAAACTAGTAAAGCTTGGGATGTCCTGGTTTTCCTGTCCATTCAGGGATGGAAGGAAATCAGCAAGAAAAGAATACTCAGTTATCCCTTTGGCTTTCACCACAAATAGAAGGTAGGGCAGGGGAACTCCTTTGGCAGCCTGGTAAAAACTAGGGGCCCCTTCTGAGAATCATGTTTAAAGGCATGAAATAAAATAGATAAGATTGAATAAGTTCAGTTGAAATGTAGTTATCAAACTATATATGTATATATATATATGCATATGCATACACACACACATATATATATATATACACACATAAAATATTAAAAAAAATTCAGAGACCCCATTAACCTTTGTCAGAGGCAGGGGAATGGTCTAAATGACCTCTAGAGGTCCTTTCCCACTCTGACTTTCTGCTAAGTGGCCAGTTGGGAGGGGGAGGGAAGCCACGATGTCTCATAGCATTCCTGGAGTCCTTACCTACAAAGAGTACTTTAACGATTCCCCCAGCAGACATTGGTAAATATTATTACTACATCTACAACTCACAAGGGAATTGGGGGTTTTGCAATCTAACATGGAGGACCTTTTATTGTGTGCTGAATCACTTCGTCTTCTGCTGAATTATGAGCACCTGAGAGATAAAAAGAGAAAGAGGCTCTGGTTTACCACATTTTAATGATACCGAAATAACCGGGCCGGTCAATAGGTCTAGACTGGGACCAGGGAGAGCCCATCAGGGTCTCATGAAGTGCAGGCTGGAGAAAGCTGCCTGGCAACACCCAAGGCCAGGGATGCCACATTTGGCTCCCTGCTCACGTCTGACCCTCTAGGACTACTCTGGAGGCCAAATCCCTAACAGGTCACAATTAGTGTCTCCTTAGTGATCCTGAAATGATGGCTCAATTAAGCACCTACTGTGTTCTGGGGCTTGTGCTCAGTGCTCAGAATATAAAGACCTAAATTAAATCATCCCCACTCTCACATTCTATTGGGTGAGGCAATATGTTCACACATATGCCAATCAATAAGCTTAAAGTTTGAGCCAGGCACTTGTGCTGGAGAAGGGGAGGGGAAGCTGGGAGGAGGAGGGTATAAAAATAAAAATGAAACAGTCCCTGCCCTCTAGGAGCTTACATTCTATTGCTCAAACTTAAGTGCCTATTATGCCAAGGCAATAACCATTTATTAAATACTGACTATGCGCCGGGCACTGGGGACACAATTGTAAGTAAATCAAAGATGCTTCCTGTCCTCAGGGAGTTTACATTCTGCTGGGGAAAGACAACACAAAAGGATACTGAAAAGCTCGCAGGAAGTGCTCCAGCTGAGTGAGAATGTTAGGCAGAGAAAGAACTCCAGAGTCAGGAGCAGAGCCCAGAGAGGAAGGAAGAAGTGCTCGTGAATCACCAGCTCATTTTCCTTAAAATCAACTTCCCAGAGGAACTGAAATATCAAGGATGGAGGAATCTTCCAGGGTCATGGGGGAGGAAAAAAACCCCACCAAGTTCAGAGAGTCAGGAACAGAACCGGAAGAGGAATGAAAGAATGAATGTATTGGGGCGGCTAGGTGACTCAGTTAATAGAGCACTGGCCCTGGAGTCAGGAGGACCTGAGTTCAAATCCAGCCTCAGACACTTAATACACTTAGTAGCCGTGTGACTTTGAGCAAGTCACTTAACCCCAATTGCCCTCCAAAAAAGCAAAAAAAAAGTGAACGTGTCTGGTCTGGGAGCTTTCCTTGAGACAGCTACGTGGCCCAGTGTATAGGGGCTGGTCAGGAAAATTTGCCACTAGCTGTGGGACCCTGGGCCAGTCATTTCATTTCTGTCTGCCTCAGTTTCCTCAATTATAGAGTAGAAATAATAATAACACCTACCACTCAGGATCCAATGAGATACCTTAGCACAATATCTAACAATAGGTGATTAATAAATGCCTATTCCCTCCCCCCACTTCTTTCCTTATGATGGAGTTTTGCTGAGTGCTTGGAACATGAAGACAGAAATGTAACAATCCTGGCTCTCTCTGTGTGCACAATACTGTGCTGGGGAAACAAAACCAGAAAGGAATACAATCCCTGACTGTAAGGACCTTCTATTCTATAAAGCTCAAGGCACTCCGAAGAGACATGGATTAAGACAAGAAGGCTTCCTGACCAATGGTATCTATTTATACATATGTAGCCCGGACTTTCCTAGGCATGGACAGTTCTGGCACAGGAGCATTGATCTGCACCAATGAAGACAGTGTCCATTCCAATGGGTTTGGGGATTGGGGTCACCCTCCCCTGCCCTTGCAAAACTGAAGTTCCATGAGAGGTGGGACTATGTTTATATTTTATCTATGTATTCTCAGAACCTAGTGAGGTCCCCAGCACAAAGTAGGTACTTGAGAAATACTCCAAGATTTGGGATCCGATAGTTGATCTCACCCTGACCCCAATCCTTTCAGCTAAATGAATTTAAACTCCTATGAACCCTTTGGGATAGGCGCTATTATTCCCTCCCCCCCATTTCAAAATACAAAAACTCACATGGAGCAAGTGTCAGAAATGGTATTTTAACCCAGACTTCCTGATGTCCCCTCTAGGGTTCTAACCACTCTAACACACTGTCACAACCAATTTAATTGATGTTGGCTGAGTCGAACTGAGCCATATCCAGGAATTCTGGCACCTGGGGGATATTTGTTTTCTGGTGGGCTGTTTCTTTGTTCCCCTGATGTTGGGGAAGGAAGGAGGGAGGGAGTGTATTCTGGTGCTGGGGACAATTCCCAGTACATTGCTTCACTCTTTTCACCAGAATGAGAATTAAAGAGATGCACAGCCTGGCTGAACCCTGTCTCTGGAAAGCCCAAAGCTCTAAAGTGCCCTCTCCAAAGGACTTTTCATTTAGGGGAGTGCTTTGTTGTTACTGTTCAGTAAAGGCCAACTTTCCATGACCCCATTTGGGGTTTTCTTGGCAAAGATACCAGAGTGATTTGTCATTTCCTTCTCCAGACCATTTTGCAGATAAGGAAACTGAGGCAAACAGGGTACAGTGACTTGCCCAGGGACGCCCAACTAGTAAGTGTCTGAGGCTGGATTTGGACTCACAAAAATGATACATTAGGCTTTATTTAACTACTCTCTTTCTAAAGCAGAGTGGGGAAAGGATGCCTGAACTGTCCTCACTTCCCAGGTAGAAGGATCTGTATGTCCTCTCCAGGGAAGGGAGGCCACCAAAGGGTGGTCTCTTTGACCAGAATGTTGACTGGGGTCTATACTCTTGGCTGCCACTTGTCCGGAGGGATCCAGGAAGCTTTAGCGCCTCTCTACCTGAACCCCTCTGGGTCTGGAAAAGCAGCATGTGTCCTGAGTACTCTGTATCTTTCTGTTCCTTATCCCAGAAATAACTCACAGGGAACCTGGAATCTTCCTCAGTTACTCTGCCTTCAATAGGTCACAGGGAAGACACAATTTAATCCCTCCACCCGATTCTGAAACTTGGGTCAAAGTCCCACTGCTTTTGCCCTAGCTCATGCTTCTGACTGGAGCAAATCGAATAAGCGTCCGAGGCGAAATTCATACTCAGCTCTCTCCTCACTCCAGATCCATGGCTCTCTTCCTCAGAGCAGTCTTTTGATAGCGCAGATGGGATGAAGGCAGAGGGGACAGAGAGTCTGGCAAGGAAGCCACTGTTTCAGAGCAACTTCTTCCTGACACACCATGACTTTGGTCTGTCACCTTCCCCGACAGTGCTCTGAAACGCCAGAATGAAATGACTCACCCAAGAGGCATAATCTCTTCCTCTTTCTCTCCCCCTTCTCCCTCCCCCTCCTTATTTCCCTAGGGATTGTTTCATTCTCCATTTGTTTTCACACTGGTCCTCCTAAAGTCTCAGCTGTTCCAGGGAGAGTGAATAGGTTTTAAAATTAATAATCAATTAAAGCAAGGTTAATTGGTATGAGGCTACCCATCTATTTTGTCCGTAATTGAGGCAACCCACCCTCTGCCGGAAGCCAAGGAGTTGCCTATGAGGCCAATAAGTGATGTTTGCTCAAGGGTGACCTAAGGAAGAATGGGATTCCGGGGATGGACAGCGCACTAGTCTTCCTATGGAGGGTGAATTCTGAGGTCGGGGAAATGTGGGGGGCACAACATTGTGCTAGCCAGCTTTTTGCAGGCAACAAGAGATCTTACCTGGTAGGTTTTCCTGCGAACCAATGAAGATGAGTTCTTTCTGGAGCTGCTCCTAAGTGGCCGGCACTGTGCTAGGCACTTGGCATCCAAAGACCAAAGCCCCTGGAGGAGCTTGGACTACACCAACAAGTCTTCCCTGAGAGGCCAAGTTTCACGAGATCAGGGACTTTTGCACTTTGGATGCAGAGTGCCAGCACAGTGCCCGGTGTTTAGGAGTGGCTCAAGAAATGCTTGTGGATGTAAGATGGCTAAGGAAGAGGAACTGGTTGGTTATGTCATTGATACCAATAGTTTCTACCCATGCAGGTCAGCACTTTGCAGTCTATCAAAGAACTGCCCCAAAGCATTCACAGACAAAGAAGGCTGTGCTCAGGCAGAGCTGGTGGGTGCATCAGAGGCACAATTTGAAAAAAAGTTTGGCAGGAACAAAGGGAATTCAAAGGGAAATAGTAATAAGGTAGGTGGGGGCGCTAGGGGGCGCCATAGTGTATAGAGCGCCAGGCCTGGAGTCTGGAAGACTCATCTTCACAAGTTCAAATCCAGCCTCAGCTCCTTACTATCCCAGTGATCCTGGGTAAGTTACTTAGCCTTGATTTCCTCATTTGTAAAATGAGCTGGAGAAGGCGATGGCAAATCACTCCAGTATTTTTGCCAAGAAAACCCCAAATGGGGTCACAAAAAGTTGGACACAACTGAAAATGATTAATCAACAATAACAATTAGGGACCAGGTTGTAAAAGGCATTAAATGCCAAAGAAAAGGATTCAGATTTGATGCTAAGAGAAAGCTGAGAGTCATTGGAGGACTGGGGGAGTGACTTGGTCAGACATCTAAGTCTTAGTAAAATCACTTATTATTTTTAACCCAGAGGAAAGAGCTCCCAACTGTGTCTCTCTGTGTGAGAAAGACCTTGAGGGCATTCACAGCTGGAAGAAACCTTGTCTTTTCCATTTCAATGAATGGGATTATTGCTTTTTTATTTGCTTATAGTCTGATGTCCTTGAAACACTGTCTCATTTCTTGACCCATTATTTGTACTTGCTGCTCATTCATTTCAGGCATGTCAGACTCTTCATGACCCCATTTGGGGTTTTCTTGGCAGAGATATTGGAGGAGTTTGCCATTGCCTTCTCCAGCTCATTTTATAGATGAGGAAACTGAGGCAAACAGGGTAAAGTGACTTGCCCAGGGTCATCCAGCTAGTAAGTGTCTGAGGCTGGATTTCAACTCAGGTCTTCCTGACTGCTCTATCTACTGTGCCCCCTATCTATACTTAGCCTCTAATTTGTCAGAATTTAGAATTGCCTGTGTTTGTTGTCCCCTCCATTATTAGACTATGAGCTCTTGAGAGCACAAGAACTGTTTTATTGCCTTTCTCCATATCCTTACTTCCTAGTACAGTGCCTGGCACACAATAGGTGTCTAATAAGTGTTCATTGACTTGACTTGATTTGCCAAACATTGCTGCTTCTTCTAAGTTCACTTTTGATTATTATTTGGAGTGGGAAGTTATACTAATATAATATTCAGGCTCTGTCATAATTGTATTATTAAGGTTTCCTTGAAGTCCTAACAGGAAGCTTTCCCCAACCCCAGTTAATTCAAGTACTTTCCATGGTTAATTATTTCCTATTTATCCTGTCTATAGCATGTTTGTACACATTTGTTTGCATAAATTGTGAACTCCTTGAGGACAGACACTGTCTTTTGTCTCTTTTTGTATCTGTAGCACTTAGCAAAGTGCCTGACACATAAAAAGTACTTAACTGTTGATTGATTGATCCATACATTGAACTAACTTTAAGTTCACTCTGGCCAGAACTCTCTTTTTTCCTAGATTTTATTCTCTCAACCTGGTAGAGTACTCCAGACCATATGGGTGATGGATAGATGTCATTTGAGGATTCTTGACATAACCTAATTAATTGAGAACCGATCTATTTGGTAATATACAATATAATATAATATCCATTGATTAGAAGTTCCTTGAGGGCAGAGATGGTTCACTTTTGTCTTGGAATCCCTGGCACTTAGCACTATACCTGGCATTCAGTAGGGACTTAATAAATGCTTCTTGAAAGCAAATGCTTATTGACTGGAGATTAACTAAAAAAATTGTGACCGATGCATGTAATGAAATATTACTATTCGGTGAAAAATGATGAATAGGATGGTTACAGAGAAACATGGGAAGATTTATGGGAACAGATGCAAAGCAGAATATGCAGAACCAGAAAAAATACACACAATGACTCCAGCAGTGAAAATGGACTTAGTAGATGAAGGATCAGACCTGGAGTCAGGAAGTCCTGTGTTGGAATCCAACCTAGGAAACTTAAAAGTCCTGTGCCCCTGGACAAGTCAGTCAGGGTGTCTGAGCTGTCTCATTTGTACAAATCAGGGGTTGAATTCAATGACCTTTAAAGTCCTTTTCTACTCTAAATCTCTGATCCTATGACCCCTATGAACAACAAAAACAAAACAAAATCAAATAAAATGATGTATACTTATAATAACAAAACCTTACCTTGAAGAAGACATAGCAGAATGTGCCTACTTCTCTTCTTAGCTGAGGTGAGGGACTATTGGTGTGGACCACTGCATATGATGATGGATTTTATTAGCTTCACTAATCTTTATTTTTTTTTTGCCTTCAAGAAAAATTTTTTTTATATGGAATACTCCTTTGGGAGAGATACATTGAGAAATGTAGAGGACGTTAAAAAGTTAGGTTTGGGTTTTTTTTAATGTCAGATTTAGTCGATGTCCCCTTTCCTCCCAGTATCACCCCATTTGCCACCTAGAGACAACATGGTACAGCAGCAAGAATGCCCATCCTGAAGGGAAAGTGACTTCTGCTGAACTACTTCGTTTCTATTCCTTTGTTATACAGGATGACTCTTTAGGTGGCGGCAGGGGAGGGATGTATTGGGAGAAGAAGGCAATGTAAAAACACAAGATTATAAATATAACTTTGTAAAGAAATAGACAGTTGGGAGGAGGGGAGAAATGAATGAACATATTACTTAACTTTAGTCACTTACCATCCTTCTAAGTCTCCAGTCCCTCACCTGAGGAAAGATGTGAGGCTTAAATGGAATGATGTGGATAAAGTTCTTGATAAGCCTAGAGGGCTATAGGCATGATATCTCTTATTATTCTTGCTATCATGTGATTGATTGCAATAGTTTACTATTCCATACATGTATTGCCTACTCTGCAGAACACAGCCACCCCCCCCCCCCCCCCCCCCCTTAAGACTCACATGGTCTTTACAGGTCAAAAGCTATGGCTTTAGAGTTGAAATAGACTTTAGAGGTCATGCAGTCCAACACCTTTATTTTGTAGATGAAGACACTGAGACCTAGTGAGGGGAGGTGACTTGTCCAAGGTCACACAGGGTATGTGTCAGAGGCAGGATTTGAACCCAAGCCCTGTGATCTAGCTGGAGGTATCTAAATGGCTCAGTGGCTAGAGCGCTGGGCCTGGAGTCAGGAAGACCTGAGTTCAAATCCAGCCTCAGACATTTACCAATGTGTGACTCTGGGCAAGTCATTTAACTGCCTGCCTCAGTTTCCTCATCTGTAAAATGAGCTAGAGAAAGCAATGGCAAACCACTCCAGTATTACCAAGAAAACCTCATGGACAGTATTGATGGTCCACAAGGACACAAAGACTTAGACACACCTCTGACTCAAAACCTAGTGTACAGAGTTTCCACTGTAAGATGTTGCCTCCAGAGCCTTTGAGAAGCCAGTCACTTCCAGCCACAACAAGGTATCAGAACTTAGGCTTAGGCTGCAGCACATTAGTGATGGAGTAAATCCTTTGGGAGTTAACAAAACTCTCCTTTTCTCCCACTACCACCCCTTCTGCCAGTTAAAGCCAGAGTAGTATAGTAGAAAGAATTGTTAACACTGGAGTCAGAAGACCTGAGTTCAGATCTTGCCTCTGATGCTTACTACCTGTGTGATCTAGGACTAGTCATTTTCCCTCTATGGATCCCAGTTTCTTCATTTGCAAAATGACAGGGCTGGCCTCTATATTCTAGGGTCGAGTGAACCTCAGCTCTGGCAATGATCTCTCTTTGGCCTGATTGCTTTGTAACGGGAGCAAACATGTCAGGGCACTGGTACTACTAAGCGGCAGCCAAGGCTGGTGTGATATACCCATGCTTTTCCTTTGATAGCACTTTTTAATAGTTTGTTCAGTTGTTTTTAGTCATGTCTGACTTTTTGTAAGTCCATTTGGGGTTTTCTTGGCAAAAATAATGCTTAGTTGCTGTCTGCCTCAGTTTCCTCATCTGTAAAATGAAGATAATAAGAACACATACCATCCAGGGTTGTTGTGAGGATCAATGAGTTTCATGTATGCAAAGTGCCTTGTCAACTTTGTGTAAATGTCCTTTAAGACAGGTCTTGAAAATCAAGAACCTTCCACATTCTGCTAAGTGACTCTGGGCACATCACTTCAGTGCTCTGGGCAGCCCTCTAAGGTGCAAAGAGAGTACCAACCTGCATTGGCAGAAGGAGTTTCTTCTCATGGGAGTTCCGTATACCTATGAAATCACCAAGTCCAGTTCCCATTCATATCCTATCTGTATACATGAGAGACTAGCCCAGTAAGTAGAAAGCTGGGGTCAAATCGTGTCTCTGACCTATACTGGCGGTGTGACCCTCATTTAACATCACAGTGTTTTAGGCAACTCTCAAGATTATAAATTGTGGAAAAGGCAGTGACTTGCATTGGTGAAGGGAATTTCCTCATCTGGAAATTCCCTATAGCAATGAGATCTTAGTTCAGTTCCTAGATATCCGAGATTCTTAATTAACCTTTTTGAATATCATGAGCTCCTTTGACAATTCTGGAAAAGATATGGAGCCCTCCTCAGTATATAATGTTTCTAAGTCCATAAAGTAAAATGATATCAGGAGGAAAACCAATTATATTGAAATACAATAATCAAAATATTTTTTAAAAACAACTTTAGAGCTCCCAGGTTAAGAACACGTGACAAATGGTTATCTGTCACTTAATGCCCTTCCCAAGCTCCCCAATACCTCGCTTTTCCCATTCCAAGAATCCCTCTAAGTTCATCTTTCCCCTCTAGTCCCCATTCTCTCCCCTAGGTATGTCCTTATCAAATAGAATCCTTATGGTGCCAAAACATAGGTACCCAAAGCATCCCCCTGAGGAAGGAGGGAGGGAGCTACAGCCTGGGGCTGTATCCTCTGGCCGGCCAAGCCTGAGCTCCATCTACTAGCCCATTGTCCACAGGAATCCCTAGCTCAGAGAGGAAAGGAATGGGCCAATAAGAAGGAGAGATGTTGCCTCTCTGAGCCTGCTTCTGGGTTACTTCTGAGCGATCGCCCCACGCCCAGGGCACAGTGCAGAAGGCAAATGAATAAATACCCTTGGAGCCATCCTGAGAAGGGAATGAGGCTGGACTTGAGAGATTTGCAGGAGCCTTAGAAAGTGCTGATCTTAGAACCTTCTCTCCTTCGCCCCCCGCCCCCCCCCTCGCTCCTCATTGCACCAAACCAACAGAAATAGCAGCATCCTCTCTTTGTGTCTGCGCGCGCGCGTCTCTGCCGTGTCCCCTTGCTGTCTGGTTTGCCACGATTTCTCGAGGTCCTATTTTTAAATCTCCTATTAGTAAAAAAAAAGGGGGGGGCATCTCGGATGTGCCCTTCACCCCACCCCCCAAAAGACCCTGCCCAGCTCCTCCAAATCTGAAAACGAAGAACAATTTGTTCCAATCTGCCCCTGCTCGTTATTAGAAGGGGGCTCAGCTGTCACTTTCTTAATGGGCTTTATGCAAAGCACTTCCTAGGAGGCCGTGTGCAGTGCCGAGGCCCCCCTTCCCCAGGCCTGTGAATAGGACTTGAAATAAATGGGGTTAATCTATACGATCCAGAGAATGGCGTGCCAGAGGACTCGTAAAAGCAATCGAGTGAAAGATTGAAAAATCTTAATGCTCCAATATGCACACGGGGTGAATCTGGCCCTCATTAGTGATTAGGAGACACTCTGAAGAAGCCTGGCGGAGCAGGCTTTAATGAGTCGTGAAGTGTGTACACAATGGATAGGGAATCAATTAACAGGGTGGGAAGGGGACAGAGTTTTCGGGATTCCTCCAGCAAGCCGGGAGTGGCGGGAGACCGGGGTGGAAGGAGATGGGAGAGATGGGGAGGGAAGGGGGGCAGATGGGGAAGGGCGCGGGGTCCAGGGTCAAAGAAGCATGTGGGGGAAAAGAGAATTTGCCCTTGTACTGGAAAACCGAAAGCATGGGGAGGTCGGTGGTGTCCAAATGGCCCCTTAGAATATAGGGTACCGATGTGAGGAGGATCTTTAACCTAAAGGCAATGAGGAAAGGAGCTTTAGAACTTATGATGCTGGGAGAGACTAAAGAAAATGACTATCAGGGCTGGGAGGGGTCTCAGAGCAGGGGATGGCAGGGCTGGAAGGGGCCTCAGAACAGGGGATGGCAGGGCTGGGAGGGGCCTCAGAACAGGGGATGGCAGGGCTGGGAGGGGCCTCAGAACAGGGGATGGCAGGGCTGAGAGGGGCCTCAGAACAGGGGGTGTCAGGGCTGGGAGGGGCCTTGGAGACCCTCTGGGAAAAGTGTTCCTCCACTTGGTGAGGGAGGAGGGCCTTAGGGCCACCTCCTGCCCCATCACTTTATTCTGTAGGCCTGGATCTTTGGCCCTTTCATTCCTTCTTTTTTCATTCCAGATGCAGGGAGTGGTGCCTCCCATCTGGCCTAGGAGCACCCCGGATTCTGGAGTCCAGGAATGCAGGCTGGATTTTGCAATCAGCCCCACAGAGATGCTCTGAGGCAGAGAGGTCTGGAACTAGGAGCCGAGCAGACACATACCCCTTCCCCCCAGCTTTGGACTTGAACTTGATGGGACTATTGCTTTGTAGAAACTGAGTTAAACTTCCAGCCTAATCCTCTTCCCCTCCCGTAGCTCCCCAGACAGCAGGTGGTATTGGGAGGATTGTGCTGGGGGAAATGCTTTTATATCTTCTAAGTAAATTCCCTTTTGTAAAAACTAAGCCCATAAGGAATGGCTTAATGGAGATTCAGGACTAGTCACTAGGCCCATAAAAATGAGGGTAGTACAACTGGTGGGGGGAGGAAGGGACCTAGGTCTTGGCAGAGAAAAGAGAATCCTCAACCCCCTCAAGGTATCAGAGAACCCATTTTGGTGGGAGAGGGGAAGGCATAAAATGCAATAGACCTGGTCCTAAGACAGTGGGGACAGATTCCAAACATGTTACCTAGATGAGGGAATTGAAATGAGCCAGAGAAGAAAAGGGCAACGCTCCAGCATCTCTGCCAAGAGAACCCCAAAGTCACGCATGGAGTCAGGCACTCTTGAACAACAGGAAAAACAAAAAACCTATACAGGGAAAATGACTTACCCAAAATCACCCAGCAAGCTCGCACCAACCTCACACTTGAATACAAGTCCCTAGCCTCTTTCTGTTCCACGCCCACTACCTTTCTTCCCACTTAGCTGTTCTCAGGAGAGAACTCTATGTATTCCATAGGTGTGGGCAGCAAATACTAGATTGGACTTAGGGCTTGACTCAAAGGAGTTTCTAACAAGGGAAGCACTTTCTTCTTTCTGGCTTCTTGGAAAATGTTCTCCAGGAGTCAAACTATTTTCCACATCAAAGGAAAACCCGTTTATCTCTTTGGGTGATGGAGATCATTTTAACAGATCGACTTCAGTGAAGAAAACAGCCCCCTACCTCACCCCCCATGTCTAAACCTGAGCCCTGTCTCTTGGCACCTGGGTGACCTTGGACAAGTCACTGACCCTCAGTTTCCTCATCTGTAAAAAGACCCATGTCTTTCCCAAATGAGGACAGTCGGGGGGCACTGCGCAAGCACCAGGGACACCTTTCTCTAAAAGTCCTAACTAGTTCTCCCATGAAGGGTGTTCATTCCACTGTCCAGTTTCTACAGTGTGAATGTAAACCAGGTGGCCCTGGAGAGTTCCACAAATATTTGCACTTTGGTTAATATTAATGCATGTTAGTATTTACTTACATTTCCATTATACTTCCCAGGGTTCCAAGTGGCTGAAATGAGTTAGTTGCAGGCAGGCTTGATAAGAATAGTGGCTCAGGTTTATTGCTTGGAGATCGATGGGTTGCCAATGCCAGGATGCAGAGCAGGCCCCACAAGATGAGGATGGGATAGAAGCTCTCATTTTGCTGGCCATTTTCAGTGGGACATAGGATAAGGATAGGGGGTAGATCTGTGATTTAACTGAGAATAGGGAACCAGCTCGAGGGAAAAAAAACTCCCTCTGCTAATGCACACGGGCACCTTCTCTATAATTTATAGGCTTAAAATTTTCCTAGAGCACAGAGAAGCTAAGCAAGTTGCCTGTGATCACACAGCCAGGATGTATCTGAAGTGGGCTTTGAACCCAGGTCTAGCCTCGTTCCAAGGCCAGTCTGTACTCACTATGCCATGACTGGCTCTGTAACATGACCTTTCACTAAAGTCCTTCCTTGATGCTCACCACGGGATGGAGGGAAGTGAATTCTCAAAGGCGAAAGTAGCAGAGTACAAGCTATGACACCAGGTACCAAGTGGGAAGGGCTTCGAGTAACATCTTGAGGATGGACTATGTGTCTGTCATTCGAGGACCAGCTGGGGTAGGCTCATGACTTCATACCTAACTATGGGATTCACTTCAATTCAGCAGTACCTGGTATACGCAAAGCACTTTGCTAAGGTAGAACTGATTATACACCTCCCATCCCCCCACCCCCAAAATGAAAACAGTCAGTCCCTACCCTTGAAGGGCTTATAATCTCCTGGGGGAGGGGAAGACACATGCATACAAGAATACTAAGCATATACAAATTTACAAGGATTACAAGTTACAAAGTAACAACAATGATAATGATAATAATAGCTAGAATTTTTTGGTAGGACCTACTATGTGCCAGGAACTGTGTTAAGTGCTTTACAAATGTTCTCTTATTTTATCCTTCACAACAACCCTGGGAGGTAGGCGCTTTTATCATCCCCATTTGACAGATGAGGAACATGTGGCCGACCAATAGTTAGGAAGTGTTCCAGGTGGGATTTGTATTCAGGTCTTTCTGACTCCAGACCCAGTGCTCTCTGCACAACTAAACAACCTAGGACAGGTCTCCTGGAGGAGGGGATACCTTGATCATAACTGCAAATAAATAAAGAAAATGTGGACAGCCCATGAAATGGTTTTGCCCTCCCTTCAGGCAAAAAAATGTGATAAGGAATATAAAAGTAGAGTTGTTAGGAAAATCCAAAGTATGTAGCTTTGCTTTTACAGAATAGATAAGTTATGGGGTGATGACAAAAGATTTCTTTAAATAGCAAGCTTTGCCTGTACACAGAAATGCTTATTTACAGATTTTTTTTTTCTTAGAGCAACTGGTGGGGGGTGGGAGGAAGATACAGAGAAACTTAGTACAAACAGCCATTAGGAAAGGACCATGATCTGACATGGAGAATTAGCAGATCTAAAATCCTAATGTGATTTGCTGGGAAAATCAAATTTGACTGACAAACATTTGGTATGCCTGCAACTTTTCAGGAACATTTCTATCATTATTATCCATTATTTTTACAATTGTATTATTATTGTTATAGGATCCTATATACTATACTTATTATTAATAGTGATAGAATTATGAATGGATGATTTTTTCTCCCAAACCAAACAGCTTTATTAAAGTTCACCTTCGAAATAAAAATCATCATATCTCAGAAAACACAAAAGCAATGCCAACTTGGAAGTGAAGGCCGAGTGGAACACTGATCATTAGACTGTAAGCGCCATGAGGGTAGGCACTGTCTTTTTCCTCTGTTTTGTATCCTTAGCATTTAGCATAGTGCGTGGAAATAGTAGGCACTTAAATGTTTGTCGGTTGATTGATAAATAAACATAAAGACAATGAGTTCTTCTTACCATTTCTTACTATTTCCTCTTTCTGAGGCTGGGATTTCCCATGTACAAGACCCCTTTTCCTTACTGGGAATTTTCTATTTCATTTAAGGGAGTAAAAGGCAACAAGGTCAATGGGGTGAACTTCAGTGTTGAATTAAAAGTAACCAGCCCTCAGGATACCCTCCCATATGATACAAATGTTGAATCAAAGGTGTGGTTATTGTCATGAATGAATTAGGTGGGCCAAGAGGTACTTTAAAAAAAAGAGATAATAATAATAATAGTAATAATAGTTAAATTATTCTAGCACCTTCTGTGTGGTCAGCCCTGTGCTAAGCACCTTACAGAGATCTCATTTGATCCTAACAACCCTAGGAGACAGGTGCTATTACTAATTCCCATTTTACAAATGGTCAAGTGGGTGATACAGTAGTAGTTGAGTCTGGAGTTAGGAAGACTTATCTTCCTGAGTCCAAATCCAGTCTCTGTCACTTAATAGATAGGTGACCCTGAATAAATCACTTCACCTTGTTTGTCTCCATTTCCTCATCTGTCAAATGAGCTGGAGAAAGAAATGGCAAATCACTCCAGTATCTTTGCCAAGAAAACCCCAAATGGGGTCAAGAAGACATGGACAGGACTGAAAATGACAACAACAAAAAAGCTTTACAAATGGGGAAATTGAGGCAGATTCTACACACATGGAAAAAGGATCCCTTGGTGCTATCAATGCTCCTGATGAGGATCTGGGAGCCTGACCTTTTTGGCTTCCAGGTGCAGCACACCTATGCTCACCAGGTAGGTACAAGATGACAGGCACCAGCCATGAAGCCAGGTATAATTCCAAATGACTTCTTTGCTTTATTATAGCAAAATTGGACACTTTTCACCCATTATAGTCAAAGGCTTTATATTGCTTTATATCAGAGGTACTCTCAATCACACAATAGAGTGCTGACCAGTAGAGGCCAATCATAAAAAATAACTTCATCTCTAAACCTAAATTAGGTGAAATACAAGGTGAAATCAGTGATACAAAAATCTGAAGAGGACTTTGAAGACCTTGAGGCTAACAAAAGTCTACTTAATTCAAAGTCCAAAAATTATACTTAACGATGAAACAAGTGACAAAACCAACCAGGGAGTCTCAAATGGTTTTGAAAAAGAAATGGGCATGCTTAGACTGAAATCCACAATGCCTCATTTGAGTCTGATGGCATGAATCCAACCAGGACATCAATTACTCCAAAACAAATAGATCACAGAGGGTCATAGATCCAAAGCCAGAAGTGTCCATAGAGGCCAGCTCATAAAATCACCTCCCTTTACAGATGAGGAAACTGAGGCTGAGGGAGATGAAATGACATTCTCACCCAGGGAGAGGGGAAGGTCTGGGATTTGAAGTCAGGTCCTCTTATTCCAAATACAGCACACTTTCTCCTGTATGCGATTTTTAAAAGTGGATTTGTATTAGAACCATAACAAATAGATGCTATTTATAATTAATATAACATAATAAATATAGTATAATATATAATTAATATACTTGATATAATTAATATAATCCAATACAATACAATATGGCATGATATGATATAATACAACATAATATATAATTGATATTTATAATAGATTCCACTATATGTGACAGCTGTTGCTATGGAAAGAGGCATAAGAATAATGGTGAGCATTCTTAAGGAATGCCCCTCAAGACAAATGTCAAACACCACAAGAGCAGAAATGATTTAAGTTTTCGGAGAATTGTGGAGTCACTGGAAAAATTACATCAATGGTTAATTGATACTCTGATCGAGACAATGAACCAAGACAATTCCAAAGGACTCATGATGAAAAATTCCATCCACCTCCAGAGAGAGAATGGATGAACCCTGAGTACAGATTGAAGCATACTTTTTAAACTTCATTTTTATTGGTGTGTGTGTCTTCTTTTGCTTTTTCTTTTGGTTAACATGGAAGTATGTTTTGAAGACTTCACATATATAATCAATATCATATCGTTTGCCTTTTCAAGGGGTAGGGCAGGGGCAGGACAGAATTTGGAACTCAAAATTTTAAAAAATGAATGATAATTTTTTCATGAATTTTAATATTTTATAAAATAAAAATAAAATAAAAACATTCAAAAAAGAAAAATAGCTGAGAGAGAGAAGAGAACTTGCCACACTTACTAGCTATGTGACCTTGGGCAAGTCACTTAACCCCAATTGCCTTGTCTTCCTCCCTCAAAAAAATTAATGTTAAAATTTTTACATGTAATTTAATATTGGATGAAACAAATTAAAATTAAAATAAAAACAAAAAATCAAATAATACATATTCAAAAGAGAAAAAAATAACTGAGGGGCAGGAGACAATTTGGAAATAAAAAATTTTCTTAATGAATTGTAAATTTTTTTACATTTAATTTAATACTTGATGAGATAAACAAAAATTAAATTAATTAAAAATAAAATATATTCAAAAAGAGAAAACTAAGTTTCACCAGTGCCAGACCACATGAAAACTTCATAAAACCCAACTAAAGGTAACCCTCCCAAAATACAGAAAGAGATCTGGAGAGCAAAAGCCTATTAGAAATTCTAAGTTCCTTAATCAGTGATTTAAAGCAAAAATTGAAGGTTAAGGTGAAATAAGGATCCAAAATAAGATGAAAAACAAAAGAATTCAACATAAACCAAAAACTTATTTCCAAGGCTTGAGAAGTAAAGAAATCAGTGCTTAAGAAAGAACTGCCAAAAAAGGGAGATATAGAAAATTTCTGGTTCTGGTCCCAAGAAATCCAGCACAATGAAAATGCAATTTGGGTTAAATGAGAAACAGACCATTAAATTCATGTATGCCAGCAATTTAATGAGCAACTCAACAGTTATGTCAAGGTAAACAACAGAAACTCTGACCTCTCTACAAAACCATATGACAATAGGTCTAGATAAGGTACATAATTATAATATTTAAACAGTTCGCAGGGACACCTGAATTACTGGTGAAGAACTCTACTAGATGCAGCTAGAGGGGCAGTAGATATAGCCCTGAGAATGGAGTCAGGAAGATCTGAGTTCAAATGAAGCCTCAGATACTTGCTAGACTTTAACCACTGCCTGCCTCTGTTTTCTCATCTGTAAAATGGGAATAATACTAGTATTCACTATTAGAGTTGTTGTGAGGATAATATTTGTAGAGCTCTGAGCATGCCTAGCAAAAAGTAGGCATTTAATAAATGCTTGTGTCCTTCCTTCCTGCCAGCTGGCTCTCAGGTATTAGCCTGCTCCCATCTTTCTTGATATGTGACATGATTAGGTGGCTCTGTGGGTAAGAGTGCTAGACTTGGAATCTAGAAGACCAGTGTTCAAATCTTGCCGGAGACACTTACTAACTACATGACCCTGAATGAGTCACTTGACTTTTCTCAACCTTTATCCCCTCATCTATAAAATGAGGATGATTATAGTACTTGCCTCCCAAAGTTGTTGTGATAATCAAATAAGACAATATTTGTAAAATGCTTTGTAAACTCTGTAGTGCCATGAAAAAGCAAGATAATGGAATAATAAATTTTAGTTTCAATACTATTGTTACTAATATTTAGTATCAATACTATTATTACTAATATTATTACTAGTACCAGAGGATGAGAACACTAGCAACTCTTCCAAATACAGATCAATTACATGTTTATCTATTTTGTAAAAGCATTCACAGCTCATATCACTAAAAAAATCTATAAATTTTTATAATAAAACAATATATTAGGGGCGGCCAGGTGGCTCAGCGAGTAAGAGCACCGGCTCCAGTGTCGGGATGACCTGGGGATCAAATCTGGGCTCAGACACTTAGTACCACACCCAGAAATAACTGGCCGTGTAACCTTAAGCAAGTTACTTAACCCCGATTGCTCTAAAAAAATAAAATGAAAAATAAAGCAACATATTGGCTATGGAACAAAACGATTGTGTCAGAAAGTCCCAAGGGTTGGAAAGAACAATTTATTGTCAAATAGGCAATGATTGAACAAGTTTCCCCAAAGCACCATAATATGCATATTACCTTTGTTTATTATCATAAAGCCTTTGACTCAGTTTTGCTCAACAGATAGAGCTCTGAACTTAGAGTCAGGAAGACCTGTGTTCAGATCTGGCCTCAGGCACTTAATAACAGGCAAGCCACATAATATATGTCAGCCACAGTTTCCTCATCTATAAAATGGGCATAATAATATCACCTACCTCATTGAGCATGAGAATCTAGTAAGATAATATTTGTAAAGCACTTTGCAAACCTTAAATCCCTATACAAATGGTAGCTATCATTATTACTGGCTATTCTTTTGAAATAATTTCCTATTAATATATTATAAATGCATAAAATAGACCAATTTTAGTGAGGACAAAAAAGTATTTTATGTTCATGTGGAAAATTGTTCAATATGGATGTTTTCAATATATACATTTTAATTATATAAAACATGCCCCAAAGCTGGAAAAGGTAATTAACAGCGACAAGGGTCTGGGTAAGGGCAAAACAGTAGGTAGGGTAGAGTGTAAATACATCACTTTAAATACATATCACTAATGTTGATTCCATTCCTTCTTCTTCATGATGTATGTCTTTGTAAAAAAAAAAAAGAGAGAGAGAGAGAAGAGTAGAAAAGGAGGAAAAAGTATAAGAGGATATGATGAAGAGAAATGGAAAGTTAACAATCATAACTGTGAATGTTAATTAAATGAACTCACCCATGAAATGGAAGACGATAACAGAAATAAAATAAGGGTTTTTTTTTGTTTTATTTTGTAATAAATACACTTGTATGGTTTATCCTTTGTTTTCGAAGAAGACCAGGACATCAGGAAGATGATGCCCTGACTTGCAAGTAAATTGGATTAAATGAGGGAGGGCTGTGCAATGTTACCTGCCTCACTTTCTCCTCCAGAGTCATCTGGGTCCAGTGACCAGATATAGATCAGGACAACACAACCCAGGATGTAGTGGGAGGCCTTAGCCTTTCCAAGTTAAGGTCTTTCCAAATTCTCACTTTGACTGAGGCAACTCCCATTCAGTGATTAGGGCTGTTTAAGAATCGAGCCAAGGAATGGTCCCTTTAATAATAATTAAAAAAAAATAAAATTGGGAGGGGAAGACCTTCAAGGTTATGATCCAAAGAGAAACAGTTACTATTTACAATCATTCTGAGCCATCAGAGGCCCAAATAATAACCATTAAATGGTGCTTGGGTGGGGACCTATTATTGGCCTATCAATGAGAACCAGACTGAATTGGGTTTAAGGTATGGTCTTTAAGAAGGAAATCTAGCCAGTAAACCCCAAGATATCTAGGTAGGTTTCAGCCTTCAAAATTTACCTTCATTTGGGCAAATCACCTTCAAATAAGGGCATGATACTCCATGTGGAGAAAGGGGAGGGGAAGGGAATAGCAGTACCCCCCACCCTGTCCTGATTCCAGCCCTGTACTTACAACCATTATTCCTAGAAACAACCCCTGTTGAGGTGTGTGACCTGATAAACTGCTTCTATGGGTGCTGGAGTACCTTCCTTCTCAGCAAATATATGTACTAAAGACCCAGAAAGTAAAATTCTTGCCACAAAAGTCTGTGGCACTGTCAAATGGTTCAAATTCATAAATGAATATATTTATTGGTAAAAGTACATTAAAATAATCTAATTTGCTGTTGTATCCTAAGGACCATGGGACCTTTTCATCTGAATTGCAAATGAAACTTCCTATATTTTGCCTTTTCCCATCAGGACATGAGTTTTTGGTTCAGCAACTGTCTTGTCTATTTGTATTCCTAAAGCTTAGAACAGTGCTTATACATATTAATTGCATTTTGATTAATTTGAATAATATATATCTGGGTGTTGCTGAATGGAAACAAAAAGGAACATGCATCTTTTCAAGTTGTTCATGGCACCTTTATAAAAAATGATTATATTCTAGGACAAAAACCCCTTATAAATGAATGTAAGAATGCATAAATATTCAACAGACCCATACATGATCATTTTCCAATAAGATTATACTCAATAAAGGGCCTTTAAGAAAAGACTCAAACTTAAAAGGAGACTAAATAACTCAATCTTAAAGAATTAATGGGTCATACCCAGCAATACCACTTCTAGGTCTGTGCCCCAAGGAAATCAAAGGACAAAGGACTCATATGCATGAAAATAATTATAGTAGTTTTTGTGGTGGCAAACAAATTGGTAATTGAAGCATGTCCATCTATTATGGAATGACTGAACAAGCTGTGGCATATGAATGTAATGGAATACTATTGTGCTATGAGAAATGATGAAGGTTTCAGAAAAACCTAGGAAGACTTATATGAGCTGATGCAAAATGAAGTTAGCAGAAGCTGGAGAACAGTCTACACAGTAATCACGATTGTAAAGATAATTAATTGTGAAAAGCATAGTAACTCTGACCAATACAATGATCTATGACAACTCCAAAGGCCGCATGATGTAAAATGCTATCCACCTTCAGATAGAGAATTGATGGACTCAGAATCCAAATTGAAGCATATATTTTCCTGTATTTTTCTTGCTTCCTCTCTCCTCCCCAGAATATGGCTAACATAGAAATATGTTTTACACACGATGTCATATATACACAATGGGTTTTGTATTTCTTGTCTTCTCAATGGATGGGGGAGGGGTGGTGAAAGAGAGAGAATTTGGAAATGAAAATTTAAAAAGTTAAAAAAAAGAACTAGTGGGTCAAAGAACAAATCACAGAAACAACAGATAAATCCATCAAAGAAGATGCCAATGAGACAATACATCAAAACTTTTGGAATGCAATCAAAGAAGTTCTTAAGAGAAAATTTATATTGGTTCTTACTTTGATAAACAAAAGAGAGAAAGAACAGATAAATGAATTGGGCCATGCAATTTTTAAAAACCTAGGAAAGTAACCAAAAACCATGAGCAAAACACAAAAATATAAATTTTGAAAATCAAAAGGGGGACTAGCAAAATTGAAAGAATAAGGTTAGGAGTTGGTTTAAAAAAACATCAAAATTGATAAACCATTAATTAATCTGATTAAAAATGAGCAAAATTAAATTTCCAATGTTGAAATTGAAAAAGGAAAATTTATAAACAATGAAGAGAGAACAAAGGTAATTATTTTGCCTAATCATATCTCAATAAAATTTGTGACTTAGATGAAATGAATAAGTATTTACAAAAATAAAACACTCAAATTAACAGAATAAAAAATGAAGAATTTAAATAATCCAATGTTCCAAAACAAACCATTTAAATTCCAAGGGGAAAAAAAACCTAGTACCAGATGAATTTACAATAAATCTTAATATTCAGAGAACAATTAATTCTACTATTACATAATTCTAAGTCATTCTAATATTACATTTCTTACAGAATAGAAAAAATAAAGAGATACTGACAAATTCATCCTTTGATAAAAAAAATATGGCCTTGATACATAAACTAAGAAAAAAATAATTTGGAGGAAAAGAATTTTAGATTTATACCCTGAATTAATATATGCAGAAATACTGAAAAAATATTGGAGGGTTTTTCAATAAGATCAGAGGCAAAGTAAGGATGTCTGTCATCACCACTATTATTTGAAAGAGCATAGCAATAAAACAAAATGAACTTCTAGTATGTATATATGGCTTCCTTAAAGTTACATGAAAACTGGACTCTAAACATACCGTGTGTCTTCCTGACTCCATGCTTTTGTTGAAAATGACTCCTATTCCCAGAATGCTGCCCTCCTTTGCCTGTTCCATTCCTACCCATTCTTTAAAAATTCAAATATCACCTCCTCCAGGAAGCCTTCCCTGATTCCCTCTAGTCAATAACAACATTTCCCCGCTACAATGTCCAAAGGAGAGCAACCTGGAAGTTGAAGGCCCTTGCGATCATGCCACAAGGGGGCCAGTTGAAGGAAGTAAGCATGTTTAGCCTGGAAAAGAGAAAACTTAGTGGGGACATAATAGCAATTCTCAAATATGTGAAGGAGTGTCACTTGGCAGTGGAAAATACGTGACCCCAGTTAACAGAACAATCCATGATGGAAGGAAGTTATCAGAGACAGAATTTAAACCCAGACAGATATCCTTACTCCAAGGCAAGCCTTCTTATTAGCTCTCTGTGTCTTTCTGTCTCTCCTCCTCTCCTTCCCCATGCCCTAGTCTGTCTGTCTGTCTGTCTGTCTCCCAGTCTCCCTTCCCACCCCCTCACCCCAGTCTGTCTGTCTCTGTCACTCTTTCTCTGTTTCTGCCTCTCTCCCTCCATGTATTCAGATCCCCCTCTCATTTTACAGATAAGTAAACTAAGGCCCAAGGAGGCTAAGAGGTCACATAGGTCACAAAAAGCAGGGCCCAGAGAGAGAGAGAGGTAGAAACCCAAAGATTACCATAGCTACAGACATCCATCAAGGCCAAGTTCTCCTGAAGCTTTGCTGCATTGGCCACAGAGCTCACAGAAATCCTTATGCACCAGCCTCATCAATCAGAGAAAGGGGAAAAAAATTCCTCCAAACGGGTCTGTTTTACTTTTATTGAACATGAGTGAGAAAGGACCAAAACATGCATCCAAATGAGATGTTTTTACTCAGCAGACATTTTGAAATGGTCAGGAGCCCATTAAATTAGGAGATTTAAAACGCATCAGGCAGAATCACTTACCTCATACAAATAATAACAGAAAGAGGGGGAAAAACCTGCCCTAAATGACATTCATCACTTTCTTTTAAAATGTCAAAGGGAGAATTGGAGGCCGATAGCCCAGTAACATTTTTGCTTCTGCTTGTCAGCAGCTCATTTAATCAATGGGAACATTCATTCTAATAATGTTCCTGACTCCATCTAATTTCCATTACATCATCGTTTTTGTTTGATAAAAATGAACCTTGAGAATTTTCCCCAAGATATATATTAGGGTCTGTCCCTCACTCACAGTCACTCACCTACCCTTTCCCTCCCCTATGGACACTTTTGATTTTTTCTATGAACCTACTAAGCTGTGGCCATCCCCCTTCCTGGATACTAGACACCTCTGTTGTCTCTGGGTCTCTCCTCCCTTCCTCTGTCTGGGCAAAGTGTTCTCTCCAGTGCAAAGCTCCAAGCCTGTCTCCTAATTGGGGGTGTGAAAGGTTCAGAGTCCAAGACTCAGCCCAGCTGACACAATGGAAAAAGGCTTTGTTCCCTTTCTCAGGGAGCCAAGCTGTCTTCAGGAATTTTTTATTCAGGATAACCCCAAGGTACTATGTTTTTCTAACACAATGCTGTCATATCTATCTGGGAGGTAGAAGTGAGCCTACCACCATCTTGGATAATATCTCTACTTACTGCTTTATAAAAGACTCTGAGAAAGAAATATTCCTGTCAAGCTAATGTCTGTTCTGCAAGACCTGAGGTTTATGTCAAATAGTGGAGCTCAGGTCCCAAGCTAGGTCTCAGTTTGTACTTTAACATTCACACTTTCCTTCCCTTGGATTGTCCAGTAAGTCAAGGAGGCTGGTATTCAGAGCTGTAACTAGGGTAAGGTGACTGGAGTATTGTCACAAGGTGTCAAAATGTAGAGGGTGCTGATGATACTTGCATTCCTCCAGCAGGTACCTAAAACTAAGCTTAGTATCTACTTAACAACAATAATTAGTTAAAATAGAAAGCAACCAAATGGTATGCTTCCTCTCCCCTGTCCTCCAGGTGGCAGGGTCCTCAATAGCAGGCCACTTGTGTTCTTGGCTCTATAGCACCAAGATGGAGAGTTCTGGGGTTTTCGTCCCTCCTCCATGGGATGGTATCTTGGGGCTTTGTGTCCTGAGATTTTCACGTTCTCTTGCACTCCAAATCAGTCTGTCTTAAAAGTTGATTTGAAGATGCATTTTGTGCTCCCCAATAAGCCTTTGCTGGTATTTATCTGAAGCATCAGAATAACTGCTGATATCCCAGCAATATGTTCCAATGCCGCAACTTCCAAACTGTGACCAAAATAACAACACATTTCTCTAGATAGCAGAACTGTGATTAGGGTGGGGTGATCAGGGCTTTGCCCTAGGGTGGGAATTTAAGAGCACTTCTACTCCTAAAAAAAGAAGGCAGCAGCTGCAGCAGTGATCAGACCATGTGATAGAATTGTGAGAGGGAAGCTGGGGTCCCTGACCCCAGAAAGCTGCCCTCTCAGGGATGGCAGAAACCCTTGACAGCCTGGACTCTTGAATGACAGAACAGGATAGGGAGGGAGGAGTGGGGAGGGAGAAGGAGGAAAGGAGAGCAATGACTGTGTGGACTGAACCCCACACTCCTCTCCACCCCACCATAAACTGGGGCAGATTCAATCCCTTGTTATGGTGCTTGCCCCAGGAAACAAAAATTATGAGTTTTGACTTGACAAATAAAGGCTATGCTTTTCTTCAAAATTTAGCCTTTATAAGATTTGTGTAGCATGAGCTATTTTTTGTGAGTAATATAAATATGTGTGTATATGTGTACATATATATGTGGGCATATATGTACATATATGTAAGACAACTAAGTGATACAGTGGAGAAAGTGCTGAATTGGGAACCAGGAACTCCTGAGTTTATATCCAGCCTCAGATGCTTACTAGCTGTGTGACCCTAAGCAAGGCTCTTCACCCCTGTCTGCCTCAGTTTCCTCAACTATAAAACTGTAATAACAGCATTTACTTCCCGGGGTTGTT
>NW_027187465.1:15761130-15785796 GCF_028583685.1 Petaurus breviceps papuanus | reverse complement strand
GGGGGGGGGGGGGGGGGGGGGGGAGGAGGGGGGATGGAACGTTAAAGAAATAGAGGATACCAAAGCATTCCTGATGAAAACACCAGAAGTGCATGGAAACTTGGAAATACAAATTAAGGAGTCAAGAGAGATAGAAAAAGGTGAAATAAGCAAAAAATTATAAGGGTTAAACAAGGATAAACTGTTTACATTCCCAAATGGTTTCTACCCACTGACCACTTAGCTGCTTACATATATGTACACATACATTTATACGTAATCACAAAAAAAAATACAACCAAACACCTGCTGTACAAACCTTATACCAGTAAGATTTTGGAGAAAAGCATTGTCTTTATTTGGCAAAGTCAAAACTAAGAATTTTTGTTTCCTGGGAAGTATTCTCTCAGAACCCTATTTTCATCAGGGGTTATGGAGGAAATGAAATAACACAGAGGACCTGGGAATGACTTTGCTATGTTTTGATGACCTTAAAAGAAGAATGGAAAGGGAGGGGCAAAGGAATACATTAGGAAAAAAGGGAGAGAGGTAAAGTGAAGAAAATTATCTCATGGAATTAGATTATTCAAGTGGAAGATTGTACAAACAAGGAAGAAGAGGGGGAGGGGCAATTGATATTTGAGCCTCAGTCTCAGCTGAACTGGTCAAGGGAGGGACAAATACACAAAGGCAGTTAGATTTAGAAGGGAATGGGGAAGGGGAGGGTCAGTTGTACACGTGTCAGACTTTGTGCGCTTTACAAATGTTATCACATTGAATGCTCACAACAACCCTGTGACATTTCATTCAACTGGGAAACAGGAGGGAAAGGGGGAAAGAGAGAGGGAGTAATAAAAGAGAAGGCATGGGTGGCTAGGTGGCACAGTGAATAGAGCACCAGCCCTGGAGTCAGGTAGACCTGAGTTCAAATCCGACCTCAGGCACATAACACTTACTAGCCTGTGACCTTGGGCAAGTTACTTAACCCCAATTGCCCTACCTTCCCCTCTCCAAAAAAGCTAAATAAATAAATAAAAGAGAAGGCAAAATAAGGGAGAGAGTATTCCCAAGCAAAACAAACTCTAACTAAGGAAGGGACTTAAAGGGATGTTTGAAAGAGAAGAAAGGATAAGAACCAGTGATTAAGTATGGTGTTGAGAGAGAGGGAAAAGGGACAGGGAAATGGAACCAGACTGCACTAAACCTAGTACACTAATGCTAAGCAAACTCCTCTCTTCTTCTTTGTAAATATGGGTAAGAAGCAAATAGAAGATGATGGGAAACACACAATTGTAAATAATTACTATGGTTGCCAATGGGATGAACTCACCCATAAAATGGAAGGGAATCGCAGAATGGATTAGAAAGTGGAATCCAACAATACACTGTTTGCAAGAAACACACTTGAAACATGAAGGGAAAGGAATAATCATGTATTAAAGTGTCCACTATGTACTAGCCACTGTGTTAAGCCCTTTACAGGTATTATCCTATTTGATCTTCACAAAACAAAAGATTCCCCACAAAGTGGGGATAGAGAAAAATCTATTATTCTTCTGCTGAAGTAAAAAGGTTGTGATTATGATTTTAAGCAAAACAATACCAAAAATATATTTAAGTAGAAGGGACAAAAAGGGAAACTATATTTTAATGAATAGAATCATAGAAAATGAATTAATACTAAAATATATTTAAAATTAATATGAACATATAAACAATAAATATTAAAATATATTAATATAAAATATTTTAAAATAACATAAAATGAATTAATATAAAAATCAATAAAATATTAAAAATTTAATATATAAAAATATAAAAGCATGTATATACTTAATGGCATAATATCTAAATACTTAAAGGAAACGTTGAATTAATTATAGGGAGAAATAGTAAAATTATAATAATGGGAGACTTCAATTTCAGATCTAGAAAAATGCAACTAGAAAGAAAACAAAATCAAAAAAGAATTTAAGAACCTGAAGAGAATTTTAGAAAAGTTAGATATGATAGCTATCTGGAGATCACTGAATGGTAATAGAAAGAAGTACACATGTTCTCATCTATATATGACACCTATATAAAAATTGACCTTATACACGGACATAAAAACCTCACAAATACAGAAAAGCAGAAACAAACATATCTATTACAGATCACAATTAAATAAAAATTCTGCTTAATAAAGAGCCACAGGAAAAAAAGATTAAAAATTAATTGGAGACCAAATTACTTAAACCCAAAGAATAAGTGGTCAAAAATGATAGGGAGAGGTAGGAAGAGGGGAAAGAATATAAATTACTTGCAGGCAAAAACTGTCTGTTATTTTGTATTTGTATCCGAACCCTAATACATTATTTAGAAAAGTGCTTGGCACAGTCAATAATTTTTTTTAACTCATTAATTCAATTATAACTTAATAGCAATAATAGTAGTTGACCTTTATAGAGAATATTAAGATTTGCGATGGACTTTGCATACATTATCTCATTTGACCTTCACAGCAACCTTGCAAGATGGATGTTACTATTATGAGATCTCCAATACTCAGAGAGGAGTCAAATGAATTGTCCAAGGTCATATAGCAAGCAAGTGTATGAAGCAAGATTCAAACGACAGTCTCATGATTGTGAGAGGTTATAGCTAGGAATTTGGATACCCAGGGCAAAAAGCAAAAAATGCATGCAGCTGAGCAAGCAGAATTAATCTTGTTCTCAAAGTAACAAAGTCTCATGTGAGAGGTCACAGAGACTGCCTCGGCACTATCAGAGACACTCTGATTCTATAGAAAGAAGCAGTGTATTTATAGTCACAGAATCTGGCTTCAAATCCTAGCTCTACCATTTACAATCTGTGGGACTTTGGGCAAGTGACTTGACTTCTCTGGGTCTCAATTTCAACATTTGTGAAATGGTGGAGGGGGAGGAAGGAACTGGAGCAGATGATGTCCAGGGTCCCTTCTCGATCTGAGTTTATGATCTCTTCATCTTGACATTGATACTTATGAGCTACATACTCATTTTTTTCCCCTCTTCCCACCTCTCCCCATCATTTTTGACCACTTATTCTTTGGGTTTAAGTAATTTGGCCTCCAATTAATTTTTAATCTTTTTTTCTGTGGCTTTTTATTAAATAGAATTTTTATTTAATTGTGGTCTGTAATAGATGTATTTATTTCTGCTTTTCTGTATTTGTGAGGTTTTTATGCCCATGTACATGGTCAATTTTTATATAGGTGTCATATATAGATGAGAACATGTATACTCATTTTTAGTTCTATAGACCTTGAGTTTCTCATCTAACAAATGAAGGTAAATAGTAATTACCATTTATATAAGTTCTAGGTGGCACAATGGGTAGAGTGCAACATCTGGAAGACTCACCTTCCTGAGTTCAAGTATGGTCTGAGACACTTACTAGCTGAATGACCCTGGGCAAGTCACTTAACCCTATTGGTCTTAGTTTCCTCATTTGTAAAATGAGCTAGAGAAGAAAATGGCAAACAATTCCAGTGACTTTGACAAGAAAACCCTAAATGGGGACATTAAGACTCAGACGTGACTGAAACACATGAACAATATAGACTTCAAATTTCTCAAAGAAATTTTTTTTTATTTTTTTTTAAGCAATCGGGGGTTAAGTAACTTGCTCAAGGTTACATGGCCAGTCATTTCTGGGTGTGGTGCTGAGTGTCTGAGCCCGGAATTCGATCTCCAGGTCGTCCCAACACTGGAGCCAGTGCTCTTACTCGCTGAGCCACCTGGCTTCCTCTTCAAAAAAAAATTTTAATGCTATTTTCTAAATGCCCCTTACTTGTTTAATAATAGCTAGCATTTATATAGCACTTTTAAGGTTTGCAAAACATTTTTACAAATATTAATTCACTTGATCCTTATAACAACCCTGGGAGTTAGGTACTATTATTACCTTCATTTTACAGGTGAGGAAACTGAGGCAAACAGTGATTAAAATGACTTGCCAGTGTTGTAGTGGTAGTAATAGAAGTGAGTAGGGTGAGGAGAAGAAGAAATTAGCATTTCTATTTCACTTTAAAGTTTTCAAAGTATTTTTACAAATACTATTTCACTGATCCTCACCATAACCCTGGGAGGTAGGTGCTATTATTATTTTCATTTTACAGATGAAGAAACTGAGACAGACAGAGGTTAAGGCACTTGCCCCAAACAGTTAGTGAATATCTGAGGTCAGACATGAACTCAGGTCTTCCTGACCAACCCTCTAGCCACTGCACCACCCAGCTGTGTCTAGACAACTCATGGCCAGATCTAATGATACTATGAGCTCATCTGACCCCTTGTTAAAGGTAGGTGTGTGTGTGTGCAGTTGTTCCATGACTCTTCATGACCCCATTTGGGGTTTTCTTGGCAAAGACACTGGAATTCTTTGCCATTTCCTTCTCCAGCTCATTTGACAGATGAGGATACTGAGGCAAACAGGGTTAAGTGACCTGCCTAAGGTCACACAGCTAATAAATGTCTGAGGCTGGATTTGAACTCACAAAGATGAGTCTTTCTAATTCCAAGCCCAGTGCTCTATCCACTGTCCCACCTCAAGCTTTGTCATCTCCATTTTCCAGATTGTAAAATCATAGATTACGAGCCTGGACCGACTTAAACATTATCAAGTCTAACTCTCTTCTTTTACAGATAAAAAAACTGAAACCAAAGTTATGTGACTTGATCAAGGTCAGGCAGTTAGTAAATGGAAGATCCAGAAGGAGGATGCATGTGTTGACTCTTCTATGGTAACATGTTTTTTCTTTTTCCCCTCATGTTTCCTTATTGAATGAAATGGACTATTGTAATGGAAATCTTTTTTTTTTTCCCAAAAACAGCCATTGAGGCATCTGAAGGCATCTGAAAGGTAATTGGGAAAGTAAACCCATCATTCCTATGCTCTAACCAGTTTTACTGGGGAGAGCCCCATTTGCTGCCCCAGGTCTATCTCCACTATACTCTTCTCCAATGGCTTCTCAGGGATTCCCACCCTTGTTTCTTGGCACTCTCTAGAAACCACAGTCGGATTCCCTGCAGTCTGACAGATCAGGAAGGGCTACAGCAGATTCTGTCATGTTGGGAGCTAACATTACCATTCCTCCATGAGTCAAGGCCCTCATTTTTGTTTTCCCAGCTCCTCCAGACCTTGTGTGTTTATAATAAATGGCAGCCTTCATTTTTCCCCTCTGCATGAAGGAGGCCACCCACAGTTCCCAGATGTACTGGGACAACAGTAAGCTCATGCTGAGTAGTATTAAAAGGGTCCCAAACCCACGCAGCCTCAACAGCTTAGGGAAAGGGAGTATCCAAAGAGGAAGGAAAAACACATTCCTAGTCTTTTTTATGGCTGAGATGTGAGGATTTCCTTCCCACCTCCCATCCCCACCCCCCTTTTTTATTTACACTGAAACATTATTTTCATTTTAGGTTCCAAGCATCTAGGAGACGATCCATAAAAACCAAACCCCCTCAAGGGGAGACTTTCACTTTGGGCCAAGAATTCTTTTCCAGGGTCGTTAATGGTTGCTGCAATGGGGAATTAAACAACATTGGCTAATGGTGTTATTTTAATTCTCTTAATATGGAATGCTTTCTAGCTAGCCTTTCTTTTGACTGTATAAAAAAGAGAAATATGGATTCAGTCAAGAGCCCTGGATTTGGAATCCGATAAACTGAGCTCAAATCTCAACTCAGCATGTCACAACCTGTGTGACCTTGGACACAATCACTGGGCTTCTCTGAATCTCAGATCTTCATCTACAAAATGGAAGGGAGTGGGGGTGGATTTAATAGCTTCTGAGAGTCCTTCCAGTTCTGGTTCTATGATCCTATGACCTTTTGGGCCTCAGTTTCCTCCTCTGTAAAATGGGGAGGGGAATTGGACTGGATACCCTCTGAGGTCCTATTCAGATCTAAATCCTGTAATGTAAACAAATATTAATTTAGATCTTTTTCTATAATGAGCACTGGGCCAGCCACTAAGGAAGACAGAATCTCTGCCCTTAAGGAGTTTACAGTCCCAGATGTTTAATGGGAAGAATTTTGGGTGAGATTTTCATTATCTTCATTTTCTATAGGAATGAGATCAGAGAAAACAGCATGGTCCAGTCATCATTGATGTTGTTACTGAGTTGTTTGGAGGGTTTTCTTGGCAAAGATACTGGAGTGGTTTGTCATTTCCTTCTCCAGTTAATTTTATAGATAAGGAAATCGAGGCAAACAGGGTTAAGTGACTTGCTCAAGGTCACACAGCTAGTAAGTGATTTGAGCCAGAAAGTCTTCCTGACTGTAGACCTGGCGCTCTATGCACTGTGGCGCCACCTAGTGGTAAAGTAGAGACTATCGCTCTAGAGGACTTCAGTTTAAATCCTACACCTCTCATCTTGGGCAAATTACACACCTTTTCTGACTTCAGATTCCTCCTTGTAAAACGAGACATATTTGTTTTGAGGCAGCATGGTACAGAAGAAAGCATACTAAATTTGGAGTCAGCAGACCCAAATCCCATCTCTTTGAACTTTTATGACTGTGACCTTAGGGAAATTACTTAACCTTTATGGGCCTCAGTTTCCCCATATGGAAAAGGTAAATGGCTGAACTAGATGCTCTCTAATATCCGTTCCAGCTCTAGAACTACAAACCTAGAATTCTGGCACCGAGAATGGAAAGGTTAAAAACAATCCCATACCACCCTCTAGGAGTTTTCAAGCTAACCCAGAGGATGCAGGGTATACCGAGAGAAGAATGATCCACCATCATCAGCCTTAGTGGTGGTCTCTTTCTCGGTTGCCTCTCTGCCCTCCTTGGCTTCTTAGCTGCTCACAGCCCAAGGCTAAGGCTCTGACTCCTTCCCCTCCTTGGCTGAGATGCCGGCTCACAGCACTCAGTAAATAATGATAATAAAAGGTTTGGATCAATACTTATCTCTCCTACTCTCCCACAGGAATCTCTAATGCTGATTCGTGAGGCTAAGACATCAGCGAAGTCATCAGGAAGCTACTATTTCAAAACCCAGACACTAAGAAATTCTGACTTCGCCTGGGGCAGGAGAAACCAGCTAGTGGTGCCTGGATCCTGATCTATGTAGGGCAGCCTCTGCTCCAGGGAGAGACAATGGGACCTCATGGGTAAAAAGATGCTCTTGGGAGACCTGGGTTCAAGTCCTGTCTCTGATGTATACTAGCTGCGGATTTTAGGAGAATCATGTCCCTTCCCTTAGTGTCCCATGGCCACTAAGCCATGTGGCACAGTGGATAGGGCACTGCGCTTGGAGGCAGGAACTTCAATTGTTCTTCAATGACTTTCCATGCTCTGTGACCCCCATTTGGGGTTTTCTTGGCAGAGATCCTGAAGAGCTTTGCCATTTTCTTCTCCAGCTCATTTTACAGATAAGGAAACTGAGGCAAACAGAATGAAGTGACTTGCCCAGGATCATTCAACTAATAAGTGTCTGATCTCATTCATCTAATGAGGTCAGATTTTAACTCAGGAAGGATTTCAGAACCACTCCTCTATCCACTGCATCATCCAGCTGCCCACCGAGTAAGGAAGACCTGTGTTCAAATTCAACCCCAGACATTTACTAGCTGTGTGACCCTAGGCAAGTCACTTAACTTGTTTGCCTCAGTTTCCTCAACTGTAAAATAAAGATAATACTAGCACCAATTGTTGTAAGAATAAATTGAGATCATTTTTGTAAAAAAATAAAAGTACTTAGCACAGTGCCTTGCACACAGTAGGTGCTATATAAACACTATTTATTATCGCCATTTTCATCATCTTTATTATCCTTGGCAGAGAAGGTGTCAGTCTGCATTGGTGGAGAGATTTTCATTATCCATCCTGTAACAATGAAATCAAAGAACCAAGCCCTATGCTCTCGAATCTAGGGGAGTTGTGATGCAAGTTTGATTTATAAACAGTAGCAAACTAGGTTCCTACCCTGGTGGGTTCAATATAACACAACTTTGAGAAGTCACCATATAATGTAAGAACACCTCTGGAGTAACCAGCATGCAAAGGACCCTGGATAGAGCAGCTAGGTGATGCCATAGTGCACAGAGCACCAGGCTTGGAGTCTGGAAGACCTGAGTTCTAATCTAGCCTCTGACACTTCCTAGTTGTGTGACCCTGGGCAAGTCATTTCTCCCTGTTGGTCTCAGTTTCCTCACCCGTAAAATGAGCTGGAGAAGAAAATGGCAAGCCACTCCAGTGTCAAGAAAACCCCAGAATGGGGTCATGGAGAGTGGACTGAGATGAATTAACAAAAAAGGGACAGATGTCTGTGTGCTGGCTGTTGACATTATCAGGGAGCTTTCACCTAAAGGGAATGTACCTAGAGAGATATTCCAGCTGCCATATTTTAGGAAGGACATCGATAAGCTGAGGGTGTCCAGAGGGGAGCAGGCAGGATGGGGGATGATACCATCTGAGGTTAGTCTGGGGGAACTGGGAATCTTAGTCTGGAGAAAAGAAGACTCAGGGTGGGATGGGGAGAAAGGGGTGATCTGTCTTTGAGTGCTCAAAATGGAAGAGGGCTTAGATTTGTTCTGTTTAGCCCTAGAGAAGGAAATTAAGAGGCAGACATTGGGAAGAGGCAAATTTAGAGTATAGAGAGACAGACAGACAGATAGATAGAAAGACAGACAGAAAGACAGATAGATAGATAGATAGACAGACAGACACATATATGTATATATTCACACATACATATATGTTCTTCCAAAGGATTAGAGTTATCCCAAAGTTCCAAAGTGACATGGGTTGTCTCAAGAGTTCATTAGATTTAAGACTAGAAGGGACTTTGGAGGTTACCTAGTCCAATCTCCCCATTTTACAGATGAGAAAACCAGGACCCATAGAGGTAAAGTGACTTGTTCAGGGTCACTCAATGGGTAAAGATCTGAAACAGGGTGTGAACTCAGGTCTTTCTGCCTCCAAGTCAAGTCAACATGCATTTATTAAGTACTTATTATGTTCTAGGAACTGTGCTGAGCACTCAGATACAAATACAAGCAGAAAACAATCCCTGCTCTCAAGGAGCTTACATGTTATTCTCAAGGTTCCCTGTCTCACTAGAGTTCTTTAAACAAGGGATGGGGGCCATTTGTCAGGGATGGTATGGAAGAGAGTTTCCTTTTAGCACAGATATGACTGGATGGCTCCTAGGGCCCTTCAATCATGCCATTCTGTGACTGATGGAGTCACAATCAAGGCCAGTGTGGTTTTGTAATAAATTTTGTAATGGAATTTGAAGACTGGTAAGCTAATAGGTACTTAGCACTTAGTTTCTGGTTAAGTGTTAAGACCCAAAGCTGTGAATCCCACAATGGGATGGACTTGTTGATGTGAGAGAGGGGGCTGAACAGGGAGGAGCTGGTGCTATATATATATATTTATATATATATATATATATATATATATATGGGAAAAGCCCAAGCTGAGAGAAGCCAGAAGAATTTCGGGGAGCAGCATCATGGAGGCAGAGAGAAAGAGAGAAAGAACTGCCAACCGGAGCTGTCTAGGACTTCCAAGGGCTACCTGAAGCTGCTGATAACTGAGGAGGCATGACTGTGGTGCCAGTATTTTGTCTGTCTGTTTTGATGTTACTTTGTCAGATTAGTTTGTTGACAGAGGCCTCTCTGTTGGGTCTAGGTTGATTTCACAGGCAGAAAGTGAATTGATGAGGATGCTGGCAATGTGTATGGATGTTATTGTGACTTTGTGAAACCCAGGAACAGAAACTCTGGGAAGGGGAACCATGGAAGCTGAGAATTTGCCTAGGGTCAAGATGAAAAGACCTCTCCTTGGGTATTTAATACTGACTGATGATATTGTAACCTAGTTGTGACCTAGGGGTGGATGGCCTTTGTGCTTTGTTATTGACTAAATGAATGTAGTTTGTTTAAGAAGGAAGAGTTTTTGATTGAAGAGATTAAGACAGTGTGACCTAGGGGTGGACTTTGTGATCAATTAAATGAATGCACCTTGTTTGAAAGAGAATTTTAACCTTTGTGATTGAATTGAGGACTTACTAAATGACTGAATTACTAAATGAATGTACTTTGATGAAAACTACATGGCCATTTTAGTGTTAAGTTGTTGAGTTGTGATGTGGTGAATGCTGTATTTTGATTTTCTGTGAATGTTTTGTCTTAATTTGTTACTGAATAAATGGAGAGTTCACTATGCTTGTAATCAGAAGCTTGAAGGTTGTTCACAGCAGCAGTCCTCTGGGAAGCTTCCTGTGCTTCGCATTACAGGTTTAATGGGAAGCCCACTGGACCTGAAGTCAAGAGAGACAGAACTGAATACTGGGCCCCAATGTTTAGCTCTGAGACATCAGACAAACTCATCTAACCCTTTTGAGGTTTCCACATCTGTAAAATAGTGAGAACAACATCTGTTCTACAACCTCACAGGGTTGTTTTAAAGAAAATGCTTTTCAAACCTTAAAACATTATGTGAATGTGATTCTGGAGGCAGCATGGCATTGGAGGAAGGTAGTTGGATTCAGAATCATAGAAGCTGGTTTAGCTTTTCAGATCTGGCACTTATTGGCCCGTGAACTTTAATCATTCTTGTTTTTTAGGTGTGTCTGATTTTCTGTGATTCCATTTGGGGTTTTCTTGGCAAAAATATTAGAGTAGTTTGTCATTTCCTTCTACAGTTCATTTTACAGATGAGGAAACTGAGGTAAAGAGGGTGAAGTGACTTCCCCAGGGTCACACAGTGTCTGAGGCCAGATTTGAACTCAGGAAGATTGAGTATTCTTGGCTCCAGGCCAGGCACTCTATGCACTATAGTCTCAGGTTCCTTCTGGTTCTAAACATCAATATGATACTGGATAAATAAACCAATGAAAAGGTTTCTATTAGGTGCTTATTATGTTCCAATCACTTGGGTTACCAATGCAAAAACAAAGTCAGTCCCTGCCTTTATGTTCTAACAGAGGAGACAATACACAAAGGGGTGTAGTGACCAGCAAAGGACGCTTCAGCCTGGATGGTTCCAGGGCTGGACTTGAGTGACAAGGTTGGAAGGGAGCTTGAGAGGTCATCATGTCCACCCCCCTCCCTTTGAACATAGAAATCACCCTGAAAGTCTTATCCTTGAATTCCTAGGAAGGAGACTCTCTTGGTCATCTACTCTAGTATCTAAGGTCATTGAGTAAGGAGTTCTTTTTACATCAAGTAACAGAAAATTTAATTAAAATGTGGATAATTTAAGGTCTATGGTGTCTATAAGTACTTAAATGATTTTGTATTCATTAATGCATGCATGCATGCATTCATTCATTCATTCATTCATTCATTCATTCATTCATTCACATCAGCCCTACTCTCACATTGGGCCCACAGGATAGAGCAAGTGTGGATCAGAATTAGGAGTCCAGGTTGAGTCTGACAGGAAGCTAAGTCTATGGTCCTGGACAATCAGAAGGGTCTGGAGGAACAGGTGAGTACCCTTAATTCAAAATGGCAAAATGAGCCCAAGGTGAGGAGAAGGACTTGTGGTGGAGGGATCAGGGGAGAAGAAGCCCATTGTACATTGTACCCTAGAGAATCAGGTCCTGACCTCTTATCACAGGGCAGTGTTTGCACTCTACCCAGATTTTCTGTTCATTCCAGAATGACAGCAGGCAAGGGCTTGCAGAGGACACATTTGCAATCACCTAGGCCTAAAGGCTCACAGGTGCCTCACAAGTCCTGATTACATCATGAGTAAAGTGCTAAAGCTTCCAAAGGATTCTTCTACCCATTAGTGTTTCCAAATGCCCTACAGGACTGTCTCTACCTTTGCCAACATCCTGGCAGCAGCATATTCTTAGTCTTAACTGTGGGAACCAATGCCTCTTCCAAAGTATGCCTTGGGACTATAGCCTTCTGATATTGGCCCTCTCCCACTGTCCCATGATAGACATGGCATTTACTGAGATTGTAGAGGGGTTAGGTGGGAACTCTGGCTTGTATTCCTGACTCTGCTTGCAATTTATGTGACCATGGGCAATCCTTTAATCTTTTAGACCTCACTTTCCTTGTCTGTAAAATGAGACATTTTGACATCTTTCATTTAAATCTGTGGTTTGATTGGAACAACCCTTTTGAGGCCACTCTTCCAACTGGATGTCTCCCACTCATGGAATGGGCACCATATTGCTATTTGATCTCAGGGATCTAGGAGTAACTCACAGAAACTGGTTTTTCTAGTACTTTAGCTCATGAGCCCCAACCAGTGTGCTTTCCTTTGACAGTTACCCAATAAGACTCGATTCACTTTTAGGAAAGGCATTTACTTTGTTGACTGATTGATTATTTCATTATGCTATCTGTGCCTTCTGGAATGTAGTTGATGGGGGTAAAGGTGGAAACCCAGGCACTTATATTATCATCCTATGATTCCTTCTCACTCTAATCTATGATCCCATGATCCTTCTCTTCTCCTCCAACTCACCATAATCCCCTCCCCCACACACACATACACATATATGAGGTTACTTGAGATCACTTCTACTTAGAATTCCAATTTCCTCTCCAAAATGAAAAAAAGTCACTGAAGTATTCTTTAAAATGTTAATTTTCCTTTGTGGAAGAGGAATGTCATTCATTTTTCACAACAACTGGAAATTATATGTTTTTAACATTTTCAAAGGGCTTTACCTATATTATTACATTTGAACTTCACAATAACTTTATGAAATGAGTACCAGGGATATTATTATCCCTATTTTACAGATAAGAGAACTGAGGTTCTGTGAAGCTAATTCTTTGGCCATGATCAGGGGAAGGATTTGAGCCTAGGTCTTCTGGACTTTACTTGATTCTACTGACTGATGATATTGTTACCTAGTTGTGACTTAGGGGTGAAAGACCACTGGCTCTGAAGTCAGAGGACCTGGGTTCAAATACCTCCTCTGATGCCTATGATCTGAGAGGCCTTGGGCAGCAAGGTGGCACAGTAATATAAGGGGACTGGCACCTTTCCTAGTTTAGTTCTGTTCAGCTGTGTCTGACTCTTCATGACCCCATCTGGGGTTTCCTTGGCAGAGATACTGGAGTGGTTTGCCATTTCTTTCTCTAGCTCATTTGACAGATAAGGAAACTGAAGCAAACAAGGTGAAGTGACTTATCCAGGGACACACAGCTAGAGTCTGAGGTGGTATTTCAACTTAGGTGCCCCTGCCTCAGGACTCAACAATCTGTCCACTGCACCACATAGCTGCCCTGCCCCACACTTAGTAGGTGCTTAATAAATATTTATTTCCTTCCTTAATCTTACAATGCCTTAGTTTTCTCAACAGAAAATGAAGTGATTGGGCTAGTTGGCCTCTGAGGTCCCTTCCAGAACTTGACCTATAATCCTCAATCTACTCCACTATAATCTCTATCATCAGAAAGAGCACTGGGTCTATGGTCGGAGGGCATGAATTCAAAATTCTGACTCGGATGTTTGACTTTGGTCAAGTCCCTTGACCTCTCTGGGTCCCCATTTTCTCACTGGTAAAATTAGGAGATGGGACAAGAAGACCTCTCAACCCCCTTTCAGCTTTGATGCTCCCATATTTTGACAGCGTAGGAAGGGACCTCGGGGTCCCTCTGCTTTCCAAAAACCATATCGTTTTTGAGCCACAAATCAGGCTCTTTTTCTTTGTTCCCTTTCTAAAACCCAGGCTCACTGAGCTCCGGGAGAGCATCCGGCTGGATCGGAGATCCGCTCCCAGGCTGCCCCCCCTCCCCCTCCCTCTCTTCGCAGACGCAGAGCTTGGTTCTTCCAGCCCCACCTGCTTGTTGCTGTCTGCTAGAGTCACACGTTCTGCACACGACGAGGCTCAAAGCAGCGCTCGGCCTGCCGAAATCGGGGCTCCATCTGGCAGCTCGCTTTCAGGGCAGATTTGAAGGTAGCTTTGGCTGGCACCCTCCACCAGAAGACTGAGAAGCCTTCTGCAGCGCCGCCCGGCTCGCAGCCACCCTCCTTGGAATGCGCTGCTGCCGAATCCAGGCCGCGATGCCGAGCGCGCAGATGGCGAGAGCCCCGCAACAAAAGTGACCTCGTTAGCGTCCTGTGTCGCCTCCCGCGGGAGCCCGGGCTTTGGGGGCTTTTTGTTGTGGTGGGGAGCTGGAGTTGACTCATCTCAACTCCCCCTTCCCCCAATGGCTAGGGAATGGGAATTGCTTCCAAAGTTCAGTGTTTTGATTAGAATCGAGTGCCAGATTTGGTCGGAAACATTTTGGAATGGAGTGGTTGGTTTTTGGGTTTTGTTTTTTTTTCTCCCTCCCCCCACTCTCTTCTTTCTCATCTCTCTCTGTCTCTCTCCCATCCTCTATTCTTTCTCCCCCTCTCCTCTCTCTTCTTTTCTCTAGCTGTCTCTATCTCTCTCTTCTCTGTCTCTCTGTATCCGTCTGTCTCTCTGTCTCTGACTCTCTTTCTGTCTCTCTCTGTCTCTCTGACTCTCTCTCTTTCTGTCTCTCTGTCTCTGTCTCTCTCTGTGTGTGTCTCTGTCTCTCTCTCTCGATTTCATGGTCCATTATGATCCACTAGGGTCACCTGCATTTCACAGTAGGAGAAGAAACTGAATCCCCTAAAGTCATCACAACATGAACACTTGCATGAGGTCCTGTATGGGCTCTGGGAAAGACTCTGAAATCCTGAGGACTCCCTGTTCTTGTGTCCTTCCCAGCACACTGTAGCAGCCTTCTGTCACACAGGCTGGATCAGAGAATCTCAGAGGCAAAAGGATTTCAAAGGCCATGGAGTCCCACCCATACCTGAAAAGGAATCCCCTCTCTAACATCCACAAAGCATGGCCATCTCTGCTCAGAGACCTGCAATGAGGGGAAACCTATCATGTCCCAAGGCAGCCCGTGCCACTTAGGGACAGTTCAAATCTCATATCAGACCCTTATGAATGCTGAGATTCTGGGCAAGTCACTTAACTTTATCTCAGTTTCCTTAACTGTAAAATGAGGTCCATAATAGCATTTACTTCCCAAGAGTGTTGTAAGGATGAAGTGAGATTGTAAAGGGTTCAGCACAGTGCTGGGTACATAGTAGGCAGTATAAAAATGCTAGCTTATTAGTAGTAATGTGAGGGCTATCCCCAACATGTAGCTTGAGGGTGTCATTGTGTAGCTTTGAAGGAAAGTAGAATAGAGCTTGAAGGAAAGCAGAATAGACATCTCTAGCATCTCTCCCCTCCCCCTAGTCACTCCCACCCCAAACCCAAACCCCCACTCGAAGGGAGACTTCCTGACAGGAGGGTAAGCAAAAGCCTGGGGTAAAGGCCACTCTGATCTCAGAGGAAGATAATACTGGGATAGAATTATGTCTGTCTTCTACCTTAAATATGATAGTCTAGGGGATATAGTTTTCAATTTTAAGCTAATATTGGTCACTGTTTCATTAATGGGGAAAGCAGGAGCCCAAACTTTATACCCAAAGCTTAGCCCCTTTCCCACCAAATACCGGTTATACAACATATATATAGCATGTAGCCAAACAAACAAAACATCCCCATTTATCCAATTCAATAGCAAAATAGAAATCAGAGAAGGCTTACATGCAAAAAAAATATACCACATAATGCAGAGTGAAGGAGCTCTCCCATTGGGATTGATATAACTCAAGTCGACCAAGAGAGAAAGTCCTAGATCTCACACAAAGGGAAACTCCCCTGGGTATAGAGTGTAGCAAGCTGGGTATAGGGCCATGATAGACACTGCTGGCTCCTCTCATGTCAACTTGTCCCAGAGGCATATCTTTCAGCCACCTGAAGTGCTGTTGACATCTTCCATCTTCTTTCCAGCAGACCCAAGCATTTGACACCATCGGAGAAGAAACTCAAGAAAGATCTGAAGACTTGAAGAGAGTGGAGCTCTCCTCTTTCACCCTCTTGCCAACTGTACCCCACCCCGTGTGCAATCTCAGGGCATTGATCTCCACCAGTGAAGAGAGATAGCAATGGGCTTTGGGACCCAGCTGTGTTGTTGTTAGGTAGCTAAAATCACACTAAGCTGAAATTAGCCCCTTTCTAACTTCCATCCATTGATCTTGGTTCTGCCCTCTGGGGACAAGTCTAACACAGCTAATCCCTCTCCCCTGTAATAGTCTTTCAGGTACTTGAAGATAGCTGTCATTCCTTCTCTTTTTCCAGCTTAGATGGCCCCAATTCCTTCAACCTCTCCTCAAATGCCACAATCTCTGGTCTTGCTATTTTCTCCTCTTTATTTCTCCATTTCTTCTATGAGTTCTAGCATGTCTATGTCCTTAAAAGGTGGTACTCAAGAACCAGGGGAACATTGTACACAGTAATACCAACATTGTGCAATGACAGACTTTGATAGACTCAGCTTTTCTCTGCAATACAAGGATCTAAGACAATTCCAAAAGATTCATGATGGAAAATGCCATCCACATTCAAAGAAAGAACTATGGAGTTTGAATGCAGATGGAAGCAGACTATTTTCTCTCTTTTTTTCTTGTGTTTTTTCCCTTTTGTTCAGATTCTTCTTTCACAGCATGACTCATGTGGAAATATGCTTAACATGATTGTACATGTATAACCTATATCAGGTCACTTGCCATCTTGGGAAGGGGGGGAGGGAAGAAAAAAAATTGGAACTTAATATTTTATAAAAATGAATGTTGAAAACTATATGTAATTGGGAAAAATAAGATATTATTATTTTTTTTAAAAGGAGGTGCTCAGTACAAGAAGACTTAAATTCAAATCCAACTTTAGATACTTTCTACCTGTGTGACCCTGGGCAAGTCACATCACCAGTCTGCCTCAGTTTCCTCAACTGTCAAATGGGGATGATAATATCACCTATTTCTCAGGGTTGTTGTGAAGATTAAATGAGGTAATATTTGTAAAGTGCTTAGGACAATGTATGGCACATAGTAGGCACCATATAAATGTTTATTCTCTCCATTTCTTCCCCTTTCCTCACTGTAGGCTCAGCTAGAGCATTGGTCTTGGAGTTGGGAAGATCCGGGTTCAGGTTCTGTCTCTTACACATATGTGCTGTATGACCCTAAGCAAGTTCCTTACTGAGCTCTTGGGGCCCCAGATGGTTCTTTAAGACAAGGCACCAATCTGCATTGGCGGAGTTTCCTTGATAGAAGAAGGTCAGTATACCAATGAAATCAGGTCTGAGTTAAAAGAAAAAGACCAAAACAAAATAAAAAGTACTCATGGCTGACCTATCATTAATAATTTAAATCATTAATTATCATTAATGCCAAAGTGGTCATCAAAGATTTCCAAGAAATGAAGATTAAAAACATATTTATAATGAAGTCAAAGGGACATGTCTAATTCAATGGATAAAATGGCATATTTTGATAGGTTCAGATACAGTACAAGACTTTTTCACCATTTTATGTGTGTCTACGACCTCTTTGGCAGTCTGGGGAATCCAAGGGACCCTCTCTCAGAATCACATTTTTAAATGCACAGAACAAAATACATACAAAGGAGGCCAATTGCATTGAAATGCAGTCATAAGAACATTTTTTTTTTTTGCTTTTCTGGAGTGGGGAAGGCAGGGCAATTGGGGTTAAGTGACTTGTCCAAGGTCAAGTAAGTGTTAAGTGTCTGAGGTTGGATTTGAACTTAGGTCCTCCTGACTCCAGGGTCACACAGCTAGTAAGAATCCAAAAACGGAATTCTGAGCCAGATCTTTCTGACTCTGAGCCTATCACTCCATCTGATCCGACATATTGCTTCTCAGGCAAAGTGACTTCGTGGTCTAAGGCCACAAAGGCAGTCAATGGCCAAGCCAGGATTGAAACTCTGGTCAGGTGACTCCAAGGTCAGAATACTTTCCCTTGAACCCATTTAATCCCCTTATTTTACAGAGAAGAAAACTGAGGCCCAGAAAGACCAAGTCCTTTCTGCCCTGCGCCTAGATTCACCTCTCCCAGATCATGTTTGCTTCTTACATTCTTTTTTAAAATTTAATTTATTTTTTTGTTACATTTTAAGTTCCAAAGTATCCCCCCTCTTTTCCCCTCCCCACACCACACTAGAGAAGGCCACCATTTCACACACATATATGTATGTGTGTGTGTGTGTGTGTAAAACCATACTATACATACTTCTATTTATTAGTTCTTTGTGGATTCTTTAATGGACCTGAGATCATACAGATATGATTCCATTCCCCACCCCCCATCAATGGAAGCCAGAACTACTCCCTACCTTACCTCATGAAAGCCTAGTTTATACCCATCATAGAAGATTTTCCCAAAGTGCAAGAGGTCTCTTAACATTCCATGGGTACCAACGGAGCACAGAGGCTGTTTATCTATTACTCCCCATTTTCTTTTTTTTTTAAAGCATTTGGGGCTAAGTAACTTGCTCAAGGTTACACGGCTAGTTATTTCTGAGTGTGGTGCTAAGTATCTGAGCCCTGATTCGATCCCCCAGGTCATCCCCACACTGGAGCCGGTGCTCTTACTGGCTGTGCTACCTGGTCGCCCCTCCCCATTTTCACTATACAAATGGCTCAATTCCTTTTCCAATCACCAAGATCCTCAAAGACCCCTTTTACACCACTTCTATCCTATATAGAAAGCAACCTTCTTGAGGGCAGGGGCTTTTATCTTCATGTCCTCTGTACCTCACAAATAGGATAAGAACAAGGCCTCCCATTTCACTGGTATAGGGGGAAGGATTGGTACCTTTTCTGCATTTATAATCTTAGAAATGTGTTTAGAGCATAAAAGTTAAGTGAGCTGCCCAGAGTCGTAGAACCAGTATGTAATGGAGGCAAGAATCGAGCCCAGGTCTTCCTGGCACCAAGGCCAGCTTCCTGGTACCACTCACAGTACCAGGCATCTCATTAATACTCTTCAATGCATTGGTTGATCCTCATGGGCAAATCATCCTGTGCCCCCACCCAGTTTCACCCATTATCAATCAGCTGATGAGCACTTGACGATAATATAGTGATGTCATTTTGGTCCCCTTCAAGAACGAAGGACACCAACCAACCAGAAATACAAAAGTGAAACAGTCCTTTCCCTCCACTATAGAAGACACCGGGAATGTAAATGGGTCTCTACAAGGTCATTGTCAGGAGGAGACGCTGGTCACTGAGGGGAGCAGGAAAGACTTGGTGGTAAAGATGGTGCTTGAGTTGTCTTGGCCCAAACTAAGGGTTGTGAGCAGTGGAAGGAAGGAGGGAATGCCCAGCTCTACCCACAGACCATCTAGTTGTGATGAAGGTGTTATCTAGGTGAAAGGGATTCATGTGCTGTGAAGAGTTTCAAAGTCAAACAGAAGCATTTACATTTGATCCTAGAGATGGGAGGAAGCCAAAGAAGGGAGAATATTCTACATTATATCTCCCCACTGCCCATTGGATCACCCCGATCTTTGTTTTTCTGAGATCATGGAATTCTGATTCATAGTCATGCAGCCTCCCAGGGAGAATAGATGGGATACAGACCTGATCTTTAATTTCATTGAAACAGAGACCCTCTGGAGGAGGAAACTCCCTCCGCCAATGCAGGTCAGTACTTTCTCTGCTCTTATAGTCTTAGGGAGGTGCCTGAGGCATTGGGAAATTAAAAGACTGGTCAGGGTAAGACAATCCCTGGAAGAACACTGCTGTTGGAAAAACAGGGACCCAGTCCAGCCCAATGTACTCTTCCACTTCATTTGTTAGCCCAATCCATTTACTTCTGCAGGGCTTATCCCTGACTCGTGTATTAATGGACATATACACAAGGCTCTGTCTCTGGAGTGCTAACAGTGAACCTGCTTTGTTGGGGGTCTGTGTTTAGGCTCAGCACCGGGTGAGGGGCTGGGGTGGGATACAGAACCAGATGGGAGGCTGCTTGGCCTCAAGGAGCTTCCAGTCTGGAGGACTGTAACACATCCAGTGCAGATGCCCTTGGTAGTACCCTGGCCCCATCAGCAACTCCACAAATACAAGCATTCTGGGATTTAAAGCCAAAAATGAAAATTCAGTCCTGTGGATTCACCTGACAGCTTGGGGAAAGAGAGAGAGATAATAAATACATCCTCCTTCTGGCCTATTTGCCACGCCATGTGATGTATTTGGGAGCTGCAGGGAGGCCACCACTGGGTGACGGATAGAATTGGCGCATCATTTTTTTTCCATGCCAAGCTCTAGACAACAAAAAAGAAAGAAACAGAAAAACAGCAACAACAAAAAAACCCAACCACCAATCCTCCAGGCAGCCAAGACACAATGCCCAGGGATGGGGTGGGCAGGGGGAGTGAGAGAGGAGACATGCAGGCTGGGGTCCATCTGGGGAAATTCAGAAGAGAAATGATCTCTGGGACAGAAAGGTCTTCTAAAGGATGTAATATAGCGGAAAACTGGGGACATGCTCAAATTTTCTCTTGTTCTTCTCCTTGATGAGGTCAGACCCTTCCCAGTACAGCCATACTATGCTCTAAGGTACATTGCAGCTACCAAGGCCCTCCCAGCCCTGACATCCCCTGTTCTGAGGCCCCTCCCAGCTCTGACACATTCTGTGATCTTAGATTCCTTCCATCCCCGCCCCTCCAACAGCACCGATTTCCTAGAAGGACATGAGCTGAGAGAGTATGCATGTGCCACCACTCCATGACAGAGTCTGGACCCTACACTGTTACTCCCTCCTACTCTGGGCCTTTGCTCAATCCATCCCTTATGTCTAACATCCCCTCTTCCCCTCACGATGTCATCCCCACCTCTGCCCATTTCCAAGGCCCAACTCAACGCCACTCTTTCCATGGTTTGTTTCCCTCCAGCTGGAAGGGGCTGCTGCTTCCACCAAATATTTCACTTTCTGTCTCCATTTCTCAGCACTGGCTGCCCCCAGTGCCTGGCATGCTCCTCCTTCTCACCTCCAACTCTGAGAAAGAAGGGAAGGAACGTGGCTTCCTCCCAGACTCAGCTGCAGCATCGCCTTCTGCAGAAAGCCTTTCCTGGTCTCCCCAATTTCAAATACCTCTTCATGAAGTGACCCTAAATATATTTTGAACACAGTTCTCTACATACATAGACACAGAGATCCTCTCATGGAATGTAAGTCCCTCGAGGGCAGGGACCATTCTATATTTGTCCTTGTAGCCTCAGCACCTAGAAATCCAACGAGTGTTCGTAAAATCCTTACTATGTGTCAGGAGCTAGGATGTAAATACAAAGACTCACTGCTCTCTGGGACCACATGGGGAGATGACAAATACACCTAGAATTCACACAGGATCTATGCAAAGAAAACAAAGTCAAGGTGATTCGGTGCCAGGTAGTTTGACAGAGATGGTACTAGCCATCAGAGGGTTCAGGAAAGATCTCTTGGAGAAGAAGGAAGAGAGGGGATTCTCTAAGGGGATTAAGAAGAGAGTGTATTTATTCTGGAATAATAACAACAACAATAATGGTGAGCATTTAAATAGTGTTTTAAGGTTTGCAAAGCATTGTACAAATATGATCTCATTTCATTCTCTCAATAACCCTGGGAAGTAAGTGCTATTGTAATTCTCCCCAATGCCAGAGGTTAGATTTGAACTCAGATCTTTCTGATTCCAACTCCAAAACTCTGTCCACTGCACCACCTTGCTACCCTCATGTCAGTGGGGAGAGACCTCGGATCTCAAGATACATGATTCCTGTACACCATTGGAAGAGAGATGGTGCACCAGGAGGCAGCTACTGAAGAAGCTACCACCTGGCAGTGGGAACAGAGTAAGCCCAAGCCTGAGAGAAACTCACTTGGGAGTTTGATGGCAGAGAGAGAAAATGAGTCTTCTAATAGCTTCTTATTTTAACTTTTGCTTCTCTATTTTTTTTGCTTTGTATTAATATATTTTGTTTTTACATCACCTTCATATCCAAGTGTATTCTCCCTTACCTATATCTGAACATTAGCTGTAGAGTCAGAGAACTTAGTTCCAGTTTCCAACTCTGATTTTTATTACCTGTGTGATTTGGAGCACCTCATTTATCCTCAGGGCCTCACTTTCCCCATCTATAGCATGAGGGCTTTGTACCTATATCCTATGACACTATTAAATTTTCTGTGCCCATAATTTCCCACCTCTATTTTTCATTTCTAAAAATTAAAAGGAGACTTGTTTTCTCATCTCGTATTATATCATTGTAATGGGAATGTAAATTTTAAAGATCTTCCCTGCCCCTAGGCTAAAGTGCACCTGGAGCCTGGGGTGGGAGGCTTGTTTTTCAGTAGATACTTCTTGATTGGCCAGTGAGTCAATAAGATTGTTACATTCTCTGAGACAGGAGAAGGCTATATAAGCCCTGGTGTGTAGCTTTGTTTGGGGGCTCACTTTGAGAAGTGTTCTGTGATTTGATCTGGATTCTGGGAAGCCGTTGTCCGGAGCCCCCCCGGCTTTGAAAAACCCAGATGTTGAAACCCAGATGTTGTTTGGTATGGATGTAATGGTTGGACAGTTTGGAAAAGCTGTTTACTTGATCTGTTTCTGTCTTGATAATTCTGCCTGTATACTTTGAAGTTCGGGGTGCTGACCTTTTTCTCCAGAATGAGGTAAAGGATATATGTCTGACTTGTTAACCCATTTTGAGTTGCTTTCCTTTATCAAAGCAGATCTAAGAACCTGTGTTGGCAGTAAACCCTGAGGACACTTGGGGTGCTTGCTGCTACAATCATCATAATTATATTTACATTATATTATATTGTCCTTATAATAACAAACCATTACAGTTCAATCTGTTTAAATTCTTTCCATTTCCATTGTTAGAGTCATTGTGCATTTTTCTCCTGGGTCTGCTCACTTCACTCTGTATCAGTTCATAGAAGTCTTGTCAAGATTCTCTGAATTCTTCTTTGTCAATTCTCTCAATGCAGCAATAGCCCATTGGCTCCACGGGTACCTTCTTCGTTTCCTATTCTATCTTACCACAAAAAAATGTTGCTATAAATATTCTGTCTTTGATCGCCTTGGGATATGTGTCTTAGCTTCCCATTTTTATTAATTATTAGCTCTAATTAGTTTTAAACCATTAGTCTGGTAACTAATTATGCTGCAAGAGAAGCATGTTGTGTGGTGGATAAAAGAGAGTTGATCTTGGAGAAATACCTGAATTCAAGAAAGTCTCTGACTCATGTTGGCTGTATGACCCTGGACAAGTCACTGAACTCACTTCTCTTAGCAACTCTGCAACACTCTAAATTGCTGAAGAGGGTGCTCACCTGCATTGCTAGAAGCTTAGTCACCTGGGCCCTCCCTATCCCAATGAAATCCCAGATCTAATCTCTATTGCCTATTTCTAGTCTGCCAATGAGCAGCTAAACTTGCTTTTTTTGAGGGGAGAGGGGGGAAGTCAAGGCATTTGGTGTTAAGTGACTTATCCAAGGTCCCACAGCTAAGCTTGTTTTTTTTCTGCCTACTGAAAGAGTCCAAGTCCAGCATTTAGCACAGTGCCTGTCACATAGTAGGTGATTTAAAATGATTATTGATCAATTATTGATTGCTGGAAGTTCTGTGGGTTTCCTGTACAGTTCAGTCCCACAGGAGTAAAAAGCCCCCTTGAACTACTCTAGTTACAACCCAAGGTATACTCAATTCTATCACACCTATTAGGTTGTAAGTTTTTTGAGAACAGAATTTCCACCCTATTTCTATTTCCCCTAGCACTTAACACAGTCTATTTGCACATTGTTGTTCAGTTGTGTGAGACTCTCATCACCCCATTTGGGGTTTTCTGGAGCAGTTTGCTATTTCTTTCTCCAGCTCATTTTTACAAATGAGGAAACTGAGGCAAATGGGGTTAAGTGACTTGCCCAGGACCACACAGCTAGTAAGTATCTGATGTCATATTTGAATTTAGGTCTTCCTGATTCCAGTTCTGGCTCTCTATCCCTTACACCATGCAGCTGCCCACGTAAGCCCTTTAAGGACAACAAATGTTTATGGAAAGAAAGAATGTCCTTGCAGAAGAAACAGAGTAAGGGTTAAATTCAAAGCCTGCAGGCAATGAGTTCTATCTCTGGAATCTGGGGGTGGGGGTGGGCTCATACATCCAAAGCACAGGCATTCTTTGCCTCCTAAACACTGGGCACTCTCTAATTACTCCTGGCATTTGTTGGAGAGAGAGAGGGAGGGAGCAGGGCTAGGGAGGCTGGGTCCTTTTACCTACGCCGATTAGAATGTGTCTTCCAGGCAGTTCTGGTCAAGGGAAACAACCCCACAGAACACGATTCATCATTCTGCCACCCTGCAAGGCAGAACTCAGCATGGGCCACTTAATACACGTTAAAAAAAAATGAGACACGGACAGCAGAAGGGGGGGAGTGCAGGGGGAAATAGCATCCTTGAATTTTCCAGAAAGGACAGGAAAGGGAATGTTTGACTTGGTTTGGTTTTGAAATGCTGTTCACATGGGGTGGGGGCAGGGGGGATGGCAGGCAGCCTTTGAAAGATTCTAAAATGAGGCTTATTTCCCAGATCACGAGGTATCAGGGTCATTTCTATGGGACCCATTCATCTTCAGGTCCTAGGCCGTCAAACTCATGCTGACACCGAGGTCCAGAGTCCTCCAAAGCAAGTTTGTAAGCTGCCTGGGCCTCAGTTTCCTCATCTGTCAAATGAAAGGGTTGGACAAGATGACCCTTAAGGCCCCACCCAGTCCTATACCTAAGGTCCTCCTTCATCTAATGGTGGGGGGGG
>NW_027187465.1:15718026-15761120 GCF_028583685.1 Petaurus breviceps papuanus | reverse complement strand
GGGGGGGGAACCCCTTATTTAATGTGATTTTCACAACAGACCTTTGAAATAGTGATACATGGAGGAAGGAAACAAACATCTATTAATCACCTGATGCATACCAAGCACTTAACAAATAATGCCTCCTTTGATCTTCACAATAACCTTAGGAGGTAGGATCAATTAATATCCTAATTTACAGTAGGGGAAACTGAGGCAAACAGAGGTTAAGTGACCTGCCTATGGTCACTCAGTTAGTAAATGTTTGAGGCTAGATTTGAACTTGGATCTTCCTGTGTCTGGGCAGATAGGTGGTGAAGCAGATAGAGTGCCAGGCCTGGAATCAGGAAGACCTGAGTTCAAATACAGCCTCAGACACTGACTAGCTGTATGACCTTGGCCAAGTGACTTCAACTTGTTTGCCTCAGTTTCCTCATGTGTAAAATGGGTTGGAGAAGGAAATGGCAAACCACTCCAGTGTCTTTGCCAAGAAAACCCCAAAAGGGGTCCTGAAGAGTCCGATTCGACTGAAAAGACTGAACAACAACTTCCTTTCTCCAGCACTCTGTTCTTCCGTAGCTGCCTCTGGTGTTATGACCCATTTTACTCATAATTCAGGTGCTATGGTATGTTAGATAGCACGCATGCTTGCTGTGGAGTCTGGAAGACTTGGGTTCAAATCCCCATCTGACACTTATGAGTTGTGTGGTTCTGTATAATTGATTTAAAGGCCTTGTTCCTCTGAGGCAACTCCCTAGGCATCATCCGCCATGAGAAAGATGTAGGTGAAGGGGAGCTCCAGCCTGGGAATTCCTTATGCTGAGGAAACTTCGGCCCCTTCCTTGTATGCTTTCCATATTCTTGTCTACTGATAAGGAAATTAAAGGCATACCAGAATGTCTGGGATACAAGTAAAGCATCCCTTGGAGGGAAAATATATATATTTATATATCTTAAAACATTTATGTCAACAACAAAAAAATGATTAATGAATTAACCAAGCAACCAAACACACACACTGACAAATTTTAAATTTAGGCACAAAAGTAGAAACCCTAAAAATAAAAGACAAAACAAAATAACTATTGAGAAAAGAAATGAGGAAACTGAACCCCAGATTCAGGGCCTCGCCCAGGCTCAGGCAGGTAGTCATTTGAGCCATGTGTATTGAGCTCCTAGAAAGGACCAGGAACAGAGTAAAGTGATGTGAATGCAAATGCCATAAAAACAGTCCCTGCCCTCAAAGAGCTTACTATCTAATGGACAAAAGGAAGCTGGAAAAGGGTGTGGGGGGAAGTGTCAGAGGCTTGACTCCAAATCCTGTAATCCCAAATTCTTACTCTGGGAATCTGCATATGTCTAATATTTTGAAAACTATCTCAATCTGGTTTCCTTTGTAATCCTATGCATTTTATTTTGTGCATTTAGAAGACTGATTCCAGGGGTGGCTAGGTGGCTCAGTGAATAGAGTACTGGCCCTGGAGTCAGGAGGACCTGAGTTCAAATTTGGCCTCAAACACTTACACACACACAAAACTAGCTGTGTGACCTTGGGCAAGTCACTTAACCCCGATTGCCCTCCAAAAAAAAAAAAAGAAGCCTGATTCTGAGAAGGGGTCTGTCTACATGCTTCCCCAGACAGCTCCAGAGGTCCAGGACACCCTATAAATGGCAAACCCTGCTCCCCTTCACCATACCATGATGACTGTCTAAAGAGAAGGGCCTGGGAAAGACTAAAATTTGGGAAAGATTATTTCTGTTCATAACTCTGGGTCTAGAAGATGACCCCTTAACATTCCTGTATCCCAGAAGATTTGGGAGAGGAGAGGGAGAGTCATAGGATTTACCTAGTCCAACTCTGCCTCTGGCCAGTGAAGACCAAACTTCAAGCCAATTTTCCAGTTTCTGAAGCCCAGTGGTTCAATCAGCACCAGCCACACCTGCTGGTACCCAACAAGCCAAGCTGATCAGAGAAGAGATAGTAAAATGCACTCTCGGATTTTCTGATCAGTTTTCCCCAAGATGGCCCACAGTTACTTTTCTCGCTCTGCACGCTTTTCTTCAACACGCTCCCTTCTCCTTGGAAGGCACCCACCTTCCTCCCCCAATTTTCCTAGCCACCTGCAGAGGGACCTTGAAGTGGAGGGAGGGAGATTGTTGGAGGGAGGGGGAGTGTCAGAAATCAGGACAATCACAATGACAAGGAACAACCAGCTGTGCCAAACATCTCCCCTTGGGGAAAAGCCGAGGGGAGGGCAGGCCCAGAGTTAGAGTAAACAAATATTTCCTTGTCTGATAGGTCATTTCATAATTATGTACAGGTCAAGCTCTTTATGGCTCCGGAAGTCGGACAATCTGTGCTTCCAGAGGCGATTGGGGCTCAAGGGCCCTCTGAGCACAGGGGAACTTTCATGGGGAGGGCAGGAAGTTGGCTAAGTGACAATGTAGTGTGAAATAACAAGACAGGCCAGGGAACCATAGGAAGGTAGCCTGACCTCGGAGTTCAGAGCACACATACACACCGGCCCAGGAAATTAGCCCAGCGCTGGGTGGGCAGTGGGCAGGAGGCTGGAGGCTGGGACTGCCCAGTGCACAGGGCAGGAGGGGCAATGTGGGAGGATGGGCCCCCACTTTTGTAGCTGACATTCTCCAGTACTGATCACATCCTCCAGACAGGGAAAAGTTGTCGAGCCAGTTAGAAAGGAAAGAACAGACCATGAAGAGGAGGCAGACAGGTCAGTGCCAGACACAAGGCTTCATGCTGCCAACTGGCCCTCTCTGGCTCGATTTCCTTATGCAAAGATGGTCCTGTGGACTTCTCAGCTCACCCACATCACCTAGGCTGAGTCACCAGCAGACGTGCTGGAAACAAAGCAAAAATGAAAGATACAAACCCAGATAATAGGCAAACAGGATGGGCCACTTGGTGGCAAGCCAAGGGGGCTTGGGTTTCACATCTTGAATGACTGGTGGCAGGCTAGTGGCAGGGCTCCCCTTTGGGGAGATTAGCCGTCAGGGGTGGGAAACTTGCAGCCTCGAGGCCACATGTGGCCCTCTAAGTCCTCAAGTGAGGTCCTTTGACTGAATCCAAATTGCACAAAACAATAAATATAATAATAATAATATTATAATAAAAGGATTTGCTTTGTAAAACTTGGATTCAGTCAAAAGGCCACCCACATGTGGCCTTGAGGATGCAGGTTCCCTACCCCGTGGTCCAGATCATGGGAGAAAATCCAGGCTTTGCCCATGTGACCTTGGGCAAGTCATTTCAATGCAGAGCACTGACTCCAAAGTCAGAGACAGAGGAACAGCCCTCAGATTCCGTCTCTGATGCTTGTGTGACTTTGGACAGATCACATCCCCTCCTATGCCTCAGTTTCCTCCTCTGTAGAAGCCCCTAAAGTCCTGTAAGTCTATGAACCATGAACGTTCCTCCTCTGAGCCTCAGTTTCCCCCTTTGTAAAAAGATAGGGCTTTATCACTGGATCACAAACATGAAGACAGAAGGAAATTTAGAGGTCATTTATTCCTAATCACTCATTCTATAGTTGAGGCACTGAGGTCCATTGAGAAGGGATAAGGGGAAGAGCCGGGATCCTAACTCTTCCTCTGCCTCCCTACCTGGAGCTCTTCAGTGCTGTAGAGAGAGTCCTGGGTCTGGATTCAGCAAGATCTGAGTCCAGATCCTACCTCAGACACTTCCTGGCTGGGAGGCTCTCTCCCTCCCTTCATCCTCTCCTCCTGGCTTCCTGCAAGCCTCCACTAAAGTCCCATCTTCTGCAAGAATCCCTCCCAGCCTTGCTTAATCTTTCTGTCTTCCCTTTTTTAATTAGCCAATTTATCCTATATATAGCCTGTTTTTGCATAGTTGTTTGCACACTGTCTCTCTCACTAGCCTGAGCTCCTTAGGAATGGGGACTGGTTTTGCCTTTCTCTCTGTATCCCAGCATTTTAGCACAGGGCTTGGCACATAGTAAGTCAAGTCAATACAAGTCAGCAAGCATTTATTAATAGCTTACTATGCGCTAGGCATTGTACTAAGCGTTGGAGACATGTTGATGCTGTCGAGTCATTTTGGTTGTGTCCAACTGATAGAGTGGAGAGAGAGGAGTCAGGGAATCGGGAACCTTGTTGTTTAGCCAAATCCGACTTTTCATGATCCCACTTGGGGTTTTCTTGGCAAAGATACTGGAATGATGTGCCATTTCCTTCTCCAGCTCATTTTTACAGATGAGGAAACTGAGGGAAATCAGGGTTAAATGACTTGCAATTTCCTTCTCCAGCTCATTTTACATATGGGGAAACTGAGGCAAACAGGGTGAAGTGACTTGCCCAGGGTTACACAGCCAGTAAGTGTCTGAGGCCAGATTTGAGCTCAGGAAGATGAGTCTTCCTGACTCCAGGACCAGTGCTCTGTGCACTGTTTAATAAATGCTAGTTGACTACTGTTACACATTACAGGAATTCTCTACTAAGCATTGGACAAACATTATAAGAAGTGTTTTGTCTCTCATTATTAAATTTAAAAATGTCAAGGACCTGTGGGTGGTAACTCGCCCCAACCCCAATCCATCTGTAATTTTAAAATCTTAAAGTACTGTGCTCCTGTTGGAGAGGTTAAGCGACTTCCAGGGTCACCCAGCTAGGAAGGGTCAGAGGTGAAGGCTGAACCCACCTTCCTAACACCAGGTCCAGCAGGCTATAAGCCATATCCTGCTGCTGCTAGGTAAATTAAAAAGATAACTACAAATGATTACCATGGTTACTCTGGGGCTGGCTTTATCATATGGGAATGAGGCTGGCAATGGCATTGCCCCTTCCCATGCATGGAGCCAGAAAGACCATGTAGAGCAGAAACTGATTTTTTTTTTCCACCATCAGGCGGAGATGTCGCCTGACCCCTGGTGGTCAGGGTTGGCCATCCCTTTGCAAAGACCATCAGTGAAGGGGATGTGCCGCAGGAAATGAGTCACCGATGGGGGGAGGGAGGGATCCTCTGATAAAAACATCTGGCATCACTATGGCCTTTGCAGTTTACAGGGATCTATGGCCTTCCTCTTCCTTGAGGCTCACCAAAGGGGGAGGCAGCATGTGATGCACCCCATTTTTCAGAGGAATAAACTGAGGATGAAAAAGTCTTCAATCAATTAGTTGATCCAACCACAAGCATTTATTAAGCACCAATTTGTACAGTGCCAGACACTGTACAAAATGTTGGGGATATGAAAATGAAAGAGAAATTGTTCTTGCCTCAACAAGCTTGTGGGAAGCAAGGGGGCACGATAGTGCACAGTGTCAGGTCTGGAGTCAGGAAGAATCATCTGTCCGAGTTCAAATCTGACCTCGGACACTTACTAGCTGTGTGACCCTGGGCAAGTCACATAACCTTGCTTGCCTCAGTTTCCTCATTTGTAAAATAATCTGGAGAAGGAAATAGCAAACTATTTCACTGTCTTTGCCAAGAAAATCCCAAAAGGGGCCATGAAGAGTTAGATACGACTGAAATGACTGAACAACGACAGGCTTATAGCCTATGAAAGATACAAGGTCTTCACAAATAAGAGACGATTACAAGGCATGTGAATGGAGTGCTGGATCTCAGAGAAACCTGAATTCAAATCTTGCTTTAGACACATAGTAGCTGCATGATTCTGGGCCAATCACTTAACATCTCTGCACCTCAGTTTTGTCATCTATTAAATATCCTCTAGAAAGTATTTTTTTTTGCCAAGAAAACCCCGAATGGGGCCAGAAAGAATCAAACATTATTGGAATGACTGAATGACAACAAGAGAAAATCGCTTCACTTCCTGGACCCCATCTGTAAAATGAGGGGGTTAGGCTGGATGGCTTCTGAGGTCTCTTCCAGCTCAAGACTGAGTGTCATATAGGAGGTGGTCCCTAAGCTGTGCTTTCATTTAGCAAACGTAAATTGAGTCCCTACTGTGGGCAAGGTTCTGTGTTCAGAGCAGACTTGGAGTCAGGAAGATCTGAGTTCAAATCCTTGTGATGCTTACTAACTGCATGTCTTTAACCAAGTCATATATCCACCTGAATCCCAGTTTCCTTTTCTGCAAGGGACAGTGATAGGGACTGGACCAGTACTTTCATTGATGTAGGGAGCTCATCCCTCTACCAATGCAGATCGCTGACTTCTTTTTGACTTACAGTCTTGGAGACTTGCCTGGAAAACTGGGCGATTAAAGAATCTCACCCAGAGTCTTATGTGTCTGAGGCAGGATTTGAACCTGGGTTTTCCTAGTAGCAAAGCTGGCTCTCCATCCACTGTGGAACTCTGCTTCCTTGAGAAGATTAAAGCACCATGACAATTCACAAGGACAAAATGATTGGAGGAATGAATATTTTGTGACTAATATAGTGTGGTCTTGGGAGAAACACATCTTCTCAGCCTTCATTTCAGTGAGAAATGTTAGTAACGGATGAAATTGTCTGGAAGCTGTTTCTTCCAAAGAACTCAGTTAAATTATGGTTTATAATAACACGAAAAGTGCAGTGTGAAGGCACGGGCCTCCCCAGAGATCCAAGCCAGGGCTTCTTCATGTCGCTTAGATGACCCTGGGAGGGTCAAGGCTTAGCCCCAAACCTCCAAGCTCTGGCAAAGATGACCACCCTTGGAAGGGCTTCATGTACAAATTAGCAATGAACTATGTCAAAGATTTAGAGCTGGAAAGGACATCAGAGCTGTCCTTAGTTCAACTCCTTCATTTTACAGATGAGAAAACTGAGGCCCAGAGAGGTTAAGCCATTTGTCTGAGGCCACCCAGGTCATAAATAGCAGAGGGAAGATTTGAACCCAGGCCTTTGGCTCCATACATTCTCTCACTGTCCCTCCCCCACACCTCTTGTCCAAGACCCAGCCTTGCTAAGTTCAGAGAAACTCATGAGCAGATGTCTAACCTTGGGGTGATATTTTTTCCCCTGCTTCAACCCATGAGATGTATCTAGATCAGGAGTGGGGAACCTGTGGCTTTTCCATGGAATCCAAATTTTACAAAGGTCACACTTAAGGTCCTAGAAGGCCACATGTGGCTTTACGGCCACCAGTTCCCCACCCCTAGTGGTATTGGGAAGAAGGAGTGGTCTTCAAGAAAAAAGGTTGGTTGACCACTTGTTAAGTGTGGGCATTCCTAGACTGAGAGCCATCCCAGCTCTAAGATCATGCCATCTCATCAATTACTAAACATTTCTTTTATTGTTATTGAGTCATTTTCAATCATGTCCAGCTCTTCACAATCCCTTTTGGGGTTTTCTTGGCAAAGATATTAGAGTAGTTTGCTTAATTTTTTTTTATAATAGAAGGTCCTTTAGAGGTCATTTCATTCAACTTTCATTCTTCAGGTGAAGAAATTGAGGCAGACAGAGGTTAAGTGATTTGCCCAGGGTCACACAACCAGTAAGTGCCTGAGCTGGGATTGGAACTCAGTCTGTCCTGAATCCAGGCCCTGCTTTCTGTCCACTGCACCACTTCAAGGCCTAAGATTTTCTCTTACCTTTGTTCAATACCAAGGACCCTGAATTTCCTCCTCTAAGATGTCTCTCCCATGCCATTCTCCCCCATCCAAAACTAAGATGGCACCTGCTCTGGGTCTCTACATAATATAAGGGGGTTGGACTCAATGTCTGCCCCACACAGCGGGCAGGGGCTGGACTAGGCTTCTGTCCATTCCAGGTCTCAGAATTCTGTGATTCGGTGAGTGGGGGGTCATCAAGAGACAGCTTGGAGTTTGGTGTCAGGTGAGACTTTCTGACAAGGGTGGGGTTGGGATTCCTATCACTGGAGGTTCTCAGGCAGGACCTGGCTGGCCCCTCTTGGCATAGGCTGTTGTTCATGTATGGATTGGAATAGTTCTCAGGTTCTGGGATCTTTGGGGGGGTTGTTTCTGATTACAGGTAGCTCTGGGATGCCTCAGTACCCAGATCACTGGGCTTAGAGTCAGGAGGACCTGAGTTCAAATCCATTCTCCAATACTTACTAGCTATGTGACCCTGGTCAAGTCACTTAACCTCTGTCTGCTTCAGCGTCTTTATCTGTAAAATGAAAGTTGGAAGAGATGACCTCTAAAGGACCTTCTGTTATGATAAATAAACCAATAGATAAATAAAGTACCTTCAAGCTTTTGAGCTAGAATCCTATATTTTGGGGTCAGAGGATCTGGGTTTGAATCCCATCTCTGTCACTTACTAGCTGTATGACCTTGGGCAGGTCACCTTATTTCTCTGAGCCTCCATTTTTTCCTTTGTAAAATGACAGCTTTGGACTCAGTGGCCCCCCTTGTATTTCTAGACTTAAATCTATAATACCATGGCCTAGTTGCTTGAGGTCAGAAAACCCTGGTTTTCAGGGGTGGCGAACCTGCAGCCTTGAGGCCACATGGGGCCCTCTAGGTTCTGAAGTGCAGCCCTTTGACTGAAGCCAAACTTCCCAGAACAAAGTTCTAAATTATATCCTTTCCCAATGCCTAGCACAGTCCATTTGCATACAGTAAGTGCTTAATAAATGTTGGCTAATAATCAACAATATTTTAGTGCTTAGTAAATGATTTTTATTAAGTGGCACCACTGAGAAAAAAACTTTGTTTTAAATCTCTGTCATAAAGGAGGATTGATTAAGAAACAGCAAAAAAGCCTGGTGAAAATGGGGAAGTAGGGGGCTGAATTGAAAGAGGTATGCAGAAGGGATATTACAGATGTCCTATGACTGGCATCTTGGCTAATAGAAGACAGCCCCATACCCTTTGGGTTTTTGTTTGTTTGTTTTGGAGGGGGGAAGGCAGGGCAATTGGGGTTAAGTGACTTGCCCAAGGTCAAACAGCTTGCAGCTGGCAGAGGAAACACCTCCAGCCCAGGTCTTCTGACTCCAAGGCCAGTCATCCCTGGTACTGCCCCTTTTCTCCACTACCGGCTTATGAGGTTTCAGCTGAATGCAGACCTGTTTGCATTCCAAGTAACCCCTGGGTACAGTAAGGGTGACCTTCTTCCTCAAATGAAATGTTTCTAATGACGTGGAGAAATGAGGCTAAGCGTTTGTTTTTTCCATCACAGCTGCACTCAAGGCAGGCACCCACAGCAGAGAGAAAACAACCTTTTTTACTCCTCCTGCCTGCGACCCGGAAAAATGACGGAGCAGATGTTTCTAAATTGTGTATAAAAATAAACAAACAAATAAATAAATGGCTCCCTGGCTGGACCCCACATGCCAAATTTCAGCCTGGAGTGCGTTTTTATGGCCACGTTGTAAACCCTTGAAATGAGGGGGCTTACAATGGAAACAGCTGCTTCTCCATAATGGGTGACAAGTCTGGATGGCAGGGAGCGGGGGATCCCGGCGCAGTGAAACTCGCACAGCCTAATGAGGGGGTGTGGATCCTCAGCCGGCAGAATCACCGCCTTTGTCTGCCTTTCCTCGAATCTGTCCTCAGAGATCTGGGCTCCTGTGCCCAGCCAAGCCCATAGCCTTGAAGACTGAACACCAAACTAGGTAAGAAGCAGTGAGAGCATTTGCAAGAACGCTTCTTTCCTTCTTCCTAGACTATTACAATGGCCTCCTCCCTGACTGGGCAGCTAGCTGGTGGCGCCATAGTGGACAGAGGCCCAGGCTTGGAATCAGGAACTCATCTTCCTGAGTTCAAATCAGGCCTCAGACGCTAATTAGCTGTGTGACCCTGGGCAAGTCACTTCACCCTGTTTGCCTCAGTTTCCTCATCTGTAAAATGAGATGGAGAAGGAAATGACAAACCACTCCAGTATCTCTGCCAAGAAAACCCTAAATGGGATCATAAAGAGAAGAAGAGGACTGAATGACAACAATCACCACCTTCCTAATTGGTCTCCCTGCCTCCTATCTCCCCCCTCGATTATCCATCCTCCACTCAACTGCTAAAATGACGGAAAGGGGGCAAAGCATTTATTAAGCACCTAGTGTGTGCCTCACAACAACACTAGGTACTATTATTATCCCCATTTTATAGATGAAACCAAGACAGAGGTTAAGTGACTTGCCCAGGGTCACACAGCTAATAAGTGTTTGAGCCTGCATTTGAACTCAGGACCCAGCACTCTATGCACCTCCCCATCCAGCTATCTAAAATGTTCTTAGAAGAAAATCATTCTTTCCCCTCCCCAGTCCCCCACAAGAAGCTTCAGTGTTTCCTTATTCACTTCATGATAAAAACTCCTCTGATGGGCATTTAGAGCCTTCCACCATCTGGCTCCAGATTATCCTTCCAAACCCACTTCATGTCTCGGCTTCCACTCTCAGCTCCAGCCAATCTGACGTGCTCCCTGCTCGTCAACATTCCATTTCCCCCTGTGCCTTTGGCCAGGTCATTCCCCCTCCTGCCTGGGACTGTTTTTCTCTTTACCTCCATCTCTTGCAATCCCCAGCTGCCTCCAAAGCTCAGCTCAGGGGCTTCCTCCCTCATCAGGCAATGTTCTCCCCCATCCACTAAATTGCTATTTATGCTATATGTCATATTGTTCCCCCATCCCCGGTAGAATGTAAGCTCCTTGAGGGTAGAAGCTATTTCATTTTTTCATTTGTATCTGACACACTTAGCAGAGGGCACTGTGCCCACTCCTCTCATGTTTTCCCAATCATTTCCTTCAACAGTCTGGAGTGGGTTGACCCATTCCATTTTTCCTATGGAAAATAGCTAACTAGGGTCATATGCTTGAAGAAGACTCACTTGAAGATTCCCAAAGGGGGACCCTGGGTAGAAATCCCAAAGCTCCCTTCCCCCAACTGAAGCTTTCACCTCTCACCAGCCACTCCACTCCAGCCCTCAGGAAGGGCAGCGCATTCATCTCCACCCATAAGAGGAAAGTCCATAGCACTGGGCTTCAGGACGGGGTCTCTCTGTAACTGATTGCTGGATTCAATCCCCCCTTCAGGGTGACTTCCTTACAAGGTCTGCCTTAAGAACAGCAATTAGACCCATGTTCTAGTTATAGAATCATCAAAGCACTGAATCTCCCAGTAGGACAAGACTATCCAGCATCTGTTTGAAGACTGACACCAAGGGGCAACTCAACCTTCTGAAGGTCCCTGGGGGACCACAGGGTACAGGTTTCTCCAGGGTAGAGATTTGTCACCTTGGGAAAGCTAGGCGATCCAGTGGAAAGGATGTGGGACCCAAAGTCAAGGAGATCTGCATTTGTATCCTGCCTCAAATACTTCCTAGCTGTATGATCCTGGCCAAGTCCCTTAACCTTTCTGGGCCTCAGTTTCCTCATCTGTAAAATAAGGATAATAACACCTTAACTCACAGATATTGGAAGTTTCAAATCAGATAACACATGGATAGAGCTTTAAAACCTTCAAGTGCTCCATAAGTGCTGGCCATCATCATCTTCATCATTGTTGTTCCAACAAGAGACAGCTCTAATTGTTAGCAAATTTCTTCCTGACACTAGGCCAAAGTCAATCTCTTTACAATTTCTGCCTATTGCTCCTAATTCTGCCCTCTAGGGTAGAGTGGATCAAGGCTGATCCTAAAAACGGAGTTCGAATCCAAGCTCAAACACTTACTGGCTATGTGATCCTGGGCAAGTCATTTAACCCCTGTTTCTTCATGAATCTTCTCTGAAATTCTCAAGATTCATGTGTGTATAGGCCGTAGGTCACCGAGACACCAGGGCTAAGTGCCCCAGAAACAAGGCCTCTCTCTCCATCTCAACACATTCCTCTCAAGAAGTGTTCTGCTACTTTGTGGATTATAGAATCACCATGACAGAGGTAGAAGTGATCTTAAAACAGGGGATGTCAGAGCTGGGAGGGGCCTCAGAACAGGGGATGTCAGAGCTGGGAGGGGCCCTAGAGTACAGAATGGCAGAGCTGGGAGGGGGCCTTAGAGTACAGAATGTCAGAACAACAAATCTGTTGTATTATATGGTAGATTTCTCTTTGGTTGAACTTTCATTGATTGGACTGAGTAGCCACTAAAGTTAAGCACTTCCAACTCTCAAATTCTGATTCAGTAGATGATTTACCCTTGTTCACACAGGCAAAATTTGAACTCAGATCTTTCTGACTCTGTGTCCAGAACTCAATCCATTATACCACAATGCCCCTGGAAGGGACCTTAATAAATCAATCAAGAATTTATTAAGCTTCTACTATGTACCAGGTACCTAGGATACAGGCTAAAAAAAAATAGTCCCTGATTTCTAGAAGCTGACATTTGTTGTACTGTTCCTTCCTCTTCAGTTTGGTAGGGAGTCAGGTTACATATTGTATCAAAAGGAAACAGCATGAGCATGTATGGGTGTCAGTGAGGAGAGAGAGCGAAAGAGACAGACAGATAGAGAGGAAGAAAGGAGACAGACACAGAGGAGGGGGAGAGAGAGACTGAGAGAGGAGGGAGGAATAGATATATATGTACGCATGTGTATGTTTGTGCATACACATATACACACACTCACAGATATACATGTATGTGTGTATGTCTGTATACGCATGTATTTACACACCTGCATATAGCCACATTGTACACATATGTGTAAATGCACACCTGTGCATAAACAAGCAAATACACCTTCAAGGTCATCTAGGTCTGGTCTGGCGCCTTTGATTTATGGAATTTTTTAAAAGCCATTTTTATTGATTTCTTACTTTTTTTTTTTTTTTTGCCCCTCCAAGGCTTTCCTAAATGTTCATTTTTCACTAGATTCACATGTAGAAAGAATGTCGGGAAGAAGGAGCTGTCCTGCGCACTTTGCCCTGGGACCCACAGCCCCTAGTGACAGACAGCCTTGCCTACGACTGCCTAGTGCAAAGCCTCCAACCGACCATGCTCAGGAAAGAGAAGGCTTTGCCCAGCCGCCCAGGCGTGCATCGGGCAGGACTCACAGCATCGCGGCCCTGGTACGTGGGCACCTTGGGCGGGCGGGCAGGCTGGCGATTCAGCTGGCCTTGAGACAGCACTGGAGCTTCTTTGTTCTCTCCTCTCCCCATCCCCCACAGGGAGAAGACGCGGCTTATGGTATATGGGAGCCTAGCCGGGCTTTCTCAGATTAAGCCAAGGATTTATTGGTCCTTATGTTACTAAATAAACAGGCTTTCCTAAAGTTTTAAAAAGCATGTGCTGCTCACTGATCAGTAAAAAGATTCGATTCAATTCCAGATAGAGCTCCATGAGGAAAACCTTGTGAGCTGTTCACCTTCCCACAGACGCCCTTACCAGGGGATGGAGCAGAGCTTAGCGCGTCTGCTCAGGAGAACAAGGAATCCATGTTTCCAGCCCTGGACCTGCCGCTGATTCAGCCTCCCAAAGGGGCTCTTGCCTCCTGGAAGCCTTGGTTTTTCCTCATCTGTGAAATGGGGTCATCCATCGCCCTAACCTGAGCCCCAACGCCCTTCCCCCAAGTACTGAGCAATTCAGACTTCTCTCTAACTTTCTCTCAGAGAAGGAAAGATATAATAATAATAACTAATATTTACATAGTGCCCTAAAGTTTGCAGAGCCCTGCATGTGGTTAGCACACTGGGACCTCCCAACAGCCTTGGGACTGCTGTTATCCCCATTCCACAGATGAGGAAACTGAAGCTGTGGCATTTAGTGACTTACCCAGACTCACAGGGAATACCAGATCTTAAGAGGGGCTTTAGAACAGAGAATGTCAGAGGTGGAAGGGGCCTTAGAACAAGGAATCTTAGAACAGCTAGTTTCTGAAGCAAAATCTGAACAGGTCTTACTGATTCCATGTCCAACTCTGTGCCTTCTGGTGTAAGGAGATAGAAAGCTGGTTTAGGGTTTAGGAAGCCCTCAGCTCCAACCCCACCTGTAATCTTCACAGAGCTAGAGATAGAAGGGCATCATAGGCCATTGAGGATGACCCCACATTTTACAGACAAAAAAAAATGGAGATCCAGGAAGGTGAAGGGGTTTGCCTAATGTCACATAGGTAGTTAAGTGAGAAAGTCAGAATTCGAACTCAGGTCTTATCATTCCAAGTTTAGCTCTCATTTCACCCTGCTTTGACTTACAAGCCATGTGAGCCCAGGCAAGTAGGTTTACCTCTCTCAGCATCAATCAAAAAACAAGCACTTATAATTTAAAATAAATTAATATTAACAAATGTATCAATTTATTCAATACTTTAATATTAATAAAATTATTAATTTATTTAATATGTGCCAGGAGTTAAGGATATAAAAAAGAAATGGTTCCTGTTCTCAAAGAGTTAAGGCATAATGGAAAAGTCCTGCCTCTAGTGTGAGAGGACCTGAGTTCAAATTCTATCTGATATCTACTACTAGTGTGACCTTGGGCAGTCACAACCACCTTTGGACTCAGCTTCCTCATCTGTAAAATAAAGGATTAAATTAGATGACTCCTATTTTAAAATCCGAAATTACCTAATTCTCTGGGCCTTAGTTTCCTCATCTGTAAAATGAGGGAATTGGACTAAGTGACCTCTGAGGTCCTTTGTATCTTATTCTAGAATCTTTTGAAAACATTCTCCCAGGGAAACAGCATGTTTAAGCACATGTAGGCTAAATGCCCAGGTATATACAAACTAAAGACAGATTATTGGGGAGCAGGTCATGAGGAGCTGGGGGGAATAGGAAAGGCTTTCTTTCTGTAGGAGGTGGTACCTGACCCATGCTTTGAGGATGACAAGGGATTCTAGTGAGGAAGGAGAGGTGAGGAGAGGGCGTATTTCAAAGGATTGGAGGACAGACTGTACCCAAGGCAGGAGATTGGAATATTGTGTGTGAGAAACAACAAAACAATCAGTTTGACTGGACCAAAGGAAAGTAATGAGTGATCAGCCTAGAAAGGTAAGCTGAAAACAGATTGAGAAGGGTTTAGGAGATCCTCAGCCATAGGGAGCCCTTGAAGTTTCTTGAGCAGAGAAGGGACAAGGTAAGTTCCTTGGGGGCAGGTACTGCGTTTGCTTTTGTATGTCTATCACCAGCTGTTAGCACAATGCTCAGCATGTCCTTCATAAATGCTTTATCATTCATGCATTTGTGGTCAGACCTGTGATTCAGAGGTATCCCTTTGTTACACAACAGATGTCAGGACAACATAGAAATCTCACTCCCTGTCACTTATGACCCATGTGGACCTAGCTTCGAATCCTAACTCGGACATTTAGTAGCTGTGTGACCCTGGGCTTGATCTCTCAAGGTCTCAGTTTCCTCACCTGTCAAATAAGGGGATTGGATTCGAAGATGAAACAAGTCCCTTCCAGTTGTAAACAGATGAGCTAATGATCTTTCTCTGTAAATTAGGGCCAAGAAGACAGTTAGTGCCTACCGCATGTGCCTTGGCTGAGCTAAAAACAAGAAGAGCTATAGAAATGTCCAATTACTCTTTCGGATCGTATCTGCCTAAAGAATGTTTCACCTTCAAACCCCCTCCCGCATAAGCAGCAAATCTCATCTCATTATACTTGGGGAGGAAAAAGGAAAAAACACTGTTAGCATTTATTTTGCATGAGCGTGATGGGAAATCGGGAAATCAGGTGTCAGAAATGCCCCAGTGACTGGAACATGGATTCACAGACGTTCCATCTCCTCTGACTGCCCCGGACAGCTTTTCGAATAACCAGGTCTAAATACTATTTGGAGGAGAGCAGACTGGTTCCCTTTCTGGGGCACGGCAGCTGTCACAGGCTTCCAAGCGGGAGATGATTTCTGATAAATAGATATGGACAATAGATAATGTCTATATTAATCCCACTGAAAAGTGGCATTCTCTGCAGCTCGCCCGAGACGAGGAGGAAGACAGCGCATAAAGAGACGGCCCCAGTAGATTCCAGACAGGAGACTTTTTTCTCCATGACAGCTCAAGCTTGGCTGCTGCAATTAACTTCTCCCCAGCCCACCCCCTTCTCCTTCATCTCATCCAGGGCAGTTGAGAGAAAGGCGGCCTTGCATCTTCCTCCTACTGATGGAGGTTGATTAGCAGTCAGGTGGAGCGATGCTCAGGGGACAGCGAGGGGGATTAATTAAATCACTCCGACTGGCTAAGTGGCGACACTTTGATTTATAGCAGAACTCACTCAACCAGACAGCAGCATTTCTTGTACATGGAAAGAGGAAGAACCCAACTGGCCAGTGGATGGAAGCTGGGGGACTTGTGAACTTAAAAAGAAGGTGACCTGGTCATTGAAACGGAGGCACCTGCTGAGCGAGCTTCAGGGAGAGGGAGAAGAAGGAACTTGCCCAGGAGAGAAAGGACTGAGCATCTCTTTCAGACTAAAAGCAGCCTCCTGAGCGGTCAGGGGTGGGGCAGGGGGAGGGACCAGTCTCGGAACACAGAGAACCCTTCTTAGCCTCTGGAGAGAAACTGGGAGACTTCTGAGGTCTGGGGAAAGATCAGCTCAGTTTTTTCCAGGTCTGTTTCCCACTCTCCTCTCCAGGGCTGTTCCTCCCATCTTCTAACCTTGCACAGACCTCCCCTGACCTAAAGCAAAGATGAAAAAGGAGTGACTGGTAGAGGAGGAGAGGAGAAGGAGAGCAAGGGAAGGACACCTCTATTTGGAAGGATTCCTTTTTTTACCAAAGAGCCTCAGAAGACTAGTTCATAGTATAGATGGAGTTATTGGATGTGACATGATCATGGCAGGAAAAAAATAGAACGGTTGTCCATAAAAGTTCGTATAAAACCCAAACCTGAAATGTTTTCCCCCTAAGTTTTGGAGGATCTATCTCCCTCCCTTTTCCCCTCCCCCTTATTAGATTACCCTGTGGGATTCTACTGGAAAGCTCTGGCTGATGGCCCAGAGCACATTGTAATCATGTCCTCAGAATTCTAAGTGAATCACAGAGTCAGAAGGGATAATTCACCATAGATTTAGAGTTGGAAGGGCCCACAGAAGTTATCAAGTCCAACACCCTCATTTTGCAGGCCGGGAAACTGAGGTTTAGAAAATTTATGTGATTTGCCCAAGGTCATGGCCCTGGAATTAAAAGCCAGGTCGTCTGACTCAATTCAGTAAGGATTTGTTCCACTATATAATATTACTTTCTCTGGACCTCAGAGGTCATCACCTGAATAAGAATTCCTCTAGAGTAGTAGTTTTTAACTTTTTTTCATTCCTCAAAACTGTCTCAAAAATAAAATGAGGTATGTGAACCTCCAGAGTAATTTAATATACTACTCATAACATTCTTTTAGACGTGTTCATTAAGTTCTTATAATAACAACAAAATTTTGCCCCCAAAAACCTCAAATTAAAATGTACATTATGGGATTATTATTATAAAACATAAAATTTTATTCTAACAATTATGAAAACTTTAAATATAAAGTTATGAACCCTAATTATAAAATAATTATGAACATTTTATATGGGGCATTCTGTTAAGAATTGAAAAAATAATCTGGTAAAACCTCATATGCTTATGATCCTCTGCAAGACAATATTATTTTACAAATTTTGTTGAATAAAAATAACCATCTTAATGAAATGACTTACAAGTAGAAGATATTTAACACTGTATAATAGTTATATAAAAACTGAATTTTTCATGTCAAATTTTTTTATTTGAACAAAGGTTTGCAATTCTTGGCTCAACACCAGACATCAGAATCGTAATGTGGTTCTGTGTTGAGTTTATTTCTGTATTTTAATTTGAAAAAAATATAAAGTGAAAATGCTCACTCATGTAAATATGGGCTAGAAAATGGTAGGAGAATTTTACAGGCTCTTTTTTGAGATATGGAAATTAATTTTTTATTTTAACCACTTAACCAATCAATAAAAATAATCAATAGTTAGGACATGAAATATTTACTTTTCTACTGGTTAATGACAATTGCTGTATTAAATGATAGCTCTACTCAAAGTTCAATTGCACATATTGCTTTATTTTTAACAATGTGAGTATAATGTATACATGTATGTATATATTATATATTTATAGCAGTGTATATATAGTATATATCTATGTAGTGTATAACACATATATGTATATATGTATTATGTGTGCATATATGTATGTAAATATATGTATACACACATACTAAGGAAAGAATCATATCTTCGGATGTGACTTCCTTCTCTTCTATCATCAGCACACCAGCTGTGCTTTCATAGAAAATCTACTGAAAGACTGATTATTGTTGCCAATTAGTTCACTTGAAAGTCTGCCAGGGAGGTGGAGTCAAGATGGTAGAGCAGAAGCACCAACCCAGTCAAGCTCTCCCCAAATTTCTCTCCAAACATCTTTAAAATAATGTGTCAAATTTAATTCTGGAGCAGCAAGCCAACAAAAGGTCAAATTGGTAAGACACTTTTTAGCCCAAGAGAGCATAGGAGGTTGGAAAGAGAAGTCTGTGACACTGGGTGACTCAGAGCACACACAGTGGCAATACCAGTTGTGAGAATTAGAAATGTCAACCCTGGCAACAGCATCTTCAAGAACTCTAGGTCCAGAGATAGTAAGGAAGGGGATTTAACAGGGTTCCCCAAACTAGCACTGGCCACTGAACAGGGCACCATTTGGCAACTCCATTGCCCATATTTAGCTCCAGCTCAAAGTTTTGGGGTGAAGAATACTAACACTTGTGGCTGCAAGGGAAGAAGGGTCCTTCTTGAATAAGGACCAGAGTACAGACCAAGAGAGCAGTAACCACATCTCTCCCTGTATCATGCCTCCTTGCAATTACCAAAAACTTAAAAAACCCCAGTACTAGCTGTGAAAACAGCAGTGTGAAAAAGCCTGAAGCTTGGGATAATTCCACCCCCTACTCCCAAGTGGGCACAGTCAAACTTTAACATAAAGTTTAAAGTTAGGAAATAGACTGGAAAAATAAGCAAGGAATAAAAAAAGAACCTGACCATAAAAATCTATGGTAACAAGGAAGACCAAGACATAAACTGAAAAGACAACAACATACTGTGTTTCCCCGATAATAAGACACTGTCTTATTAATTTTTTTGGACAGAAAAACACCAGAGGGCTTATTTTCAGGGGAGGGCTTATTTTAATGAACATTGACAGCAATTTTAATAAACAGGCAAATGTGAACAAAAAAATGTACCTTTATTCAATAAGCAAATCACTGGGGAAGAACAGGATGACGCTCTCACTGCTGCAGCTCTGATTGGATGCAGCTCGGAGCGCGGCGTGCGTTTCACCCGGGGGGGGACGACGGTGTATACAAAGGGTACCGTAATGTAGCATGTAGCGCAGGGGATCACCTTCACTACAGTAGCAATCTCAATAGGGCTTATTTTCGGGGGAGGGCTTATTTTAGAGGAATCTTACACAGTAAGGGGAGGGCTTATTTTCGGGATAGGTCTTATTATCGGGGAAACACGGTAAAAACAGCTATGACAAAAACCTCAAAGAAAAAATGCAAACTGGACAAAATTCCAACAAGAATTTTTAGAAGAGCTAAAGAAAGGGCAAAAAATTATTTTAAAAGTCAAATAAGAATGGCAAGGGAAAATTGGGGAAAGAAATGAAAATGATACAATAAAACTGTGAAAAGAGAATTAATAGCTTGGTAAAAGAGGCACAAAAATACTGAAGAAAATAACACTTTAAAAAACAGAATTAAGGGGTGGCCAGGTGGCTCAGCGAGTAAGAGCACCAGCTCCAGTGTCAGGATGACCTGGGGATCAAATCTGGGCTCAGATACTTAGCACCACACCCAGAAATAACTGGCCGTGTAACCTTGAGCAAGTTACTTAACCCCGACTGCTTAAAAAAAAACAAAACAGAATTAGCCAAGTGGTAAAAGAGGCATAAAAATTCACTGAAGAAAAGTATTCCTTCAAAAGTAGAATTGACCAAATCAAACAATTACAAGGAGAAAATAATTTCTTAAAAATTAGAATTGGGTAAGTGGTGATGAATTACTTTCTGAGACATCTAGAAATATTAAAACAAAATAAAAAGAATGAAAAATAGAAGAAAATATGTTGTAACTCATCAGAAAAACAACTGACCTGGAAAATAGATCAAGGAGAGATAATTTAAGAATTACTGGACTACCTGAAAGGCATGGTCCAAAAAAAAAAGGACTTAGACCCCATATTTCAAGAAATTATAAAGGAAAACTGCCCTTATGTCTTAGAACCAGAGGGTAAAATAGACATTAAAAGAACCTGCTGATCACCTTTTGAAAGAGATCCAAAAATTAAAATTCCCAGGAATATTACAGCCAAATTCCAGAGCTCCCAGGTCAAGGAAAAAAAATATTGCAAGCAGCCAGAAAGAAACCATTCAAATATCATGAAGCCCTAGTCAGGATCACAAAAGATTTAACAGCTTCCACTTAAAAGAGTGGAGGGCTTTGAATATGATTTTCCAGAAGGCAAAGCAGCAAGGATTACAACCAAGAATAACCTACTCAGCAAAATTAAGTATAATCCTTCAGGGGGAAAAAAAAACATTCCTGATGAAAAGACCAAAGCTGAATGGAAAAATTGACATTCAAATACAAGACTCAAGAGAAACATAAAAAGGTAAATATGGAAGAGAAATAATAAGGTAAATCTGTTTACATTCCTATATGGGAAGATGATCCTTATAACCTAATATTCTATATCCTAAGAATCCTAATATCCTTATATCCTAAGCATATTATCATTATTGGGCAGTTAGAAGAAGTCTACATAGACAGAGGGAATGGATGTGAGTCAATTATGTTGGGATGATCTCAGAAAATGGAGTAATAAAGAGAGGTGCACTGGGAGATGGAGTGAGAGGAAGAATGGGGCAAATTATCTCACATAAAAGAAGCATATAAGGAAGAGTTTTTACAGTGGAAGGGAAAATGGGAGAGTAGTGGATAACATTTGAACCTCATTCTCATCAGAATTAATTCAAAGGGGAAAGAATATATGTACACACTCAATTGGGTATAGAAATCTATCTTACCCAATAGGGAAACAGGAAGGGAGACAGTGGTCAAAAGTAAAACAGATTTTTGAGGAGAAATAGGGGAGAGGGAGGGAGGAGAGAGAGGGGGGTGGATGGGTGAGAACAAATAGAATTGAAAGAAATACACAGTAAATAATCATAACTGTGAATGTGAAAGGGGTGAACTCACTAATAAAATGGAAGCAGATAGCAAATTAGATAGCAGGTTAGAATCCAGAACCCAACATTTTGTTTACAAGAAATATACTTGAAACAGAAAGATACACACAGAGTTAAAATAAGGGACTGGAGCAGAATCTGTTATGCTTCAGCTGAGGGGAAAAAAGGCAGGGAATAGCAATCATGATCTCAGACAAAGCAAAAGCAAAAACAGGCCTAATGAAAAGAGACTAAGCAGGGTAACAACATTTTGTTATTTTTAAAAAGGTACTATATACATGAAGTAATATCAATACTAAATGAATATGCACCAAATGGCAGAGCATCTATATTCTTAAGAAGGAAATAGACAGTAAAAGTATACTAGTGGGGAGCCTCAACTTTCCCCTCTCAGAAATAGATTAATCTAACTATAAAATGGATGAGAAAAAAGTTAATGAGATGAACAGAATCTTAGAAAAATTAGATATGATAGGCCCCTGGATAAAATTGAATGGAAATAGAAAGGAGCATATATTTTTCTCAGTTGTACATGGCACCTTCACAAAAATTGGCCATCTATTAAGGCATAAAAACCTCACAAGCAAATGCAGAAAAGCAGACATATTAAATGCATCCTTTTCAGACCATATTGCAATAAAAAAATACATTCAATAAAGGGCCTTGGAAACATAGAATAAAAACTAATTGGAAACTAAATAATCTAATCCTAAAGAATGAGTGGGTCAAAGAACAAATAATAGAAGCAATAATTTCATTAAAGAGAATGACAACAAGGAGACAATATACCAAACCTAGTGAGATGCATCCAAAGAAGTACTTAGGAAGAAATTTGCATCTTTAAATGCTTACATCAATTTTTTTAGAAAGAGATCAATGAATTAGGCATGGAATTTATAAAAAACACTAGAAAAAGAATAAATTAAAAATCCTTAATTAAACACCAGAATAGAATCCTAAAAATCAAGAAAAGGAGAGATTAATAAAATTGAAAGTAGAAAAATTATTGAAATGGTAAATAAAACTAGGAGTTGGTTTTGTGGGGAAAAACCCCCAATAAACTAGCTAAACCATTGATTAATTTGATTTTAAAAAATAAGGAGGTCTTCTGGGTAAAAAAAAAATAGTAACATAAGCAGAGGATAAATTTAAATTGGAAAAAAAAGCCCTAATATGGCAATGAGAAGCAATATAAGGTATATTTCTTTTGGATGTTTGTGATGGTTCTTGATGGTTTCAAGATAGCTTGTAAAATACATTCTTAAAGATCGTGGTTCTCAAATAGCCTGACATTTGTGTTCTTAAAAATCTTAATCACTAGGATTACATAGCTGGTGAAATATAATTTTTGCATAATGGGAGAAATTAGGGAGCTACTCTAATTAAGTGTACAGAATGCCAATAAGGATATGTGCATGTGTCTGATAAGCCACTGGGAATCAGTTTATGGTTGAATGTTGAACCTTTGCAATGGTTGGGCAACAATTTGATGTCAACTTGAGAAACTGCAAGAACATGTTGCACTTAGAAGCAGTCAGAGTTTAATGTAATCACTGTACAAACACCAAAATCATTGCATTCATGTTCATTATGGTTTTGAATCACTACAAAACAAACCTAAAATGTTCCAAATATGCACAAGTTTATTGTCATAGAGGAAACATAGTTTTGTATCATGATCGGGCAATTATTTACTGCTTAAAGAAACATTAATATTTTTTAGTGCTAACCTCTTAGATCAGTTGTCAAACCACTAACTGGTAACTCCTGCTCTAGAGCAGTGGTTGGCAAACTATTAGGGAATTTGGCTACCTATTTTTTAGGGCTATGAGCTAAGAATGGTTTTTATATTTTTGAATACAATAAAACTTTATTTTAAAATATAAAACAACTTTTTGCTTGAGGACTATAGAAAAATATCCAAAGGGCCAGAGTTTGCCCATACTTAAACTAGAGCATACAAAGAAAATAGTCCCCTGGATTTTGCCTTTAAGATGTCCAGTGAATAGCATCCCATTACCTCCTAAACAACCTGTTCCACTTTTGGAGAACTGTATTGGTTAGGAAGTTTTTCCTTATATTAAGTCTGTACCACTCCTAGTTTTGCTTTCTGGGGCCAAGAAGAATAAATCTAGTCCAGCTAACACATAACTGTCCTTCAAATAGGCAGCTAAGTCACTAAGTCATAAACATTGAGTAGCTAAGTGGCAGAGTGAAGAACATGGTTGTAGAATCTGGAAGACAAGTTCAAATCCCATTCCAAATACTTACTATGTGACCCTGGGCAGGTCATTTATTCTTAGTCTCAGTTTCTTCATCTGTAAAATAGGTGTAAAAATACACCTCCTAAGGCTGTTACAAGGATCAGATGAGAAAATGAATGGAAACACTGTAGAAATGTTAGCTATTGTTGTTGTTTGAAGGCAGTTCTCATAATCTCCCCAACTCCTCTCTTCTCCAGGCAAAACAGCTTCAGTACTTTCAACTGATCTTAATCTCAAGGCCCTTTACCATCCTGATCACTCTCCTATGAATGCTTCCAGCTTATCCTCAAATGTGGAGCTTACAACTGAACATGCTACGCTAGATGTGATCTGACTAGGGCAGAGGTCAGTGGGACTCTCACTTCCCTTGTTCTGGAATTATGACTCTCCCTCTCTCTCCTCTCTCCTCTCCGTCTCTCTATCTTTCTCTATCTCTCTCTCCTCCCCCCATCTATCTCCTATATCTCTGTTTCTGTCTTCTCCTCCTCCTCCTCCTTCTTCTTCTTCTTCCTCCTCCTCCTCTTCTTCTTCTTCTTCTTCTCTCTCTCTCTCTCTCTCTCTCTCTCTCTCTCTCTCTCTCTCTCTCCCTGTCTCCTTCCCCCCCCATATAAGGAAACTGAGGCCAATGTCATCCATTTAGTCAATTATAGATCCCCAGATCTTTTCCTAGTCTTTTCCTTCTATGCCATATTCAATCCACCTAAGAACTTATTAAGTGCCTGCTGTGTGCAGAGCACCATGCTAAGTGCTGAAAAAGATTAAAAAAATTACATAAGACATTAGAATCTAGCAGAAGGATATTATACATCTGAAATTGGACTCAACAAGCATTTATTGAGCACCTATTTGTATTTTTTAAATGAGGAGCTGAAGCCAAAGGTTGTTCACTGATTTGTCCAAAGTATCTAGGGTAGGATTTGAATCCAGTGTTTCTTGACTCCAAGTCTATCATTTTATCCACTGCCATGCTCCTTCTCTATAAAGCACAATACTATTAGAGGAGTGATAATAGCTAACATTTATATGGCCGTTGCCTTAAAGTCTGCAAGGGTATTCACAAATATTATCTTATTATATATTACATATATTGCAAAGGTCTTTACATATATTATGCTAACCTTGTAAGATGGGTATTGATATCTCCATTTTACAGTTGGGGAAACTGAAGCTCATAAAGAAGGGGTATGTGGGAGAAGGGAACACACATTCTTCAAATGCCTACTATGTACCCGGCACTGTGCTAAGCTCTTTACTAATATTATCTCACTTGATCTTCACAGAAGTAGGTGCTATTATTGTCCTCATTTAAGAGATGAGGAAACAGAAGCAGATGGAGGTTAACCAGCTTTCTGAGGTCACACAGGTAGTGTCAGAGGCCTGATTTGATTCAGGTCTTCCTGACTCCAGGTCCAGCATTCTATCCATTGTACCACCTTGTTGCCCCTAAAATGTTAAGTGACTTTTCCTTGGTCATACAGCTACTAAATGACAGGATGGGATTTGAGTCCCACTCTACCTTAACTCCAACCTCCGTAGCCACCAGACTATGCTTCCTCTGGGGCATAACTAGTAAGTACTATCAGAGGCCAAGAATGGTGAGTAAACCAAGTGATATGTGTGTGACCTCTACTGGGGGAAAGCTCTGACTGAAGGGTTGGAATTGTTGGGACTTTTCTAGAGGAGGTGCTAGAAAACCAGTCAAAAGAAGGGCTAATCCAAGGCAGGAAACATTAATAAAAGGAATGGGATTGGGCTACAGTGCCTTCTTATGGGGGTGATGTTTAACATCCATCTACTGATGTATTTCCCACTTTGATTTTTTCCCTCACTGCTATGCATATTTGTTTGTGTTATATGAACATGTACACCTACCACTGAGACACATGCATGCAGTATATTCTTGGCATAATTTAGACCTGTAGTCTCCAAATCAGCCTGTCAAATAATGCTCTGCAGTCTACTAGGTCTATTGAATGTATTGTTGAAGCTTATTTACTATGAATGGCACTCTAAGGTGATTACCTGGGACCCTAGATTAATCATCTCTGTTCTGTTAAGTGCTGATGTGTTGGTTTTTATTTGGGAACTGGGGGAGTTGATGTTATGCTATATAATTCCAAATATCAAGTGTGCTATAGACAATTCTGTAAGGGACTACAAAATTCCAAATCCCAAGGAGAAATATAACAGAGGTTTGGAAGATGACTGGCTTTGGGAGATTTATAGTTTAGAAAGACAAGTACTCAGGGGAAGCTAGGTGAATGCAGTGGATAGAACACCAGTCCTGGAGTCAGGAGGACCTGAGAGCAAATCCAGCTTCAGACACTTACTAGCTGTGCTATCCTGGATAAGTCAATTAACCCAGACTGCCTCTAAAAAACAAAAAAAAAACAAGCATTTCCTCTCAGCCCTGAGAATTATTTGGACTATCACGATTTTTTGTGCTAGAAGGGGGAATTTAATCATGCCCAGAAGTTTCAAAAAAAGATGAACACACAGAGAAAGTAGCTTGAGAAGAAGGAGCAAGAAGATGGTATCTCTTGCTCCACCTAGAAATTTATAAGCCAAGCTGGAAAGGATGTGAGATGGGGGCAACACATAAAATGTGAAATACAAAGGAGATCAGAGCCATGGCAGAGAAGGAAAGGAGAGATGGAGGTGGGCCATGCGACTGAAGCTATTAATTATGCTCAAAAGCCTACTCTTTCCCAAATTTCTCCTAAATATAGACTCTGCTTGATTATTTTACCCACACATGTCCTGTGTCCTGTCAATCTAGTAATAACTTTTATTAAGGGTCTATTATGTGCCAGGCACTATGTAAATGCTAGGGAGAAAAAAAAGGCAAAAGATAGCTCCTGCCCTCCTAGAGCTCACAATCTATCTAATGGAGGAGACAGCAAATTTTGTATGAATATGTACAAATAAGCTACATACTGAACAAATAGGAAATAATTAAGAGAGGGACTACATTAGAAATATAAGAGGAATTGGGAAAGGCTCCATGTAGAAGATGTGATTTTAGTTGGGACTTGAAGGATGTCAGAACATGGAGATTAGGAGGAAGAGTGTTTCAGGTGTGGGAAACAGCCAGAGAAAATGCCCAGAGAAATGGATAGTTTTGTTTGTAGAACACACAGGAGGCCAGTGTCACCAGATGGAAGAATGCATGGTGGGGAGTAAGGGTAAGAAGACTAGAAACATAGGAAGGGGCCCAGATCATGAAGGACTTTAAAAGTCAAAAAGAGGATTTTATATTTGATCCTAGAGGTGATACAGAACCAATGAAATTTATTGAATGAAGGCATGATATTGTCACATCTGCAATTTGGGGAGATCAGTTTAGTAGGTGAATAGAGGATGGACTGCAGTGGGGAACAGAGCTGAGACAGGCAGACCCACCAGCAACTATTGCCATAGTTCAGGTGTGAGGTGATTAGGGTATGTACCAGGGTAGGGGCAGTGTCAGAAGAGAGAAGAGGCTTATAGTTAAGAGATGCTGCAGAGGTGAAATGGACAAGAGAGGCTGCAGAGGTGAAATTCACCAGAGATGCTGCAGAGGTGAAATTCATCAGAAATGCTGCAGAGGTGAAATTGACTAGAGATGTTGCAAAAGCGAAACTGACCAGAGATGTTGGGGGGGCAGGGTGTGAATGGATAAGAGATGCTGCAGAGGTGAAATGGGCAAGAGGTGCTGTGGAGGTGAAATGGACAGGCCTTGGTCATAGCTTGGATATGGGGGTAAAAAATAATGAGGAGTCCAGGATAACTCCTAGGTTGTAAGACTGAGGGACTGGGAGAATGATGGTACCCTGGACAGTAATAGGGGAAGTAGAAGGGGAGGAAAGATTTAAGGGAAAGATAATGAGTTCAGTTTTAGACATATTGAGTTTAAGATGTCTACCGGGCATCCAGTTCAAAAAAAGTCTGAAAGGTATTTGGAGATATGAGATTGGAGGTCAACGGAGGGGCCAGGACAGGAAAGGCAGATTTGAAAATTATCAGCATAGAGATGGTAATTAGATCCATGGGAGCTGACGAGATTATTAAGTGAAGTAGTATAGAGGAAAAAGAGAAAGGAGTTTAGGACTGAACCCTGAGGGACATCTGTGGTTAGAAGAAGTGATCTGGAAAGGATTCAGCAAAGTAAGAAGGAGTAGTTTAGAGAGGTAGGAAGAAAACCAAGATATTGCCTTGAATATAAAGAAATTATGGGCTGTCAGGAAATACACAAAATTTTAATTAGCGCAATTCTGCCTGAAAGGAATTTTCCTACCTGGGGGCTCTGAGCTACTATAATTGTAACAATGCCTTTCCATCTGACATAAACTCTACAAAATAGCAAAGATAGGTACCTCGGCTAAAAATGAGTAACTAATTGCTGTAACAGAGCATAGCTAATTCAATCTCCAACCATTGTTACAAGAAAGGAATAAAGGTGAAGTGGAAGCAGATGAGAATCACAAGTCACACCAGGGAGAGGTTCAGTTCTGTCTCTTCCAGAATGGAAGGGGGAGTGAAAAGATCTGATCATCTTCCCCACCATGACCCCCCAACATGTGTTAGAAGGGAATGGTAGTTTAATGGTGATTAGTAGTAAGGGAATTTTTAATATACACATTAGTGTACTAATTGGAGCGACTAGGTGGCACAGGGAATAAAGCATTGGCCCTAGAGTCTGGAGGACCTGAGTTCAAATCCGACCTCAGACACGTAACATTTACTAGTTGTGTGACCTTGGGCAAGTCACTTAACCCCAATTGCCCTGCCTTCCCCCTCCAAAAAACAAAAGGAAAAAAAGGGGGGGGAAGAGTATATTAATGAGAGCAAGTCTAAAGAATTCCAGGGTCTTGCACCTTTTGTTTAAACAAAGGAAGGTGTCAAGACCAAGGCCTTTAATAAAGATTTCCCTACCATATCATCTTCCCCGTTTTAATCCAACTTGCATTTCCAGCTTCACCTTACACCACTGACCTTCCATATTCTCCTCCTAGAGTCAAAACAGACTGATTCCTAGCCATTTCCTAAACATATTCTCTACTATTTCCCAGATTCTGTACCTTTAGTTATTCTGTGATCTCTGCTTGGAGTACCCTTCCTGCTCATCTCTACCTTTTGTAATCTTACTCATTCCCCAAAGTTCAATGTAAATCTGACCTTGCACATGAAGCCTTCCATGTCAAGAATGACTCTCCCCACGGACTCATGGCACTCTTTTAGGAATTTATATTCACTGTATTGGAGTGAGAGTGCCAGATTTCAATGTACCATCATCTTTTTGAGAGTAGTGATTATGTAATTATTTATACTTGCATCCCCAGCCCCTAGAATTCAGTAGATCCTTAAAAATGCTTATTGATTGATAGGGAATTTTCTGGGAGCCATAAGAAATTGATTGCTCATGTTCACATAGCCAATAGATATCAGAGGCAGGGCTTAAACCCAGGTTTTCCTGATTCTGAAGTCAATACTCTACCTGCTTCATTCCTCTTGGGGCTCTATCCCTGACTCTCTGGACATTCTTCACCATATCAAAGCAACCTTAACACCTTGGAAATTCTCTCTGCCCTTGCAGCCAGTTCTTCTGATTGATTGATTACCTCTCTCTTGTCTGAAAGTATCTAAGACAGTCATGTCTTCATTCCTCTCGAGGCACCACTCCTGACTCTCTGGATTCACTCATTAGAATGTAAGCCCTTTGAGGACAGGGACTTTCTGCTTGTATTTGAATTTTCAGTGCTTAGCATATAAATGCTTTTCAGCTTGACTCTACCTGATACACAAGAATCAGTTCCAAGATGTTCATTGACCTAAACTGAGTTGAACTGAACCAGTGAGTGCCAAGACCAGCATTAATTCTTCTGAGTCCAATTACAAATACCTTCTACCATTGCCTGGCTGCATTTCCTCAACCACTACTATGTGATCTCTGGGCCAGCCAACCCTCAGCAATTCTGCCCCTGGCTTTAATCCATCAGATCCAAAGCTGGCATAGACATGTTTTATTGCTGAGACCATGGTACATAGAGTCAACTTTGATTTTCTGTCGAACTGGGCTGGACAGGGCTGTCCCTCTGCCCTCACTGCTGGTACAGCTTCAGATCAGTCCTTACCAAATATAACATGCTCTTACTACATCTTAGTACCAAAGTATACTTAGAACTTTTCAATTTTTCTTTGGGCTAAGTAATGCTAAATAGTATTAAAGCTGTAGAAAGAGCACAGGATTGGGAGCTATAGGACCTTGGTTCAAATCCTGGCTTTACCTCTTCATAGAAACATAGATTTAGAGTTAGAAGGAAGCTTAGAGGTCATTGAATCTAACCCCCCCCCAATTTTATATATAAGAAAACTGAGGTACAGGAAAGTAAAATGACTGGGCCAGTAGGTCATAATCTTTAATTTTGAACTAGGCAGAACCTAACATCTAGGCCAGTGGTATCAAAGACAAATAGACACTTGGCAGTATATTCCAGAGGAAACTTTCCATAACTTCTCTTTATTCCAGTGCCTTCCCTGTTAATTATTTTCTATTTATCCTGTCTATAGTTTCTTTGTACATATTTGTTTGCTTGTTATCTCCCCCCTTAGACTGTAAGCTTGTTGAGGGCAGGGACTGCCTTTGGTCTCTTTTTGTATCCCCAGTACATAACAAGAGTACCAAACACATAGTATATGCTTAATAAATGTTATTCAGTCATTTTTTCAGTCATGTCTGACTCTTCATGACTTCATTTGGGGTTTTCTTGGCAAAGAAACTAGACTGGCTTATCATTTCCTTCTTCAGATCATTTTTCAGAAGAAGAAACTGAGGCAAGCAGGGTTAAGTGATTTGCCCAGGGTCACACAGCTAGTAAGTATCTGAATCAGATTTGAACTCAGGAAGATGAGTCTTCCTGACTTCAGGAATGTCACCCTATCCACTTTGCCACCAACTGCTTTAAAAAATGTTTACTGAATTGAATTAAATATTGACTTGGAAAATAACATTAACATTACCTATGACCTATTTTATTTTTATTTATATCATTAAATATTTCTGAATGACATTTTAATTTGTTCAGCATTCAGGAGTGTTGCAGGACTGTGATTGACACCTGAACTAATCTAACCCCTTCATTTTACAGAGAAGGAAACAGATCTGAGTTGAAATCCAATCTCATTAGCTATATGACCCTAAGCAAATCATTTACCTTCTGCTTACCTTGGTTTCCCTATCTGTAAAATGGAGATAAAAACAGCACCTACCTCCCACAGTTGTTGTGAAGATAAAATGCAATGTTATTTATAAAGTGTTTTGTAAACTTTAAAAGCACTGTTTAAATAACAGCTACTGTTAAAATATTATGGAAATAGGGGCTGCCATTATGTAAGTGGGAGTGAGTCAGGAAAGGAGTCTTCAAGGATGGTATCATCTCTATGGGCATCAGGGCAGGGATCAGAGGATCCTAGGTTCAGAAATGCCATTCAGTATAACATCTCATCATACACACAGATAAGTAAACTGAGGCCAAAGAAGCTTACATGATATCATAGAATCATAAATCTAAAGATGAAGACAACCCTTGAAACCATCTAATCTAGCCCCCTCATTTTACAGATGAGGAAACTGAGGCCTAGCAAGGTGAAGGGACTTACATAAAGTCACTCAAATTGCAAATGGCAGAACCAGGATTTGAACCCAGGACCACAGACTCCAAATCTCTCACTCTTCCCACTCCCACCTGAAAATCATGCATTTCCCCTTAAAGAGCCTTTGCCCTAAAGACCAAAATGACCCAATTCAGCATGGTTAGGCTGTTCAATCTTTTCCACGTACCTATTGGAGGGGTAGCAGCTCAGTCTCTGTTGAGAGCCGGCAGTCAAGCTGACTCCAGCCAGCATCAGTGGGGGGCAAGAAGAGGGTCTGTTTTAACATGGATATATATGCATGCGTCTCTCTCTCTAATCACCAGAATACATTTTCAGGAGAAGCGAGCAGGGGGATTAGCTGCAGGCCTCCCATTAATGTTAACTTTATTTCAGTAATGAGGTGCTGAGGTGGGGAACAATCAGAGGAACTACTACAATGTAATCACAGTGATGAAACCAGCATGCTGGGAAGGGAGGGAGCAAGGAAGAACAGTCGGGAGAGGATGCTTCTTCTCCATGTGAAAGATCACACAGAACAAGAAAAAGAGAAAAGCAGAGGGCGTAAAAGCATGGACAAAAAGTTGGGGTGGCCTCAAAGACCAGAAGGATCAAAGATGGAAGTGATCTGCGTTGGAGAAGCTGTAGGAAACCAGACACACTCATACGCTGTCAGTGGAACTACGGTCCAGCTAGATGACATATGCTCTGGGGATGTCAAAACCAGAAAGGTCCAATATTCATAAAAGCATTTTTTAGCAATAGCAAAACAAAACAAAACCTGGAAGCAAATTAACTACTTATCCATTGGGAAATGCCTGAATAACAGTAAATAAGTGTTACAGTATGTTACAGAGTGATAGGAAATGACAAATATGAGAAATTCAAAGAAGCATGAGGAGAGGGGAACCAACTGATGCAAAGTAAAGAAATCAGAACCAGGAGAAAAATGAGGGGCTGAAGTGTTGAGACTAAAAAAAGTCAGTGAAAAGAACACTAAAAGGAAACTATCAATCCTAATTAATTAGTTGACCAATTAAGGAGAGAGAAGATTTGTGGATAGAGTGCTGGACTTGGAGTCCAGAAGGTCTGGGTTCAAATCCTACCTCATAAATTTACTAGCTGTCTGACTTGGATCAAGTCACTTAACCTGCCAGTGTCTGTTTCCTTATCTGTAAAATGAATGGGTTGGACTCAATAAAGTCCAGATGTCCCATGATTTGTAATTATCAGGACTAATCTTGGTCCCAAACAACTGATGATGAAACCCAATTTCTCAGTAGACAGGTGGGGGATTCTGAATACAGAATGTGGTATATACACTTTTAGACGTGGGTTCCTGTGTCAGCTGGTTTAACTTAAATTTTTTTCTTTTGTTACAGAAAAAGGTTCTGGAAATGGGGAGAGGGGTATTTTGGAGGGGAGTGATTTGATGCATAAACAGAAGGCATAGTTAAGACTCAAAAAAGTTGGGGTGTCCCCAGCTATGGGCAATGCATATAATTATAAACTCATAAAACAAAGCTACATGTTCCCTTCTGGGAACAGGTCTGGTCCAGTCCTATCAGACAGGGAAATCAAGACCAAGAAAAGTAACATGAATCGCCTCAATTCTCTTCTTAGTAAATAGTTATTAATAAGGAGACCAGGAGTATGGAGGCAAAAGAATGGGGCCAGAATAGAATTCCTAGGATCTGTAGATCATATCCCACCCCCCCCCCCAAGTACGAAGAGCCCTCAGAGGCTGTTTAAACTAACTCCCTTCATTTTACAGTTGGAGAAACTGAGGCCCAGAGATGTTAAGTGCAGTCATCTAGACCAGCCCCCTTAATTTTATAGATGAGGAAACCAAAGGTCAGGGAGGTTGTCAAAAAAGGGACAGCACCACTTGTATTAGCCCCATGACTAAAATCATGTTAAGTCGATTCTCACTTGAGGATTATAACAGCTTCTGATTTAGGTAATCTCAGTGTTCTTGTCTCTTGTTTACAGATGAGGAAATTGAAGCTCAGAGGGGAACAGAAGGGGCCAGACCACATCTGGGGCATTGTGCTAAGTTCTGGGCACCACATTGTGGAAGGGCATTGAGAAGCTAGCCGGGGTCCAGAGGAGGATCATCAGGAAGGTAAAGCTCAGGTCAGATGAGGATTAGCTGAAGGAGCCAGGATTGTCCCACCCTATAGTCCTAGTTCTGTGTTCTGGGAAAAACAAATCTATTGGATTCAATTCAATCCCCCACTCAACATGCTTATAGGTGGTATTGTAGATAAAGGGCTGAACCTGCAATCACGAAAACCTGAGTTCAAATTCTGACTCAGACCCTTATGAGCTATGGGACTCTAGGCAAGTTGTTTTTTTTTTTTAATTTTATGTTTATTTTTAGTTTACAACATTCATTTCCACAAGATTTTGAGTTACAAATTTTATCCCCATCTTTCCCCTACCCACCACCCCAAAAACAGTGATCCCATTGTATACCCCCTCCCCCAATCTGCTCTCTCCTATATCCTCTCCCATTCCCCCTCCAACTTTCCAGTAGGGCAAGATGGATCTCCATACCCGTTAGGCAAGTCACTTACCCTGTGTCTGCCTCAGTTTCAATAACAGCATCTCCCAGGATGTCTGGGAAGATCAAATGAAATAATATTTGTAAAGCACTTTGCAAACCCTCAGGTGCTATGTGAGTTAGTTTTTTTTTTATTTTTTATTTACATTTATCAAGAACCTATTATGAATCAACCAGTCGAGAAGATCTTATTAAGCACCAACTATATGCCCTGCACTGGTGATAGAAAGACAAAAATGAAATGGTTCCTGCCCTCAGAGAGCTGATGTTCTATCAGGAGGGGCCATTGGATGATTTGTACTGAACGGTAGCAGTGGATGATGATGGATAAAACATAGCCCCATCCTTAAGGAGGCCCCAGTGTACCCTTAAGAGTGTTGCCTAGAGGTTAAGTAACCTGGCCAGAGTCATTCAGCCTTGATTTTCCTTTTCCTGTGCTGGTCTGTATATATATATCATACCCTCCACAACGCCCCCATCCACCTCTCAAAAGGGAAACTCTTGGAAGTTAGAAATTTCATTTTTGTGGTACATATTAGGAAGGTAGTATAGTGGAGAGAGGGCTAGACCTGGGGTCAGGAAGACCTTTCAAATCCAGTCTCAGACACTCTCAAGCTATGTGACCCTGGGCAGCGCTTTGTGACCCAGTTTCCTCATCTGTAAAATGAGGCACCTACCTCCCAGGTTTATTGTCAGGATCAAATAAGATAACATAGCAAAGTATCCAGCAAACCTCAAAGCCCTTTCTAAATGCTTTTGTTGCTGAGTCATTTTTTCAGTCATGTCCAACTCTTCACAACCCTACTTGGGGCTTTCTTGGAAGAGATACTAGAGTGGTTTGCCATTTCCTTTTCCAGCTCATTTGACAGATGAGGAAACTGAGGCAAACAGGGTGAAGTGACTTGCCCAAGGTCACACAGCTAGTAAGTGTGTGAGGCCAGATTTGAACTCAGAAAAGTGAGTCTTCCTGACTGTAGGCCTGGCATTGCAACACCTAGCTGCCCCATTAAAAATGCTAGCTACCATTATTATTATTAAATATCATTCTCTAAATCTTCTGCAGACTAAACATTCACAGTTCTGCTATGCATTATGTGAGAAGAAAAGAACAAATTTGGGTCCCAGTGAATTCTAACTTGCTGCTTGATACCAAATTCATTTTTTATTCAATGACATTTCTTAAGGTCCCAGTTGGAGTAGAGCCCTGTCCTAGGCACCAAGGGGCCAGCAGATATTGGTGGAGAATGGGCAGCACACAAGTATAAATAAGATCCTATCTCTCTCCTCCAGGACTTTATAGTCTAACAGAGTTGATTAACAATGTACACAGATAATGAGAATGTGGTCTTTCTCCTTAAAGCTTCTTCTACTTCTAAGTATTAATGACAGACAAAGGTCTTGCCCTAGGGCTGAGCTGTATTGATTGGTGAGTAAATGAATGGAAGGTCACCTAGCCCACTATTCATATATTAGCTGCCCCAAACTCAACCATGCCTCATATAGACATTCCCCATGGTCTTCTTACTACTGCACTACCTGTGTGTGGATCCTTTTCCCTCACCCTGCTTTTCAACTCTTGCTCTGGGAATAATAGGACCTGGGTTCAAATTCTGATTCTGTGTGACCTTGGTTGAGTCACTTGAGTTCTCTAGGCCTCCATTTCCTCATCTGTAAAAAGGACTAGATGACCTCTGAGATCCCTTCCAGATCTGAATGCTATGATGCTATGATCACAATTGCTCAGTGCCCACAACTGAAAACAATTCACCAAATGTGGTCTGGACAAATTTAGTTCCAGTTTCTGGGCCTCAGTTTCCTCATCTATAAAAATGGTTGGATTAGATGGCCTCTGAGGGGCCTTCTAGCCCTACTGTGAAGTTACCATGCCATTTGGCTGCCTTATTGGTCAACTCTCCCTCTCTGTGACACTCCAGATAAAAATTTCCCTTCCTTGGTCAACATTTACCTAAAAGCACAGTCCCTTCCTTTTAGAATGTAAACTCCCTGAGGGTATCATTCTCGCCATTTTATTTGTATTCTTGGAATTTAGAACAGTGCTCAATACCTAATAAATCTTTTTTCATTCATTCATTTATTTATTCACTCTTTTCTTCCATCCATCTATTCACTCGCTCCATGAATTCATTTGCTTATTCACTCATTCAGCTCAAATGGAGAAATACTGAATGCTAGGGATAAGTTCACTTGCCTTGGCAGTATACTTTCCAGGGATGTCCACATAGATGAGGAGGTTGACACATGAACTGCCAGAGCTAGCTCAGTGTTTGGGAGGCTCTGCAAGAAGGTGTGGGAGAGAAGAGGTATTAGACTGACTATCAAACTGAAGGTCTACAGAGCCGCTGGGCTGACCTCATTGTTGTATTGCCCGTGAAACCTGGACAGTCTACTAGCACCATGCCAGGAAACAGAATCGCTTCCTTTTGATTGTCTGAGGAAGATTCTGAAGATTGCCTGGCAAGACAAGGTGCCAGACACTGGGGTCCTTTCTTGAGCTAAACTGCCAAGCATTCAAAACTCTGCTACAGAGAGCACAACTCCAATGGGCTGGCCACATTGTTCAAATGCCAAAAGTGTGTTTACCTAAAAGACTATTTTACAGAGAATTCACATATGTAGGTCAGAAGAAGTGATACAAGGACACTCTCCAGGTCTGTCTGAAGAACTCTGGAATCGATTGCATGACATGGGAGATATTGGCAAAGGACTACTCAGCATGGGGTGCCCACATCAAAGAAGGCTCCGTACTCTATGAACAAAGCAGAAATGCAGTAATAGCTCAGGAGAAACACGAGATGCAAAAGAAATGTGAGATGCACAAATTTAGAGCCACTTCTATTCCAAATGTTCATGTGCACTTTTGCGCCACACCTGTGGTGGAGTCTTCCTAGATCTAGCTGGCAGGATCAGCCACAGTCAAAGGCACTATACCTTGACCCCACACAGTGATGTCATTCTGGTCCTCTTGGAGCATGGATGGTAATCAAGCAACCATCTTGATTTATCCATCCACTTATTCATTCCAAAAGGCACAAAATTCAAAGGATTGTGACTAACCAAAAGAGACTAATCATGTCATTTCTGCCCTTCACCCATGGCTGAATCACAATCCTGGATTCTCAGCAAGCATGCTGGAGTCTACCCACAGAAACCTGGGTTTCAAATTGGACCTGTTATTCTCTTAAGGGAAAAGGAAAGCTGAGTTTTCCCAGCTCTGGGATGAGAGGCTTGGTTCACATACAGCCCTGGAAAAAGTAGGTCTTTGACTGTCATACCCCTCTCCTTTCCCATCCTCCCACCCCCTCTCCCCAGCTCTAACTTGGCTGGGTCATAGCTGGAGCAAAGATCCCTGATACATCTTCATGGCTGAGGTCCATATCAACCTCATCTCACTTGCCTGTGACAGTGAAACAGATTAAATGCCACCACCAGGGAAACAAGACCAGCAAGGAGTATATTCACTCTCCAGCTGTTCTGAGTGACCAAGTTCGAACACATCTATCCCCCCCACCCCTACCCCCCACCCCCGGGTTACCTGAGGATTACCAAGGAGAGATGATTAAGCTCCTGCCAATCACCATTTCTTATTCTTGTAAGTAACATTGACAGGGCAGCACCTTACAGTCATAAGCAAAAGATCCAAGGGGCTTCAGATGGCTCTGCAGGGAAGGATGCCCCCTTGTCTCTAGCTAGCTGGTTCTCCCACAGAACCCCTTTCAGGATCCAACAGCCCAGCTGTTAGGAATCAGATGAGGCAGGATGGTAGGAGCCAAGATCTTAGGGCAGAAATACTCCTTCCTTTCTGTTTGGTTTTTTTCCCCTGCACCTTGTTATTTCAAGCCTGAGTCTGGCACCACAACATAGCATGCTTCCAGGTGGTGTCTTTAAGAGAACTAGTTAGAATTCTTGGCACTCACACTGTGCGGCATCTTAGCATTTTCTTTTTCCAAAGCACTTTGCTAACATTAACTAATTAATCCTCCCAACACACCACTGAGAAACAATAGGCAGAGAGTATGATCTCCATTTCCCAACATTCACTGGAAGAATTAAAACGAAGTCTTTCATCACTGGTATTTAACCTGGCTCCTTCTCCAAATAAGCCCCTGAACTTCCCTCCACCTCCCCCACCCACCAATTCTCTTCTTTACCTTTGCGCTTCCTTCCAGGCACAGCTCAGGTGCCACCAGTTATGTACCACATAAGGTCTCTCCTGACTCCTTCCTATTGTTCATGATCATCCTTCGCCCTCTTGAAATTACCTTGTATTAGGGACTCCTAGTGTGGAAGCTCCCTCTACTAATGCAAATCAGCAACTGCTCGGTCATTTAGAGTCTCAGAGAGTTGGCAGGAACAGCAAATGGTTAAATGACTTGCCCAAGGCCATACAGCCTGTCAGAAGAAGGACTCCAACCCAGATCGTCCTGGTTTTGAAAGCAGCTCTATCCATCCACAATTCCGTGCTCTGGCCCATGGCTTTGCATTTATTTGTACATGGAAAGAGTGCATTTGCTGTAAACACTCCCCAGGGTGAGGTCCTTAGGGCACAGCCTGTGTCACTTTCTTCTCTACATTTCTAGCACCAGCAGGGTGCTGAATACTTTGTAAGTAAACGCTTAAAACACGGTGATTGAATTGAATATAGTAGAATTCTTAGCTCCTTCACTAGGATGTATTCCAGAAGAATTATCTACTATTCAGCCTCCTCTGCTCCAAAGTTGGGCAGAAGTCTATGAAAGGTACTTAATTATCTGTTTATTATTATTACTGCCAGTCGTGGTAGAAACAGTAGTAGTTGTAGAAGACCTTACCAGTGATTTCATTGGTGTGACCAATCATCATCATGCTCAACTAATATTCATTAAGGACCTATTATGCGCCAGGCACTGTGCTAAGTTCTGGGGATAAAAAAAATACAAAAAGAAAAAATAGTCCCTGTTCTCCGGGAACTCACAATCTAATGGGCAGTAGACAAACATTTATTAGGTACCTACTATGTGTTAAGCACTGCTATGCACTAGGGATATAAAGACAAAAGACATTAACTGCCAATCTAAAGGATGATCTAGAAGCATTTACTAAGCACCTACTATGTGTCCTCAAGGAATTGTATGATGAGAAGAGAAAATACTGTTTAGCTGGCAAAAGCAAGGAATGACAATCAGATAGCCAGTCTTCCATTGTACCCTTGTGCTGATGGGAAAAAACAAGGAAGGCTTCCAGTACATTGGGTGGACCTCCAGGGCCAAATTTTTGGAAGAACACAAATAAAAAAAAAACACACGTGATGGGCAGCATGGGTGACTGACTGGTAATCTATGCCATTGGGGGGGACTCCTGAATTGATGAGATCCCTTAAATATTCATCTGAGTATTTAAGTATGTGTCAGGAAATGTTATCAGTAGCAGGAAAGGGGTGGGGGAAGCAGTGCCTTCAAGTGCCTTGCCTTCAAGAAGCTTACATTCTAAAAAGGGAGACAATATGTATATATCAAGATCTATACAAAACAGAAACAAAGTAATCTCAAAGAGAGGGAGGTGGTCCAAAAATGACTTCATGCAGAATGTAGTTCTTGAACTAGAAATTCCAAGAGTATGAAGTCAGAGGGGAGGGCATGGAAAGCATGAAGAAGAGCCAGTACAAAAGGCAGAGAGATGGGCCATAGAGTGCTTTGTGTGAGGAATTGTAGAAAGACACCTCTGATGAGAGCAGTTCTCTGGCATTCTCTCTGAGACACTAAGTGACTTGTCCAGGGTCCTAGAGCCAGTATGTTTCAGAGTTAAGACTTGAACCCTGGTTTCCCTGACTCCGAGACCAGCTCTTTATCCCATCACTCCACACTGCTGCTCAGCAACAAGAATGATGGACATCTGTTTAATTCAGCAAACTTTCAGCACACCTACTATGTGACAGACACTGCATTAGGCACTGGGAATACAGAGGGAAAAAAATGAATTCATCCCTCTCTTTAAGGAGCTTGCATCTCTATGGAAATGGGAGGGAGAAGAGATTAATGTCCACTGATGAATAAATTCAAAGTATGCGTGTGAGGTTGGTCCTTGAGAAGATGAAGATTGATCCTGCATCATTTTCTTATTGGTCCTATTTACAAGTGATTGATTTTTGTCCTGGAACTACCTTTGTCCTGTATCTGGTTAAGTCCTGGTGCTTTGACTCTGATCTTAGTTCAGTTTTAAGATGCAGTTCTTCTTGCCTCCAGGGATTTCACTGACCTCGAAGAAGGCATGTGGACAGAAGGGAGTCAGGCCTGAAATCTTTATTCCACCAATCTGTCTTTCAGGGATGTATAGTTTATTGTACAAAAGTCTGGGCTGCTATCTCACACCTGGACTCAAACATTGAGCACTTCTTAGTCTCATGAGAGAAGCCCCCATTACTAAACTTCTAACCAATCATGTTATTACTGTGCCTTAACTCTCCACCAATCATGTTGTCCTAAATCCCATGATGTCAACTACCTTGCTCTGTTTTTTTGTTCTATATTCCCCAAAACCTACAAAAGGGGAACTCGCCTTTTCTTTGGCACTAATGGAGGCAATCCACTGACCCATTTATTGACAGGTAGCATGCCCTTGCTAATAAAATGTCATCTTGTTCAAAGATCTGCCTCAGTTTACCCTTTTGTTAAAATTCAGTTGCAATAACCTCATTTAAACTTTAGCAAAGTTAAAGGTCCTAAAGGGTAAAGATAGACACTAAAATGTAAAGGGTAAGCCCTTTCAGTAGTAGCATATGTGGACTCTGGAACTATTCTCCCAATTTCTATAAGTAAGATTATCAGAGCATGAGCTCTATATTCATTAAGTTTTCAAGAGTTAATCTTGAAGGGCTAGAAGCTGTCTTCCTTAATACTATAACTTATAAGCCCCCACTGGTGTGCTTGCCATTATGATTATTTGTTAATATCACTTAGTCAGACAATCAGCTTTAAGTAAGGGATATTTTACTGCAATGGTATAGTTGGTACAAAACATCCTAAGAATCTGTGGCCCAATTTCTCACAGGTACATACAGAGTCCTTGGGAAACTGGGCTCAAGCTTACAGGGCACATGTTGCAAAAGAGTATCTTACGTGTCCTCAAAATCTCTTTACTGGAAACACTAAAAATGTTCCACTTACGAGTGGTGAAGTTTCTACTGAGTTGTTTATAGCACCTTGAATCTTTGTCTAGACTATCCTTGACTTCCAATGTAGACATTGCTATCAGCTGACCCTGGAAAACTTCTCAGATGGTGATAGGAGACAGGAAGCCCTGAGGACCTCTTAAATTCACAAAGTCCTCCTCTGTTAAAGGGCAAGTAATTCTTCCTCAAGAATTCATCTAGAATGGTTCCCACCCCTAAGCTGCTGAATACTCATTTCTCTCCAGTTCTGAACTGATCTGCCATTTTCTAGAAGATCCACTGGGCATGACCAAGATCCTTACTTAATCCAGCCAGACTTCCCATCTGGTATCATTTCACTTTATCCAATGACTTTCAAAGACATCTTAAACTAATGAAAAATTTTTCATACTGATTTGACAGATGGATGAATTGAGACATGTTCTCCCTCATTAAGGTATTGAGGCATAGCATCTAATTCTTATTTTAAGTGCATTTGGGTTAATGGTTGACCAACTCAATCATCGACACCCTTACACAGAAATAAAGGAAGCATTCTACACTTTGGAAATAGTCTGAAATTTGAATAACTTAACTACATATGGAAAGGCCAGCAAAGACAACAAACTTGTCACAAGCAACTTTTATACCTTTCTTCCCCAGCCACTCATTTAAATAAGATACTAAAATAAACCTGGGAAATGAAACTAGCTGGTTACAAAGTCAAGGTAGGGTCACTCACTGAAAGAAGATGATCTGAACCAGGAAGAATCATTGAACAGGAAAGACTAGAGAAATCTCCCACCCTCTGCCTGGAAGTGACAAACCCTGAAGCATTCAAACAGGAGAGATTTCTGCCAATCCTGGAGCACAGTAGTACTCCTGGTGAAAATACTGTAACACTTCAATGAAAAACGGCACAGTAACACCCAGAGGTTAGAGGTAATAGAGATAAGAGCTGCATATTGAGGATCCAAAAAAAGGGGGGGGTGGGAATCTAACAGATCAGCTTTCCAGCTGCATTCTATATAAAGCCCAGCAGGTAAGTGGCCTGCCTGTCCTACTCTACCAGCAGTCCCACAACTGAGTGACCTGTCCATCCCAAGCCTGAAACCTAGTCCAGCCCAGAAGCAAGCAATCACAACGAGGAGACACTTCAGCAGCCCAGCTTGACCCAAGCCCAGCAGGGCATCAATGTACCTGGCCAGGCTAGGCCAAAGAGGAGAAAGGCTAGCTGAACCACCTGTCCAGAAGAGATGCTGTGCCCTAAGAGGAACCAGTCCAGCTTAGCCATCACTGATATCTTGCCCCATTGTGAGCTCCAAGAGGACTCTGAATGACAGAAGGACCCAGTCGAGGCCCTGTGATTCAGGGTTGTGAATTTGCCTTGGCCGCCATATCTCCTAAATGTGTAGACAATTACCATTGTACTTTAAATTCTTCCCTACTCTCCTCCTCATTAACTTTGATTATCTGTGGGAGAGTAGGCCCCAGATTATAGAGGGAGTCCTCTTTAGCTTCTGTTTTGCAGGCCATTTGAGTAAATGCCCTTTCTAAATGATAATTGAGTCTACTGGCCTGTTGTGAAAGTGAAGCCTACAGGTAGGGGATCATAGGTGCTAGATGCAATTACCAGTGTGTTATTTCCTAGATCCTAAGGTAATAGCTGACCCTTTGGCTACTTAACCTTCCAGTTGTAACTGAGGACCTGGGCCCAGAAAAAGGTGCTACACATACAAAGTGGTTTAATATAATTTATTATATTATTGTATAATTTATATATAAATATTAAAATTATAATTTTAAAATTTATGTATAAATATAAAAATTCTAATTTTATAATTTAATATAATAATATAAAATAATTTCAAGAGAGAGAAAGCATACTTAATGGGATAATCAGGGAAGATTAATAAAGTTTTAAGGTCATTTTTATATATTAATTATGTACACTACCTTCATGTGCTTCTCATGACTTTGCAAACCAGCTACTGCAGGAGTGATAGGATAGAGGGGGAAACAGTGTAATTCAGTTCTTTTTATCTGCCATGGGGTTGTTGTCCTTCATTCTCGAAAAGAATCCAAATGACATCACTGTGTTGGGGTTGAGGTACAGTGTGTCCAACTGTGACTGATTAGACCAATTAGCCTCGAAGACTCTACCACAGGTTGGGCACAAAAAGTCTGTGTGAACATTTGGGGTGGAGATGGCTTGAAATTAGTGCATCTCACATTTCATTTGAGCTACTATAATTCTGCTTTGCTCATAGAGCACAGCACCTTTGATGCAGCAGTCCTTCGGCCTTGTCTTCAATATCACACAATCAATTCCAAAGTGTCCCTACCCTACTACTGAATCATTGCTTAGAACAAGTTTCTTCATATAAACTTTCTCCCTCTTCTCTGGGAAGTTATAACAAATGAATCTATCATTCTTGTTTTATAGTAGTAGTAGTAGCAGTAGCAGTAGTAGTAGTAGTA
>NW_027187465.1:15689357-15718016 GCF_028583685.1 Petaurus breviceps papuanus | reverse complement strand
GTAATAGTGGTAGTAGTAGTAATAGTGGTAGTAGTAGTAGTAGTAATGGTGGTAGTAGTAGTAACAGTGGTGGTAGCAGTAGTAGTAATAATAATAGGTGATGATGGTGGTGATGAGTGTGTGTGTGTGTGTTTAGCTCCAAAACCCCATCCAGAGACAATACTCTGGCAAAACACCACAGGTTTAAATCTCATTCTCTTCTCCCAGTATATTCCTTTCAATCACCTCCTAACTACATTCCCTGCAAATATAGTCAGATTAGCAAAATGTCTGCAGTTAACACCATTCATGTCAGTTGTCAGCTTAAAAGACGAAGTCAATGTTTAAAATAAAGAAAGGTAAACAAACTTTTAGGAAACATGCTTTCCCTATACCCAGAGGAAAAGGTTTTAGGCTCCTGTGGGGAAGCCTGAGGTGGGAAGAAAGGACATGAAGATTCCTCACTTTGGGCGCTGCATTTGTGGGGATCAGTAACCATGCCTCCTATCAGATCTCCCACCCAAGCCTTGATCTTAGAGGCCTGGTACCCCTCCCCATGAAGGCTGCCTTCTCCAGTATTTCCAGCCTTCCAGCTACAAGCAGCCTCCTGAGTCTCCCTCTCTGCCAGCTCTTGTTGGGATCCAGGTTCCTCTTCCATTAGAAGACAGGGCTGGCAAGCTTGCTTTTTTTAAGGGACACTTGGGGCATGGCCAGTCCTTATCCAATCAATGCCAAATTCCCCTTCAGATTCAATCAAATAAACTTTATATTTTATAAAACAATAATAGTGTTGACACATTTTCAGCATGAATTTTAACATATTAGTAATTTCATTATCTGTTCCTTATTTTCTGTTATTTCATCAACTGAGGAAGGATGGCAAGAAATCAATCAGGAAGTGACCTGACCAGTTCTCCCTCACTATATGAAGTCTTATTATCCCCATTTTACAAAGTTAGAAACTGAGGCAATAGAAGTAACTTGACCACTGTGCCTAGTACAAGGGTTAGAAGTGGGATTAAAATCTAAGTGTTTCCTTACTTCCTTTGCTTCCTTACTTTCAGCACCTTTCCATTCAACAGTAAGGTACTTTACTTTCTCCTGGGGAGTGCCAGACACAGTCATCCCAGCCCTAAGTTATCCTTTAGGATGACAAGACAGTGGTCCATCTTCCACAATGGCAGGTCAAATTCTGCCTGCAGATGTGCTTGGCCCCAGCTCATTTCACCTGTCCATCCCTGGAACACTCTGGCATCAATCACTTAGCTTATGCCAGCACTTGGAACAAAGCCCACTCACTGAGCTAAAGAGAAAACATACAGGAAGAGAAAAATTTGTCTTAGTCCAAGCTGGGGTGAACTTCCCCCAGGCTGTCCAGACTGGAATATAGACCATTGGCTCCTACTGTGTGTATGTTGGGGGAAGAAAATTTAAAAATAGGAGAGATGGCAATGCTGATAACCTGAAATTAGAGCTGCCTCTCTTTAGAGCTGGGAGGGGCCTTAGAACAGGGAAAGTCAGAGCTGGGAAGGGTCTTAGAGCAAGGAATGTCAGAGTTGGGAGAGGCCTCAAAACAGGGAAAGTCAGAGCTGGGAGGGGTCTTAGAACAGAAAATGTCAGGGCTGGGAGGGGCCTTAGAACAGGGAAAGTCAGAGCTGGGAGGGGTCTTAGAACAGGGAATGTCAGAGTTAGGAGAGACCTCAAAACAGGGAAAGTCAGAGCTGGGAGGGCCCTAGAACAGAAAATGTCAGGGCTGGGAGAGACCTAGAACAGAAAATGTCAGGGGTGGGGGGGGGGGTCGCCTCAGAACAGGGAATGTCAGGGCTGGGAGAGACCTAAGAACAAGGAATATCAGAGCTGAGAAGGACCTTAGAACAGGGAATGTCAGTGAGAGGGCCCTAGAACAGGGAATGTCAGAGTTGGGAGGGGCCTCAGAACAAGGAATGTCAGAACAGGGAGGAACCTTAGAACAAAGAACATAGAATGTCAGATGTAAAAGGTGCCTTAAACATTTAATCCAACCTTTTCACTTTACAGATGGGGAAACTGAGGCTCAGAGAGGGGAATTCAGTGGAGTCAACGAGTTTCAGTGCTTACCATGTGCCATGCATTGTGCTACATGTTGGGGATACAAAGTACAGAGTCCTCACCTTTAAGAAGCTCACCTTCTAATCAGGGAGACAACATTGTACGTGACATACACAGAACAGAGGACACAGAAGGTGTTCTGAAAGGGGTACACACCAGCAGCTGAAGGGGCAGGGACAGGGTGTCCCGCTGCTAGCGAATGCCTGAACTGGGACAACAAGCCTGCTCTCCTTTATGAATCCCACCCTCCCAAGACGGCTTGTTTTCTCTTGCTCTAACCAAGGCAGCAGCTTGAAAGGGGTTGAGGAATTCTACAACACAGAGATCCAACGCCGCAATCTGTAGCGGCCAGACAGGACTTTCACGGCCAGTGATTTGGGAAGACTCGAGTAGGCAAAGATGTGGGAGGCAGAGAGCCGTAATGGGGACCCCTCCCAACAGAGAACGTGAGCTCTCACCTCCCCTTATCATTGCATTGTTTGCCTCCCGACAGCGCCTGGAAAGGACAGAGCTCATCAAGGCATGAGCATGTCTGCAGGTCTTAGGATAACCTCTGCTGGCTGGTTTTGGTCTCTACACCTCATAAAAGCTCCCTGGGCTTAGAACTGGAAGAACCTTGGAGACAGATTAGCCCAAGCCCATACAAAGAAGGAAAAGGAAGTCCAGAGAAGGGAAGGGACTCACCCAAAGGTACACAGGTGGCCAGTATCTGGGATGCCTTGTCTAATGCTCTCGGGTGGGCATGTGATGAAATTTGAGGAATTGAGACCCAGAGAAATGGCCTCTCTCAGCCATGAAGCAAAAAGCAATGTTTGCCCTGTCTGTCATGGGGCACAGGTGGAGCTGGGCACTGGATTTTCATGTTCTCCTGGAAAAGAACACTGTATTTGGAAATCAGAGACCTAGAATGTCTTTTTTCCCCCAGTTAGTGAGGAAATTCTCTACCAAAGCCTTCAGTGCCTATTCTGCAACTTATAGTCTTAAAGAGTTGACAGGGACATTGAGGAATTAAGTGACTTGTCCAGGGTCACACAGTCAATATGGGTTAGAGGCAGGATTTGAACCCGGATCTTCCAGGCTCTGAAAAAGACTTTCTATTCATAATACCATGCTGCCTCTCAAATGTAATCTATTGTGACTATGAGACACAGAGAGAGACACAGAGAGAAAGACAAGAGAGAGAGAGATCACAGAATAACAGTTGAAAGCAATGTGAGAGGTCACCTTATCCACCCCTACATTTAACAGATTAGGAGGCACAGAAAGGGGAGGGGCCTAAGGACATGCAACTAGTTAGCAGAAGAGTTAGAGTTGGCTTTTCCCCAAGTCCCATTCTGAGTGATAACAACAAAAAATAAAATTGGAAAGGAGACAATCTCACTCTCCCAAAGGTGCACTCCACATCATCTTCCATCTCCATGCCTTTCCTTGGATCATCCCCCCAAGCCTAGAATACACTCAGCATCCTGGAACCTCTCAGTGTTGCCCAGGCTCAGCTGACTTTCCTGAGCTCTCCAGCCTAGTGTTCTCCACTTAAGATTCCTTTGTAGCTCTTTGTATTTTCTTGACTGTCTACGCGATGTCTCTACCCAGTAGGACGGAAGCTTCTTCAGGGCAGGGCCTTCAGGGTCCCTTTCGTTCATCTGTTCCAGGTTCTGTCCTCTTTTCATTCCGAGTGCCTGGCACAAGGTCTTGCATAAAGTAAGAGCTAAGGGTTTATATCATATGACACAAGATTATCTCATTTTATGTTCACAACAACCTGGAAGGTAGGTGCAATTATTATTCTCATTTTACAGATGAGGAAACCGAGGCCAACAGAGTAAAGTGACTTGCCCAGGGCCACACAGCTAATAAGTGTCTGAGGCTGGATTTAAACCCAGGTCTTCCTGACTCTAGGTTCCCGAGCTTTATTCACTAAGTCACCTGGCCACAACATAGTGACTGAATAAATGCTAGCTGAATTGAAGTAAATGACATGAATTTAACCAAAGTGAAGTAAATATTCATTCCTGGCACTATGTCTGGCCATAGTTACTCAGTCAAGCAGCACTGCTTACTATATGCCAGAAAATGTTAAGATTCAACATAAAAGTTTATCATGTATATATTCTGCTGGGGTGCTCCCCTTACCCCCCAAGAACTGGTTGTTAAACATTTACTAGCAGGTTCCTAGAAAGGTGAGTACAGAAGGGGAAAAAACAACAGAGAGTGGGATGTTGGAAATATAAAGCTTTTTGTGGGTCATGGACCTCTTCTGCAGCCCAGCAGATCATAGTGCTAGGTATTAGAAATCTAGGGGGAAACGTTTAAAATAGTCCCTGCCCTCAAAGATCTTACGTTCTAATGTCAAGATGACATGTGACTAGCTAGTTACATATGAGATCTATACTGTGTAAATGAGAGGTCACAGCAGAGGGGAAGACACCAGCAGCAGGGGAGGGACTGAGAAAGACCTGCAAAGGGTGGGATTTGAGGACAGTCAGGAGGCGTAGCTGCCCAATGGGCAGGATTCCCACAGAACTTCAAAGAATTCAGATTTGGAACCCAGATCTCAACAGGCAGGGGCATTCTAGAGCTTCCTGTTGGCTTGGGAGAGATGAATGTTAAATTGTCAACACAAGCACTTACAGCACAAAATATTGACCAATGCTATAAATCAGAGCTCAATTTGTTGTTTTGTTGATGGACTAGACTTGAGAAAGTGACGGAGAAAATATCAATAATGCAGAACAAACTTGGAAATCTGTCGTGAATACCAACTTTTTTTTCTGGAGAGCCAGTTGTTAAATTTTACCAGCACACAGGAAATCCTTTCAACATCTGCTTGAAGGAGAAGCCCATCATCTTGAGAGGCAGCTGGTCCCCCTTGAGACAGCTATCAGGGTCAAGAAGTAGTTCCTCTGGGGTCAGATAGATGGCACAGTGAATAGAGCACTGGCCCTGGAATCAGGAGGACCTGAGTTCAAATTCGGCTTCAGACACTTAACACTTACTAGCCATGTGACCTTGGGCAAGTCACTTAACTCCAACTACCCTGCCTTCCCCCCTCCAAAAAGGCAAAACAAACAAGTAGTTCCTCCTCTCATTAAGCACCCCCAAAAGATTGTCAGATTGTGAGATTTAAATCTGACTATGTGAAAGTCACTATGTGAAAGTGTTTTAATATATAAAACAAGCTGTACATATAGTTATTAATTATCATAATTAAATAAAACCTATACAGCTTGCTAAGATACAGGGAAAGTTAACTCCTTTATCAAAGCAAAGTTTATTTATTATAGTATTATTTTATTTCTATTAAAGTTTATTCCTCTCAGAAAAGGAAAATATTGCACAAATGCTTACAGATTTCACTTTTTAAAAAACCATCATGACTCTAGTATTTCGTATAGCACCCAGCATATAGTAGGCACACAGCAGGCACTTATAAATGCTTATGGGAATCAAAGGTGAATCCAGCTTATCAGAAAATAAAGTACATGAAAAAAACAGCTGAAATTTGAAATTATACCAACAAAGGAACCCAAATAACCTTTGATTCAGGCATTCCACTGCTAAGTACATACTCTCTCCACATGTTCCCCTCCCACCTCTCTCCCCCCTGCCCAAGGAAGTCAAGGACAGAAAGTCTCATAGGCACCAAAATATGGAAAGAAATACTTTGTGGTAGAAAAGAACTGGAATGGAAGTAGATGCCCATCAACCTGGGAATAATTAAAGAACTTATGGTATATGATTGTGATGGAATATTACTGAAAGAAAAGGTGTATAGAAAGAATACTCAGAGACTTGAGAAGACTTATATGAGCTGATGCAAAGTGAAGTAAGCAGAAACAAGGAAGTGACACGTACAATCAATTAAGGATATTTACAAAAGGATCTACTATGTGTCGGGCACAAAAATGAAACAATCCCTGCCTTCAAGGAGCTTACATTCCACCCAATGTATTTGGAAAGAACAACAAAACAGTAGAAGCTGAAGTCTATGACATTATGTTGGCCAAGAAGAGATATGAGACTACATCTTCCTTTTCTTGTTTGCCAAGATGGGGGACTTTAGGTGTTGAATATTACATTTAATGTCAAACTTGGTTGATGTGTCCTATGGTTTCACTGGACTAATTTTTGAAATCTTTAAAAATTTTTTGTTATAAGGGTTGGCCTTGTGAGAGGGAGAAATACATGGAGAAATGAAGATGGTGTAGAAACAACAGATAGCACTAATTTTTTAAGACCTAGCTAAAGACAAAATATAAAGCATATTCTCTGGGTCTCAGTTTCCTCATCTATAAAATGGGGACATTGGACTAGATAACCTCTAAATCATATGATCTATAATAAATACTGGAAGACTTGTGTAAAATGACATAGACTGAAGAACAGGATTCAATTTAACTTCAATAAGAATCCACTAGATTGTAAACTCTTTGAGGGCAGGGACTATATTTTGTTTATTGTTTTTATTTAAGAAAGTGATGGAGAAAACATTCAAAATACAGATCAAATTTAAAAGTATGTCATCTGTACATCCTCCTTCCCCACAGTGAGCTGGTTGTTAAACGTTCACTAGCACATCCCTAGAAGGCAGAGTGTAGAATGGAAAGGGCAATAGATAGCAGGGTTTGACTATGTAAAGTAGGGAATTTTAATCTTTTTTTGGATCATAGACCTCCCCCACACACACACACACAGATTAAAAAGGATTATAAAGATAATCAACTATATTGAAATACAATTCTTGAAATTATTATATTTTAGTTCACAGATCCCAGGTTTCAGTCACTTTTCAGTCATATCTGACTCTTCATGACCCCATTTGGGTTTTCTTGGCAAAGATACTGGAGTGATTTGCCATTTCCTTCTCCAGCTCATTTTACAGACGAGGAAACTGAGGCAAGCAGGGTGAAATGCACAGCGTCACGCAACTACCGTAGTAAGTGTCTGAGGCCACATTTGAACTCAGGGGAGTTGTCTTCCTGATTCCAGACCTGGTAGGCTATGCATTATGGCGCCACCTAGCAGCCCCTAAGTAACAATCAAAAGCAGTGAAATTCTTGGTTAAGGACAATGGACAGTGTCAACGCCAACTGGTTAAAGTCCACAGATGCCGGCTTCCTTTCTTTCATTGGCCAGTAAATAATAGAATGGGTAGTGGCCTGCCCTGTAACCTACTTTGCTATTTGGCTTAATTAAGGTTTATAGAGTTTGGCATCATTTAGGGTTTTGTTTTAGTCACTCGTTTTGTCTGGGGGAAAATAAAATTTTGAAAAATGAAATAATAATAATAATATATTATTATAGTGCTTTAAAATTTATAAAGCACTTTACAACTATTATCTCATTTGATCTCCACAGCAGTCTCGGGAGGTAGGTGCTATAATTTTCCTTATGTTACAGACAAGTGACTTGGCTAGGATCACACAGCTAATTAATGTCTGAGACTGGATTTGAAAGGTCTCCCTGATCCCATGTCTAGTGGTCTATCTACTTTGCTACATAGAAGTAGGAAAGAAGCAGCTGCTGGACCCACCATGCTAGATTGCCTCTATGGGAGGTGTGGTAGATGGGACTCTTGTTCCAAGACTGGTTGAATTAGATGGACTCTGGCATCTCTTTTAGTTCTGAGATCATGTAAAATGGAAAAATGTGGGGGCAGGGCAATGGGAGCCAAATAGGCTCTGGAGAGAGAGAGTGGGCTCAATTCCCACCTTTGACATTTACAACTTCTGTGATCTTGGCAGAGAGAAGCAACATGGCATCATGGACGGGATCCTGCATGTAGCATCAGGAGAACCTGGATTCAAATCCTTCCTTAGACATCTTCTAGTTGTTTGACCCTGGGAGAGTTACTTCCTTGCTCTCTATGTCTTAGTTTTCTGATCTTCAAAATGACAGAGGTTGGATTTGATGGCCTCAAAGGTCCCATACTATTTAGGACAAGACCCTCAGTTTCATCCTCTGTAAAATTGACGCAGCCCTTCTAGCTCTGTAGTCTTTGTTTCTATGGCACTGTATCAGTCGGCAATCAAGGGGAAAGGGGAAGGGAATAAGTATGTATTAAGCTTCTGCTGTGTGTCAGGCACTATGCTAAGTATGAAAATACAAAGAAAGGCAAAAGATGGTCCCTGCCCTCCCCCATTCAAGTGGGGGAGACAACATACAAGTAACCATGAGAAAACAAGCTCTAGACAGGATGAATGGGAGATGACCACCAGAAGGAAGAAGTCAGAGGACTTTGCTTCCACACTTGACCCTCCTCACCTACTGGGAGTGACCTCAGGCAAGTCACTCAATCTCTCTGAACCCATTCCCTTATCTTTTGAATGGATGGAGCAGATTCAATGACCTCTGGGGTGGTTCTTTCCAGCTTTAGCATCACCCTTCTGGCTCTAAAGCTATGATGACCATGTCAGTTATTTCTTTGCTTGCTTTAATCTGAGGTTCCCAGTCTTGCATTTTTCCTCCTTTACCAGCAGAGGGCGATGTAGACCCTCTTGGTGGTTCCATACTAAGACTAGGCTCATCATGAGCCCAGGTAAACTCCAGGGCCACTGGGTCAATGGGTCAGTGGCCATTTACTGGTTTATCCCATGAAGCACTTAAACCTACTTGTTGATAAGGAAGCATGTGCAATGGTGAAGTGTGTGTACAATTCTAATGATCTGGGTCAGAACCAGTTCATTCATTCATTCATTCACTCCTGCATTTGTTCATTCATTAATGCATGCATTCATTCATGCATTTATTCAGCCAGCTAGCAAACTCTCTGGGCCCAGCACTTAAATAGGCACAGAAGAGCACAAAAGGAAGCAAAATCTACTTTCAAGGAATCTCTTGAATGTCCTTTCTCTAACTGTGTCCCAGAACCATTCAGTATGCATAACCTTGGGCTCATGACTCCCCAGCTCTGCCACCTGCTAGCTGGACATCTCTGGATAAATTACTTCATCAGTCTCCCTCCCGCCATCTTTGACCTCCTGGGGCTAGTGCAGCAAATCGCAGCCATAAGGGAAGAGAATTTGCTTCCATCTAATTCCTACCCCAAGGAATCTTCAGGGATCCTCAATCCCACCTGCCTATGCTATAATCTTACCTGCTGAGAAGGGCACTGCTGTGATAGCAAAGTGGATGGGATGCCGGAGTGTGAGTCTGGAGACCTGGGTGCCAGGCCCAGCCCTACCACTTACTGGAAGCATAACTGCTTACCTAGGAGGCTTCACTGTCCCCATCTGGAAGATGAGGGGGTTGAACTCCTGAGGGGCAGAGCTCCTCCCACCTACAGCATTCTTCAATAATTTTCCAGTCCTAGCATAAGGCCCCTCCCAGCTCTGACATTCCATTCTAAGACTCTCCACCCCTGTCTCAAGAGTTTTGACATTCTGTTTCAAAGTCCCCCCAAGCTCTGGCATTCCGTGTTCTAAAATCTTTCCAAGTTCTGAAGTTTCTCCTGGCTCTGACATCCCCTGTTCTAAGGCCCCTCCCAGCTCTGATGTCTTTGGGGTTTTTTTTTTGTTTTGTTTTGTTTTTTGCTTTTTGGAAGGGGGAGGTAGAACAACTGGGGTTAAGCGACTTTCCCAGGGTCACACAGCTAATTTTTTGTGTTAAGTGTGTGAGACCAGATTTGAAGTCGGGTCCTCCTGACTACCAGGGCCACTGTTTTATTCACTGCACCACCTAGCCACCCCCTATCCTTTGTTCTAAGACCCCTCCCAGCCCTGCCATCCCCTGTTCTAAGGCCCCTCCCAGCCCTGCCATCCCCTGTTCTGAGGTCCCTCCCAGCTCTGACATTCTCTGTTCTAATGCCCTTCCCAGTCTTGATATCCTGTTTTGAGGCCCTCTCAGTCCTGACCTTCCATGTTCTAAGGTCCCTTCCAGCTCTCACACCCTTTCTGTGACTCTTCTCAAGCACCTGCCTCAGCCCCTGAAGCACAGACCTTGGACAACCTCTGATTTGTTGTACTCCAGAAAATGTTCTAAGTCTGTAAAATAACCTTGGCACGTCACCCCAGCAATGCCACAATCCTTCGATCAAGTTTCTCTGGGGAGGGACAACATATGGCATTGTTACCTCACTACGTTACCTCTTTCTCTTTCTCTCCCTCCATGCTCTCTTTCTCCCTCTCAACTCCCTCCCTCCTTTCCTTTCTCCTCTCTCTAGTCCTCCCTTTGCCTTCCTCATGCCTTAGGTCTGCCAGCAGCCACAGGCATGACCCAGCCTGCAGCCCTGCTCCTGTCTGAAGGAGCTGCTGACCTCTGGTTTATACAATGCATGGAGAACGGGTTTTAAGATCAAATTTAACTCCCCTCCACACAGCGTCTCCCTGTGCTAAATCAGGCCAATGGGCTTATTTGTGTCAAATAAATTAACTGAACCTTCTGCTAAGTTTCTGGCCATCCAATTTATCTTGCGCTTTCTCTCTGGCCCTTGGCAGGCTGAGAGCTGTAACAGCAAAGCCAAGGGAGGAAAGGAATATCACGGACTGTGCTAAATGAACACAGGTTGAGCGGCTGCCAAGGTCTCAGTCTCCTGGGAAAGAGAAATGTGGAATTCAGAGCATCCATACAGCTGATCATGAGGCCTCGGAGCCTGGAGAGGCTGAGAGCCTTCTCCAAAGAGGAGGGGTGGGCACCCACTGGAGGCCTTTAAGAAACAGGGACTCTGGCCTCTCCCCAGACATCATCTGCACCACAGGCCCTTTTCCAGAGCAGGGTTTGACTGTAGGCTGAGATTTCAGCTGCCCTAAGCTCAGATAATCCACTGGCTGCCTTAGATATCCAGAAAGATTAGCTTTTCCCGGACTTAGGTTGGATCATTTCTACTTTCAATGATTCAGCTGAATGAATAGCATGGCGAGTTCTCTTAGTGGGCTTTTGCTTTGTATTGCCTTGGGAAGACAGTCTTCTACCTATGGCCTACCTATGGCCCAATAGGTCAGAAAAGCGTAGTGTGGGGGGAACCAAGTGGATTTGGAGTGAGGAGCCCTGGGATGGCATCCAGACTCCAACACTTCATTAGCGGTATCGCCATCTGCTCTGATGTTAAAGAGTAACTACCTCATTAAAAGGCTCAAAGGAAATAATGTGGGTCTCCCTACCTCCAGGTTGGGCTTGATGGCTCCCTTCAGGGATGTGCATACATCTGTATGAATACACACTGTATTAATTAAATATACTAAACTGGTTAAAACATTAATATATCCTAATATCATTACTATATTATATTTGTGATATATTATAATGAACATCAATATATACCAATTAATACATATACCAAAATGACTGATTAATATTATTGTTACTGACATATACTCATATATACAGATCGTACTGATGATCAGTATCAATGAGTATATTTGTATGAATACACCAGCACATTAAAACCAGATAGGACCCACATCTTAATCTAATTCAGGCTGCATTCAGGAGTGCTGTAGGCCACATGCATGTATATGACACCTCAGCTCTAGTACAATGAATGAATGGACTTATAGAAGATGTGATCAAGGGATCATGGGAAGGGCAAGTATAAACAGGCTGTGATTTGAATTGTCAGATGAGGGAGAGAAGAAGAGAATAAGCATTTATGTAGTACCTACTATGTCGCAGGCACTGTGCTGAGTGCACTTTACAAATACCATCTCGTTTGATCCTTGTAACAACTTCTGAGGTATGGATGTGTTACTATTCCCATTTTACAGATGAGCAAACTGAGGCAGTCAGTGGTTCGGTGAGGTAGGATTTTTTAATTAGTCTTATTTTACAAATGGAGAAACTGAGGCAGGCAGAGGTTAAGTGATTTGTCCAGGGTCACAAAGTGTCTGAAGTTGGATTTGAACTCAGAGCTTCCTGACTCCAGGCCCAGGGCTTTATCCACCGAACCACCCAGTTGCCTCCAGCTGCCCCGCTGGAGGGAATTATCCAAATGGATAAGGTCAGAAATCCACCGGGGTCAAGAATCTGAGTTCCTTGTGGGGCAAGGACTGTTCTGTCCCTGATGTCTAGCATAGTGCCTGGAACACAGTAGGTAATTTAAGAAACAAAATTCAATTAAATAAACATTTACTAAGTGCCTACTGTGTGTCAAGCACTGTGCTAAGTGCTGGGGATACAAAAAGAAGCGAAAAAAAAAAATCCCTGCTCTCAAGGAGTTTGTAATCCAATGGGGAAGTTGTCGAATAGTCCAAGCATGAGAGGATAATGGCCTAGACTTGGGTGGTGGCCACATGGGTGGAAAGGGACTGCGGGAGACTGTGGGGTAGAAACTCTAAGACTTAAAAAGTTATTAGAAATGGGGACTCCAGGAGATGGAAAAGTCCAAGCTGAGTTCAAGGTGAGTGAAGAGAAGGTTTTTCATAACAATTGTGACATGATGGAAGTCAGAGTTATGGAGTCAGAGTATGGCCTTGGACAAGTCACTTAACCTGTCCTACCCACCAGTGCCCATCCTTCCTGCGTAAAATGAAGGGATTAGATCTAGTCCCTGAGAACCCTTCTATGACATCTCTGGACCTCAGCTGTCCCCACTGTAAAATGAGTTCAACCAAACGTCTTCTTAGGTCCCCTTCAGCCTTACATCCATGATCTTATTTCAAGCATAGGGATCTGCTCATGCTTCAGTTAATCACAGAATACTCAGATGTCAAAACTGAATCAATCAAATCAAAAGCAAACTATGTGAATAAGCTCTTAATGTGGGGTCCTTGGATAAAGACAGAGGATGCCATATAGGAAGTTATTTGTGATTGGTTGAAGATCAAGTCAAAAGTCACCGTTCTTGGGCTACATATAAAAACAGTAAACCAGTTTGGACCCAGTTGGTTGAGCGAGAGAGGACTGTAAATTTGGAATCTAAAGATTCCAGAACTCTGGCAGGGAATTCTTCTTGGGGGAAGAGAGTACCTTGCTCACTCCTTTCTCCTCCTCCCCGACTGACCAGGTTAGCAGAGAGACTGGGCTAGTAGGTGGCAAGACATCTAGTCAGGAGCAGAGGGAGACATGACAAAGGCAAAGAGGTCTTCTAGGAGAAGGAAACCAGATGGAATTGATGAGGTTTAACCTAGCCAAAAGTCAAAATACCGGGGGATCCTGTCACCGCTGGTGGTGGTATACGATGAAGACAGAGTCCTTGAAGCATCAGCAGCTGATGGTTAACTGTACTGGGAGCTGAGACACATGCTAATAACAAATAAGACATTCTAAGAAAGGGTAGCTTCAAGAGTTTTCCCACCACCCCTGGAGCCCAGTAGAGTGCTACATCTAAGGGGCCCTTCATGAGTATTCCACAGAGGAAGCAAAGGTCTTCTGGGAACCAGGAGCTGTGAGTTTACTCCTTAGTTATACAGGCTCTCAAAATTTTAAGCTTATTCTTCTTATCGATTTTATGTGTGCAAGGGGAGACTGTACCCCTGATTTGAGGGTAAATGTTTTTATAACTGACCTTGCTATACTTGCTTAGTAAAAATCCTTTCTAGGGACAGCTAGGTGGCACAGTGAATAGAGGACCAGTCCTGGAGTCAGGAAGACCTGAGTTCAAATCCATTCTCAGACACTTGACACACTTAATGGCTGTTTGACCTTGGGCAAATCACTTAACCCCAGTTGCCTAGCCTTCTCCCCTCAAAAAACAAAACAAACAAACAAAAAACCCTTTCTAAAAGTTACCTGAGGCTATTGACTGATTATCAATAGGAAGTCCACCTCATGAGTGGCAGTATTAGAAATCTCCACTACCCTCAAAGTTATTCCTAGAACCCAAAAGGAAAAGTAATCAACAACCCTCTGGGGACCCTACCCAGGGGACAGTTAAGGAAGTAGTCCTAGAGAGGATACTATACTAAGATGCTAAGTAAATTTAGAGGACAGGACAACCTCTAGGGGAAGAAGTATAGAAAATTGCCATCCCATCCTTTCCAAGCAAATTCCTCCGAGGGTCTGATTCCCAGAGGGCTCTGGTTGAGCTCTTATGATTCTGAGCTTTCAAACCTTCAGAATAGTTACTGCCATGGGAGATTTAGTCTTCCCCAGGGACAAATTCCCCAATCATTCAGGGCTCCACAGAGCTCTTCCCCAGAACTCACAGTGGATTTAAGGGGCTCAGAGTAGCTCAAATCAAGCACCTCCTGAGCTAAGATCATCAAAATAATTTAACAGAGTATTAGAAAGGTATCAACCCTTGACCAGACCTGCCTCCCTCCCTGCTGACATACAGCTGTTTCCAGGGTCAAAACCAGCAGCTGTTTGCACAGGTGCAAAGAATCAATACACAATTCTGTGGCTGCAGCACAGAAGGTTATGGTGTTCATTCATTTGAACCTTTGGAAGAAAGGAAGACTGAAACCTGCTGGTAACCAAGATGGGACCTGGTTAGGGAGAAGAAGGGAGACGTTCTTATTCTTAGAGAGATGTATGACAGTGGAAGTCAACACACATTTGCTACTCTTTTCTGTTCAGCTGTATCTAACCCTTTCAGGCCCCATTTGGGGTTTTCTTGGCAAAGACAAAGTGATTTGCCATTTCCTTCTCCAGCTCATCTTACAGATGAGGAAACTGAGATGAATTAGCATTAAATGACTTGCAATTTCCTTCTCCATCTCATTTTGCAGATGAGGAAACTGAGGCAAACAGGGTGAAGTTACCTGCCCAGGGTCACACAGCTGGTAAGTGTCTGAGCTCAGATTTGAACTCAGGAAGATGAGTCTGTCTGACTCCAGGTTCAGCGCTCTATCTACTTCACCACCTATATGCCAAAAAGCATTTTTAAAGTGCTTATTATATTACAGTCACTGTGCTACATGAAAGCAATATGGCAAAGACAGTCCCTGCCCTCAAGGTGGTCACAATCTAATGAAGGCAACCACAACAAACAGCCATGTTCAAATGAGACATAGATGTATGTGTGTATACACATATACAAATGTGAAATATACACATATACACACACATACACATTTATATGTATGTATGTGTATGTATATACATATAGGCATAGTATACATATTATATGTACCTCTATGTATACATATATACTATAGAATATATTATATTATACACACACACACACACACACACATATACATGAGATAAATGAGAAATCCTGGGTTCAAATCACAAGCTCCTTTCGGGACTCTTCCATTTCTCTGACTGATTTCGTGTGTCCCGTCTCTACCATTTACTAGGCGTGTGACCCTGAACAAGTTACCCAAGCTCTCTAGACTCTAGAAATCACTTTCTCTTGCTCTGGACCTCCTGTATGTTCATTTGTAAAACCAGGAGATTTCTAAGCACCCCTTCAACTCTAACTTTATTTGGTTCTATTACAATGGACAACATTTAGCAAGCACTGGGGAAAAGATCTCTGCAAATCACTTAACCCCAGTTGCCTTGCCTTCCCTCCTCAAAAAACAAAACAAACAAACAAAAAACAAAAAAAAATCAAGAAAAGACTTCTTTTCTTGCCACTATTCTTCCAGGGGTCTCTCATCATGCCCTTTGGCCACTGGAGCATAGGATGATTGGAAGGTACCTTTTTGTTTTTAAAGATGACCAATGACATCACAGGGTGATGTCTTGATTTGTCAGTGAACTGGATTTAAACGAGATGGAATTGCATGAAGCTGTCAGCCTCACTCTCTTTCCCAGAGTCACTGATGCCCAGCAGCAGGACTAAAGTCGGTATGACTGGTGATGGTCGAGGATGCACTGGATGACCTTGGCGTCTTTGCTGTCTGACCAAGTTCGAAGCACTCCATGGTGCCTACTTAAATTGTTCTCATCTACCCATTCTTCCAGGGGAAGTCTTCACATGCTCAGTGTAGACACCCTCCTGACTCACCGATGGGTTTAAGGCCCTGTCGGTTTCAGCTTGGCTTAGCTTGTTTGCCCATGGTTTTACTGGGTTTGGCTACTGCACATGCTACAGCTTCTTGGAGCCCCAGGTGAGCAATGGGTGAGAGATGGATACCATAGATGGATGAAACTTAGGGACCATCTGGTCCACCTCCTTCATTTTGGAGATAATAGCCCACATTTTCCGACCCATGATCGCACAGTCAGTAAGTGACGAAGGTGGGATTTGAATCCTAGTTTTCCCGACTTCAAATCTGGATTGTATCCACTCGACCTCTCCATCAAATGAAATAACAAAGCTAAGTCAATTTGGAAAAACCTTTAAATTTCAGGGGGTGTTATCTGTAAAACCAAGCGGAGAAGGAAATAACACACAACTCCAGTATCTTTGCCAAGGCAACACCAAGTGGGGTCACAAAGAGTTGGACACAACCAAAATGAATGAATAACAACAAATATCAGGGAGTCCATAAACTTGATGGGGAAAAATATTAATAGTAACAGCCAGTGTTTGTATAGTGCCTTCTATGTGTCAGGCACTTTACAAATATTATGTCACTTGACCCTCACGACAACCTAGGAGTTAGGTGCTACTATTTTACAATTGAGGAAACTAAGGCAATGATTAAATGATTTGCCTGGAGTTATACAGCTCATAAGTGCCCAAGGTTGGATTTGAACTCAAGTCTTCCTCACTCCAGCTGTAACACAGCTGCCTCATTATTTTAATATAATTGATTTCCTTTTAATCTCATGTATTTTATTTGATATAGTTAAATGATTCTGAGAAGGAAAGCATAAGCTTCAGCTGACTGCCAAAAGGTTCCCTGAGCAGTATAAATACTTGCTATTATTATTATTGTTATTACAGATGTAGAGAGAAATACAGGGCAGACATTCAAATAATAAATGTTTAAAAGCACTCTGAGAAATAATAGTGTTCTACAAATGGTTTGTTATTAACAATTATTCATAAGAATAACACAGCATAAAATAGTTATATCATAGTAGCAAAAAGTCAGTCAATTCTGGCACAAGCTGAATGAAGATTCTAGGTCCCAGGGTCTCACTGATCATACAGTCAAATCTCATTCATTCAGATCCCACTAAACCTGAACTTATCATTTGGACTGAAGCTGGATGGAAGTTTGTCTTTGTGATTCAGTAGATAAAATTTTTAAGAGTATATAGGGACAAGGCTCAGGGGAATTAGCTGTGTGAGCAAATTACTACTTTACAGGAGACTATGGGAAACAATGTTTTACTTATTCGAGAGAACAAAAGTACTTTGCAAGTACTTTGCAAGCCCCTGATTCTACTGCACTAATTAAAAGTTATATATCATTCTCAACTATCCATTAAAGGGAGCATCTATAGGGGCTCTATTTGGTAACATTCCCACTGTTCACATTATAGTACATACATATAATAGAACAACACTTTGAAAACACATTAATCCAGTCTTCCATTGGTTGTAAATAGAAAGATCATGTGTGTGTGTGTGTGTGTGTGTGTGTGTGTGTGTGAGAGAGAGAGAGAGAGAGAGAGAGAGAGAGAGAGAGAGAGAGAGAGAGGAGGGAGGGAGGGAGAGAGAGAGAGGAGGGAGGGAGGGAGAGAGAGAGGGGAGAGGGGAGAAGAGAGGAGAGGAGAGAAAGAGAGAAGAGAAAAAAGAAAGAGAAAGAAGAGAGAGGAGAGAGGAGAAGGAGAGAAGAGAGAGAAGAGAAAAAGGAGGAGGGGAGAGGAGAGAACATCAAGGGAGGGAATAAGTATTTATATAGTACCTACTATGTGCCAGGCACTGTGCCAAGCACTTTTCACAAATATTATCTCACCCTAAATGCTATTATTATCCTCATTTTACAGATGAGTAAACTGAGGTAGAGTTGTATTTTTTAATGACTTGTACAGAGTCTCACAGCTATGAAGCATCTAAGGTTGGGTTGAAACTCAGCTCTTCTTGACTCCAGGTCCAGCACTCTATCCACTGAGTCACTTAGTTGTCTTCTAGGTTAACAGAGGTTAAGTGACTTGCCCAAGATCACACAGTCTGAGGCTGAATTTGAACTCAAATCTTCCTGACTCCAGGCCCCACACTCCATCCACTATACCATTGTAGCAGCAAGCACCCTGGAGTCCCTAGGGTGGCTGCTCACAGCGGTTCTTGGATCTGCTTTGTTAAAGGAAAGCAACTCAAAATGGCTTAACAAGCTTACTTTAATCAGTCAGACATATATCATTTACCTTGTTCAGGGAAAAAGTCAGCACCCTGAACTTCAAAGTATACAGGCAGAATTATCAAAACAGAAACAGATCAAGTAGACAGCTTTCCAAACTGTCCAACCATTACATCCATACCCAGCCAACATCTGGGTTTCCACATCTGGGTTTTTCAAAGCTGGGGGACTCTCAACAACGGCTTCCCAGAATTCAGATCAAATCACAGAACACTTCTCAAAGTGAGTCCCAAAACAAAGCTACACATCAGGGCTTATATAGCCTTCTCCTGGCTCAGAGAATGTAACAACCTTTTGGACCCACTGGCCAATCAAAAAGTATCTACTGAAAAACAAGCCTCCCATTTGGTTCTACTGATAGAATAAAATCAGGAGCTAAAGTATGGGTAAAACGGAAGCCAGATGATGTTCCAAAGGCTGCAGAGATTATAGCATATGGGAGGGATAACACTGTAACTATGGTTTATTCTGGAGAAGATGATTACAAAATTGTACCCTTAAGTCATTTATTCTACCGTGAGTGAGGCTACAATAGTCTGGTTATTGTCTCTTTGCTTCCTCTTGATTTTTTTGTTTGTTCACCTTGTTTGTTAGATTTGTTTCCACAGGCTTGGTACCCTCCATCTGTAGATGCCTGATAGCTTAAGCTGGATGTCACCCCCTGTCTGCAACTGTGATGTGTCACCCTTGGACCTGGCATCAAGCATATTAAGAACTGACCTCTCAAATGGGACCCCTTAGGACAGGGACAGCTCTACATCCGATTTCAGCAGCAAGTAGCCATAGAAGAAGAGATCTTCACCCCTTACCACAAGATTTTGGGGCCCCATTTGTTCGGGGTGGGGGGAATGATAGGGAGCTTGTGCTCAAGCCCCACCCTAAAATATGGTTTTCTGTGTTTACTGTGTGCTATTCTTGTTATATTGTTGTGAAATTTTGTTGACACCAGTTATTCCTACTGTATTTTTGCCAAGTAAGGGACATGAAAGATCTTGGGGCCGAATGTAAGGGTTATGGGATTTAAAGATCTTCCATGCCCCATTGGACTTGCTGATGTAGCAGGAAGGGGCGGAGCAAGAGGAAGCGGAAGCCAAGCTGGAGTTCCTGCGGTGGCTGGCGGTGGTGGCGACAGCGGCGGCAGCAGCAGAGGCAGCGGCAGCGTGAAGCCCTTTTTGAGTTAACCAGAATTTCTGCTAAGGACTCCTGCTGAGGACTGCCAGGGGCCGGAGCTGCTGGGAGCGCGCTTCCCGGACGCTGGGTGGTTGCTGTGAGTGGGGAGAGGAGGACCTTTGCCTGAGGTAGCCTGTTCTGTTTTAAAGGCTTGAAAATGTGGGTACTTTCTACTTTATCTACCTGTGCCAATATCATAACTACTCTGATGGCTTTCACTTTCTGGTTTTGGGACTCAGTCTTTTGGTATCTTAATAAATTTTCTAGTTTATTTCCCCATATGGCAAGCATGATGTATTTTGTGATGGATAATTATATCAGCATATTTGTAATCTCCATAGGCATTGTGAATATGGCATTGCTGATACAACCATTTACCTCATTTGATCCTTATGACAACCTTATGAGGTTGATGCTGACTCTATGAGGAAACTTGAGTCTAAGCAATGTTAAATTACCTACCCAAGGTCATACAGCTATCAAGTGTTTGCAGCAGAATTTTAACTCATGCCAGGTGCTCTATCCTCTCTGCTACCTAGTTTTCTCTTGTCTTTCTACACTCTAGAGTGGTATATAGATGGGATCTTCTATTCTGACTCACCATGGGTGTCAAGAAAGGTCCCCATCAATGGTTCTGAGAGCCCAACCCAGTCAACTCAGACCACCTGGGCACAGACAGCTGTGAGCCCCAGCCATGACCTTTTCCTCTTCTACTGATTCATTTCAATCAAGGCTAACTGATCATGGAATGCTAGACAGGTTTCCACCAGCCAAAAATTAGTAAGCCTGTGATGAGTTTTCTTTGAACAGCGCAGTTAGTAATAACATTTCAAACCCCATCCTTCCCCTGTGTTCCCCGCCCTCCCCCCTCCCCCAAACCCCTCCAACAGCTTGTGCCCTGGCCTTTGTCAGACTTAATCTGTAAAGAAGAAAAGTCGTGTTTACAAACCTCCTGTCTGTTCTGCAGGCTGAGCCAAGACATCACAAGGAGATAGCGATGATGATGCACCGGGAGGAGCCTAGAGCCGGTATGGACACAAGCAGTGACTGTCTCCCCTGGGGAATTTAATCAGTAATTTAATCAGTAACGACTCCGAGTCATCCGAGAGCAAGAGGAGTCGATAATAAAGTCAGCCCTCAGTTCCTGGTAGTAACTTCCTTCTGCTTAAAGGGAGAAACGTGACTCCTTCAGCTGGAAATACCAACAAAATCATCCCTGGTGGAGGAGACCTCCAGGACATCTGATCCAAGCAGTTCACATCATCAAGAATCGAGCAGCCAACTAGCATTTTCAAAAGCGCCTACTATGTTCTTGGTACAGTGCTGTGGGCCAAAATTAGAGACAAAAAATAAAATGGCCCCTGCTGTTTAGAGCTTACATTCTAGTGGAAAGACATCATATATACCGTGTTTCCCCGATAATAAGACCTATCCCAAAAATAAGCCCTCCGCTTACTGTGTAAGATTCCTCTAAAATAAGCCCTCCCCCGAAAATAAGCCCTATTGAGATTGCTACTGTAGTGAAGGTGATCCCCTCCGCTACATTACGGTACCCTCTGTATGTACCATCCCCCTCCCCCCTTCCGGTGAAACGCACGCCGCGCTCCGAGCTGCATCCAATCAGAGCTTCAGCAGTGAGCGCATCATCCTGTTCTTCCCCAGTGATTTGCTTATTGAATAAAGGTACATTTTTTTGTTCACATTTACCTGTTTATTAAAATTGCTGTCAATGTTCATTAAAATAAGCCCTCTGGTGTTTTTCTGTCCAAAAAAATAATAAGACAGTGTCGTCTTATCGGGGAAACACGGTATAACACACATGCCATATATGCACATATATGTATATACACACATATGTATAAAACATACATGTCATATATACACACATATGTATATGGATAAACCACCAGCCTAGCCTCCACTGCCATGACCAAGGATAGAAACCACTGAGGAGAAGGGGTTCATTATTCAAGGGACCAGCTGCTGATCCACTGCTCCCACAAGGCAGAGAAGCACTGGAACCCTAGGAATGGCAGCATCCCTTACTCCATTGGTCCTGATTCCAGACCAGTCTCACAGCTATCAGCTGGGGGAGACAGTTCCTAAGGAGAAAGGGCCAACCATTCCCACCAACTGCCAACCATCTGCCTTCCAAAGGATAAGCATGTCAGCCAAGCTGAAGCAGCCAGGTGCCTCAGAGGAGAAACAAAGGTCAGGAAGGTAAAGTCACTATCACCTCCATCTCTTCTCACACCCTGATGGAGACAGCCCAGGACCCCAGAACCCATGAGCCTCAGGAATGGCAGTCCTTCCAGTTCACTGCCCTCAGCCAACTGGAAGCAGCCCCATGGGTAGGATGCAGCCTGGTCACTGCTCCTGCAGGTGCTACAGTCACAGTTATGACTACCCAATAAAGAATGTGTTTGCCAACAAACTCTTTGCCTCTCAAATGGCACAACATCATAAACAGATACGATTTTATCAGGAGTAATCACATTGAAGAAGAGGCATCATTATCTGCTTTTCTTCTGCACCCTAAGGACCACCAGACTTGCAGTTAAAAGCTTTCCTATGTGTTCCACTCCTTAGAATATAAGTTCCTTGAGGGCAGACAGAGGCTGTCTTACTTTCCTATTTGGACCCCCACTACTTAGTATAGTGCTTTGCACATAACATAATCAATGTTTTACTCATTTGTCAATCCCTGGGAAACTCTGGGCCCTCTACCCTGTTCTTTCTAGTAATTTCTAATCACCCCCTACCCCCAAGGTCAACTCATGAATCTCTGCAGAGATCAGCACTTTTCCCCAGGTGGAGAGCTCCGAGGATATTTCTGTCAGCCCTCCTGAGTTTCCTGATGACCCTGGCTAGGGGACTTTGGTCAGCACCCTGCTTCTGTGGGCCAGAGGGGGCTCAGATCAAGCCTGTGGTTTTTCTATTAAAGTGCTATCACCCTACACTGAATAACGTGGGACCTGCTATTCCATCTATTTATCTAGCCTCCCCTAATCCGAGTAAACATAACTTCCATTAGTAACCCCCCTCATTGAACTTCCCTATCTGAATAACACACTCATTGTTCTGGAGTGCAATTCCTTGACCCTGAATAAATGCCTTACGGTATTTGTTTGATCACCTTGTTGACCTGAGTTTTTGTACAGGTTTGACACATTCATTCAACTATATAATACATGGAACCGAAGGAGAACTGAAAGGATTGGTGGTCTTGGGGTCAGACAACCTGGATTAAAATTCTGGTTTGTTGGTGGAGGAGGAGGTGTTGTGGAACCTGTGATTTCACTGGTATAACAAACACAGGATGGAAATTCCCTCCACCAACACATCTTTTCTGTATCTCAAAAGTTTTGACAAATGACCTGCCAAGGGTTCCACAGCACGTGTCAGAGAACCCAGGTCTCCCCAAGGCTGGCTTTCTAACCACTACTCTACTCTGTCTTTTGCCATATAGATGGGGCAGAGGTAAGAGGATTGCGTGTTGAGTCATCAGACTTGTATTCAGATCCTGGGTGACCTCCAGCAAGTCACTTCCCCCTCCCGGGCCTCAGTTTCCTTATCTGGAACATGAGGGGTTTGTCCTAGATGACCTCTAAGATCCCTTCCTGGTCTAAGCCTAGGATCCCATGAATCGAGTCAAAGTAGGAAGAGAATTTTCCTATCGCTAATACCTTGCCAATCTTCCCCACCCTTCTGGTGCTCTGCTGCTCCAAGACATCAGAAAGGCTAAGCTTTTATCCACAACAAATATTGTTTTAAGTCTGTGTAACAGTAGCATTAAGAAATCCTTTGTTGACATATCACTAACACCCATTCCTCTATACGTGTTGGAACTGAGCATGCTGCTTTTAAAACAAAAGATTTCACATGAGCTATCCAAGCCAGCGACAGCATGAATCGTAAATATACCAGCAGCTAGGTGATGCTGTGGATACGGAGTCAGGAAGAGCTGGTTCAAATCCTGCCTCAGACACATTAGCTGTGTGACCCTGGGCAAGTCATTTAACCCCTTTGCCTCAATTTCCTCAACTGTAAAATGGGCATTATAACAGTACAGGAGGTTGTGAGAATAAAATGAGGTAATTATTCTATTACTTATTATTATTCTATCCTATTACAGTAAAAGCTACATGTTATTATTAACAAGTGATGGCTGTCTCAGTTTAAGTGCAGATAATAATAGCACCTATCTTTCAGGGTTGTTGTGAGGATAAAATGAGACATTTGTAACATCCCTTGTAAGCTGTAAACACTATATAAATGGTAGCTAGTATTACTGAGAGGGCCATCAGTTAAGTGAAGGCTGGAGCTAGGTACTAATTACAGAGATGATACTATCTTCTATTAAGACACAGAATCAGGATTCTGGATCTGGAACTAGAAAGAACTTCAGAGAACAGCTTGTCCAACATTTTGTTATTTTACAGAATGAGGATACTGACATTCACAGCCTAGTTAGGTAATGTTTCAGCAAAGGCTGAAACCGCAGTATCCCTGGCTCCAATTTCAGGGCTCTATTCACTACAGTCCATTCCAAAAGGGTCTTTAGAGACATTCTAGAATAGCCCCATTTACAGATAAGGAAATTGAGGCTCAGAAAAACAAATGAAGTGACTTGCCCAGATCACCCAGTGAGTATTGGCAGGGATAAGATTTGAACCCAGATCCTTTGACTCTAGCTCCCATGGGCCCTCCACAGCATCAAAAATGCCTTTCCCAACTTTGTGAGAGAAATCCCACTGGCACGTGTCAGCAACTCATGGCTCTGTGGCACTTTTGCACATGAGTTCCTGCTTTCTCTCTCTCTGTCCTCAGCTGGCATACAGGTTTTGTAATGGGGAGGCCAGGCAATTCTCTTGCACCTTCTGAATCAGGTCATCATGATGACATGCCAGCTAGGCACACCCATAATTGATTCCCAAGCATAAGGAACACATTCTATAACTAAATTAAAATGATCGTTGAATTGTCACCTGTTGGTGTGTTTGAGATTGAAAATATGTATCCTCTCTAAAGAGGCAGATCTTTTTTTCGGGGAGGGGGGTCTTTTTGGAGGGGAGAAGGCAGGGCAATTGGGGTTAAGTGATTTTGTCCAAGGTCACACGGCTAGTGTTAAGTATCTGAGGCTGAATTTGAACTCAAGTCCTCCTGACTGAAGGGCCAGAACTCTAGGTACTCACTGCACAACCTAGCTGCCCCAGATATTTTTTTTTAATACAAAAGTGGGATAGCCTGCTTCCTCAAGAGGTAGTGGGTCCCCCCACTCTTTAGGCAAAACAAGGATTGTTTTGGACATTGTAGAGAGGATGCTTGGGGAAGCTGGGGGGGGGGCACTGTGCATAGACTATGCATATCTTGGTTTTCCATTCCAATCGTATTGGGCTCACAGATCCCAGTGCTGGAAGAAACTACGCCATGGGTGTAGAGTAGGATAGACTCATCATGAGTTCAAATCTGACCTCAGACACTTTGCTGGCTGTATGACCCTGGGCGAGTCACTTAGCCCTACAGTATGCCTCAGTTTCCTTATCTGTCAGATGAGCTGGAGAAGGAAATGGCAAACCACTCTGGTATCTCTGCCAAGAAAACCCCAAATGGAGTCACAAAGAGTTGGATAACTGCTGAACGAGAGACCATGCTTGTTTAGCTAGAGGTTGTATTAGGTGGCCTCTGAGGTTCTTTTCAACTCAGATGAGCAAATTTCTTGACTATACATTTTATATATATATATATATATATGCATTTGTGTATAGTCACACCAAAAAACTAAATACTAAATTTATTATTTTTACTTTTTTTGTAAATGTAATTTACAATGTAATGTAATTTACATTATATTACACACCAACGTAACTAAATACTAAATATAACACCAGGTACATGCCCATACATATGCACAGCAGAAGGTAGGGTGACAGACTAGAACAAGAAACTCCAGTGAGGTCATAGCCTGGTAACTAACCACTGGTGTTAAATAAGCCCTGCTCAATTCGGTATTTTTGTTGTTCAGTCATGTCTGACTCTTCCTGACCCTGTTTAGAGTTATCTTGGTAAAGAACCTGGAGTGGTTTGCTCTTTCCTTCAACAGCTCAATTTACAGATGAGGGAACTGAGACAAATCGGGTTAAGTGACTTGCCCAGGGTCACATAATAAGTATCCAAGGCCACATTTGAACTCAGGAAGATGAGTCTTCCTGACTCCAGCCCTGACGCTCTATCCACTGTGCCACCTAGCCCTTAACACAACATTAAATCCCTCCAATATAGAAGATATTGGGGATACAAAAACAAGCCATTGACACATTTCAGGGAGTTTACATTGGAGGGCACAATGTATATATAGATAAGTGAAAAGAGAATATAAAGATGGAGGAGGAAAATTAGGGATGGGAAGGGAAGCAAGGAAGGCTTCCCAGCCAAAGTCTCAAAGGACAGTAAGGATTCTAATATGACAGTGTAGATGTCAGGTCTAAGGTGGGGGCAGTAAGGGAAGAGGCAGACATAAGGACGAGTCTGGGGAAAGACTAGTAATCCAAGGAAGTTAAAACACAGGTGCAGTGAGGAAAACACTGAGTAGTCAGTCACAGAAAATGGATTTAAATTCCAACTCACACACTGCTCATGTGTCATTGGCTAAGTCGACATTCCTCAGTCTCAAGAGTCCTCACATTAGGAGGGGGTGGGTGGACTGGAGGGCCTCTGCACTACGATCTATGAGTCTAGGAGTAAGGCGATAATATGATTGCAATGGAAAAGCAAAATGGAGCCGAGTAATGAAGAATGTTAAAGGTCAGACTGAGGAGTCTGTTGTTTATCTTTGGGGTGGAAATCTTCAAGCAGAGTGACTTCTTGTTGGGTCATAGTGGGAATTCCCTTTATATATGGATTGGCTGGGATGGTCATTTAAGTCCCTCCTAACCCAGACATGCTATGGTTGTGAATAACATGGTCAAGATCGCCCCCAGTTGTTTCAGTAGCCATGTGCAGGCTGGCTTAAATGTGGAGGAAGCAGGAAGATCAGTTGGAAGCCGTAAGAACAGCCTACATATTTAGGATCTGACCTCACACAGTAGCCAAGCTGAGAGAAGTGGACAAGTGTGAAATCAGATGTAGGGCAGGAATCAACTCTGTGGACCTCAGTTTCCTCATCCAGAAAACAGGGATGAAATTTGTGCTCCTACACAAGGCGACAGAGACAACACTTCCGAGTGTCCTGAAAGGTAGAAGGCACTAGTACTCAAAGGCATTCTAATTAAGTATCTCATGAGATGTACAAATTTAAAGATATCTCCACTTCCAATGTTCATATGGACTATCTGTACCCAACCTGCGTACCTTGACCCCGACTTAATGATGCTATTTTGGTCCTCTTCAAGAACAAAGTCAACAGTCAACCAATTAGGAAATAGAGCATTTCCCCGTAAAAGTCAGAACCCACTCGAAAACAGGCTCCTCCTTCATGCTCAGTCTTTGGCCGCTGAATATGACTCAATGGGTTACTTGGTCTCTCATGTCATTCCCTAAGGACTATAGAAATATGCTGGCTCCACATTCCTCCATCCTCATGAAGAGAAGAGTGACATGATTAAGAAAGACACTCAAATCGTTTTGAGAGACAAATTTTATTAAGTCAGCACCATTGAAAACACGTTACACACAGAGAAGGCCCCACCCAAACACAAAGGCAAGAGGAAAATGCAAAAACAGAAAGCTGCAAATCAACTCGCCACTTTAAGAAGCTTATTTAGGTCATCCTAGTCAAGGATGACTTTCCTTGAGGGATTCTGAATGGGGAGAGTAGGGAAATACTTTCAGAAACATGATGAGTGGAAAGAATGCCCGATGAATGGAGTGGAGAGACTGAAATATGAACCCTGGCTTCCCCATCCACACTGACTAGCCAAGTGACCCTGGGCACCAATGATAAGTCTCAGTTTCCTCCTCTGTAGGATGGGGACAACACTGCCTGATACCCAACTTTCCCAGGGTTGTTGTGTCCAATGAGGTAATGGGCAGAAACATACAATGGTGGCTATTCTACATGGTAACAAGAAAGAACTCACAGGAAAAGAAGAGGATGGGGACAGAGGAGGTAAACCCAGCCCTCTCCACCAAACTTGCTGAACCCAAGATGGTGGGAGAGAACCCTACCCCAGATAAGCTGTCCCAGAGGAAACACAAGCACGTGTCTGTAAACGCACGTACAAAGTGTTAACAGTGAGAAAGAATGGGACATGACACAAGATTCATGTTAATAGGTACCACCACAAATAGAAGACACTCAATGTGAAACAGCTGGCAGTGGGGGAAAGCCCCTAGCACCCAGAGCTAGCATCAAAGCTGGGGGGGGGTGAGGAAAAGAGAGACAGGGGGCTCTAGCACACAGAGTAAGAAAGCATCAGAATTTGTTTGTTTGGGGAGGGTGGGGGTGGAAGGAGCCCTTAGCACACAGAACAAGCATCAAAATTGGAGAAACTTTTAGTACACAGACCAGCAAAGCATCAGAGTTTTTACTATTTGGTGTGGGGTGGGGGAAGACAGGAGGGGTCCTTAGTACATGGAAGAAGAAAACATCAGGTTTTTTTGGGGAAACAGCCCCCAAACCAAGAAAGCGTCAAAGCTGGGCGAGAAACCCTTCTCATACATCAAAGCTGGGGGGGGTGGGACAGGATCGGGGAGCTCTTAGGATTAGAGTTTTGGAGTTGGGGTGGGAGGGCATCAAGAGGGGCTGTAGGTCTCAGCTTTCTGCCCAACAAAGTATCAATACTTGGGGAAAGCTTAAACCCTACAACCTTCAGATTTAGGTGGAAAAAAGTGTGTGTGTGGGGCGAGCTTAAGAAAGTTGCAGAGGTTGTATGTGGTACACCAGGCAAACAGCAAAGGTGGGGGGTGAGCCCTCAGTGCAGAGAGAAAGCTGGGAGGGGGGACTCTTAGCACAAGAAGCAAGCAGCAAAGCTTGCAGGGGAGCCCTTAGAACATGGAACAAGGAGCAAAGCAGGGGGAGGCTCTTAGCACTCAGCAACAAGCAAAGCTGGGGGGGAGGGGTCAGCACATGAAGCAAGCAGCAAAGCTGAGGGGGAGCTCTTAGCACACAAAGCAAGCAGCAAAGCTGGGGGAGAGCCCTTAGCACATGAAGCAAGAAGCAAAGCTGGGGGGGGGACCCTTAGCACAAAAAGCAAAGCTGGGGGGGCCCTTAGGACCTGGAGCAAGAGCAAAGCTGGGGGGGGGAGCCCCTAGCACATGAAGCAAAGAGCAAAGCTGGCAGAGAAGCCCTTAGCACTTGGAGCAAGAAGCAAAAGCCGGGGGGGGGGGGGCCGGCCGCGTG
>NW_027187465.1:15636129-15684357 GCF_028583685.1 Petaurus breviceps papuanus | reverse complement strand
TGGGGGGGGAGCCCTTAGCACTTAGAGCAAGAAGCAAAGCTGGGGGGAGCACTTAGAGCAAGAAGCGAAGCTGGGGGGGAGCCCTTAGCACTTGGAGCAAAGCTGGGGGGGCACCCTTAGCACTTAGAGCAAGAAGCAAAGCTGGGGGGGAGCCTTAGCACAAAGCACAAAGCCGGGGTAGAGCTGCTCACGGCACAAAGAACAGAACAAGAAGGGGGGGGGGGGGTTGGCTGAAAGGGACAAGGAGCTAAAACAGAGAATCAAGGGTAAAAGGAACTCCACAGACCCTTCAGCCCAACCTCTTCCATTCTACAGACGACAAAACCGAAGTCAGAAGAAGAGTCCTGCTTTGCCAAAGATCACCTCTCGGACCCAAGATAGAGCAGAGGCCTAGAGAGCCGCCCTCGGCTCTGACTCCAGCCTGGCGCGCTCTCACTCCCCTTGCAAAGGTGGCCACGTGCCCATTCTTCATCAGGCCAAAGGTTGGAGTTCCTCTGCCCTCCTGGGGACCGCAGCACGCCAAGGGGCCAGCTGCGAGGTGAACACTCCCTGCCGTGATGGAAGCGCCTGCCTCTTCTCTCACTCATCCTGTACATAAAACAGCAGCAGCCCCTTAAAGCTGGGGCTGCTTGGAGCACAGGGACCCGGAACATCGGTTCAAGGGCTGGGGACACTGAGGAGCCAGACGACAGCAAGTCTGCCGTGTGCACGCTACAAGGACGTACTCAGCATCTCCATCCCGCCTCACAGAAATGGGGCTGATTTTCCCTAGGCCTCCCCCAGGAGAATCAGAAACCAGGAAGATTCCAGCATGAGCCCTGGGGTAATGCTGTCCTTTCAAATGCCGGTCAATGAGTCAACACCTAAGGGTAGACCAGCTGGCCCGCTGGAGGTCCGGACATTCGTGTCCCTTGGGAAGTATTGAATTCTTTTATACATTAGGCTAAAGCTAATAGGGCACCACCAACGCTGAGAAGCTTTAGGCATGAAGACATTTCACTGGATGAAAAACTGGAGCCCTGGTGGGAGAAGTCTGGGCCCCAAGAGTAAAGCGACTGGATATGCACAAATATATCCTTTTAACTCACAAAACATGTTAACACAAGGAATCAGCAGAAATCTAATCTTTTGCTCTGGGACACATCTGACTAGAAGCTGAAAGGCAATAGGTTTTGGCTGCAGGAAATACTCTTCTACTAGCCCAAATCAGTCCAATAAATAATTTACAGTTATATACAAAGCTGAGGCTTGGGCCATGAGGGTAACATTGAACCCCAAAGCCCAAGCAAAGGGAAGGGGACAGGGGGCAAAAGAGGAAGATTAGGCTCTCTTTGAGGAGTTCCAACCACTTGATTGGATCCTGATATAAGCTGCAGCTTGAGAGAATGTGTCCACCCAGCCGGGCAGGACAAGATGTTCAGCACAGGGAAAAGGGTGGGCAACTGAGGAGGGGTCCTGGTTTTCTCATGGTCCCTTTCAGTACCATCCTCCAGCTCACACCGGGGAGGGCAGAGGCCCAACACCCACTGGAGGGGCAAGTCTTCTAACCCATGGGCTCATTTTGAGTCTGAAGAGATGCCCCTCCCCCAAGAGCAGGCTGAGGTCTTCAGGTGCACCCCTCCTCCACATTCTGGCCTCATAGGCACAGTTCTTTCCACCCCAGCTCCCCATCATGCAGGGAAAAGTTCTGGGGGGTTCTCTCCATAGCAATATTTTGCGATGGGGTCTCTGTAGGTGTTCTCATGTTGCACACTCTGTGAGGAAAGAGAAAGAGAAGAGACCCATGAAAGAGTGAGAGAGATATGGGGGAAGGGGGTAGAGGGAGACAAGGGGGGAGGGGGGTAGATAGAGAGGGAGAGGGAGAAAGAGGGGAGGAGAGGGGGAGAGAGAGAGACACAGAGACAGAGAGAGAGGAGAGAGAGAGGGAGAGGAAGGGGGAGAGAGAGAGAGAGAGAGAGAGAGAGAGAGAGAGAGAGATGGGGAAGAGGGAGGGAAGGAGAGAAGGGAGGGGGAGAGAGAGAGCACACCAAACTTCACAAGACTTTCCAATTTGGAGGAAGGAAAGAGACAACTGTGGACATTTAATCAAAAACTCACTGCACATGCTAGTTGCTTCTTACTCCAATCAACCATTAATTCAACAAAAATGTATTTGAGTACCTGCTGCATACAAGGCACTGTGCTAGTTCAGAAACAATCCCTAACCTCAAGGAGGCCACATTATAATGAGGGAAATAAGACATACAGGGTAGTGGTGGCCAGTGTGGCAGGGGCTCTGGCTTGGAAAGTTACTGGGATGGGAAGTGGAGACAAAAGAGAGCAAATAGATATACTCTTTCATCAGTAAGCAGCAGCACTGATTTTTTTTCTTGTTTTCTTTTAAAAAATTATTATTTATTTTTAACACATTAAAAAAATTAGAATTCAAATTCTCTCCCACTGAGAAAGCAAGAAATGTGATATCAATTATACAGGTGAAATCATACAAAACGTGGTTCAAATTAGCCATGCTCCAAAATTTTTAAAAAGCAAGAAAAATGGGGCAGCTAGGTGGTACAGTGAATAGAGCACCGGCCCTGAAGCCAGGAGGACCTGAGTTCAAGTCCGGCCTCAGACACTTAACACTTGCTAGTGGTGTGACCTTGGGCAAGTCGCTTAACCCCAATTGCCTTGCTTCCCCCCCTCCAAAAAGCAATAAATAAATAAATAAATAAATAAAATGAAGAAATTATGCTTCGGTCCACACACAGGCTCCATCAATGGTCTCTTTAGATAACATTTTTTTTTTCATGTATCTCTTGGAATTGTCTTGGAACATTGTATTAAGCTAAGTAGCTAAGTCTTTCAGAGTTGATCACTGTATAATACTGTTACTGTGTACAATGTTCTCCTGGTTTTGACTACTTTACTTTGCATTAGTTCATTTAAGTCTTCCAAGGTTTTTCTGAAATCCTCCTGCTCATCATTTCTTATAGCACAATAGTATTCCATCACAATAGTATGCCAAAACTTGTTCAGCCATTTCCTATTAGATGGCCGTCCTTTCAATTTCTAATTCTTTGCTGCCGGAAAAAGAGCTGCTCTAAATTCTTTTGCACATATACATCCTTTTCCTTTTTCTTTGATCTCTTTGGGATACAGACTTAGCAGTGATATTGCTGGGTCAATTGGTATGCACAGCTTTACAGACCTCTGGGCATAGTTCCAAATTGTTTTTCAGAATGGCTACACCAGTTTACACCACCACCAAGGATGCATTATTGTCCCAATTTTTCCACATCTCCTCCAACATTTGTCATTTTCCTCTTCTATCATATCAGCTAATCTGATAGTTGTGAGATGGTACCTCAATTATTTAAATTTGCCTTTCTCTAATCACTAGTGATTTAGAGCATTTTAAAAATATGACTATGGCTAGCTTTGTTCTGAAAACTGTGGGTTCATTTTCTTTGACCATTTACAAATTGGGGAATGATTCACATTTTTATAAATCTGACTGAATTCCCTAAATATTTGAGAAATGAGGTCTTTATCAAAGAGACATGCTGTACAATCCCATCCTGTCCCCTAACTTCCTGCTTTCTATCTAATCTTGGCTGCACTGGTTTTGTTTATGTAAAAGCTCTTTAATTTAAACAAAATTACCCATTTTATTTCCCGTGATCCTCTCAAAACTCCTCATCCAAAGGTGTGACAGGCAGAATTTTCCATGCTTCTCTAATTTGCTTATATCACCTTTTATGTCTAACCATGCACCCATTTGGACCTTACCTTGGAATACCTTGTGAAATGTTGGTCTATACCTAAGATTCTACAAAACTACTTTTTCAGTTTCCACAGCAATTTTTGCTAAATAGTGCTAAACAGCTTTGTCCCCACAGCCTGGAATGGGTGCTATACTTTGTCAAAAGTTTTTTTGTTAGCTTCTATTGAAATCATCATATAATTTTTGTTATCAATATGGCCAATTATGTTGATAATTTTCCTAATACTAAAACAGTCCTCCACTCCTAGGATGAAATCACACCTGGTCACAGTGTATGATCTTTGTGACACAGCAATGTAATTTCCTTGCTGGGATTTTATTTTAAATTTTTACATCAATTCATAAAGAAAACTGACCTATAGTTTCCTTTCTCTCTTTTTCCTCTTCCTAGTTAAGGCATCAGCATCATATTTATCTCATAAAAGGAATTTGGTAGGGCTCCTTTGCCTATTTTTCCAAATGTAGTATTGGAATTAATTGTTCTTTAAATGTTTAGTAGAATTCCCTTGTGAATCCATCTGGTACTGGGGCCATTTCCTTAGGGAGCTCATTTATGGCTTGTTCATTTTCTTTTTTCTAAGACAGAGTTATTTAAATATTCTATTTCCTCTTCTGGCAATTTATATTTTTGTAAACATTCATTTCACTTAATTATTAGATTTATTGGTATATAATTGGGCAAAATAGCTTCTAATAATTGCTCTAATTTCATTTTCACTGGTGGTGAATTTACCCTTTTCATTTTTGATACTGGTTAATTGGGTTTTTTTCTTGTTTTAAATCAAATTAGCCAATGGTTTATCAATTTTTAATCTATTTTATTATTGTTGTTTTCAAATAAAATCAGATCCTAGTTTTATCCATTCGATAATTTTCTTACTTTCAATTTTATTAATTTTTCCTTTAATTTTGAAGATTTCCAATTTGGTGTTTAATTGAGAATTTTTAATTTGTTCTTTTTTTGGTCTTTTTAGTTGAGTGTTCAATTCAGTGATCTGCTCTTTCTCTATTTTTTTTTTTGGTCTAAGTGTTGTTGTTGAGTCATTTTTCAGTTGTCTGATTTAATGACCCCATTTGGGGGTCTTATTGGCAGAGATACTGAAGAGGTTTGCCATTTCCTTGTACATCTCATTTTATAGATGAGAAACTGAAGCAAGCAGAGTTAACTGACTTTCCTGACACACATGGCTAGTAAGTATCTGAGGGCTGGATTTGAATTCAGAAAGATGAGTCTTCTTGACTTCAGATCCAGTGCTCTATCCACGGTGCCACCTACCTGTCCTAATTATTTTAGATCATTTAGTTTCCAATTAGCTTTTAATACATGCACCCGAGGCCCTTTATCACAAGCAATTTTTATTGCATTATGGTCTGGAAAAGATGCATTCAATATTTTTGCTTTTCAGCATTTGTTTATGAGGTTTTTATGCCCTAATACACAGTTAATTTTTGTGAAGGTGCCATGTACATGTGCAAAAAATGGTATGTTCCCTTCTATTATCACTCAACTTTTTTCCACATGTCTATCATATCTAACTTTTCTAAAATTCTGTTCATCTCCTTAACTTCTTTCTTATGTATTTTATGGTTAGATTTGTCTAGTTCTGAGAGGGGAAAGCTAAGGTCCCTCACTAGCATAGTTTTACTGTCTATTTCCTCCTTTAAATTATTTAACTTTTCCTTTAAGAATCTGGAAGCTCTGCCATTTGGTGCCTATGTTTAGTACTGATATTATTTCACTGTCTGTTACCTTTTAGCAAAATAGTTACCCTGCTTATGTTTTTTAATGAGGCCTGTCTTTGCTTTTGCTTTGTCCGATATCATGGTTGCTACCTGCAGTTTTTCAGCTGAAACATAACAGATTTTGTTCCAGCTCCTTATTGTAACTCTACATGTATCTTTCTGTTTCACGTATGTTTCTTTTTTCTTTTTGGAGGGCAATTGGGGTTAGGTGACTTGCCCAAGTTTACACAGCTAGGTTTTTTTGTGTGGGTGTATTAATTGTCTGAGGCCGGATCGGAACCCAGGTCCTCCTGACTCCAGGGCTGGTGCTCTATCAAGTGTGTTTCTTACAAACAACATACTGCTGAGTCCTCATTTCTAATCCATTCTGCTCTCTGTTTCTGTTTTATGGCAGAGTTCATCCCATTCATATTCACAGATACGATTAGTATGTTTTCCTCCATCTTATTTTTTTTCCTTGTTTATCCTCTCTTTTTTTTACCCTATTCTTTCTCAAGTCTTTTGCTTCTGACTACTTTCTCCCTTAACCGGTCCTTCATTCTATTGCTACCCTCACCCTTTTCTTATACCTTTCCTTTCTTACTTTCCTTCTGGGTAAGATAGATTTCAATTGAGCTTGTATGTTATTTACTCTTTGAAATGATTCCAATGAAAGTAGAATTCAAGCATTTCCCCCAACCCCCATTTCCTTCTTCCACTGTAAAAGCTGTTCTTTGTGTACCTACTTTATGTGAGATAATTTTCTCTTTTCTTCTCCTAGTATTTCTCTTTCTTACCTTCCTTTCTTTTTCTGAGATCACTACATCATAGTGAGCTCATTCTCATGCCCTCTGTAAATGTTTACTCCTTCTAACTGCCTTAATAATGATCAAGTTGTTAGAAGTTACACACAGCATATTCCCACATAGGAAGCAGTTTAACCATATTAAGTCCTTTATGATTTTTCTTTTATGTTTATCTTTTTGTGCTTCCCTTGATTTGAATGTCAAATGTTCTATTCAGCTCTTGTCTTTTCAGTAGGAATGCTTTAAAGTCCTCTATTCCATTAAATGCCCATTTTTTTTTCTCCTGAAGGATTATACTCAGTGTTGCTGGGCAGATGATTTTCTGTTGTAATCTTAGCTCCTTTGCCTTCTGGAATCTCATTTTCCAAGCCCTCTGCACCTTTAAGGTGGAAACTGCTAAAGCTTATGTGATACTGACTGTGGTTTCATTTTTTTTTTTTTGCTTTTTGGAGGGGAAAAGGCAGGGCAATTGGAGTTAAGTGACTTGCCCAAGGTCACATGGCTAGTAAATGTTAAGTGTCTGAGGTCATATTTGAACGCAGGTCCTCCTGACTCCTGGGCTGGTGCTCTATTCATTATGGCACCTAGCCACCTGGTTTCATGATATTTCAATGGTTTCTTTCTGGATGCTTAAAATATTTTCTTTTTGCCTTGGGAGCTCTGGAAGTTGGCTATCCTATTTCTCAGAGTTTTAATTTTGTGGTCTCTTTCAAGTGGTGATCAGTGGATTCTTTCGATTTCTATTTTACCCTCTGGTTCTAGGATATAGGGGCAGTTTTCATTGATTACTTGAAATATGATGTCTGGATTCCAAAAAACTCATGATGCCATCCATATCCAAAGAAAGAACTATGGAGCCAGAATGCAGATCAAAGCATACTACTTTCTTTATTTCCCCCTTTCTTGTGGTTTTTCCCTTTGGTTCTGATTTCTTCTTTCACAACATGATTAATGTGGAAATATTTAATATCTTTGTACCTGTATTGGCTATATCAGATTGCTTGCTCTCTTGGGGAGGGAGGAGGACAGCAAAAAAAGAAGAAAATTTGGAATTCAAAATCTGATAAAAGTGAATGTTGAAAATTATCTTTACATGTAATTAAAAAAAATAAAATACCATTAAGTGGGGGAAATATGATGTCTGAACTTTTTTTTTTTGATCATGGCTTCCAGGTAGCCCAATAATTCTTAAATTGTCTCTCCTCAATCTATTTCCAGGTCAGTTTTTTTTTCACATTGTCTTCTTTTTTTTTATTCTTTTGACTCTGTTTTAATGTTTCTTGATGTCTCATAGAATCATTAGCTTCTACTTGCCCAATTATAATTTTTAAGGAATTATTTTCTTCAGTGAGTTTTTATATTTCTTTTCCCATGTCTAATTCTGTTTCTTAAAAGTTTTATTTTCTTCAGTATTTTTTGTGTGCCCTTTACCAAGCAATTCTCTTTTCATAATTTTCTTGCAATCAATCTCATTTCCTTTCCCAATTTTCCCTCTACCTCTCATTTAATTTTTAAAATCCTTTTTGAGCTCTTTTAGGAATTCTTGTTGAGCTTGTGTCCAATTCACTTTTTCCCCTTTGAGGCCTTGCATGTAGCTATCTTGACATAAACATCTTCTGACTTTGTGTCTTGATCTTCCCTGTCACCATAGTAACTTTTTACTGTCAGATTCTCTGTTGTTGTTGTTGTTCATTTTTCTAGCCTATTTTTTTGACTTTTAAGTTTATGGTAAAGCTAAGCTCTGCTCCTAGGGTGACAGGTACACTGTCCCAAGCTTTAGGTTTTATGTTCTGCTGTTTTCAGAGCTAGTTTTGGGAGGTCCTGTAAGTTTTTGGTGTTTCCAAGGTGGTATGATCCAAGGAATTCTGTAGTCAAGGAATTCTCCTGGCCTATGGTCTGGGCTTTACCCAGAAAGGAACTTGACTTCCCTATAGCTGCTAGCATATTCCTCTTGGTTCTGAAACTCTGACCCAGAACTGTGTATGGGCAATGCCAATGGGACCTTGCATGCAATACCAGCAAAGCATCCCCTATAATCCCTTTCTGAGCAGGTGCCCAACCCCCTGAAGCTGCTACTATTGCTGTTTTGATCACCTCCACAGACTACCACCAGAGTTGCTGCCTCATGCACTCTGGTCAGGACTCTACCCTAGCATCACACCCTTCTCCTGTCAATCTCCCAAGCTGTCTCAGGCTGGAAAAATATCTCACCCTGACCTTTTGTTCCTTCTTCCTCTCCAGAATTCAATCTGAGGCATTATTTTAAAGCTGGTTTTGGAGAGCAATTTAGGAAGGTTCAGCTGAACCTTCATGTTCATGTAAGCTCTAAGGGAATGGAAGAATAGGGAGGGTGGTAGAGCATGGGGACAACAGCAGATATATAGCTGCTGAGATGCTTAGGCATAGGGAAAACTTGGGTTCAATACAATGTATTCGGACATATATAGCCTCTATGTGAACTGGGGAAAAATCACTTAAAACTCTCAGAGGCAATTCTAGAGGACCATAAATTGGTTTCCTACACAAATTAAATCACAGAATCCCAGGAGGCAGGGTGCAGAGAGCCAAAGCTAAGGTAACTGGTTTGTTAAATCCCAAGTAATGAGCAGGGTTCCCCTTACCCAAACACCAGAACTAACTGCAAGTGTCTATCAGTTATCTTACTCATATAAAGATGAGCACAGTGCCTGGTAGGTAGCAGGTACTTATGAAATGTTTAATGACTGGCAGACTCACTTTTCCTTTTCATGCAACTCCCCAACTAGAGAGAGTTAGACTCTCAACTCCCCACTTGTTGAACTTTCCATTCCAGAAGAAAAGTTGTCCAAGAACTTGGTAACCCAGAAAGCTTCCAATTGCTTCCATAATACCTGCCATTTTACCCAACAATAGCCTAATGGTAGAGCTCTAAGTACACAGTTAAGAAACGATAAAGGAGAACAATTTTACAAATCAAAAAGGCAGGATGCAGAGGTCTCAGTCAATGATTAAAGCTGAAGAAGAGTCCTTATCAACCAACACACCTACTGATTTCATAAAGTGGGAGCCAGCCACAGAGGGGAGAGGAGAAAATTACTGTGTGCCCATGGGAAGCTCACAATCTTTGGCCAACAAGAAACAGCTCAGGGCTTAGCAAACAGCCAGTACCAGGCTGAGAGGCTACCTGCAGAAGGGAGAGTCCTCAGCACTAACACAATAATAAGTACTAATTACAATAATAATGATAGCCAATACCAGCTAACATTCACATTTACTATGTGCAGGGCACTGTGCTAACCACTTTATTTTCTCAAAGGTATCCTCAAAACAACCCTCAAAGGTAAGTGCTATTATTAACCTCATTTTACAGATGAGGAAACTGAGACAGACAAAAATTAGGTGACCTGCCCAGGGTCACAGAGCTAATTAGTATCTGATCTTTCTGACTCTAGGCCCTGAGTTAATGATGCCATAGCATCATTAAGCTGCCTTAAAAGATAAAGAATTAGTTGCAGGTAGAGGAATAGGGAGTGATTAGTAAATTAATAAACAGAACTCCTTCAGTGCAGAAAACTCCTTCTACCAATGTAACTTAGCACTTTCTCTGCAACAAATGCTATTTGTCTAGGGCGCTAAGAGGATAAGTGACTGGTCACCCAATCAGTATATATCAAAGGCAGGATTTGAACCTTTCTGGCTTCAAACCAACTCCTGCCTTTATCAAGAATTTAACCATACAGTTTCAGAAAAAAATTGGGAAGATTTATATGAACTAATGCAAAGTGAAGTAAGCAGAACCAGGAGACTAATGTATACAACCAACAACAATATCGTGCAATGATCAACTGTGAATGACTTAGCTATCCTGATCAAGTACAATGATCCAAGACAATTCTCCAAAGGACTGACTCGTGATGAAAAATGTTATCCATCTCCAGAGAGAGAACTGATAAACTCTGAATGAAGACTAAAGCATATTTTTTCCCTTTTGTTTTTTCTTTTTTTGCAACATGGCTAATATGGAAATGTTTTGCATGACTTCATATGTATAACTGATATCTCACTGCTTGCCTTCACAATAGATGGGGGAGGGGACAGGAGGGAAGGTGAGAATTCAAAACTCAAATTAAAAAAAAAGTAATAAAAATAAATAACTAACAATGCATTTTAAAAGGGGAAGGGGGTTAAAAAAAATTTTAACCATCCATAAAGGTATTTGCTTATCTTTAACTCACCTACCCCACCAAGAAGTTACAACCACTATAATAAAACAAACCTCTTCCCTACTCACAGAATATTCTTCTAACCTTAAACAGACAGCTACTCACACGTGCTAATTAATTTTACTGCAAGAAAAGTAGGAAAGAATTACCCCAGGCCTGAAAGCCTCTTACCAGATAATACTGGGACACTACCCAGATTTGAGGTGAAAGGAAGCTAGTTCCAGTCTTGCTACTTCATGGGAGGAAGTGCCCATGATGACAAGGGAAGAAGAACCTTTCCTTCAATCCTTTGGGCACATATTTTGTTTTTCCATCTTGTAATGGGCTGACAATAGCCCTTATAATCTCTCATAAAGGGATCCTTCTGAGACCTGTTTATCTAATTTCCCTGAGGACTGGAGGTGACCTCAGTTCCTCAAAGGCTCTAGCTGTGGAATACAAGCTCAGATCAGTCCTACTAAACTGTAAAGAATCCCAAATGTCATCCTGACAACAGACCACGTCCTATATTGAGGACAAGCATGCAGAAGCCAGGAGGGCTCAGCCCCAGTAGGCTGGACATTAACCTATAAACTGCTTGGCCACGGTATCCACAAAGGAGATTTTTTTTTTAATGGCCCTCTGTCCTGTGCAGGATCCTACTGTTTTGTACATTCCTAGTTTTTTACTGGTTACTGTGTGTGCATGATCTGAGCCTCAAATGAAGCCAACATTTCTAAAAAGCGCAGGAGGGAGAGCTGTGTGTTCTAGACATGAGGGGGCCGTCTATACAAATCCCAGTGGTGGGAGATGGAATGTTTAGAAGCTTAAACAATAGCAAATAGGTAAGTTTAGAAGGCAAAATGAAAGACAATTACAATCCCCCTTCGATAAACTCTTTAAGGTTAGGGACTATCTGTTTTTGCATACCTGGTGCCTAGTACAGTACCTGGTATACAGCAGGCACTTAATAAATGCTTGTTAAATTGAATGGAGTTGATCTCAGAGTCAGCATAAAAAAATGCCATGTAATTTGTTAAAATCTATTTTGAATATATCATGTGTATACTGTTTCCCTGACAGAACATAGGCCTCTTGAGGGCAGGGGCATTTTCATTTTTGTCTCTGAATCTCCAGCACCTAGAAGAGTGAAGGTACACAGCAGGTGCTTTATAAATGCTTGCTTATCACCCGAATGATCATTCTTACCAGCCCAAAGAGCCCAGGTATATGGCTTCCCAAAGTCTCTCCTCTTTCCTCTCCTTCTACTCCAACCTAACCTGCCCTATTCCATTTCCTCACCTGAGATGAAGTCCTGCATTTGGCCAGACACAATTCAAAGTGATCTTCCACAGCCATGAAGAGATTTTGGAATGCCGCGGCGGCCTGGTTGAGGAACCGTTCTAGGAGTAGTTGCTGAGGAAACAGAGGAGGTTCAATCTGTAAGATCCTAGCAAGAAGTAAGAAGCCTAGGCCCAGGAAGTAACAAGGGATAACAGCTCTGAACCAAAAGGTCCTCACAGGTCTTCTAGTCTAACTCCTTCATTCTATGGAAGAGGAAAACGAGGCCCCAGGAAATGAGCTGTCCAAGGTGATGTAGACACAGCACGTGGCTGAGCCAGAATTCAAACCCAGGGCCTCTGAGTCCACATCCAGTGCTTGCTTCCATGATGCTGCAAGAGAAGGACGTGTCTTATCTACAACATGCTCACAGAGGCTCCCCGATGCGATGCTCTGGAGGCACCCATTAGGCTGGGAATGGGCTTCTTTGCTTGTAAACGTGGGCTGGGTTAAGGGAACTAACTTCCTGTTGTCATTGACAACAGGTTCTGAAAGAGGCACCCTGCAGGAGTCTTAATAACAGTCATAAAATAAAGGACAGGAGGGGGGAGGGAGGGGCAAGAGGAAGAAGAATCCTATACACCTTTCACAAGTGATCAGAGGTAACTTCATGCTGGTGGGGCTGTGGACAAACAGGCACTCATACACTGCATGTGGACTACTAGATTCTTTGATAAAAGTTAAGTATCCAAGTGGTAATATAATACGGCTTCCAGATTTATACAACCAAAGTTACAAAATGGTGATAAATTAAATCATATTACCTGATCCCAGGCCCAGTGCTCTACAGCTACTGGAAAAGACGTTGGTGATCATCTAGTCTCCTTCATGTACGGAAAAGGAAACTGAGGCCCAGAGGGATTAGTAATTTTTCAAGGCCACACAGATAACAAAGAGTAGAGCTGGGATTTGAACACACACACACCCTCACTCTAACTCCCAATCTTTGGCTCTCTTTACTAGAACCCCTATGCTTCCTTCCTTGGTATTCGAAGCATGGTCTAGAAGACCAAGGTCTGTACTTTGAGGCAGGAAGACTAGTTTGAACCCCCTCAAACACTAGCCGTGTAATGGGGTGAGTCACTCCAAATTTCTGGGGCCCCTATTTTTTCATCTGTAAAATGGGTGTAAAAGTCACTCCTACCCCTGGGATGAGGCTAGAATGAATGAATGTCTATCAAGTGCCTTTCATGATCCCAACAACATACCTTGCTGGGCTGCAGGCAGCAGGAGACGCAATATTCATAGGCGCCACAGCATCCATTGGACAAGCAGCCATCACAACAGAAGCGCTTGGCGCTGGCGGCATTGACATTACAACAGCCATTCACAAGCAGGTCCTTCCTTTCGCAGACGTAACCTTGGGAACCGAAGAGAAACGGTAGGATGAAGCCAGAGAATCGTGGACACTCTCCAAAATGGGCAAGGCAGGCATGTTTCTCTGACTGCATGGGGAAAGGGAGTGACCACTCGTTTCAAGAGGCCATTCTAAGATGTACAGAACAATTACACCAGCGAAGTTAATTTGTAGGACATGCTGGTCTGACTATTAGGCTTACAAGTTAGGTATCTGTGGCAGTGAACCCCAATTCTGAGGCCTCAGGGGTCTGACTCATGCTAACTGGGATGTGTTAGCACAACTTATCATTGCTAGTTAAGCAAGAGAGACAAGATGAAAGAAAGGAGCTTAGGAAGTCTCAGAGGGATGGATCCGACCATGTGGCTGCTACAAGTTCTGACTGGGGGTGTCATTTCCCTGGCTGACCTCATCTGGGCCATCTATCTCCTCTTCCAACTGAGGACTCCAACCCGATGTTATGAACTCACTTCAAATTCTCACTCCACATATTCAAAATGGAACTCATAATCCTCCCACCACCCCCCACCCCCTGTCTCACTTTCCTATGACTAGATACCACCATCCCATCTTCTCAGCCACTTAGGCTCATAACCAGGGTATCATTCTTCTTTCTTCTGCCCTCATTCTCTCCGACCCCCCTATATCCAATCTGTTGTCAAGACCCATTGTTTCTACCTTTGTAATACCTGTCCTATGTCTCCAACTCTCCTCTGAGATATGGACCCTTATCAACCCATGCTTTATCACTTAGCTGGCTAGAGGGTCTCCTCCTCTTGTATTTCTCCAAACTGGTCCATGCTCTATTCAGCTGCCAAAGTGACCTTCTGAAAGCAAGCTTCGAACCATTATCACTCCCCTCCTCAACAACCTTCAGTGGCTCCCTATCACTGTCAGGATTACATAAGTATGTGTGTATACACATATACATATTACATTTATACATTAAAATGCATATGTAAAACATATACACACATATGCATATTAAAACATGCATATATGTATATATGAGTGCATATTACATAATTAATATATTACAATAAATACATGTGCTTTTGTTTGTGTGTGTACATATGTATACATACATATATTCATTTTCCTCTTTCCTGTTTGGTCTTTAAATCTCTTCACAACCTGGTCCCTTCCTGCCTTTCCAGTTTTCTCATGGTTTTCTCCCCTCCAAGACCTCTATTACTCAGGGACACCTGCCTCCTCGCTGTTCTTCACAGCAGTGTCCTTGGCTTTGTCAAACAGTTTAACATCAGAAACAGATAAGATTTTATTAATGCACATGACATTAAATTCAAGTTGTTTTCTTATCTGCAGTACCCAAAGGACCACGGGACCTCTCCATCTGATGTGTAGCAGAAACTGTATAAACCACATTTCAGTTGTTCATCAGGTGGGAGAGGTCCTGTGGTCCTTAGGGCATGGGACGAGGTAATTTTTAGCCATAAATCAGATGGAGAGATCCTGTGGTCCTTAGGGCATGAGACAAGGAAATTTTCAGCCATAAATCAGAGAGAGAGGTCCTGTGGTCCATAGGGTGCAGCAGCCAAGAGGATCTAATTTAATGTCATTTCCAATGACAGTCTCCCCATTTAGGATATGAGCAGGGACTGACTTTATTCTCCCCAGCACTTAACACAGAACTTTGCACACAGTAAGTGCCTAACAAAAGCTTCATTCATTCAAGACTCTCCATCTCCCTGATTCCTGGCATTGTCACTGGCTGGCCCCTTTCTCTCTCCTCATTTCTGCCTGTTGGATTTTTTCCAAGACTTGGTTTAAATCTCTTCTCTGCAGGAGGCCTTTCTGGTGTGTCCTTATCTCTTCTCTCCCCCTCCAAGGCCCTTTCCTCTAAGATTGCCCCCCATTTATAGCATATGTCTTATGTTGCTTATGTGTTGGCTTCTCATTAGAATACGAGCTTACTGAAGGCAAGAACCATGCTGTTGCTTATCTTGGTATGTCCAGCACAGAGCCTGGCACTAAATAAACCCATGGGATAGGCAGTGAGTATAATCATGCCTATTTCACAGATGAGGAATCAGATCTCTGAAGCCTGGAGAGGGCCAGGGCCATACCTAGCTCATCTGTGATGAGAAGCTTCCCTTGAATGGAGTTCCGGCATTGGTTGCTTGGGCGACTGCTGTTGCCCAGGTTAAACTGCACTTTCCATGGAATGGGCTGTTCACGGTCTTGGACCTGGAGGAGATTCCGGTCTCTCACTGCCCTTTCCTCCTGTGAAAAGAAAGAAATGATGGTAAATGATGAATGACTTCTGGACTTCCCCTATGGGTCATGGTCAGCAGGGTCAGATGGACACTCTGGGAAAGACTGAACACTTCCAATGTTAAAAAAAGAGAGTAAAACAGAGAAAACCCTTCTACTTAGTTTTCTAGTCATGCCTGAGCTAATTAGGGGCAAACAAATGGCAAACAGGTACCTAGAATCAGGAAAACCCAATCCATCAAATCCAGCCCCAGATACTTCCCCGCTCTGTGACCTTGGGCAAGTCACTTAACCCTGTTTGCCTCAGTTTCCTCATCTGTAAAATGGGGATGAGAATAGCACCTGATCAAACGACAATAACTGTAAACTGCTTTGCAAACCTTCAAGTACCATATAAATGCTATCATATGGGCTGCAACATGAACAATACCTTCCTCGACTCTTGTAAGGATCTAATTTTCTTCTTTTTTTACCAGACTCATGATTTCACCTTTGTAGGGAACCCCTAATGAAGAATAACTTTTACATATTTAGATGGGTAACAATTCACCAACCAATAGTCTCAGAGGATATCTGATAATAGATGGAGGAACCTTAGAACGTGAAATGTCAGAACTGGGAGGGGCCTCAGAGCATGGGAGGGGCCTTAGAACAAGGGATGTCAGCGCTGGGATGGGCTTTTGAACAGATGTTAGAGCTGGGAGGGGCCTCAGAGCAGGGGATGTCAGGGCTGGGAGGGGCCTCAGAACACGGGATCTCGGGGCTGGGAGGGGCTAGTGCTCAAGTTTCTCTTCTTTCTCTCTCCCCCTCCTTCTCTCCCTCCCTCTGTCTGCGTTGCCAGTCTGTCTCTCTATTCCTCTCACCCTACTTTATTTAATCTAGCAAATACCTAATAGGATATACATATTCTATACTCACATACTTTTTTTCCCCCTGAGTCATATCAATGTTAGTCATTTCACTTTTCTAAAGCTCGATTTCTCATCAGTAAAATGAGGGCAGTGATACTTCCATTATAGATTCATCCTCATATAGGCTATTGTGAGAAAGTGCTCTATGAGACATATGGCACAAAGGAAAGAGGCCTTATTGGTGGGGAAATCCAATGGCTATGTCCACAGAGGTCCATGATTTTCTTTTAAAATCTTTGCTATAAGACAAAAGTTTCTAACCTCCTTTGTGTCACAGACCCTGTTAGCAGATCTGAGGAAACCTACAGATCGATCCCTTCTCAGAATTATGCATTTAAATACATAAAAGAAAAAAGGATTACAAAAGAAGCCACTGAAATTGAAATAGTTATCCAAATATTAAAAAGAACCCAAGTTCATGCAGGCATCACACTTTAGAGATGGCTTGTCATTGGCTAAGGGAGGAGGAAAGTCTATATTTGAAAATGAAGGTGATGTCATTTTTTTAATGTGGACTTTCATTAAGAGCTGAGACAATTTTTACATTATTTTCAAGAAACGCTGACAGTGACGAATCAGACCACAGTCTCCTGACCTCAGACCCAAACCAAACAGGTCCCATGGCCCCAAGCTACCTTCCCTGAACTGCTCAAAGAAGGAACTAAGGCAGTAGTCCAGAACAAAGCCAAGCATGACAGAAAATCCCTGTTATTATTTATAACTGCTCTGCAGGAAGAGAGAGAGAGAGACAGACAGAGAGAGACAGAGACAGAGAGAAAGAGAAAGGAGAACAATCATTGTTCCACTTTATCCAATGACCAATTCTGGGGCTGCTTGACAGAAACTGAGGGATTGGGCAAATGCCTCAGTTTCTCTCTTAAGCAAGTTTCTAAGGCCTCCTGGGAGCCAGAAATTTCAGAGTTGGTGGGGGAGGGGAGGGTGACTACACCCAGGCCAACCCAGAGCTGATCAAAATTCCATCCAATATAGCAAGCATTTATTAAGCCCCTGCTATGTACCAGACACTTTACTACGAACAGGAAAAAGCCTTAGTCTCTCATGGGAGTTCACATTATCCTAGGCAGATACAAAATGCTCACAGATACATCTAGACAATAGAAAATACTTCCAAAATCCTCTGGGTGGGAAGGGGGGGCTAACAAATGGGGATCTGAAGACCTAGAGCTGGAAAGGCCATTATTGGCCATCAAGCCCAATCTGCCCATTTTACAGCTCATGATACTGATCTTCAGAGGGGCTGCTCAGGGTCATGCAGATGAGAAGCCTCAGGGGCAAGAACTGAACCCAGAACTGTACCCTGTACCATACTGCCTCAGAAAACCTTCATTAAGATAGTGGCATATGAGCAGGGCTCAGAGGGGGCTCAATGAGGAAGCTGGGTGGTCCAGTGAATAGAGAACCAGACCTGGAAATCAGGAATGCCTGGCTTCAAATCTGGCCTCAGACACCTCCTCACTGTGTGACCCTGGGCAAGTCACTTAACCCTGTTTGCCTTGTTTTCCTCTTCTGTAAAGTGAGCTGGAGAAGGAAATAGCAAACCACTCCTGTATCTTTGCCAATAAAATCCCAAATGGGGTCACAAAGAGTCAGATACGACTGACAGAACTGAAAAAAACATGCTAGTGATAATAATGATAACTAGCATTTACACAGCTTTATATGTTAAGTCAATTTGATTGTCACAACAACCCTGTGAGGTGATGCCCGTTTTACAAATTAGGAAACTGAGGCTGAAAAGAGCAAAGTGACTTGCCCAGGGTCACACAGTTAGTGTCTGAGGTCACATTTGAACTCAGGTCTTCATGACTCCAGGCCCAGCGCTCTGTGCACTGTGCTATACAGTGTCCATTGAACAAAAAACCTTTCCTCATCCCCTCCAGAAGCTAGCATCTCCTAGAAATTAGGGATAGGGTCTAGATTTATGATTTCACAGAAATAGGGAACTCCCAGGTGAGGAAATTCCCTTTCCCAAAGAGAGTTTGCACCCCCTCTGTAATTTATGATCCTTAAGAGTTGCCTAGAATTTATGATGAAAATTGCTATCCATCTCCAGTTTAAAACTGCTGGAGTCTGGATGCAGATCGAGGCATAATTTTTCTTCTTTTTTTTGTCTACGTTTCCTTTCACAATATGAGTAATATGAAGTTATGTTTTGCCTGGCTGCACATATATAACCTATATCAAATTGCCTGCCATGTCAACAAAGGGGCAGAAGAGAGAAGGAAAGAATTTGGATCTTAAATTTTTTAAATGAATATCAAAAATTGTTTTTACACATAATTGGGGAAAAATAAAATGTTAAATTTAAAAGAGGAATTGCTTAGAGCAGCTGTCACACTCAAACAGAACCAGCTCCACTAACCCATACACAAGGATCCCTGCCACAGCAGATTATGAAAACCACATTAGCTATGTTCTATTGTATTTTTACATATGTTGTTAAATACTTCCCAAATGCATTTTCATCTGGTGAATGTGACTGGTCTCAAGGCAGTCCTGTTGAAAACCTCCAGCCTAGAGCATTAAGATGGTGTCCAGAGTAACCCAGCCAGAGGTGAGACTAGAACCCAGGTCTGTCTCCAACACCAACTCTGCATCCACTAAACCATGGTTCCTGGATTCTGGTTGGCTCATGAACACTTGACATTTAAACAGTATTTAAAAATCAGTTGCATATATTTCACAGACCTGGTAATCTAATCTAAGCTCGAATGAGAATCTTCTCCATACCACATCCAGGAAATATAAACCCCCTTTAAGGCTGACCCGATATTTGTCTTTGTATCCTCAGGATGTTGCATATGGCAGGTAATGTCCTCTAAATGACCTCTAAACAAATGGCCATCCCTTCCAGTCTGCCTGATAGCCCCCAAAGATGGGGACTCACCACGGTTCCCAAGGCAGCTCTCCATTTGGGAGGCCTGATCTTTAGAAAGCTAGGCGTTTTTTTCCTTCCCAAAATCAAATTTTTCCAATTTCCATCATTTGCTTCATGCTCTGTCCTCAGGAGCCAAGCAGAACAAAGCCAATCCCTTTTCCACTGCAATGCACCAGAAATCAGTGACAGTAACCTACTCTACCCCACCCCTTTTTCCTTCTCTGGGATAAATTATTTAAACTTCAGCTCATTTAAAAAAAAACAAACTTCACAGGCATAATTCATACAATCTACCCTTGTTTACCAAAAAAAAAAAAAAAGGTGGGGGAGGGGAAGAACCTCGGTTTCCTAGTACCAGTCAAAACAATTAAGAAAACAAAGGCAACAACAGATCGGTTTTCTCCCTCCTTATTCTCTTATTCTTCCATACCTTCTGCCAAGTCCTTACAGCCAAGTCAGGGGAAAGTTGAAACATTCCTTTTTGCCCGTTCAAGGTCACTTATTTCCTGTTCACATATTTGGTACCCCGTCCCCCCAACCACCCAGCCAGGCCGACCACAAAACTGGCACCCGGCCCACTGCACCAAATCGTGATTGCCAAGGAAACCGCATAGCAGAGACGAACAAAATCACAGGGCTGGGCTCCCGGCTCCATTACTGATACAGCCAGGGAATGTCTCCTTCCATCCATCTGAATCCATTTCAAATGCTCTTCAGCCCCCAAGATTCCCAGACTCGGTTCTCTCCATTACCTTCTCTTTTGCCAACGATGTTAATGGAGTAGTTAGGTCTGGTAGTTCTAGCCCAATTTTAAGGTCTACTGAGGCCCAACAAAGTGGGTGGAGCATCGGAGAATGCAGGAGTCCTGTTCTAGTCCAGGGCAAGGCACTCGGGGAGGTCTGTAAAACTGAGACACAGTATCTCTCCCTAACAGCCCCTCTGGCTCAGAATATCCCATTCTGACTTTGTACGAGGTCAAACAACCAATCTTACCTGAAAGATCTAGAGTAAAGACCCTAGTACCAATTTTCCCACTTACAAAATGAAAGGTTTGAAAGAGTGTGAGTCCCTAAGTCCCTTCCAGCTCTGGCTTCATAAGGGAGGACAAATAGACTCTTACTGGCTACCTGTGTGACCTTGATCGCGTCACTGAAATTTCTTTGGGCCTCAGTTTCCACATTTGTAAAACACGGACATGGGACTGGATGAGCTGGGATCCCTTCCAGCTCTCTCTGCGTTGACAGAGGGTTCTGGGGGTCCCTCCCTGCGGTCCCGTTCTCATGTCCAAAGGTCCTTTCCTGCACCGAACCACGTCTGCCGGCCTGGAGGCTGCAGAAGGGGGGCTTGAACCCAGGTCCCCTCCCCCTATATCCCACAAGCTTTATGGCCGAAAGGGACAAAAGAAATCCACAGGGAGGGGGCGAGACTGACCTGCTTGAAGGTGCTGGTGAGGAAGTAGATGAGGGACAGCCCGAAGACCAAGCCGAGCACCCAGCGCTTTCTCAGGAGCCTCCTCCACACCATAGAGGCCAAGTTCACCATCCCCGCCCCCGCTGCCGGCTGCGGCGAGCCCGCGGGGGGCCGGGGGGCAAGGCCTAGGCTCGCGGAGGCGGTGGGGGCTCCGAGCTAAAGGGGCTCGGCCCGGGGGGCGGGTGGGGCTGCGGGGCCCATCACGGCCGGCTGCAGCCCGGAGGGGGGCGGGGCCCCCCGCCCCCCAATGCGGCAGTTCAGCTCAGCCCCGCGCAGGGCCCCCACCCCATCGCCTCCCGCACGCGAGGGTCCGGGCCAAACGGGAGGGCAAGGCTGGGGTGCTCCCGCGAACCCGCCCGACCTGGGCGGGGGACTCCTGGCCCTCTGGGAGAAAGAGGGGGCCGGGGCCGGCCGCCCCCGAACCTTGTCCTCTCCTCCGCCCCCCGGCTTGGGCTGTGCAACGCCTAGCTCTCCCCCGCTGCGGCCACGATCCGAGCACGCACCGAGGCGCCCGCAGCGGCGCGAGCTGCGGGGCTCCGCCGCCGCCCCCCCTGCCCGGGCCCGCGCGCGCCCAGAGCGAACCCGACGCCCGAGCGGGAGCCGCTCCTTCTACCTTCCACCCTCCCGTCCGCTCCAGCAACCAAGCTCCAACGGAGCTCGCTGGCCATTGGGCGTCGTGGTCGCCGTTCGATCGAGTTTCCGCCTTCCTATTGGCTAGAGCGACAGGGAAGGCGGGCGTTCGAGCGTGGGAGGTCCGAGGAAGCCTTGAGGCGGTCCTAGCGCCCACTGCTCAAACCAATCTGCAGCCCGGGGGAGGGATAGACCAAGGCGGGGTTAGGAGGAAGAAGTCGGAAGTCACGTGGACGCTTTGTGGCCCAGTTGATTGGCTTGGCAGGACATGAATGATGCAGCTGTGATTGCAGGTAAAGAAAGAACCCTGGTTTTTTACTTCCTCGGATGCGGCTACAGCCCTTCCCCCACCCCCACCCCCACCCCCGCCCTCCTTTCCACCACGCCCCAGGAGTCTGCAGAGGTCTATGCGTGCCTGGATTGCAGGGAGAGAGCCCTGGGCACCTGCAGCTGATAATGCAACCTGGCTGCATGCCCACGCCGCAACGCTGGCAAGAGATGCTTGATACATGCATGCCCTGAAATGCAGTAATACAAAGGCCCGTGGGGACGGATTAAAACGTTGCATGGGCTGGAAGCCACGGTGCGGCCTTTCTGGGGTACCCAGGGCGGTTCCAAGGGACTGGGGAGGGAAGGGTGTAAAAATAGATTGGATTCAAATATGGAGAAATTACATGTGAGAAAAAAGAGAATTCCAAAATGAGATTTTTTTTCCACTCCACAAAAATTGAGATGGTTATTTGCATTCTGCAACTGCTCTAGGAAAGAGTGTGATGTCATGTTTAAAAGAAGCTTGCAAATCGGTGTATTAATGGAATGGTGACATACAGCCTATTGTCCAGCATTTAACAGTGCCCGGCACACAGTAAGAGCTCAATAAATGCTAATTGACTGATTGTATGGAAGAGTACTTTCTTCATTTAAGAAGGGGTGAGATTTGAGAATCTAGGGCCAGGTTAGATCAGGATGACGATGTCTGGTAAATCTGATTATGCATGCATCTGTGCTTGGGGATGGTGCCAGCCTCGAGTTGCTTCTGCTGGTGATGAGTTAAGGGTGGCAGCTTTTGGTAGGAATGTATCCCTACCGAAAGCTTTTTCATTCTTCTCCTGTGAACGCCCACCCACCTTTTCACGAATTCTTTGTAAGATGGTTGATGCAATGTATATGCAGACAGCACGTAGCCTATATAACAGTGAAACAAAGTATCCTCCTTCCAAAAAGATGGGCCTTCAGAGGACAATATGTGTCAACTTGATAAAAATTCTCCACTGGGGAGCTCCCTACACCACAGAAATCGTAATAAAGGCATGGTTTTAGAGCTGGTGGGACCTCAGAGCCCAACTACTTGCCCCCCCCCTCCATTTTAATATGGGGAAACAGGAGCTCAGAAAGGCTCACAGGACTGGTTTAAAATGTGTTGGGGTTTTTTTTTTTTTTTTACTCTATCAGTATTCTTTCATGGAGGGGTCAGAGTATGGGAGCTGTTCAATTTACCAAACATCAAAGGATCAAAGGTTTAGAATTGAAAAGATCCTGGCAACCCATCAAGGCCAATCCTGTCATTTTGCATTTAAGGAAAACCAAACCCAGGTAAAAGTGATTTGTTCAAGGTCACACAAGTAAGAAGTAGCCAATGGACACTTCTAACCCAGGTCTAACGTGCTTTCCGTGGTACCAATTTTTAAAGCCCTACAATAACAACAAGCATTTTATTAAGTGGCTGCTGTGTGCCAGGAAGAGCCCACTGATCTGGTCTCTCAGGGTAGATAAAATTGTTCCAGCTCACTGGTTTGTGGATTTGTGGGGTGAGAGTAGGAAGGGATATGACATATACAAAAATAACTTTTGTACAAAATGCAGCAAAATTAAGTTCTGTGGGAGGCAGTATTGGAGGGAAAATAGATAATTTCTGACTAAAAATAATAAATAATATTTCTGTAGAGCCTACTAGGAATCGGGCACTATGCAAATATTATTTCATTTGATTCTCAAACAACCCTGAGAGGTAAGTGCTATTATTAACCCCATTTTACAGATGAGGAAACTGAAGCAAATAGCGTTAAGTGACTTGTCCAGGGTTACCCTGCTAGTAAGTATCAGAGGCTGGATTTGAACTGTAGATTCACCATTCTTTCCACTGCACCATCTAAAAGAATCATGGAAGTCTGCTTGAAGGTGGCAGCATGGGAATTGAGTCTTATAGGATTTCAGCAAATGAAGATGAGGGGTGAATAGAAGAGGCATTCCAGGCTTAGGGAAACACATGAGTGAAGACTTAGAAAAAAAAGAGAAAGCATTAAATAATTGTGGCAGACTTGAATCAGAGGAGAGTCTGAAAGAAAGTTGGAGAGCACATGTACAGTAGGAGAAGCTACTAACCAGACTGTAGAGAGCCTTGAATGCCAAGCAAAAGAATCTAAAGTTTATATGATAGGGCGTCACTGAAAAAGTTTGGGTAGAAAAGTTCCTCCCAGGAGAGGTCGTTGGTCAGGCTGAACAGGATGGCTTAGAGGAGGAGGGTCTAGAGATGGGATGGCCATTTTGGAGACCATTGCAATAGACTAGGGATGTGATCATGGGGAATAAAGAGGACGGGAAGATATTGTTTGGGGCTCCTGGACCTGACAGAAATACTCCTCGGAAGCTCCTGGGGAAGGACAAAAAGCAGAGTCAGCCTTTGACTACCCAGGAGAGCATGAATGCTCTCAGCAGGGAACCACGTCAGCAAAGTGCCAGGGGTTCGGCGGTGACTTTCAGAGGCATCTCTGTTTTTTCTTGTGCCCCATAGCATCTTGTGCGAGCTCGCCTGACCATTGGGTGCCCCCAGAGAAGAAGGAAAGGAAGGAAGGAAGGTCTGCTCTTGCTGGGATCCACCAGTCCTCCCTGTCACCATTCCTGGAACTTTGTCTGCAGGGGTGAATACCCCACTGGTCCTCAATGCCAACTTCAGGTCCCATCGTCATGGGGCTTTAAAGTCCATGTGGCTCACAACTTTGAACCAGGTGAGGGTGTGTGTGTGTGTGTGTGTGTGTGTGTGTGTGTGTGTGTGTATGTTTTAATGATAGAATCATAGACTCTTAGACCTGGGATCTCAGCTTAGAACCTGAAATATCAAAGATGGGAAGGGCCTTAGAACAGAATGTGTTAGAGCTGTGAGGGGCCTTAGAAAAATGAATGTTAAAGCTGGGTGGAACCTTAGAATTTAGAATGTCAGAGTTGGGAGGGGCCTTATAACCTAGAATGTCTAAGCTAAAAGGATCCTTAGAACAGGGGATGTCAGGGCTGGGAGGGGCCTTAGAACAGGGGATGTCAGGGCTGGGAGGGGCCTTAGAACAGGGGCTGTCAGAGCTGGGAGAGTACTTAGAACTTGGGATGTCAGAGCCGGTCACTTTATTTTCTACAAAGCACTTTCCTAACAACATTCCAGTGAGTCAGAAAGGGCTTCCCCATTTTACAGATGAGGAAAGTGAGGCCCAGAGAGGTGAAATGAGTTCTCCACAGTCACAGAGGAAGCCCAACTAAAGCTCGTAGCTGGCCCTTTGCCATGAATCCAGTAGGATTCATGAGAGCAATTGAAGGAACTGGAGGCATTTGATCTGGAGAAAAAGAAAACTCAGGGGAAACAGGATCTCTTTCTTCAAGTTTCCCTAGGACTGGTGTGGGAAGGATGGTTTATATTTGTTTTGCTTGGCTACAGAAACAGTGCTTGGAGGTTTCAAGGAGATAGATTTAGCCTTGTAAGGGAAAATGACTTACTAATGGGAGCTGTCCAAAAGCTGAAGGAACTTCCCAAAAGGTCGTGAGTTCCCTGTCGTTAGAAGCCTTCAGGCAGAGGCCGCATGCACAAGCCCCTCTAGAAGATGTCATAGGGTTCAGCAGGTATTGGGGTTGGGGTGCAGATGGCCTCAAAGATGCTGTAATTTGGGGGTATTTTCTCTTTTGTAACCAGTTTGAGCAACAGCTGTAAAATAGGAATGTGGGACTGGGGAGCTTAGTAAAACTTGTGGTCTGATGGCCAAGCTGTTATCTTCATGTATCCCCTTATGACCCAACACAGAGTCATAAGATCATGGGATTAGTGCTGGAAGGGATCCCCAAAGTCCCCAAATCCAATCCCCTCATTTTGCTGTTGGGGAAATTGAGACCAGGAGATGGGAAGGGTAAACTGGTAGGTAAAAGAACCAGGATTTGAACCCAGCTTCTCTAATTCCAAATCAGTCAGTTAGCTAGCAAGCAAGAAGTATCTACTATGTTCCAGGCACTGTGTTATGTGCTGGGGATATAAAGAAAAGGTAAAAACAGACTCTTGGGAGCTCCCAAGAATACTAGGGGAGACAACATTAAAACCACTGTGTATAGAGAAGAAATAATCAGGGGTCGTCTCTTAGAAGGCATGACAACTCAGAAGGAGTAGGAAAGGCTTCTTGAATGTAGGACTGTAGCTGGAACCTGAAAGAAACCAAGGAAGCCAGGAGGCAGAGATCAGGGAGGATGTTCCAGCTATGGCAAGGCAACCAGTAAAAATGCCCTGAGTCAGGAGATAGAATATTCTATGGGAGGAACAGCAGGGAGGACAGTGTCACTGGGCCATGAACACGAAAAGGACCAAGGTGGAAGGATACTGGAAAGGTAGGAAGGGCCCTGATTACTAACAGCTTTAAAAACCAAACAGCATTATTCATGTCATCCTGGAGAGGATAAGGAGCCACTGGACTTTATTTAATGGGGAAATAATATGGTCAAATCTGCAAGTTTTGAAAAATCTGTGTGACAGTTGAGCAGAGGATTAACCAGAGTAGGAAGAGACTTGAGGCAGACAGAGCCACCAAGAGGATGTTAGAATAGTCTAAGCCTGAGGTGATGAGGGCCTGTACCAGGGTGGGAGCAGTATCAGAGGAGAGAAGGAAGTGTATCTGAGAGACAGAGAAAAGAAAGGCTTTGGTAACTGATTAGAGGAGGCTAGGATGAGAGAGAATGAGGAGGTGAGAATGATGACTAGGTAGTGAGTCTGGGTGACTAGGGGATGATGGAAACTTGGACAGTAACAGAGGAGTTAGGAAGGGGGAAGGGTTGGGGGGGGAGATAAAGAGTTTGATTTTGGACATGTTCAGTTTAGAATGTCTATGTGCAGTTCATATATCTATCTACATACAGGACATGCAGTTCAAGATGTCTAATAGGCAATGTCTGGAGGTTAGGAGAGAAGTTAGGGCCACATGACTAGATATGAAAGTCTTCTGCTTGGAGATGGTAATTGAAACAAGGGCAGCTGATGAAATCACCCAAGTGAAGTAATTTTAAGGTAGAAGAGAAGAGGGCCCAGGATGGATCCTTGGGGGAATCTCCACATTTAGCAAGCATGGTGTGGATGAATATCCAGCAAAGGAAACCAGAGAGTGTCCCAAAAACCTAGGGAGAAAAGGGTATCCAGGAAAAGAGGGTGAAGATTATGAAGGAGAAAAGGATGATCAGTAGTGTAAATAGCTGCAGAATGGTCAAAGAGAATGTGCATTGAGAAAAGGTCATTGAATTTGGAAGTTAAGAGATCATTAGTAACTTTGGAAAGAGCAGTTTCAGGTGAAGAATGAGGTTGGAAGCCAGACTGCAAAGAGTTAAGAGAGTGAAAGGAAAGGAAGTGAAGGCATCTATGTAGATGGCATTCTCAAGGAATTAAGCCGTGAAGAGAAGGAGAAATATAGGACAGTAGCTATTGGGGATGGAAGAGACATGGGCATGTTTGTAGGCAATAGGGGAGCAGCCAGTGGACAAGGAGACATTGAAGATAAATGATATGGGGATGACAGAGGGATAGTCTGTGGGAGGAGATGGGATGGAATGGGATCACATGAACAGGTAGAGGGGTTAGTCTTAGTAAGGAATAAGGCCATCATCATATAAGACAGGAATAAATGAGAAGAGAGTGGCAGAAGGTACCTGAGGGATGGGAGGTAAGGAAGAGGAGCTTTCAGCCAATGGCTTTAATTTTTTCATTAAAATATGGCACAGGGTTCTCAGTTGAGAGGATGTGGGGAAGGCGAGTCATGGGAGGTTTGAGAATGAGTGAAAAGGTTTGGAAGTACTACTATGGAGAGTGGATTACTGAGTTCATAAGAGATATACTAGGATTACCCAGCAGCAGCAAGGACCCTGTTGAGCTTCCATAACATAAATTTGTAGTGGTGCCAATTAAGATGACTTTGTGACTTTCCCCAATTTTGTTCAGCAGCACATGAATAGGAGTGAGGGGATGTGTGGTGGGAGGGATCCAGAGCTAAGACTTGGCACAGCATAATTGGTACTATGATAAAGAGGTCAGGGCTTCTAGAGAAGAGGGCAGTGTAGAAGTGAACAGGTTCACCAAGGGCTCAAGATGGGGAAGGGAGGAGAGTATAGCCAGTATAGGAGTGATGGCCTTGGGAAAGAATTATAAGATTGAGGGTTTGGAGATCATAGTGAGGACAAAGACCAGGGCATTGCTGGTCAGCAGCACCCACACAAGACTTGTCTTAGTGTGTCTCTGCAGCTATCTCTCCTGGAACAAAGAAAGGCCTGGTCTCTCCTCTTTGGGGGAGCTGATGCTCTATTAGGAAGACAGTAATCCTTCAGGAGGTAGTGTGGTACAATGGACAGACCATCAGCTCACGAATCAGAGGACCTGAGTTTGAATTCTGCCTCTGTCTTTTGCTACCAGTGTGGCCATGGGGAAGTCACTCTGGGCCTCAATTTCCTCATCTATTAAAAAAAGATGAATATATTCAAAGTTTTTCAGACCTTTAATTAGTATAATTGGAGACAGTTGGTGGTGCAGTAGACAGAGTGCCAGGCCTGGAGTCAGGAAGACTCATCTTCCTGAGTTCATGTTTGGCCTCAGACACTTCCTAGCTGTGTGATCTTAGACCAGTCACTTCACCCTGTTTGCCTTAGTTTCCTCAAATGTAAAATTAGATGGAGAAATGGCAAACCACTCCAATATCTTTGCCAAGAAAACCTTAAAAGAGGTCATACTATATGAAATAGCATATATTACAGGATATATGATATATTATAATACAATTATATATAATTATGATATAAAGATTCTTCAAAAGCCATCTAGTCCAACCCCTCATTTTATTATTAATAATTGTACAATATAGATTTTTGATATATAATATATTTCATCTATAAATATATAACCATTTATATTATATACAATCCTATATTATTAATTATTCTTATTAATGATAACAAAATGAAGAGCTCAGACTGTATGACTCTTAAGGTCCTTCCAGCTCTAGAGTATGATCATATGCAAAATAATAGCTGACTTTTTTGTATAATGCTTTGAAGTTTTAACGCACCTCATCTGCATTATTCCTTTGAGGCTTGAAAATACCACTTCAGCTTTCTGAGACTTAATTTACTCATCTGCAAAGTTGTGGTTAAAATATTTGTTTAAAAAATTTTTTACAGCATTTAAAACTTTTTTTAGAAAGTTATTTTTATGCCCATTTTACAGAATGAGAAATTGGGTCTCAGAGAGGTTAAATGACTTGCTCAAGTAAAGGAATAGACAATAAGGTCATAAACATAGATCTGGAAGGGACTTTGAAGACTACCGAACCCAGCCCTTTCATACACATGAGGAGATTGAGGCCCAGAGAGATGAAGTAATTTGCCATATATGTACATGTCAGGCATACTATTTGAACCTCGGTTTTTGGGTCTGTGAGACCTGCACACTTTCCATCCATGACCATTATCATGCTGCTAATTATCATGCTGCTAATTAGACAATATATGAGCATGTGAGCAGAATTTGCTGTCATATACATAATTAATTAATCAATCAAGAAGGACTTACTCATCATCTATGACGTGCCAGACACCATGCTAGGGCCCGGGGGGGATACAAAGTCAAAACAGAGAGCAGATGCTACCTCCAAGGAGCTATGTTCTGTCAAAGGAAACAAGAGGTATACATGTAAATAAAAAAATAGCCACAAAATATTTCAGGATGGAGGCACTAGCATCTGGAAAGGCTTTATGTAGGCAGTCATATCTCATCTAAACTTGAAAGGAAGTTCAGGATTCTGAGAAATAGAGGGAAGGAGGGAGGGCATTCTTGCCGCAGGAGCAGCCAGGGCAAAGTATAGAATGTCCTGGGCAAAGCCACAGCCTGTGATCCATTCTGACTAGAACCTGTAATCCATAATACATAATGAGTCTGGAAAAGCAAACTGAAGCCAGGTTTTACAGACCAAGCAGAGGAACTTTCTTTTGATTCTACAGATAATAGGGAGTCATGGAGCTGTTTGAGCAGGGGAGTGATGTGATCCAAATTGTGCCATAAGAATATCACTTTGGCAGCTGTGGGGATGCTGGATGCTGGAACCACTTTCTAAGTCCTCTAATTTCCCCCCTTGACCCTGTGAATATCTGGGGGCAGCTAAATGAGGACACCCCAAAGGAACTAGAGTAGAGAGATTCAAGTCTATGAACATTGACTAAGCACCTACTCTGTACAAGACTTGGGGAATGATTCAATCCAGCAGCAAGTTTCTAAGTGTTCACTGTGGTGCCAAGAATACAAAAAGGGGCCAGTGTCTGCCCTCAAGGAGGGGACAATCTAATAGCCTGCCATTTCTGCAAGAATTTATTCTATCTAGAGCCTATTCTGTGGTGAGGCCTCTGCCAGACTCATTTTATCTTGTTGAAATTTACACCCGTTGTTTCTGTATCTATCCTCTGGGCCAAGCAGAACAAAGCCAATCCCTTTTTCACAGGGCAGCCTTTCTAATACTTGAAGACAGCTGTCTTCTACCCCAGCCCAAGTCTCTTCTTTTCCACGGTAAAATTCCAATTACTTCAACCTAAATTCATGTGAAGGAGACTCAAGGTCCTCTAGCATCCTGACTGCCCTCCCCTGGACATGCCCCAGCTCTTCGGTGTCCTTCTTAAAATGTGCTGTCTAAGACTGAACAGATTCTTCATCATCATCATCGTAATTATCAAAACACAACAAAACACAGCACAACAAACACAACACAACATATAATAACAATATAATATAACAGCATGATATAATGTATCATATATAATATCTAATATAATAACAGTCATCATAACAGTAGTTGCCCTTTATGTAGGCTTTAAGGTTTACAAAGCACATACTAAACGTGATTTCATTTGACCTTCACAATGATCTTACTCTAACCCAACATTCATGCATATATTGTTGTCTGTCTTTCCTCCCCCAAGAGGACCATCACTGATCGGGGAGGTGGGGGCGTGACATGCTAGTGACTTGGATTTAAGTGAGGCAGGGCTGCGCAAAGTCTCCATCCTCAATGTACTTCTTAGCTGTCTCTAGAGGAAATCTGTTAGGGCACAAGACAGAGGCAGTATCATCCCCATGTTCCTAGAAGCTGTGCCTATCATGGCAGTTAGGTGGCCTAATGAATAGAGTACCAGGCCTTGAGTCAGGAAGACCTGAATTCACATTCAGCTTTAGACACATACTAGCTGTGTGACCCTGGGCAAGTAAGTCACTTCACTCTGTCAGTCTCAGTTTCTTCATCTGTAAAATGAACTGGAGAAGGAAATTGCAAACTGCTCCAGTAGCTTTGTCAAGAAAACCCCAAATGGGATCATGGAGAGTCAGACAGGACCGAACAACAAAAATACCTATCTTTCTTTTCCTACTTGCGGGCCCCCCAAACCCCCAAAAGTAGCTGAAACTTGTTTGATTTCTTACTAATCCTAGGATCTTAGGTTGAGATCTAGATGGAAACTTAGGGTTTATCTAGTAAATCCTTGTTCTATGTGTACTTTCTTCCAATCCTTCCAGATGCCACAGCCCCTCCACTCCATCAGAAATTACCTTGTATTTACTCTGTATTTTGAAAGTACTTTTGTACTTTGAATTTGAATGTATATATTGTTTCTCCCAATAAGTTTTCTGAAGGCACGGACTGTTTTTGTCTTTGTATCTGTCCACAGTGCTTAATGCTGCTCTCAGCATGCTTTAGGCTAGTTATTTGTGAACTTCAGCTTTCTTGGATTTTCTGCAGGGTTCTGTAGAAGATTATTGAAGAAGATCCATGTAATATCCCAACCTAGTTTTGCAATCTCCCATTAATTATTTCATTCATCTTTATTTCTTGAACATTTATTTAGCCCCTATTGTGTGCCAGGTAGGCCCTAGAGAAAATAAACAAAAATGAAAAATAATCCCTGATCTCATGGCCTTATATTCTGTAGGGGAATCATGCATTTAATTATTCTTTTTTTTTTTGGAGGGCAATTGGGATTAAGTGACTTGCCCAAGGTCACATGGCTAGGTTTGTGTGTGTGTGTGTGTGTGTGTGTGTGTGTGTGTGTGTGTGTTTTAAGTGTCTGAGGCCAGATCCGAACCCAGGTCCTCCTGACTCCAGGGCTGGTGCTTTATTCACTGTGCCACCTAGCCTCCCCTTAATTATTCTTTTGAAGAAAATATTTCTTAAGCACCAGACAGAGACCATTGAGCTAGCTGCTAGTGGAAGATACAGATTTTCAATCAGATGTGGGCACTGCCCTACAGAAATATGCAATCCAGTAAACTCCCAGAAATAGAAAGCATCTTTGATCCTGCTCTCATGACCCCTTAGAGTCAGGCCATAGACTCAGAATGGTGGCAACTCTGGCTGGTCCCTCTGCCACCCCTGCTGGGGTCAAGGAAGTCAGAAAAACAGGTGGCCAAGATGGGCCAGCCCTTGTGAGCATGTGTTCCCCTTAAGGCTGGCAAGGTTGCCAAGTATGGGCCTGAGTTGCCTTGGTGCTGTTGCTATGACAATCTCACAGTGGTTGCCATGAGGATAGTGCAGGACTGCATCACAGCTGTGGGGTATGAGTGCAGAGTGTCTCAGGACAGGATCTATGTGATTTCTTTGAATGTCAGAGGGTAGGGTGGGTGGTTAGAACAGGGAATGTCAGGACTGGGAGGGGCCTTAGAACAGAAAATGTCAGAGCTGGGAGGGGCCTTAGAACAGGGAATGTCTGAACTAGGAGGGGCCTTAGAACAGAAAATTCTCAGAGCTGGGAGAGGCCTTAGAACAGGGAATGTCTGAACTGGGAGGGGCCTGAGAACAGGGAAAGTGGAGGAGGAACCTTAGAAAAGGGAAAGTCAGAACTGGGAGGGGCCTTAGAACAGAAGATGGCAAGGCTGGCAGGGACTTCAGAACAGAACTATAAGTAATGATCTTATTATAATTTTTAAATGCCCCCTCTCCAGTTCAGGCCATGGGGGCCCACAGGGGGTGAGTTGGGGGGGGGGCTTTCAGTACAGTTGCCTGATGAGATGTTTTGTTTCAGGTGCTAAGAAAGATGCAGAGGCGGCACAGCAGCAACACGGACAGTGTTCCCCCCGAAAGGTAATGCCGCCCTCATAGTCACCCTTGGTGCCTGTCCCCTTCTCTGGCCGAGGGTCAGTGGTGTCATCTGGACACATTCTGGTGGATTCTGAGAGTCAGACAAGACATTCCCCCTGGTGCTGGGCTGGGTAGGGGGTGTGGAGGTAGGGCTTTCTGCAGCCCTTGTGACCTTTGGTGTAAGTATCAGTGAACCCATTTGATAGATGAGGAATCTGAGACCAACAGAATTGAAGTAGCTTGCCCAGAGTCACACTAGGGAAGGGAAATAAAAGGAAATAAGCATTTATGTAGTGCCTACTTAAATTATTATTTCATTTAATTCTCACAACAATCCTAGGAGGTAATTGCTATTTATTACCTCCATTTTCCAGATGAGGAAACTGAGGCAAACAAGGTTTAGTGACTTGCTGAGGGTCACACAGCAAGTAAGTGTCTGAGAGAGAGAGAGAGAGAGAGAGAGAGAGGGAGAGAGAGAGAGAGAGAGAGAGAGAGAGAGAGAGAGAGGATGAATAGGGAGTAGAGTGGGAGACAGGAGCCCAACCAGGAAACTGATATGGTCTAAATGAGAGGTGATGAGGGCCTGCCCCAGCTGTGTGAAAGTGCCCATTTCTATATTTCATCTTATTCAATTTATCTGAGTATTTTAGCCCTGTCTAAAGGCTTTATGAGTCTTGACCATCATCCAGTATGATAGCTGTCCCTGCCATGTTTGTATCATATGCATATTTAATAGACATGCCATGTCATTTATATAAGTCTGTGATGGAAAGAACTCTCAACAGGGAGTTAGGAAATCTGGTTACAAGCCTTGGCTTAGCCATTTCCTACCTTTGTGAACTTGAGAAAATCACTTAAATTCTTTGGTTCTCGGTTTTCTCCTCTCTCAAATAAGAAGGTTTGACTAGATGACCTCTATGATCCTTTCCAGCACTAAATCTATGGGGCATATGAACCCATTTTATTATTTTTTTACATTTAAAAATTTTAATTTTATTTTTAATTTGTGGGATAAAACAAACATTTCCACAGCACAGTACAATTTTTAAAAAATATACCGTGCTTTGTCCAGCTTTTTGGAGTCTTGTGGCCACATGGCCTGCGGGCCAGATGTCTGTTACCTCTGTTGTAGAGGACCTTTATGGACTGCTAAAAGCTTAGGACTCAAGCTTTTGGAACCTGATCTCCTACAGTAGTTTCCTGGAGAAATCAAAGAATTCTACGAAGGAGGTTTTCTTCAAAGTTCAGCTGATATTCTACCTCTTACACAAAGCCTTTCCCCTTCGCTCAGCTGCTGGTTATATACTTTCACAGAATTATCATATATTTTTTTAAGATTTTCAATTTAATTAATTTATTTTTAGTTTTCAACATTTACTTCAATAAATTTTAAATGTTCCCCCTCTCCCCCCTCCCTCCCCAAGATGGCATGTAATTTGATATAGGCTCTACACACACATTCCTATTAAATATATTTTCACATTAGTCATGTTGTATAGAATTATAATGAATAGGAGAAACTGTGAGAAAGAAAAAAAAGAAGAAGAAAATAGTCTGCTTCTCTCTGCATTTAGATTCCATGGTTCTTTCTCTGGATGTGGATGGCATTTTCCATCATGAGTCCTTTGGAATTGTTTTAGGTCCTTGTATTGCTGAGAAGGGTTAAGTCAAAGTCATCGCACACTGTGGCTGTTACTGTGCATAATGTTCTACTGGTTCTTCTCACTTCACTCAGCATCAGTCGTCTAAGTATTTCCATTGGTTTCTGAGGTTCACTTGTTCATCATTTCTTATAGCACAGTAGTACTCTATTACATTCATATACCACAACTTGTTCAGCCATTCCCAAATTGATGGGCATCCTCTCAGTTTCCAGTTTTTGGCCATTGCAAAGAGAGCTGCTATAAATGTTTTTGTACATGTGGGTCCTTTTTCCCATTTTTATGATCTCTTTGGGATGCAGCCCTAGAAGTGGTATTGCCGGGGTCAAAGGGTATGCACAATTTTATAGCCCTTTGGATATAGTTCCAAATTGCTCTCTAGAATGGTTGGATCAGCTCACAGCTCCACCAACAATGCATTAGTGTTCCAACTTTCCCATATCTTCTCCAACATTTATCATTTTCCTGTTTGGTCATGTTAGCCAATCTGATAGGTATGATGTGGTACCTCAGAGTTGTTTTGATTTGCACTTCTCTAATCAATAGTGATTTAGAGCATTTTTATATGACTATAAATAGCTTTAATTTCTGAACCCATTTTAAACAGCAAAGGATCAAACATGGATCCCTAGGTCACTCCCCTGCAGACCTTCCAAATTGGCATTCAATCATTAATGACACGATTAAACACCTTCTGTGTGCTAGGCACTGTGCCAAGTGCTTTTACAAATATTTCATCCTCACAACAACCCTTGGAGGTAAATAGTTATTATCCCCATTTTACAGTGGAAGAAACTGAGGCAGGTTAAGTCGCATACCCTGAGTCACACAAGTGAGAAATGTCTGAATTTTAACTTAGGTCTTCCTGAGTATTCTATCCATATGTGCTGCCTACCTGCTCCATGCTTCTGTTGGGTATCTGCATGCTCCCTATTATTCATTTTTTATCTGTCCTTTCCAGCATGACATGGTAGATAGGGGCTCATAACCCAAAAGACATGGATTCCTACCTGTGATACTTCCTAGCTGTGTTACCTTGGGCAAGTTACTTATCCCCTCCTGGCCTCAGTTTCCCCATCTACAAAATGAGGAAGTTGGAGTAGGTGGCCTCTGATGTACCTTCCAGCTCTAGAACTGTGATCCTTGGTCACTGACCTCTCTGTGCCTTGGTTTCCTCACGTGTAAAATGAGAGTTGAACTCAGTGGCCCATAGGTCTCTTCTGCCTCTAAATCTGTGAACCTGTGAGTTTCCTTGGCCAGACAAACAAAAAGGAAATGAGAGTTGAGCAGGTCCGACTTCTCCCTGTGGTCAATTATCATCATTCTTGCCACCCTGACTAGCATTTCTTCTTCTTTCTTTGACATTCCATTTTCCCCTCAAGATGCACAGGATGGTCAGATGTGGGCATGGGGTCCAGTAGCCCAGTCTGCTTTGTGCCAGCTGCCACTCCATCTGCTGGCCAGCATATAAGCAGTTAAACCGGGATCATGCTCATAGCCACTCTCTCCCCTACCTGTGTATTTATCTCCCCTCCCCTGCTCCCCCAGTGGTCCTTGCTGGTTCAATTCTAAGGACCCAGGGATTGAAGCAGGGCTATAAAAAGCCCTGCTCGGGGGCAGTGGGCATTTCCTGGGAGGACTGGAGCCCTCTGAGAGTACTGCAAATTTCCAAGCACTGTGTGGAGCACGGACACCAGGAGAGTTTTCCAAGGTTCCCAGCGGAGGCAGGATAAAGGAGAAGATGGCTGCCTCTGTGTGTGTGTGTATGTGTGTATGTGTACACACACATACACACACACACACACACACACACACGGTCTCACCTTTGTGGCCTGGACTTCTCATGTTGAGGAATCCTCAGGCTTTGTGGATGAGCAAAGACTTTCACTCAGCAATGTGAGGATAATAACAACCCCAGTTTCTATAGTGTATTAAGGTTCACAAAATACTTTCCTACCTGTGAGGTAGGTCACACCTGGGTCATTATTCCTCCTCTGGTCCTCCAGTTTTCATTTCTACCCCCCCCCCGCCCCAACTTAGGTTGCACTTAGGAAGACAAAAAGGAAAGAAGGAAACAAAGGAAGGCAGAAAGAGGAAGAAAGAAAAAAAGGAAACAAGGAAAGGAGGAAGAGAGAGAAGGAAGGAAAAAAGGAGGGAGGAAATGAAAGGAAGAAAGGAGGAAGGGAGGGAAGGAAGAAAGAGAAGAAGGAAGGAAAGAGGGAGGGAGGAAATGAGGGAAGGAAGGAGGGAAGAAATGAAGGAAGGAGGAAGGGAGGGAAGGAAGCATTTATTAATCACCTACTATGTGCCAGGCTCTGTCTCAAGAGCTTTACAAATATCTCATCTGATCCTCACAACAACCCTGGGAAGTTGATGCTATTATTATTTCCATTTTACAGTTGAGGAAACTGAGGCAAGCAAAGGTAAAGTGACTTTCCCAGGGTCACACAGCTAATAAGTGACTGAAACTAGACTTGAATTCAGGTCTTCCTGACTACAGAGCCAGCTCTCTATCTACTACTGCACTACCAGCTGTCTCTGTTACTTTAGTAACATTAACCTGGATGTTTAGTTTAATCCAAGTTCAATGAGATGAATAGATTCTTGGGGGGGGGGAGGCTACACACAGAGTGTGACTTGTCTAAGGTCTTGAATACATCTAGAGCTAAACATGTTGAGGAAAGGCAGAAGGGACTATCCCTGAAAGTAAATGTCAGTTTGATGACTAAACTCCTGAATGCCCAAAGGCTTCCCTGGATCAAAAAATGGCATCAAAGATTAAAGTCTAGTAGGGGACTTTTATGGTCCTTAGCCCAAAGTCCTCATTTTACAAGAGTGGCCTCCCCCAAGGTCCAACAGGTAGGATACAAGCCTAGGCTCCTCTGACTCCCAATTCACTGATATTTCTATGGTGACTTAACTACCTGCGATCTGTGGGGATGAATCCTCCAGGGAAAGGGAATAATTGAGTCTTGAATTTGTAGAGAAGTTGCAGACTATAGAAACACCTAGAGAGCTGGGAATGGAGTCAGAAAAAGGTGGATCTGGATCCTGATTTTGACATTTGTATATTTGTGTAACCCTGGAACGATTCATTTTCCCTTTCTCAGACTCAGTTTCCTCATTTCTAAAATGGGGATAACATGAGCATCTTTATCTCACTGGCTTGTTGGGAAGATCAAATAAGATTATGAGATGAAGTGCTTTCCAAATCTTAAAGCACTATATAAATGTCAGTTTATTTTTTTTAAATCCCATTTATTAGAACCCAGGCTAGAGCCCTTGAAATTCTAGGAACATGAGTTCTACTTGTTTCATTCCTCACTTAGTTTCTTCTTTGAGTACTTTTTCGCTGTCTTTTTTTTGAAAATTGATATCTTATGGAGGTTTTTTCTATCACCTTGATTTCCATATTATCCCTCCTTCCTACTATCTCCCCAAAGTCATTTTTAACATCAAACAGAAAGAAAAGGAGAAAAAAAGTGCAGCAAACCAAACACTGCATTGACCTAGTCTGACATTATATATATAGTATTCTGCATCCATAGGACCCCTCTCCACTTCTGCAAAGAGAAGGTGCCATATTTTCTTAACTCTTCGTGGCCCGGTTTGGTCATTATAATTACTCAGCATCCTGTTTCTTTTCTGGCTTTTATTTGCACTATTGTACAATCATAAATTCCTTGAGAATTAAGATTATTTCATTTTTCTATTTACTGTTCTCTGTAAGGGTGGCTTTCATCTACTCTGGATGGGGTGTACCTGTTATGGGAATGGGAATCTGAAGATCTTCCCTGCCTCTAGGCCCTGTGATAGGCTTAAGTGATTATGAGAACCTTCCCTGATTTGAGAATATGCTCTGCCTCCTAATGGGCTGAATGTGGTCACCTGGAGCCTGGGGTGGGAGGCTTATTCTTCAGGAACACCCACACCTTGTTACTTTGTGATTGGGCAGTGGGTCACAAGGGTTGTGATGGTCTCCGATCCAGGAGAAGGCTGTATATACCCTGATGTGAGGTTTTGCTGTGGGGCTCACTTTGGGAAGAGTTGTGTGATTTGGCCATATGAGACTCTGGCCAGCTGTTGAGGCCCCCCCCCAGCTTTGAAAACCCAGATGTTGGTGCTTCCCTGTCTGGTAACTGACTAGGTATGGATGTAATGGTCAGACAGTGGGAAGCCCTGTCTGCTGATCTGTTTCTCTGTCTGCTTGTAACTTCTGTTTGTATTCTCTGAAGTTCAGGGTGTTGACTTTTTCCCCTGAATAGGTAAATGACTGATTAAAGTAAGATTGCTAACCCATTTTGAGTTGCTTTTCTTTGGAGAAGCAGATCTAAAAACCTGTGTTGGCAACCACCCTGGGTATGCTAGGGTGCTTGCTGCTACAGTACCAAAAGTCTTGGTGAGGTTTGAAGCTTTAATAGCTATTTAATTTAATTGAAATTAAATAGCTACTGATTATAATAAATATTAAGACTCAAAACTACACTAAGGCTTTTGGAACACCCTGTATTTATCTTGTATGTACTCATTTACACATGTTTTCTCCTCCATTAAAATGTCAGCTGCTTAGATATTATCTTCTGAATCTATAGATGGGGGAAGAGTTTGTGACCAGTGAGGGATAGAGACGATTGCTGAAGATGAAATGGATAATTTTGGTTACATAACATTAAGAAGGTTTGTTCCAGACCAAATCAATGCAGCTTAAATTAAAAGGAAATAGTTAACTAAGAAAAATCCTTATAGTTCATCTTATAAAGATCTCATTTCCAGGGGCGGCTAGGTGGCACAGTGAATGGAGCACTGGCCCTGGAGTTAGGAGGACCTGAGTTCAAATCCAGCTTCAGACATTTAACACAAAAACTAGCTGTGTGACCTTGGGCAAGTCACTGAACTCCAATTGCCCTCCAAAAAGCAAAAAAAAAAATCTCATTTCCAACATATATTAAGGAATTGACTTACATTTTTAAATATAAGAGTTATTCTTCAATTGAAAAATAGTCAAAGGATATGAACAGGCAATTTTCAGAGATGCCCGAGCTATCAACAAGGATATGAAAAAAATATTCAATCATTAGTTATAAATTTGTTTTCTTTTTTTTTTTTGCTTTTTGGAGGGGGGAAGGCAGGGCAATTGGGGTTACATGACTTGCCCAAGGTCACATGGCTAGTAATTGTTAAGCGTCTGAGGCCAGATTTGAACTCAGGTCCTCCTGACTCCAGGGCTGGTGCTCTATTCACTGTGCCACCTAGCCGCCCCCCACTAATAATAAATTAATAACAGTAGCTAATAATCCAATTCAGTAAACACACATGAAGCATCTACTAAATGCTAGGGATACAACTGATAAAAAAGAAAGACAATCTCTTCTCTCAAGGAGCTTACAACCTAAAGGAGGCAAGAAAAGTGGGATGAGAGTTGGAACAGGACACTGGGGAAGGGGAGGTATCTTGATCTATGGAGTCAAAACCAGGCAGGGAAGCAGATCTAAAGCGGGAAAGTATGTATATATTGTACTTACCATGTGCCAGGTACCATGTTAAGCACTTTACAATTATTTCCTCACTTGATCCTTACAACAAAACCTGGGAAGTAGATGATATTGTTATGCTCATTTTACAGATAGGGAAACTGAGGCAAATAAGCTAGTTAAGTGACTTGCCCAAGGTCACATGGCTAGTAAATGTGAGGCTGGATTTGAACTAGCAATTCTGAGGCTACCTCACACCCATCAGAGTAACAAAGATGACCAAAAAAATGGAAAATCACAAATGCTGGAGGCACTGTGGGAAAAGAGGTACATTAATGCACTGTTGGTGGTGTTATGTAAATTGGTTCAACCATTCTGGAAGGCAATTTAGAATTATACCCCAAAAGTCACTAAATTATGCATACCCTCTGACCACTAGCAACACCGCTACTAAGCATATACCACCAAAAAATAAAAAAAAGATTGACACAAAAATATTCATGGTAGCTTTTTTTGTATTGGCAAAGAACAGCAAATGATGGTGTCCATTGGGGAATGGCTGAACAAAAATGATGTGATGGAATACTGGTGTGAACCAGTAAATGACAAAAGGGAGTTCTACTAGTGTATTCTTTGTTGATATCAGTCAGCCAGATAACTTCTTGTAATCAGGACAGTTGGTACAAATTCTCCCAAAGCCTATGCATACTCTCTCTTAAGTATACACAGGCAAAGCCCAGGGGAGGATTAGGCTGAAACTGAGAAGAGAATTAGAGTCACTGCCTTCAGTTTAGGCATCTGTGGTCAGAGGGTGAGCTCAAAGCTACTGGCTAATAGAAGCCCTTTCTTGAATCTAGAGCTTGCATTTTTCTCTGGTGTCATAAGTCATGTTCCTTGAAATAGCTTTATCTGGATCAATCCTCGTTCTCATTGTGTCTCTCTCTGCTCCTGCTTATAGCCTCTCCTTTCTTGGGTCACTCTTTGCCCTCCCTATATTTCTCTGCTGTTGGCCAGATGCTTGGTGTCTGACTCCTGGTTTCCTCTCTCTAGTGACTTGGTCATTGAAAGGATGGGGAGAAGGGAAAGGGAGAAACTCTTCTCTTTCCTCTGCCTCTGTAACCAAGAGTAATTCACTCTAATGAACCTGAATCTGGAGTCCTTCACCACGAAACTGAAGAACATAGAAGGCTTCTCCAGCTTTTTAAAGCCTTTGGGAACATAGCTTGTTTAGTTAGCCAATCAACTCTCTTCCCTCTTTGACCTAGTTAAAGAGGAATTCAAAACCAGAAGAAAGCATCAGAGGATATAAATAACCTTATTTTCACATTTTAAAAACTTAATCAGGTCTGAGTCATTGACCAATTGAAGTGCTGTCCAACCTCTTCTCTTACTTTTATATTCCTAACATTTTAGCACAGTGCTTAACTGGCACACTTTTGTTGTTATTCAGTCATTTTCAATCACATGTGACTATTTGTGACCACATTTGGGATTTTCGTGGCAGAGAGATTGGAGTGGTTTGCCATTTCCTTCTGCAGTTCATTTTATAGATAAGAAAACTGAGGCAAACAGGGTTAAGTGACTTTCCCAGGGTCACAGAGCTAGTAAGCATCTGAAACCAGATTTGAACTTTGGTGTTACTGACTCCAGGCCTGGTTCTGTATCCACTGTGCCACATAGCTGCCCCCTGGTTTACCTTTATTAAAAAATATTTATTTTTAATATTCTTTTTTTTTTGAGTTCCACATTCTTTCCCTCCTGCCCCTTTCCATGCATTGAGAGCAGTGATTGATTTCACCTTCCATCAGTTTTTATAAGTCTTCTCATGCTTCTCTGGATCCATGCCATTGTTCATTTCGTACAGTGCAGTTAGCCCCATGTCATTCCTGCTTATTTAGCTGTTTCCTAGATAATGAGCATTTACTTTGTTTGTAGTTCTTTGCTATGAACATTTTAGTGTGTATGGGACCTGCTTTCAACTGCCTATGGATCTTTTGGGGCTTTTTTGCCCCGCAGTCAGTCAGCTAGCTTTAAGTACCTCCCAAGTGCAGATGATGTGGAAAGTGCCGGGGTTATAAAGAAGGGCAAAAGACAGAAAGTTTGTTTATTTGTTTTTTCTGCACCTCAGAAACCGAAGCCAGACCCTCAGCTCTGAGACCAGTGTGGACGAAGGCGGTGTCTTCGAAGGTTTGAAGCTTGAAGATTCCTCCCCTCCACCCATCTTCTCTGGATTAGCTGGTCTGCAGCCAGGTACCCTCACAGCCACCCCATTCCAGTCAGGCTTGGTTTTGGGCTCATCCCCTGGAGGAGGGGAGGTGTTCATACAGATGCCGGCTCCCCGAGAAGAAGGGGCCAGCCGGGGAGAGAGTGGGACCTTCCATCACCGACCAGCCTCCCACCACTTCCACCACGGTCATCACCGGGGAAGCTCCCTACTGCATGTGGGTGGTGACCGGCATGGGCATGGAGAAGAAGGTGGTGAAGATCAGCCAGGGACACCGGCCCCAGCCCTCTCGGAGCTCAAGGCTGTGATCTGCTGGCTGCAGAAAGGACTCCCTTTCATCTTAATCCTCTTGGCTAAATTGTGCTTCCAACATAAACTGGGTGAGTTATGAGAAAGTCTGTCTTGAGTGACCCAGAAAGAACATGGAGGGGAATTAACTTTGACCTAGATCATGGTTTCAAGCCTAGAGAGACAAAAGCCCTAACTCTCTAGTCAGACAACATGGGGTTCAAATCACCTTTCTGACCCTTTCCTTACTTCATCCCTCTAAAACTTGGAACAATAACAATAGTAGTGATTGCTAACATTTGTATAGATGGCACATCTGACCTGAAGTTAGGAAGAATCGTCTTCCTGAGTTCAAATATGGCCTCAGACACTGTATGACCCATGGCAAGTCACTTTACCCTGTCTGCCTCAGTTTCCTCATCTGTAAAATGAGCTGCAGAAGGAAGCGGCAAACCACTCCAGTTTCTTTGCCAAGAAAACCCCAAATGAAGTCATGAATGACCTCAGACTCCAAAATTCACTGTTCTTTTCCTTGTATCTATCTCATTAATTAGGAAGAAGTGGTTAAAAACACAATTAAGTTGAAGTGAATTATTATCACTGTTTCATTAAGTCCTTTAGCATAGGTGCCAGGGTGCATTGGTAGAGGGATTTCCTCACCTGGGATTCCTATGCTAGTGACATCACAAGTCCCCTCCCTACTATGGGCTAGGCAAGAAAGGCAGCTTGGTGGGGTGACTTTGGACCAGGGAGACCTGAGTTCAAGGCCTACTTTTGGCATCTACTGACTGCCTGGGTGGCCTTGGGCTGGTTACTTAACCTCTCAGGGCCCCCCAGCAGCTAAGATTATACATTGCAAACAGGTTGCTGGTTTGCACCAATAGAGAATGTTTCCAAGTCCAGATTTCCCTACCCAGATGAAATAACAGGTTCAGACCATTCCTCCTGTCCCCTAACTCCCTTTCCTCTAAAAACATGCAAAGCATCAAGGCCTTTTGGGGAGCTAGAGCTCCAACTTCATCATAACTCCCCATGAGGAAACTCCCTTCAGCAATACAGATCAGTACCCAGATGGCACCTCACACACAGTCTTAGAGAATTGCCTGGAGATTCAAACCCAGCTCACCTTGACTGAGATTGGCTCCAGAGCTACTACCCCAGGCTCTCTCTTGCCTTGCACTTGTGGTTAATAAACTTAGGTGCTTAATAAAGTGATGATGACTTAGTTCTGCACACAAGGCTCACTGACAGGCACACTCCAATATTAAGTGTGTGTTTTATCTTCCCTTGGATACAAAGAGAAAAAATGAAAACATCCAAGGCTGTGTGAGGGATTCCATTCAGTGTTTTTCCCCAGATAAGTAATGAACCCATACAATGTAAATGCAAAGTCTCTTCATCCAGGGGTTGGAGAGGATACTAACAATGGTGGGAATGGGGAAGGCTTTCTGTATGAGGAGCTATGCTCCGAAGGAAGCTGGGCATGGATGCCAAGAAGGGGAGGGGAATCCTGGGAATGCCTGTAGTGCCCTTTCCCTCCTTCCATCAATGAGCCTGACCCCTGTCTGTCCCCCCAGGCATTGCTGTGTGCATCGGAATGGCCAGCACGTTTGCTTATGCCAACTCCACTCTCCGTGAGCAGGTGTCTCTGAAGGTGAGTCTGCTTGCTTCCCATGGAGGGAAGGCTCTGGTCTTTTCATCGGGGCCTGACTGGTGTCTCAGTTTCTCATGAGACCTCTTCCACAGATCTCTGCCTCCCTATCCTCTTTTCTCAGTCTTAGCCATTGCTTAGATCAGTCAGCAATGGAGTGGGACAGCCTGAAGGCTGATGGGATATGGGGCAGGAGGAAGGGCAGAGTGAGATGAGAGCGCAGCCATCCTCTGCACTTGTGAGACCTCCCCTGGAGTGCTGTGTCCACTTCAGGGAACCATAGTTTAAGAAGCACATTGAGAAGCCGGTGAGGTTCCTAAGGGGCACAGTCAGAATGGGGAAGGGCCTCAAGTCTGCATCATGAGGCTGAAGGAGCTGAAGACATTTAGCTGAGAGAAGGCTGTAGGGGAAGGCGTGACAGCTCTGTCCAAAGCTTGGCATGGGTCAGAGGAATTCGTAATAGTAAGAGCTAGCAAGTCTATACTACTTTAAAGTCAGCAAAGCACTCCTTCATTCCCCACAACACCCCTGAGAGGTAGGTATAATCATTACAGCTATTTTACAGACAAGAAAACCAAGGTGCCAGCAGCATCTAATGTGTCTATAGTGATTTAAGGTTTGCAAGAACACTTTACTTACATAGCAATTCTGGGAGGTAAGTGCTATTATTATCCCCATTTTACAGATGAGGAAATTGAGGCTGACAAGTGACTTGTTTGTATGCCACACAGCTTAGTAAGTGACTAAGTCAGGACCTGAATGCAGGTATTCTGGACTCCAGACTCAGTGTGCTATCCATGGTGCTGCCCATCTGCTCATAAATCCCTACTCCATTATACCCAACAGGTAGCCACTCTCCCTACAGGGAGGGAGTGCCCACTTTGGGAACACTCCAAGGTTAAGAAGCATTTCCGTGCCCCAAGCCCAAAGCTTCCTCTCTTCTCCACACTGCTCCTGGTGTTACCCTCTGGGACCAGGCAGAGCAGGGCATGCACAGCTTGTCATAGTGGAGAGACCATGGCATTCAGGAAGACCTGAATTCTGATCAAGGCAACCCTGGACAGGCAAATCAGTCTTACTTTCCTTCTGTATAGCATGCAGATATTAACAATTATCCCACCTGTCTTCCAGGGTTGTTGGGAGGAGAATGCTTCATCAAACTTAATTGAACATGATGTAAAAATAAGTTGTTATTATCTTCATTAGTCCTGCTTCCCTGAAGGCAGCATGGGGTAGGAAATAGAGAGCCAGGCAGGAATTTAGGACTACCTGAGTTCAAATCTTACCTCTTATCACTGGCACCTCCTAAAACCTTTTTGCTTATCTGTCAAATGAAGGAATCAGACCAGATGGCCTCTGAGGCTTAGGTCTAGAGATATGAACCTGTCACGTCATCCTTATGGGGAACTTCTGGTGTGGAAACTACCTTTCCCAATGCAGCTCAGTAGCTCTTCTGTAACAGGGTCAGGAAAGCAAAGATGTGGAGCCAGAAAGGGCGTTAGAAGGCATCCAGTCCAACCCCATCATTTTACAGATGGGAAAACCAAGGTCTGGAGAGATAAATCAAATGAGAAGCAGCATTGCATAGTGAACAGAGAAGTGGCTTTGGATTTAAAAAGAGATAGGTTCAAATCCTGCCTCTGAAAAACACTGGCTATGTGGCCCTGGACAAATCACATCCATCTCAGTGCTCAAATAGAAACTGTTAACTGGAGGCTTCATATCAACTTAGATAACCACAAATTCACATTATCTATTTGTACTGTATTTTTATTTATTTTTAAAAATATTTCCCAACTACATTTTAATCTCATCTGGGCTGTACTTGAGTGTTATAAACCCTATGCAACCCAATTGCTATTTTAACATCCAACTCTTACCACAGGGTTACCTGTGGCCACACTGGAAATTACAGTCTCTTAACATGTATACATCTTTTCAACTATATAAAATGTAAATGCAAGGTATTTGGGGAAGAAGGGCACTGTTGTCTGGGGGATGTCAGAAAGGGTCTCGTGGAAGAAGTCAAGTGAAGTTAACAAGCATTTATTAAGAACCTACTATGTGTAAGGCACTGTGATGAATGCTTCATGAATATTATCTGATTTGATCCAAATAACTTATGATAGCCTGAAATTCAGACACCCTGTACTATCTCATGGGTACCTCACAAAACTATAGGGTAGGTGTTGTTATTATCTTACTTTATAGATGAGGAAACTGAGGCAGACAGGTTACATGACTTACCCAGGGTCACACAGCTAGTTAAGTGTCTGGGGCTGGATTTGAACTCAGGTCCTCCTGACTTCAGATCTAGCGTTTGAGCACTGTGGCACCACCTGCAGCCTCATGATGGCACAGCTAGGCTATGGCACAGCCAGGTCCTAAATCTGTCAACCTGAACAAAAAAAGCCAGCCATTGTTGTTTAGTTGTTTCAGTCATGTCTGACTCTTCATCACGCCATTTGGAGTTTTCTTGGCAGAGACACTGAGTGGTTTGCCATTTCCTTCTCCAGTTCATTTTGTAGGTGAGGAAACAGAGGCCAGCAGGGTGAAGTGACTTGCCCAGGGTTAGTATCTGAGGCTGGGATTGAACTCAGTAAGATGAGTCTCTGAATCCAGGCCCAGCACTCTGTGCACTATGGCGCCACCTAGCTGCCCTGAAGGCCAGTCCTCAACTAGACTATAGTGTCTCTTCTTGTTTTTATTAATGTTATTACCAATAATATATTTAAGGGTTAATAATATAATTAATAAATATCAATATTAAATGAGATAATTAAACAATGTTGTAATATACAATGTTATTTATATTATAAATGCATTTTGTATTTGTAGTATAATAATAATCTTTCTTGTATTTGAACTCAGTGGTTCCAGGGTAGATTTTCTAGTCAAAATCTTTACCAGAAGAACTTGCTTGCCCTTCTTTTCTAGTGTATTGTGTCCAGGCTTTCCTAGTACTTGGCTAAATCTGAGTTCATCCTTTGGCTCTGGCCTGGATTTATAGAGAATTAAACTGGCAGGCGTGATTTACTGGGGGAGGAAAGGTTCCTCAGTGGCTTAATCACACATCACAACCGTCTGTTGGCCCGGAGTGCCTTCTGAGGTCATTCACCGTGACCGCTCCTGAAATAATGGGTGGATGGAGAGGCATTTATATTGTCCAGTCTCTGCAAATGCACATTGGAATAGCGAGCGGTATTCTGATCTGTGTCTGGAGACAGGGCGGATCGAGCGTTTACTGAAACCTCGCTTAGGTTGACAGTGAGAAAGTGATGACATCATCTCATCCCAGCAATGGACTGTCATGGGAAGAGGGCCTCAAAAAATGCTTAACTTTGTCTATCAAAGGCAGTCCGCCTGAGCTTCGTGCCCTCCTGTGTCCGGGAATGGAGACAGGGCTGCTTTTTGTCAGAAGCCAAGGGGATTGCTCCCACAAAAGAAAGATGGATGTGAATTCAATTCAGTTCAAAAAATACATATTTAGTTGGGGCCTCTTATGGTCTTGGATCTGGGGAATCCCCATCCAAAACCAAAATAATCCTTGCCCTCAAGGTCCTCATATACTACTGGAAGAATACAACATATAAAGAAATAAGTCAATTCAAAGTGCACATAAAATGGATAAGATATAATAGAATATAAATATAAAAAGGAATATATATATAATACATGTCAATTCAAAGTATATACAAAATAGGACAATATAATAGAATTATAGAATAGAATTTATATAATAATATATGTAAATTCAAAGTGTATAGAAAATATATAGGACATAAGTATAGAATAGAGTATATAATGCAACATAATATATAAGTCAATTCAGAGTGTATATAAAATAAAGATAGGATAATAATGTAAGCATAGAATAGAATATATATAACATATAAGTCAATTCAAAGTATATAACAAAATTAAGATAGGATAAAATAGAAGTATAGAATAGAATAGATTACAATATATGTCAATGTATGCCAAATAGATAAGATATAAGCATAGAATAGAATATATAATATTATACATAAGTCAATTCAAAGTATATACAAAATAAAGATAGAATGTAAGTATAGAATAGAATATATATATATATAACAAGTCAATTCAAAGGGTATACAAAATAAAGATATAAGTGTAGAATAGAATATATATAATACAATAACATAAGTGAATTAAAAATGTATAGCAAAATAAAGATAGGATAAAATATAAATATAGAATA
>NW_027187465.1:15628921-15636119 GCF_028583685.1 Petaurus breviceps papuanus | reverse complement strand
ATATATATAATACAATAACATAACATAATTGAATTCAAAATGTATAGCAAAATAAAGATAGGATAAAATATAAGCATAAATATAGACGAATTCAAAGTGTATACAAAATAAAGATAGGATGCAATATATAATACGATGTAATGGATGTTAATTCCAAGTGTATACAAAATAGAGGTAAGATATGATATATAATAATAATAAGTAGCATTTGGATGGGGTTCTAAGGTTTGCAAAGCACCTTACCCATATTATCTCATTTGACCCTGACAACAACCCTAAGAGGTTGGTGCTATTATTCCCATTTTACAGTTGAGAAGAAATCAGGGTCACACAGCTAGTAAATTTGAACTCAGGTCTTCCTTAGTCCAACTCCATAATTCTGTCCACTAGGCCTGTAGTGTATTAACATTGCAGTCTGTTCACACCCACCATGTACATTTCCATCCCCACTTCAGTTCTTTGCCTGTCTTATATTCATGAGGAGTAAGAAAGGCATCTCACCATAGTGGTTAGAGTGCCAGCTAACAGGAGGGCGAAATGTCCCGAATTCTTGCCATGTGATTACTGGTGTCAGAAAGACCAGGGTTCAAATTCCGCCATTGACACTCAGTAGTTGTGTGACCATCAGGAAGGCAAAGGGGGCCTGTGGACAGAGTTATAGACAAGGTATAGCCTTTGGTAATTCCTTATTTTAAAAATTGCCCTTTTAGATGAACACTGTCCTTTGTTATCATTGAAAATTCCTTGTACTAAAGAAATGACATATTGTTTACATGAGGATATGGAAAGAGACCCAGCTAAGTCAAATGACTTCTGAGGTGTCACAGGACCAAGTGATGGTGCTAACATTAAAAGTGAGCATTTCTATGGTGCTCTAAGGCTTGCAAAGCATGTTACAGATATTGTTTCATTTGATCCCCACAACAACCCTGGGAGGTGTGTGCTATCATTCTCCTGTTTTACAGATGGGGAAACTGAGGCAGAGAGGTTAAGTACTTTGTGTAGAGTAGTTAGTGTTTGAAGCAGAATTTGAGCTCAGACCGTCCTGTCCCAGGCCTAGCACTGAGTGTTGAAGACAAGATTTGAATCCATATCTTCCAGCTGTAAGATCTATGTATTTTACATGATACCAAGATACCTTCCAAATAGTTTGTCCTTAGAGAAGGACTACAGGCACTTAGAATTTCCTAGGTGCTAGGGTCTGTGGTAGGGCATCTAGGGGGCGCCATAGTGCACAACGTGCTGGGCCTGGACTCAGGAAGACTCATCTTCACCAGTTCAGATCCAACCTCAGACACTCAGTAACTGTGTGACCCTGGGCAAGTCACTTCACCCTGTTTGCCTCAGTTTCCCCATCTGTAAAATGAACAGGAGAAATGGCAAAACCACTCTAATGTCTCTTCCGAGAAAACCCCAAATAGGGTTCAAAAAGTCAGACACATCTGAAAACAACTAACCAACACAGAACAGCAGGCCCAGTGGTTGGTGCTGGGCATAAGACAAGATAAGACAAAAATGGAACTTTTCCTGTCCTCAGGAAGCTTATATTCTGTCAGGGGAGACCATGTGTACTCATATAAGTATAGTCAGAATAAATACAGAAAAAGGTTCTTATTTGCAATATACTTGCCTTTCCCCTCCTATTTCTTGTAAACTGAAGATTCTCCTCTAGGCCCGTCACACTGGACCAGGAGTCAGGAAGACCTGAGTTCAAATCCAGCTTCAGGGCAAGTCACTTAACCGTTGTCTACCTTGGTTTCCTCAAATGTAAAATGGGGTTAATATAGCACCTACCTCCAAGAGTTGTTGTGAGATTGAATGAGATAATGTTTGTAAAGCACTTAGCACAAGACCTGGCACACAGTAGGCGATTAATAAATCGCTTTGTGCCTCAGTTTCCCCTTCTACAATATGAGGATAATAAAGCACCTATTTCCCAGGGTTGTTGTGAGGATCAAATGACTTATTTGTAAAGTTCTTTCTTCTTATCTCTTGTTTTGTTTTCAGGAAAAGAGATCAGTCCTGGTCATTTTCTGGATTTTGGCCTTCCTCGTGGGAAATACCCTTTATGTGCTGTATACATTTAGCTCCCAACAGCTGTACAACAGGTGAGTGCAAACATTCCTCTGACTCCCCTGGGCTTAAATGGGAGGGTAGAGAACATGGACCTTGGGGCCAGAAAAGAAGCCTTCAAGCCTGTTCATTAACATACAGTAGGAAATGATTCAGCTCCTACCTTGTGCCAAGCAATCATTCAGTCAGTAGGCATTTATTAATTACCTACTGTATACCAGGCACTGGGAGAGGTGGTGGGGAGACAGAAACAAAATGAAACAATTCCTGCCCTCCAGCGACTTCCATTCTCCTGGGAGGATACAATATCATTCAATCACCAAGCATTTATCAAGTGCCTTCTGTATACCAGGAGCTGTTTTAGACTCTGGAGTTACAGGTAAAAAGATTGAAACAGTCCCTACTCACTCTAATGAGAGAGGCATCAAGGAGAATTTAGGGGATATAACAGAGGGAGAAAACCTGGGAGGGGCAAAGAGAGGAGGAAGCATGTGAGTACCTGAACTGAGGCCTGATGGAGGACAAATTTCTGAGAGCCAGAGGTGAGGAGGAAATGTGCTTTAGAAATGTTGGTGTTGTTGAATCATTTCAGTCATGTCTGACTCTGTGACCCCATTTGAGGTTTTCTTAGCAGAGACTTTACCATTTCCTTCTCCGGCTCATTTTACAGATGAGGAAACTGAGGCAAGCAGGGTAAAGTGACTTGCCCAGGGTCACACAACTAGTAAATGTCTGAGGCTGGATTTGAATACAGGAAGAGTCTTAACTGAATCCAGGCCCAGCACACTGCACTATGGCGCCCTCTAGAGGCCCCATAAGGGAAGAAGACAGAATACCAACTTGTATAATGGATGGAACAGTCAGGAAGAACTGAGTTCAAGTCCAGACTCTGGCAGGGGAGCTTGGGCAAAGAGAGAGGGAAGAAAACGAGCATTTATTACTGTGTGCCAGGCACTGTGCTAAACACAAATATGAATATTATCTTGTTTGAGTCTTACAACAATCCTGGGAAGTAGATGCTATTATCTGCATTTTACAGTTGAGGAAACTAAGGCAAGCAGGGTGAAGTGACTTGCCCAGGGTCACACAGCTAGCAAATGTTTGAAGCTGCATTTGAACTCAGGTCTTCCTGACCCCAGGATTGATGCTCTACCTGTGACTTCTTAGCGCTCTAAACAGTTCCCTAATTCTGTGGTGATCTGCACTGGCAGAGGGAGGTTCCTCACCTGGGAAATCACAAACCTTATAATCCTATGCCTACCTTGCTGTTATGAGCAGAGGAGAGAGGTCAGAGTGTCCTAGATTCAGAGTTGCCAACATTTGCCCAGCTTAGTGACCTGTCTGAGGTCACTCACACTGGTCATGAGTACCAGAGAGGAAGAATTTGAATTCAAGTCCTTTGACTCCAAAGGAGCCAGTGGGATTTCACCTCTATCCCTAGTCATGTGACTTGAGATCCCATTATTCTGAGCAAGGTGGTGATGAGAGCATTGCTTTTGCCAAGGGCATGAGGCTGGGGACTTACCCCTGGCATGTTCCTAGCACAGACTTTCAAGTGACTCAAAACATGTAAAGAGCTTTGCAAACCTTAAAACACTAGCGATTGTTGTTATCATCATCATTATTGTGTGTTAGGAATCTGAGACTTTGTTGGTGAGGGTATATAACCATAACAGCTAACATTTAGATAACTCTTAGAGCAGCTAGGTGGTGCAGTGGGTAGAGAACCAGGCCAGAAATCAGGAAGACCTGAGTTCAGATCTGACCTCAGACACTTGCTAGATTGTATGATTATTCTCAACATTCATTTCCACAAGATTTTGAGTTACAGATTTTTCTCCCCATCTTTCCCCTACCCCCACCCCAAAATAGAAAGCCCACTGAATACCCCTTCCCCCAATCCATTCTCCCGCAGCTGGTCGGGGCCACCTGGGGCCAAGAACCAAGTGGCTCACAATGGGCTGCGCTCAGCTCCCAGCCTGGTGCAATAGATCCTGCCTGTTGGTCTTGTGGTCTTCTTTCAGTGGGAGCTTTGTTTCTCTTTGTCTCTTTGTGGGTTCTGAGGCTCTAAAGTTTGTTTAGAGTCACTTTTCACATGTATTGGAAATGATTGGAGAGGAGCCTGCACCAAGTTTGTGCTTCTACTCCAGCATCTTGTCTCTGCCTCTTAGCTGTATGACTCTGGATAAGTTACTTAACCCTATTTGCCTTAGTTTCTTCATCTGTAAAATGAAGAAATGGCCAACAACTCCAATATCTTTGTCAAGAAATGGGGTCATGAAGAGTCAGACACGAATGTAAGATGGCAGAACAAAATATAGCAATTATTATGTGCCAGGCACTGTGCTAAATTTTTCACAGTTATTCTCTCATTTGATTTGCATGACAACCTGGAGATAGGTGCTATTATTAACTTTTTACAGTTGAGGAAACTGAGGCAGACAGAGGTGAAGTGACTTGCCCAGGATCACACAATTAAGAAGTATCAGAGGCTGAGTTCAGGACCTGGATTCAAATTCTGCCTCTGATGCTTGTGACCTCTGAAGCTAAATGACCTTTGGGAAAGTCATTTAACCTTGCTGAACCTCAGTTGCCTCATCTGTAAAATGAATGGGGTTGGGCTAGAGTTCCCTTCCAGCCCTTGATCTATGATCCTATAGGATCCTGAGTCACCTAACCTCTCTGCATCTCAGTTTCTTCATCTGTAAAAAGGATGGGCCCTTCCAACTATGGATCTGTAACATTGATAAGCTAGAGACCCTCTAGTGGGGGAACTCAGAGGAAAGAGAAAGGTCTTGAAATTATGCCATATGAGGATCAGTTGAAGAAAATGGTGGTGTTTAGCTTAGGGAAGAAAATACTTGGGGTTGGGGGCATATGAGGACATGACAGCTCTGTACAAAAGGGCTTTGTGCAGAAGGAGGGATGGGCATTGTTCTGATCAGCCTCAGAATACAGGACTAACATTAACAGAAGGAAATTGCCAAGAGACAGAGCGTACTCTTATGTAATCTTCCTGGAGAGCTGTCCAGGAAACCCATTGGCTACTTCAGGAGGTAGTGGGCTTCCCCTCACCAGAGGTCTGCTACACAATCCCTTTCTCAGCTATAATTTGGACCCCTGGTCTCTAAGGCCTCTTCTAACTGTGAATATTCTGTGGCTATGAGTTCTTTAAGTAGATGTCAAGAGAATTGAAAGAGGCCTTCAGCACCATGGATAGAGCACTGGGCCTGAAATCAGAAAGACCAGAGTTCAAATTTGACCTCAGATATTTACTAGCTGAGTGACCCCAGACAAGTCACTTAACCTCTGTCTGCCTTAATTTCCTCATCTGTAAAATGAGGACCTCCCAGGGATGTTATAAGGATAATATGAGATAATGTTTGTAAAGTGTTTTATGAACCTTAAAACCATCATCATCATCATCTCATCACTGTGGCAGTAGTAGTCACCATTACTGGAGGGCATAGACCAGGACAGGCAGGGCTTGATGTGTTTCAATTTGCTCCATTAGAGGGAATTCTCGAATTGACGAGTCTAAGTCACATCAGAATTCAGAAAGGGAACAATCTTTGCAACCTGGAGTTATCTTTTTGGTTGACACAGCACCTGAGATGGGCTTGAAATGCAACCCCTCTGGTTTGAAAGCTGATTTGGGGGCATAAGCTATATTTTCCCTCTTTTCTTCAGCCAGGGAAGCGTGAAGGAATCTGTGGTGTTTGTCTTGTGAATTTTGTCCTGTTGCCCAACTCACACACACACGCACACATACACACACACACACACACACACACACACACACACACACTGAGGCTTAGAAGAGTCAGGACCCTTTATAAAGAGGACTGAATCAAACTCTGGGCACTTGAGACGGGCAGAGACAGCTAGAGACAGACAGAGAGAGAGAGAGACACAGAGCCAGAGAGAAAGACAGACAGAGACAGAGAGAAAAAAAGAGACAGACAGACTAAGAGACTTGTTAATGAAGAATATAGATGCATCCTTTCACTCATTCTGAATACCCAGCTAGAAACAGGAGAGGGGTACCCTTTGACTACAGGAATCAAAGAGAATAAACCCAATTATTCTTTCATGTAACAATCCTTTTGATACTTGAAGACCCCTGAGTCTTCTCAGTTCCAGGTTACTTCTACTTGTCCTTATATGGCAAGGGCTCAAACCCTTTCCCTGTGCTGGGTACAGTCTCCTGGGTGTTCTCCAACTTCCATCTCCTTCTAGACCCGAACACAGTACTCTTCAGATTTAGCCCGACCTGGGTAGAATGTGGGGAGACCATCATCACCTCCTGCTCAGTCAAGCTGCCTTGGCCCAGGGAATGAGGCCAGCAGGGAATTTGGTCTTCAGTGCTGGGCTGATGCATAGAATAAGGGAACCTGACTGTGTGTTCTTCCCACCAGCCTCATTTTCCTGAAGCCTAACCTGGACAGCCTGGATTTCTTTGACCTGCTGTGGATTGTGGGAATCGCTGACTTCATGCTGAAATATATCACCATTGCACTCAAGTGTCTGGTTGTGGCCCTGCCCAAGATCATCCTGGCTGTCAAGTCCAAGGTAAGGTGCTGCTTCCATGGTCAGGCCCAGTTACCCTTAAGTGAAGACTATCAGGGCGACAGCTCTGGGGCTTCGGGGTAAGGAATCTAACAACTAGAAGAGGAAGAGGATGGGGCTGCTAGCAGTGGGGCCTAACCACTATCACTTTGTGGAGTGCAAATACTATGGCATATTGGCATGTAAAGCCCCTTACTCTTAAACTGTCAACTGTCCTGGAATCGTGTAATGTCAGACTTGAGAAGGACTTTAGAACAGGGGATATCAGAGCTGGGAGGGGCCTTAGAACATGGAATGTCAGAGCTGAGAGAGATATTAGAACAGGGGATGTCAGAGCTGGGAGGGATCTTAGAACAGGAGATGTTAGAACTGGGAGGGGGCTTTAGAACATGGAATGTCAGAGCTGGGAGGGATCTTAGAACATGGAATGTCAGAGCTGGGAGGTATCTTAGAACAGGAGATGTCAGAATTGGGAGGGATCTTAGAACAGGGGATGTCAGAGCTGGGAGGGGCCTTGGAACAGGGAATGTCAGAGCTAGGAGGGCCTTAGAACAGA
>NW_027187465.1:15623347-15628911 GCF_028583685.1 Petaurus breviceps papuanus | reverse complement strand
AGAATGTCAGGGCTTGGAGGGGCCTTAGAACAGAGAATGTCAGGGCTGGGAGGAGCCTTAGAACATGGAATGTCACAGCTGGGTAGGGCCTTAGAAGAGAGTTTATAAAAGCTGGGAGACTCCTTGGAGTATAAAATGTCAGAGCTAGAAAGGACCTTAGGAGAGAGAATGTTAGAACATAAAGCATAGCCTGTTAGAGCTGAAAGGCTCCTTGGAAATCATCTGATCTAACCTACATGAGGAAACAGGCCCAGAGAGTCATTGGTGCCATTCAGCCTACTGACCACTTTTCCCAACACCTTAGAATCATTGCAAAGTCACTACATTTTATCCCTCCCCAGAGGAAAAAGCAGGAAGCCATGGAAGGAGATCAGGATTTTGAGTCTGAGATTATGTGTTGAAATCCCAGCTCCGACACTAAACATTTGAGCTTGGGTACGTTACTTAGCTGTTGTCCTCAGTTTCCTCATCAGTAGAATGAGGACTAGCTGACCTCGGAGGAAGTTGGGAGATGTGATCACCGAGCCATTATCAGTGATAGCAAAATCTCATGGAAAACAAGGAGATTCCATGAAATTGGCCTCATTTTTTAAAAAGGAAAGAGAGCAGAACCTGCAAACTATAGGCCAGTGAACTTGACTTTGATTCTTGGTAACATCCTAGAAGGTATCATTATAAGATTGGTTCATGGATGTCTAGAAAGGAAAGCAGTGAGTACAGAGAGCTGGCCTGACTTCATCAGGGGCACATTGTGCCAGACTCACCTCAGCAGGATGAGGGGAATGCTGTTGAGGTCCTGGAACCTTGATTTTAGTAAAACTTTAGATAAATATTTCTTGCTTCTCTTGTGGAAAGAATGGAGAAATGTAGATGAGATGATATACAATTAGGTAGATAAAGAACAAATTGGATGGCTGGACTCAAAGCAGAGTTATAAATGGTAAATGGCAGACGTCTCCAGTGGAGTGCCCCAGGGATCTGTGCTCAGGTCTGTGTGATTGAACATTTGTTTTTATTAATGTCTTGGATAAAGGCATAGGTGGTAAGCTCGCCAGATTTGCAGGTGACACATAGCTAGAAGAGATAGCTAATACTGAAAGAGTCTAGACCCTCAAGGCCCCCAGTCTTGGCATATGGAGCAGAGGTTGGAAAACTACAGCCAGTGGGTCAAATTCTGCCCACAGACTTGTGAGTTTAGAATCATTTTTACATTTTTAAATGCAATAAAACTTTATTTTAAGACATAAAAAACATTGTAAAAATGGTTTTTATATTTTTAAATACAATAATTTTGTTGTTTGGCTGTTTCAGTCATGTCTGTCTACACCATTTGGAGTTTTCATGGCAAAGCTACTGACGTCTTTTTCTTCTCAAGCTCATTTTACAGATGAGGAAACTGAGGCAAACAGGATTAAGTGACTTGCCCAGGGTCACACAGCTAAGGAGTGTCAGAAACTGCATTTTAATTCAGGAAGATGAATCTTCTTTACTCCAGGCCTGGCACTCTATCTGTTAAGTGCCCCCCAATACAACAACAGTAACACCAACAATAATAACTTAAATACCACTGAGACTAAAAGCTGGAAGGTAGGACTAAGATAGATTAGCCAGCAAGGCCACGGTGCTGCCACCTTCATCTGTCTGAGAGCTGCTGGTCATGGGATCAGAGATTTAAGGCTGGGAGGGGCCTTAGAGTTATTGAACCCAACCCCCTCATTTAACAATCGAGGAAACTGAAGTGACTTGCTCAGGGTCTCAAAGCCAGCCCTGGAGGCCTAGAGTCTGTTCTAGCTGTCGAGAAAATGAGTGTGACTTGGCCGAAGTCTGAAGTAATCACTGATCTTATCTATTAGTTATGTTACTCGTCAACATCAGAAATTTAGTTCAGTTTAGATCTCTGGTTTTATTTATGTGTTTATAATTCATTATTTTATATATATATATATATCCTTATGTAATTATATTTGTTCTTTCAAAAAACATTTATTAAGTACCTACTAAGTATAGGAAATGCTGGGACCGGAACAACAAAGAGAAAGCCCAGGGGATTATGTTCTACTGGGGGGAGGTGGAGATTGGGGGGGTAGCAAATAAATATTTATTTATAAGTGGCAAGAAATAACAAATAAATCAAAACCCAATGAGTCCAGTATCCAATAGAAATAATAACATTAATATAAAAAATAGAAAATAAACAGGACCCCAAAAAGTCAGTCAACATAAAATGCATATAAAGTCATGCTCTGTAGCCCTTGGCTGAAGCAAAATGCTTTTTTGTTGGGATTTCTTGATGACTTGCCAGATTATCTGAACTCTGGGACAATGTGTTGTAAGGGAAAGAGTGGTTGGTTTGGAATCAGACAACCTGATTTTGGTAGTAACTATCCATGTAACCATAAGCAACAATAATAATGATAGTAGTAGTAGTGGGAGGGGGAGGGGGAGGGGAAGAGGAGGAGGAGGAGGAGGAGGAGGAGAAGAACAAGCTGCTATGGGCCAGGTATTGCTCTAAGTACTTTGCAAAAATTATCTCATTTGGTTCTCACAACAGCCCTAGGAGGCAGGCATTGTTATTATCCCCATTTTACAGTTGAAGAAACTGAGGCAAACAGAACTTAAATGACTTGCCCAAGGTCACACAGCTAGGATGTGTTGGAGGCCAGATTTGAACTCAGATCTTCCTGCCTCCCGGAAATCTCTGTGTCACCCAATTACCTCTGCAGCTATGTGACTTTTCCTCAAGGGACTCAGTTTCCTTTCATGTAAAATGAGAGGGTTGAACTGGATACCTTCTTCTAGCTCAAAGATCTGTGATTCTCTGATCCCACATCTTCAGGGAGTGCCCTGAGTTCTACAAGCATCAGAGTTCCAGAATAAGAGAGGAGAGTTGGGGGTACAGAGCCAAGTATCTAAGATAATATTTCTTGGGCTGTTTTGTCTGATGTGACCCTGCCTCGCCTCCTCCCTCCTCCCACCAGAGAGAGGTACCCCTCCCTTCTCAGTTTCCCCATCTGTAAAATGGGAATTGATCATTGCAAGACCAACCTCAAAGGACAGTTGTAAGGAAAGTACTTGATAAGCCACAATGTGCTGTAAAAATGTGAGAGGTTAATAACATCGAAAGAAACAATTTATTAAGACAATTGTAGTAACGATGATCGTTTTTGTTGATAAGAAGAAAGAAAAACAAGAACTCTATGGGGACTGGATGAAATACAGAGTCTTCCACATCCTGCTCCTTCACTTGGCCCAAGGATGCTTTCAGAAGGGGAGGCTATATCCCAATACTTTTATTCAGCTGCAAAAAGTAGTATTTGATCTTCCTAGGAAATAGTCTATAGAGCATTAAACATTAAAGAATAATAGGAGAGTGAATTGTCCACAGACCTGTTATATCTGTAATTCAACAACAATAACAACAAATAATAATATAAATAATTAATAGATGAGAATATAAAATGGTTGATAATATAATAAATAATAATAATAATTGCATTTATATAGCCCTTACTAAGTGGAAAGCACTGTGCTAAGTGCATTGTAAATATTATTTCATTTGATTTCACAATGACCCTTAGAAGTGGGTGCTAGTATGACCCCCATTTTACAGATGAAGAAACAGAGGCAAACAGAGGTCAAGTGACTTACCCAGGGTCACACAGCTAGTAAGTGTCTGAAGTTGGATTTGAATTCAGGTCTTCCTGACTCCAGGCACAGCACTCTATCTACTACACCATCTAAAAAGAAAAGAAAAAACAAGATGATGATGATGATGATGATGATGATGATGATGATGATGATGATGATGATGATGATGATGATGATGATGATGATGGTGATGATGATGATGATGATGATGAAGACAGACCCCAGGCCTCACCCAGCTCTGTCCAAGACAGTCACTGGTCCCCTGGCATAGAGCATTAGTTTACCTGAGCCCTCATTATTCTGCTGGGATCTTGTCAGCATTCTGAAGCTACAGAGGATGTGGGTGGGCTTTCCCTAGAGAATGAGATATTGAAATATTTTGCTCCAGCCCTGAAGTAGGCATTGGCTTGACGACGAATTGTGAATAACAGGTTTCCTAGCCGACATCTGCAGATGACCCCCTGTGAGCCAGGCTCATAGTGGGTGCTTCATAAATAATCTGTGATTGTTTGTCGATTGTGGCCAGACCCAGAGTTCAGCCCAAGAACTTCCTGACCCCAATTTAGTCAAGGCTCGGAACAGATGGAAAGGAAGGGTAGGAGCCGAACAACAGCTCCAGGCCGCTGGGTGCTGGGGAGTCCAGCCAAGCCCCAGCTTCAGGAGGTGGGCGTTCAGACGTCTGCCACACTCGTCTGTAGAAACAGGACCATGTGGCCAGGGAAGAAGCAGCGTTCTCAGGAAACATAAGATTTCATGTCACTTTCCTCACTTTCCGCAAATGCCTTTGCACTGGCTGCTCTGGGGTGTGAAACCCCCTACGCTGTGGGAGAAGCCAGCCTGCCGTACCAGCTGACTAGCTACTTCCCCTTCTCATCCTGCCCTCATCCAACCTCTGTGAATCTTTGGGCCCCTGCTGGGGACTAGTCCCCTCCTCATCTCTGCCTCTTTAGAGAATTCCAGCTCTAGAATGGGAAGCTATCCCAGAGGCCATCTGGTCTAGTCCACTGATTATACAGATGAGGAAACTGAGGCCCAGGAAAGCAAAGTGATTAATTAAATTAATTAGAGGACCCCAGAGGCCATCTAGTCTAGTCTACTGATTGTACAGATAAGGATACTGAGGCCCAGGAAATTAAAGTGATTAATTAAATTAATTAGAGGACCCCAGAGGCCATCTAGTCTAGTCTACTGATTGTACAGATGAGGATACTGAGGCCCAGGAAATTAAAGTGATTAATTTAGGACCCCAGAGGCCATCTAATCTAGTCCCCAGTTGAGGAGGCTCATGCTTAAGGGAGATCAGAGAATCCTAGAGTTGAGCCTGGAAGAAATTGTTGGACTCATCTAGTCAAACTTCTTCATTTTACAGTTGGGGAAACTGAGGCCAAGTAGGATCAGAACTCTAGAGCCATCTCATCCAGTCGCTTCTTTCTTCACCATACCGCGTCTCTCCTGGGTCCTATTTTGTCTCTGAATAATCAGCCTCCAGAATGATGTCTGGCACATAATAGGCCCTGAAATTATTATTGCATCGGTACTAGACTTCCTATGCTTAGAGACTCATAGACCTAGGGGCTGAAAAGGATCTCAGAGGTCACCAAGTCCCCAGATTCCAGATGAGGAAACTGAGGCTAAGAGATGTGAGTAATTTATTCAAGGACAAAGAGGCAGCAAAGAGCTGAGTCCAGATTTTAACCCAGGCCATCTGCCTTCAAATCCAACACTGCTTGTTTCCTATCTCTGTGTGATTATCAACAAATCATTTTTCCTCTGTAAGTTTCCATTTCCTTTGCCTATAAAATGAGAAAATTCTGTAGAAAACTGGTGGGCTACAGGTATGACATGAGACATACACCATCAGATTCTGTAGAAAGGTGGTGGGCTACAGGTATGACATGAGACATACACCATCAGAT
>NW_027187465.1:15610458-15623337 GCF_028583685.1 Petaurus breviceps papuanus | reverse complement strand
GAAAGGTGGTGGGCTACAGGTATGACATGAGACATACACCATCAGATGTAACCATTCTATTTGTCTGGCCTAACTGTACTTTGATGCAAAGGAAGTTTTTGTTAGAGAGGAAGTAAGAGCTACGTATTTTTTAAGTGAATAAAAATGTTAAGATAATTTTAAAATAAAATATAATGAGGTCAGATCGGATGGTCTTGATGGTTCCCTTCTGGGTCTCATAGTCTACAAGCCAAGTTCACATAAAATTTGTCTGAGTCTTCACAAGAACAAGATCGCTTCCTTTTCCAACAGGGCCTAGCTGGTGATTGGCCAAGACTGGATGGGGATAGAGCTCTCTGTTCCCTTGCGGCCAGTGGAGGTGTTCACGACAGTTATTAATGTAATCCTGGCAACTGTCCAACACCTCTTTATTATTATTATTATTTTATTCTGTGAGATTAATGTGCTAGGTCATCGTAGGATCCAGCCTGTAAAAGTGATGTGAATAGTCTTCCCAAGATAAATTGCGGCCCTAGAAAAAGTTCACAGCCTTTCCTTGCTTGTCTGAGTGCTATCCCCATGCTCATTAATCCTTGTCTGGGGAGAAGAAAAGGGGCTAGGTCTTTATTTGCTGCTTCGCTGGGAGGTTGGTAGAATCACATCTGTCAAGGGCCCATAATGGCCCACAGCGCAGATGCTTCATCCTTGGTACCTTTCTCTATCCGCTGATAGTTGAGCAAATTTATTGTTTTTTTTTTTTAATTTAAAGTGCTTTTGGTATTTGGGTTTGGTTGACAGCCCCAAGGCCCCCTGACGTGAGAGACTAGGTCTGCTACCTTGTCTAGGGACTCAGGGGAATCTCTTCATCTTTTCTATTCTACTCATCTTTCCTCCTCAATGTCATCTTCCCCTACTCCCCATGCTCCTCTGTGAGAACACTAACCCCTAAGCCACCCTACTGTGTCCCCAGCTGAGAAAGGACAAGAATCCTTTAGCATCAAATGGCAACTAGCCAAGAAGATGGCGGAAGTCTAGTGATGGTCAGACTTCTTCACCATCAAGAAGGAAGCATCATCCAGCCCTGGCTCAGTCACTTAAATTGTGGAGTGAACTTACACAAATTACTTTCATTAGCTGAGCCTTCCTTTGCCCATCTGCAAAATAAATGGTTTAGTTTATATGCTATCTAAAGGCCTTCCAGCCTTGGGTGTTCTGTATTCTAGGGTTCTTTTGGGTTCCTATATTCTTTGTTCTAAAGTGCCTTCTAGATCTGACATTCCCAGTTCTAAGGCCCCTCCCAGCCCTGACATTCTCTGTTCTAAGACTTTCCTAGTCCTGATATGCCCTGTTCTAAGGCCCCTCCCAGCTCTGAAATCCCCTGTTCTAAGGCTCTTCCCAGTCCCGATATCCCCTGTTCTAAGGCCCCTCCTAGCTCTGACCTTCCCTATTTCTGTTTTATTTCATATCTTTTTTGAAAGTAACATGATAAATTTATTATGGACTTCTAAAAAATTTATTCATTTTTTTAGTTTTCAACATTCATTTCCACAAGATTTTGAGTTACAAACTTTCTCTACTATCCCCACCCCAAGATGGCAAGCATACTGAACACCCCTTCCCCCAATCTGCCCTCTTTTATATCACGCCCCCCCCCATTCTCCTTCCTCCCTTATTTTCTTGTAAGGCAAGATGGATTTCTATACCCGATTGCCTGCATATCTTATTTCCCAGTTGCACGTAAAAACAATTTTTAACATTTGTTTTTAAAACTCTGAGTCCAGATTCTCTCCCTTCTTCCATCCTCACTCACCCCCACTGGGAAGACAAGCAATTCAGTATAGGTTATATACATTTATAGTTACGAAAAACATTTCCATAGTAGTCATGTTGTGAAAGACTAACTATATTTCCCTCCAACCTATCCTGCCCCCCATTTATTCTCTTTCATATTTTTTATAAAACATTTTAACATTGATTAAAATTTTTTGAATAATATTTTATTTTTCCCAATTACATGTAAAAACCATTTTGACATGTGGTTTAAAAAGTTTTAAGTTTGAAATTCTCTCCTTCCATCACTTCCCCCTCCTTGAGACAGTAAGTAATTTGATATAGGTTATACATGCGCAGACATGAAAAACATATTTCCATATTAGTCATGTTGTGAAAGAAAACACAAGCCAAAAAAAAGGAAACACACAAAAAAATAAAGAAAATGAAAATAGTCTGATTCGATCTGCATTCAGACTCCATAGTTCTTTCTCTGGATGTGGATAGTAGCATTTTCCATCATGAGTCCTTTGGAATTGGCTTGGATCCTTGTATTGCTGAGAATACGACTAAATCATTCGCCGTTGGTCATCATACAATGTTGCTGTTACTATGTACAATGTTCTCCTGGTTCTGCTCACTTCACTAAGCAGCAGTTCATGTAAGTTTTTCTGAATCCATCCCGCTCCTCATTTCTTATAGCACAATGGTACTCCATCACACATTCACATACCACAACTTGTTCAGCCATTCCCCAGCTGATGGGTATCCACCAATTTTTACCATCACAGAAAGAGCTACTACAAGTATTTTTGTACATATGGGTCCTTTTCCCTTTTTTTGATCTTTTGGGATTACAGTCCTAGAAGAAGCATTGCTGGGTCAGAGGGTATGCACAGTTTTATAGCCTATTGGGCATAGTTCCAAATTGTTCTCCAGAATGGTTGGATCAGTTCACAACTCCACCAACAGTGCAACAGTGTCCCCAGTTTTCCCACATCCCCTTCAACTTTTCTCATTTTCCTTTTCTTTCATATTAGCCAATCTGACAGGTGTGGGATAGTACTTCAAGTTGTTTTAATTTGTATTTCTCTAACCAATAGTGAGTTAGAACATATAGTCATATGACTATAAATACTTGTGATTTCTTCATCTGAAAATTGCCTATTCACATTCTTTGACCATTTATCAATTGGGGGGAATTCCCTGTTCTAAGGCCCCTACCAGCACTGAATTCCCTGTTCTAAGGTCCCTCCCAGCTCTGACATCCCCTGTTCTAAGGTCCCTCCCAGCTCTGACATCCCCTGTTCTAAAGTCCCTCCCAGCTCTGACATCCCCTGTTCTAAGGTCCCTCCCAGCTCTGACATCCCCTGTTCTAAGGTCCCTCCCAGCTCTGACATCCCCTGTTCTAAGGATCCTCCCAGCTCTGACATCCCCTGTTCTGAGGTCCCTCTAGTACTATTTCCAAGAGACCACCTAGCTGTCTCATAGCAGGCACTTAATAAATGCAAACTTGAATTGAATCTTCTTTGATGTAAAGGGAACCTGACACATGCCACTGAGTAAAGATTTGACTTTGGATGAGACACCTCCCCTCTCTGGGCCTTAGTTTCCTCATCTGTAAACAGCCCAGGTATCCTCCAGGGCTGAAAGAATTAGCCGATGTGATTGCTAGACTCTTCTCTGTGATATCTGAAAGATCATGAAGGTGCCCACTGAAGACCCAAAGAAGGGCAAATGGCCCATTTTCTTATGAAAAGAAAAAGGAAGAGAACAGTTTTTCAACTATATTTGAATGACCTTGACTTAAACTTCTGGGAAAATTCTCAAACACATAATTATATTGTTAACAAAAATCAAGAAAAGAAAAGTCCCATTACGATGAGCCAGCTTATGTCCCAGGCTCTGGGCTAACTCCCAGCACCCCTCTCACAGTGGCAGCTTGGTCCCCAGAGGGATCCAAGAGCGACTTCTTCCTTCAGGGTCCAAGGGGTAACTCTTAGAGACTGAAGGAAGGGGAATTTTCTAGTACCAATGTTCATGAACCCCACTGGTATGTCCCCCTGTTGGTTATTAGTTTATATCAATTAGACAGACTTAATTAGCTTTAAGAAACAGGTATTTATGTTGGATTATCCAATGATGCCCTGGTTAGAATATGTCTGAAGTGTGATCATTTCTAGGCACTATAGAGTGCTGGGCCTAAAGTCAGAATGGTTCATCTTCCTAAGTTCAAATCCGGCCTCAGACACTTACTAGCCGTGTGACCTGGACAAGTCACTTAATCCTGTTTGCCTCAGTTTCCTCATTTGTCAAATGAGCTGGAGAAGGAAATAGCCTACTGTCTATACTGTCCTTGGGATTTTCTTGGCAAAGATGCTGGAGTGATTTGCTATTTCCTTCTCCAATGGATTAAGGTAAACACAGTCTAAGTGACTTACCCAGGGTCACACAGCTAATACGTGTCTGAGATTAAATTTGAACTCAGGTTTTCCTGACTGAAGGCTCTATCCACTGAACCATGAGATCTGTCCCAGAATGACATGGGCTAACTTGGGTGCCCATTCATTAAGAGTCTTTGGGGATGACCACTTCAGTATGTTGTAGTGGGATTCTTTTTCTCATATATTACTTAATGAAGGCAAACAGTGAAGGTTCCCCCTTCCAATTCCCCAATTCTGCAATACTGTGCAGGGATGGGAGAGAGGTCCAAGCTAAGAGGCAGACATCCCACAGTCTTCCACCCTGGTCAGCCCATGCCTACAGTTCTGTATTCATTTCTACGTACCAAATTTTGGGAAGACCATTGATCATAAACTGGAGATTGTCCAAGGAAATGCTGCCAGGATAGTGAAGTACCTCAAAATGATGCTGCATATTAAACATTTATTAAGCACCGACTGTGTGCCAGGCTTTGTGCCAAGGACAGAGAATACAAGAACAAACAGAAGGAAAGACGTGAGGACTGATTTCAGGAAATGGGAAGTGATTAGTCTGAAAAAGAGAAGGTTTAGTGGGGACACCCCAGTTGTTTTCAAGCATTTGCAGGGTTGGCCTTTGGGGGAAGGATGAGACTTTTTCAATTTGGCCCCAGAGGGAAAAATGGATAAGCAAAGGGTGGGAGTTATAAAGAGAGAAATTTCGATCTAATGCTGGACCACACTTCCTGTGGTTCCAGCTGCTCCACAGTGGAACGAGCCTCTCTGGGAGGTGGTGGGGAGCTCTGGAGGCAGGAGGCGGGTGACTACTTGCTGGCGGCTCTGGTTGGGTTTTTTTCATGGATGACTCCTACTGGAGGATTTAGGGGGCCCTTTGAATTTGTGTTTTTCTCTGAGACTCTGAATCTCAGATCTCTCTGAAATCTGTAAGATTCTTCCTTAAATGCTATGCTTTTAGGATCAACCATAAACTGCTTGAGGACAGGACCTGTTACATTTTTCTAGGGCCTAGAACAGTGATTGGCACTTGGTACATATCCCTTAAATGCTTGTTGAATTAATAAATGAATTCTTAGTGATTTACCAGGGCAGGTAGGTAGTAAAGTGAATAGAGTACCAGGCCTGGAGTCGAGAAGACTCTTCTTTGTGAGTTCAAATCTGGCTTCAGACATTTACTAGCTGTGTGACCCTGGGCAAGTCACTTAATTGTGTTTGCCTCAGTTTCCTTATCTGTAAAATGATCTGGAAAAGAAAATGGCAAATCACTCCATTATCTCTGCCAAGAAAACACGATGGACAGTATTGGCATGCTTTGGGTCAGACACTTACTAGCTGTGTGACCCTGGACAAGTCACTTCACCCTGTTTGCCTCAGTTATCTCATCTGTAAAATGAGGAGAAGGGAATGGCAAACCATGCCAGTATCTCTGCTAAGAAAACCCTGAATGGGATCATGGAAAGTGAAGCCTCTGAAGAACAACAACAAAATTCTCCTCTATCAGGATATGAGTCTCATGGAGCAGGGACTATGTTCAAATTTCTTTGTATCACTAGAATTTAGCACAATGTCCGATACCCTGAGGCAGCTAGGTGGCATGGTGGGTAGAGCCTGGGCCTGGAATCAGGGAGACCTGAGTTCAAATGTGACCTCAGGCACTTAATAGCTTTCTGACCTTGGACAAGCCCTGCAAGCCTTGTTTCCTCAGTTTTCTCCACTGTAAAAATGGGGATAATAATAGCACCTAATTTGTAGGGTTGTTGCTGAGGATCAAATGAGATATTTGAAAGTGCGTGGCACACAGTAGGCACTGTATAAGTGCTGAGTAACTTACCTTGATCAGGTAAGTTTCTGAGGGAAGATTTGAACTCAGATTAAGCCTGGCACTCTAGGCAGGACGTCATATGGCCTCTTCCCCTGTCATCTTTGGGACATGGTATGTCTGCGACGCATTGCCACAGGGATTTCTCAATCATCTTTGTCTGGGGATCAGAGAATTTAGATCTGGAAGGGATGTGAAGACCCTCTGTTTCAGCCCCCTCCTTTTACAGGTGAGCAGCCCCTTGGTGAGGGAGCTGGACTCAATGTAACTTGGTGGCCGTGGCCCAGTCTCCTGAGGGTCTCAGTGGGGAAGGGGCCAGGAAGCCTTTCTTTCCCTTTCCTCCTTCTTCATAAAGCTTCATGTCCCACTCACTGACCAGCCAACAGCAGAGGTCCCCATGGCCCATGGGACCAGGAGAGACCAAGCTGTGGAGGGAGCCGCCCACAGGCCCCTAGCCTTGGCATCTCAAGTGGCCTGCCTCAGAGCCGCCCCCTTTCCACCCCACGCCACCCCCCAGTCAGGGCAGTGTCCTGGAAAGAGCCCAGGATTGGGAGGCAGAGGGGCTGGACCTCCTCCTCCAAATTCTGGGACCCTGGGAAAGACTCTTTCTCTCTACCCATTTCAGTATTCTTATGGGCAAAATGAGGGGGACTTTGGGATACAAGATGTCTAAAGCATGTGAATTTATTCCACAGTTTTGCAGGAGTTATCTTTGGGGCCCTCATTCCTTCATCTGTACAATGAGAATATTGGATTAGTTGAACTGTGATTCTGACATGCTCTAAGGCCCCTCCCAGCTCTGCCATTCCCTGTTCTAAAATCCCTTTCAGCCCTGTCATTTCTTGTTCTAAGATACCTTCTAGCTCTATCACATTCCCTGTTCTAAGACCCTGACATTACTTGTTCTAAGGCCCCTCCCAGCCCTGACATTCCCTGTTCTAAGCCCCTACCAGCTCTGATACTGTATGTTCTAAGACCCCTCCCAGCTCTGCCATTCCCTGTTCAGATGCCCCTCTCAATTCTGACATTCAAGGGCTCTCTGACCTAGCACTTCTTCCAACTCATTGACCCAAGATCTTCTCGATCATTTGAAGGCCCAGTGGCTACTCACAGGTACAGCCCCTGTTGGAGCTGTTGAGGAGAAAACTCACCTCTCCCCAGGGATCCTCGGAGTTTTCAGATTCCCTGTTTCTAAATCCTCCTCCCCAAGCATCCCTTGTCCCCTGTCTCTCTAGGGCCAAGCCATCTCTGTCCTCTGTCCCCAGAGCTCAGCCATCTCTATTTTTTTCTTTGTTTTGTTTTTTTCTGTAATCTGTTCCCCGGGAGACCATTGGAGCCCATACGGTGAGAGCGAGGGGAGTGGAGGAGGCGGGGGCCACAGGGACAGGGACAGGGACAGGGAAGGCACCCGGGACTTCCCGGATCCCAGCCTCCCCTCCTTGGACTCTCTCCTTATTTATTTTCCCAGGACTCCACACCCCCCAAGCTGTTGCTCCTCCCCCAGAGAAAATGAAAAACTGCCTTCGATACTCACCTAACAATGGAAGGGCTCTCCCCACCACATGGCGCCCACGGTTTAATTTACTGTAATTCATTTTATATTGAACCAAATGATATTGTTTGTTTTTAATGGCGAAAATTCAGCATGGAGGAGTGGCAGCCAGGACTCCTTCTGGGGAAATTAGGAACACATCTGCTCCTTAAACTCTTATTTCCCTCTCCTGGGCCCCCTGCCTCTTTGGGCCTCTGGAGTGGCTTTTCAGGTTGAAAGATGATCCAGCCAGGAAGGGACTCAGATGGTCACTTTCTTTCCATGCGCTCACTGCCCGGCCAAAGTCCTCCACTTACCCTCCTTGCTCCAGGCACCTTCCCAGGATCCACCACCTGGGGAGGTGAGGAGGTCCAGGACCCAGAATCGGTCATTCTAGAAACATGCTTCCCAGACAGACCTTATCTTCATCATAGATCTCTACTGAGGACCAGATAAGTGGTGGTGCTGGAGAAGTGCAAAGACTAGACTCGAGTCAGAAAGGCCTGGGTCAAGTCCCATTTTGGAAAGAACATTGGTATGGACTCAGAGAATCTGGGTTCAGATCCTCCTTCTGGGGCCTGCTTTCCGCTCTGGAGAGCCATCCTCTCTGAGACTTAGTTTCCTTAGTTGGAAAAGGAGAGGGATGGCCTCAAAGGCTCTTTCCAGGCCCGGTTTTGTGCCTGTTATCATTTCAGAGCAATATGATGGTGGAGGAAGCCCCTTTTCCTCTCTTGTACTTACTTTCTCTTATAGTTTTCACTATAAAATGAGGAACCTGGATGTTGGGGCTAGTCCTGGAGTCAGGAGGACCTGGTTCAAATCCCACCTTAGTTAATTGTTGTAATAATCATATTGTAATAATAACTAATATAATAATATTGCAACAATAAATAATATAATCGTATTATAATAATAACAACATAATATTGTGGTAATAACTAATATGATAAAAACTAATATAATACAATGTAAACTAATATACTAATATGGTAATAACAATAATATAATAATTCATATACTAAATGGTAATAACAGCTAATATCATAATATTACAGTAATAACTAATATAATAACATCACAATAATAACTAATATAATAATAGCACAATAAAAACTAATATACTAATATGTTAATAACAGCTAATAGAATAATATTAAATAGTAACTAATGTAATAATATGGTAATAATAAGTAACATAATAGTATTAAAATAATAACTAATATAATAATATGGTAACAATAACTAATATAATAATATTTCAATAAAAACTAATATACTAATATGGTAATAACAACTAATACAATAATATTATTATAATAACTAATATAATAATATGGTGATAATAACTGTTATAATAATATTACAATAGTAACTAATGTAATAATATGGTGATAATAGCTGTTTATATATTTTAAATTTTTCAAAATTCTTTACATATGTTATATCATTTGATTCTCTCAAGTCAAGTCAACAAGTATTTATTGAGAACCTACAATGTTCCAGGCACTGTGCTAAGCACTTGGGTTTAAAGAAAAGCAAAAACAGTCCCTGCCTTCAGGGAGCTTACAATCTAATGAGGGAAACAATAACCAAATGAGAAGCATACATTATTATTCTCATTTTACAGATGATGAAACCAAGGCCAGAGTTAAGTAACTCAGCTAGGGTCACAAAATTAGTAAGTGTCTGAATCAGAATTAAATCTTAGCTCTTCTGGACTCCAAGTCCAAGGCTCTTTCTGCCACCTCCCCCGCTCCCCCCTTCCCGCTGCCTCTGAAGGTCCTTGCTGTGTGAACATATTCAATCATTTCACCTCTTTGGACATCAGTTTCCTCAATTATAAGATGGGGTGATAACAGCCCCTGGGTCACAGGGGTGTAGTGAGGCTTGTCCCCGGCATAGGTAAAAGTCATAAAAATGAGCTCAGATGTGCTGTTGTATCAATTGTCCAATCAACAAGTGTTTCATAAGTACTTACTGTATGCCAGGCCTTGTACTAAGCACTGAAGATACAAAGATGAAATGAAACAGCCTTGCCTTCAGGAAGCTTACATTCTATCATATAATATATAATTATTATATAATATATTATTATATATAATTATTACATAATATATCATATATAGACGTGTATGTATACACATACACACATATACATATATACACACATATGTGTGTACATATGACCTCTCTAAGATTTTAAGTTACAGATGGTCTGAAATGGATGCTTGTTAAACACTGAATATTAATGGATTTGTCCAGGCATTTTGAGAATTGGCTGGCCCAACACACCTTCTTCCCCTCTGAGAGAGCAAAGGGTTTGTTGCCCCACATTTAGGGACAGAGGACTGGCCTCTAAGATCCTTTCTGGGACACCAAGTCTCTCTGTAGGGCTTAGCATCAGACCCAACCTTGTCCATAGCCTCTCAGAGCTAGATCCATTTTGGGGGTCATGCAGATCAACTCTGTGCCCTCATCTTTATGGAAGAGGAAACTGAGGTCCATGGACATAAGCTGACTTACCCAAGGTCACACAGACCAAAGCCTTCCTTTTTGGATCCCCCACATGTTTTTCTTCAGTTACACCTGACTGCCTCACTTTCCCAATCCACATTATGGGGATATCGTAGCAGCCAATGTTGAGAGGCACCAAGGGAATTAATTAGTTGAATGAGAGGTGATTACATTGCTCTTCTCCAGTTAGATAATTGTTAGGAAAGTGAGCACATTCCCCAAGGTGACAGCTGAATGTCCACTTCCCCTTCTCCCTTCTGGATGGAGGGCCTGGGCCTTTCTTTAGACACTGCTCCTCCTGCCCAGGGGCTAAGGGCTAGACCTAGAGTATAGCTATCCCATCATTCTTATCCAATAGCAGGCATGAGTTAAGTCCATCCCATTCATTCTATCAATCAATGTTATCAAATTTATTAACCAAAATTAATCAGATTCATTTAATCAATTTAGTTTTTAGTTAAACTTAATCAAATTCATTAAATTCCTACCATGTGATAGGCACTGGGACAGCAAAGTCAAAAATTAAACCATCCCTGACCTCAGAGAGTCTACATTCTGTTAGGGCAAACCATTTATTATTTTTATTCTATTCTATAATATTCTGTATTATTATTTATGCATCAAATTATTACACACTTAATAAATACATGGTAGTCTGAGGAGGGAGAACAGTGATAGTTAATGGTGCACAGTGGATAGAATTCTGGGCTTGGATTCAGGATAGACATGAGTTCAGATCCGGCCTCAGACACTTACTAGCTGTGTGTCTGCGAAATTCACTTAATTTCTCTCAGCCTTGGTTTCCTCTTCTAAAAACGGGAATAGTAATAGCCTGTAACTCCCAGGATTGCTGTGGGGATCAATGAGATAATCTATGTAAAAGGGTGTTGACCAACCTTAAAGCATTATATAGATGCTATCTATGATGGTGGTGGTGGAATATGGTATTCAGGCTGAACCTTAAAGGAAGAGAAGGATTATTAGGGCAGAAGTGATCGGGAAATGAATTCCAGGCGTCAGGATGGAAGGAGTGGCATATGGGACATACAGCCTCACTCCAAGTGAGAACCTGAAAAGCCCTTAGCTTGAAAGAGCCAAAGTCTCCCACTGCATCCGGGGCCATCTCCAGTCGTCCTCCAGAGGAGAAAGTGAGGCTTGTGGCCTCGCACAGCCCTCCCGCACTTAAATCAAAGCCAATGGCAAGTCACGTCATCACCTTCCTGATGTTGTGGTCCTCTCTGAGAATGAAGGACAAACCACACCCACAGTGCTTTGCCTGGACCATAGAGCACGGGAAGTGAAATCCTATCTAATGATAGCTATCATCATTGAAAATGATAGTCAAGAAAAGACAAATAATACCTAAAAAGCTGTAAATGTAGAAAGGGTTTTAAAGGCCGAACAGAGGAGTTTGTATTTAATGGTAGCAGCAATAGGGAGCCACTGGAGTCCATTGAGGAGAGAGTTAACATGGGCGGTGGTTTTTAGGAAAATCACTTGGGCAACTGACCGGAAGGATGGGTTGGTATTGTTGTAGTTCAGTCATGTCTGACTCTTGATGACCCTATTTGGGGTTTTCTTGGTAGAGATAGTGGAGTGGTTTGCCATTTGCTTCTCCAGCTCATTTTATAGATGAGGAAACTGAGGCAAACAGGGTACAGTGACTTGCCCAGGGTCACACAGTTGGCGAGTGTCTGAGGACAGATTTGAACCCACGAAAATGAATTTTCCTGACTCCAGGCCCACCTATGCACTGTGGTGCCACCTAGCTGCTTATACAAGATTTGGCAACTGATGGGCTGTGTTGGGTGAGAGAGAGAGTAAGGATGCCTCCAAGAAGAGTTTAAGGCCTTGACAGTAACAGAGAAGTTCAGAAAAGGGGTGGGTTCAAGTGGAAAGATAATTAGTTCTATTTAGGAACTATTGAGTGAGAGATGCTTTGTGACATCCCGCTTGAAATCCCCAGTAGGCAATCAGCAATACAAGACTGAAGTTCAGGGGAGAAACTGGGGCTGGGTATAGAGATCTGAGAGTCACCTACATAGAAATAATAATTGGGTCCATGAGAGTTGATGGGGTCACCAATGGGATTGAGCATAGGAGGGCCTGGGCAGTGGTACCACAAGGAGGGCATATTCTATGGATAATGAGTCAACCAAGAAGATAGAGAAGCAGAGTAGAGTCTCATTGAAACTCAGAGAGAAGAAGCTATTCCAGAGGAGAGTCTGGCCAATTTTAAACACCAAAGAGAGGTCAAGACTTATGAGGACTGAGAAAAGGTCAAAAGATTGGTAATTAAGAGATTATTAGTAACTTTGTAGGGAGTGGTTTCAGTGGAGTGATGAGGTCAAAAGTCAGATTGTGAAGGTCAGGAAGAGAATGAGAAGGAAGTAAATGAATACCAAGTCAGTTTGGTTCTGAATGGGAAGAAAAACATAGGGGTGGCAGGGTCAGTTTTGGGGGTTGTTTTTTAAGGATGGGAGAAACTTGGGCACATGTTTAAGTAGCAAAGAAACTGGGAGGGGGAAGAAAGAGAGAAAGGGAAGAGAAAGAGGGAGGGGGAGAAGAAAGAGAAGGGGAAGAGAGAAGGGTAAGGGAGAGAGGAGGAGAGGGGACAGAGAGAGAGAGACAGAGAGGAGAGAGAGAGGAGAGAGAGGGAGAGAGAGAAGGAGAGAGAGGGAGAGAGAAGAGAGAGGGAGAGAGGAGAGAGAGAGAAAGAGGGAGAGAGGGAGAGAGAGAAGTAGAGAGAGGGAGAGAGAAGGAGAGAGAGGGAGAGAGAAGGAGAGAGAAGGAGAGAGAGAGAGAGAGAGAGAGAGAGAGAGAGAGAG
>NW_027187465.1:15602764-15610358 GCF_028583685.1 Petaurus breviceps papuanus | reverse complement strand
GAGAGAGAGAGAGAGAGAGAGAGAGAGAGAGAGGGAGAGAACACAGACACAGGGAGAGAGGAGGAAGGGAAGGAGGCAGGAAGAGAGACACAGAAAGGAGGGAGGGAGGAAGAAAGACACAGGAGGGAAAGAGAGAGAGGTGGAAGAGAAGAAATGGGGGATGATTGAGGGAGCAATCTGTTAGAGAAGACAGGAGGAAATGTAGAAGGGGAGGAAAGGGTAGCCCTTGGTGAAGACCTTAGTGCCTCTTTTATCAGAGACTGGAGTGATGGAGGAGATATTAGTGGGAGATGTCAAGGGGTTCTTAGAGGAAGAAACTAAACAAAGCAGGAGCTTGTAGTAATTGGCCTCAGGTTTCTCAGTATATTAAGGGGGTGAGGTCCTCAGCTGAGGGTGTGGGAGGTTTGAGGAGAGAAGAGAAAGTCTAGAATAGGCTCTGTGGGGAAAGAAAATTAGGAAGGAGTCAAGGATTGCCTTGATGCTGCGAGAGCCCAGTTGAAGTTGGTAACATACCAACTTCAAATTCGTCTTGGAGCTGACCCTCTGTGTTGCTGCAGTCAGCATCTCCTCCCTCTTTGCCTTAATCCCACATAGAGCACCTTGCATGTTATACGCTTCTCATTTCCCTGCTGAGACCCTCAGTCTCTCTGCCCAGCTCCCTTGTCTCACTAGTGAGAAAACTGAAGCTTAACGCAGTTAGAGTGGGTGCTCGGGGCACTGGAAGACACCCTGGGTTTGAGTCAGAGACCTCAAATCCTATGTAATGCCTTAAACTGTCTGGGCCTTGATCTCTTCATGTATAAAATGAGGGGGTCAAATGGACAAGTGATGCCTAAAGCCCCTTTCAGCTCAATGCTAGGCATCCATTCCTCTGTCCCTACGTCCAGGGCTCTTTCTATTGGGACTCCCTACTCTTTGTTTCTTCATCCATTCACACTCTATCTGATTCCATCATTTTTTCTGGGTGCTTGGAGATCCCCCCTGGCCAAGCTGCACCAGCTGAGATAAAGAGGCCACCAGGGGTGCCATGCCGGCAGGAGGGGTACATGGGGGGATTCTTAGCCCTGCCTTGGAATGGGATTACAGAGGAGAGACGGCCTTATCCTCTGCAGAGAGAATGCATCCCAGGCCATTTAGAGCTTAACCGTCAACACCTTATAATTACCCTCTCCCCAAGTCCCAGGGACACAGAGATCTGTTTGTCTCAACCACACCATGTACCAGGGGCTGTTGCTGGAGCACGTGGGTACACCCTGTTAATTTTGATGGTAAGTTTTAAATAAACAGGGCCTGAGCCAATAAGGATGATGGAGAGACAGCTCTGGTCTCCACGCAATAGGCTGTTTGTAATAGGCTGACTTCTCATCTCTGCCTTGCTATTCCCATGGGTACAAGGAGCCTCGAACTCAGCCCTGGGGACCATCTGCCAACCTGCTCTGGCAAAACCCAGCCCCAGAAACAGATCCAAAGGACTGAAGCCCTTTAAAGAGAACTCCTATTTCTATAGTTTTCCTCTCAGTACAAGCCTGAGGGGGAAGGAATGCAAGGGTTGGATCCCCATTTTGCAGAGAAGGAAACTGAGCCTGGGGGGAGAGGGGAAGGGGTTTCCTCCCCAGGGCCACATATTTGGGGTCATAGAATGATTTAGGGCTTGAAGAGACCTCCAAGACCATCCAATCCAGGGATTCTTAATCTGGGGTCTGTCTATAGAGAGATTTCAGCGAGTCTGTGAACTTGGATGCAAAAAAAAATTCATCTTTATTTTTACTAAACTCTAACTGAAATTTAGTCTGCCCTTTCATTATTTAAAATTTTATTCTGAGAAGAAATACATAGGCTTCACCAGACTACCAGAGGGATCTAGGCCACCAAAAAAGATCCTGAATGTTTCAGGACTCTCATTTCACAGGAGAGGAAACTGAGGCCTACAGAGAAGAGGTGATTTGGCCATAGTCATATAGGTAGTAAGTAGTAAACCGGGCCTTCTGACTTCAACTCCAGTTTAATCATTCAATCAACAAGCATTTATTAAGTGTTTACTGTGTGCCTTTTTACTGGGAGTAAAAAGAAAACAAAGAGAGAAAGAAGGAAAGGAAGGAAGGGAGGAAGGAAGGGAGGAAGGAAGGAAGGAAGGAAGGAAGGAAGGAAGGAAGGAAGGAAGGAAGGAAGGAAGGAAGGAAGAAGGGAGGGATGAAGGGAGAAAGAGAAAGGAAGGAAGAAAGAAAGAAAGAAAGAGGGAAAGGAAGGAAGAAAGAAAGAAAGAAAAAGAAAGGAAGGAAGGAAGAGAAAGAAAGAAAAAGTGACTTGTCCAGAGTCACACAGCTCCTGTTAGTAAGTATCTGAGGCAGGATTTGAACACAGGTCTTCCTGCATAAATCCATTGGCCTGTCAGGCTACATCATGATGCATCTTAGATACTGCTGAATAAATAGAAGGTAAGGTGGTGCAGTGGATGGAGAGGACTTGAAGTCAGGCAGACTTATCTTCCTGAGTTCAAATCCAACCTCAGACACTTCCTAGCTGTGTGACCTTGGACAAGTTACTTCATGCTGTCTGCCTCAGTTTCCTCATATGTAAAATGAGCTGGAGAAGGAAACGGCGAACCACCCCAGTATCTCTGCTAAGAAAACCCAGATGGGGTCACAGAGAGTCAAACATAACTGAAAAATGACTCAGCAGCAGCAAAGATGGCAAGGTCTCTCCTTAGACCGTGTAGTCCTCAAGGGCAGACACTGTCTTGTGCCTCTTTCTGTAACCCCCAAGCTTTGCACAGTGCCTGGCACATAGTAGGTACACATATACCTGTTACTTGCTTGCTTGAAGGTGGCATTTGAGCGGAGTCTAGAAGGAAGACCAGAATCAGGATTCAAATCTAGCACCCACAACTTCACCACCAACTCTTTCACCACATAACACTACACCTTTTTAGCCTTTTCTCTGGCCCAGGGCTTTAGCTGATATCAGGAAGAGATTTCATCCCAGAGCCAGAGTACTTCTGGAGATGCTTGGTTTTCAAAAGAGAATGGGCCATCTGAGGAGGATTCAAGCACAGGCGGGCTCATCCTGGACCAGTCACCTACTACGCACCGGGCATTGTGCTAAACTCGGAGGATACAAAAAGAGGTGAAAGTCAGTTCCTGCCCTCAAGGAGCTTACAATCCAATGGGGGAGCAACATGCTTACAAACATGTAGTGATCAATCATATACATACAGGAAATAAGCAACAGAGGGAAGGCTCTGGAATTAAAAGGGGTTAGAGAAGGTTTCCTGTGGGAGGTGAGATTTTAGTTGGGACTGGAAGGAAGCCAGTGGGAAAAGCAGAGGAGGGAGAGTGTTCTAGGCCTGGGGGACAGCCAGAGAAAATGCTAGAGCCAGGAGATGGATGGCCTTGTTCATGGAATAGCCAGAAGGGACAGTACTGGGGAGTAAGGTGTAAGGAGACTGAAAAGGCAGGCTGGGAAGGGCTTTGAGTGCCAGAGAATGTTATGTTTGATCCTGGGGGTGATAGGGAGCCATTGGAGTTTATTAGTTGGGGGAAGGAGTGTGACATGATGGGACCTGCCCTTTAGAAAGGTCGCTTTGACAGCTCAATGGAGCATGGACTGGAGTGGGGAGAGACCTGAGGCAGGCAGATCCCCACCCTGCCCCCCATAGCTATAGCAGTAGGGCAGGCATGAGGTATGGTCAGATGTTGTAAAGGTGAAATTGATGGGCCTTGGCGCCATATTGGATGTGGGGAATGAGAGAAAGTGAACAGTCCAATATAATTCCTAGGTTTCAGGGATCATTGTTACCATCATAAATAATCATGGTGTAACAGATTGAGTGTTTGACTTGGAATCCAGGAAATATGAGTTCAAATCCTGCCTCAGTCACTTACTTAATGTGTGACCCTGCACAAATCTCAATATTTCTCTTTCCTCATCTGTAAAATGGGTTTCAAATGAGATATCACACGTAAAGTGATTTGCAAACTTCTAGCTGTCATCATCATCATCACCTCTTTGGGCAACAGGGCATGGGGTGAGATGGCAACTTCCATCCTTCGTGGAGACTCCTCCTTTACTGGCCAGAGGGGAGAACTGAGAGGTGGATGGAAGATAAAGCTAGCTTAAGTCAGTCAACAAGCATTTATTAAGCACTTACTGTGTGCTGGGAACCTAGGCAAAAGACAGCTCCTGCCCTCAAGGAGCAATCAGTATAACTTGATACATACAAGATATATATAGAGAAAATTGAAGGTAATCTCAAAGGGGAAGGTACCTTTGGCCTAACCACCAACTTGGAGCACCAGAGGGAGTTTCTGATTATAGATAATACAATAGTTGATAACTGAGAAAAAGGCCCCTTTATTCAGGTTCCAATTCCATTCAACCACCAGTTATTAGACACTGGATCCAAAGACAACTATTGACCAAGTCCACCGTTATATAGGGACAGGGAATACGGCTTGTAAACTGATAAAGAGAATGCAAGGTACATTGTGAAACCCAGTGCACTCAGGGAATGTGAGGAGAGAGCCCATTTTCAACTGAGGAAACTGAGGAAAACTTTGTGGAGGAGGTGGCACCTGAACTGAACCTTGAAGGAGAGAAAATAGAGAGAGGTGGAGATGAGAAGGTAGGAGTAGTGAGTACCTCGTAGCCCAGTGGAATGGGCTCCATGAATGTACAGGGGTGGCAAATGACAGGACAAGTTGGAAGGATACTTACTCCCAATATACTTTTCAAATGTTATTATACCCTCAGTCACTCATCAGATTCACATCAGTAAAAACCTTAGAAGTCATCTAGTCTCACCCCTTTGTCAGTCACTAAATTGATACAAAATATTTTCCTTACAACAGCCTTAATAGGTGGCTTTTGTATTTTTTACAAACGGAGAAACTGAGCTTCAAGGGGGCAAAGTAAAAGTCAGGGAACTAGTATTTAGTAAACACCTGCCAGGCACTGTGTTAAGTATTGGGGTACAAAAAAAAGGCAAAATAAAATAATCCCTGCCCTCTGTCCAATGGGGGAGACAACATGCAAACAACTGTGCAGAAGCTAGAAACAGATAAATTGGAGAGCCTTAGTGCCTCAGGGAAGGCATTAAGAATAAAGCCTAGGAAAGGCTTCTTAGCTGAGACTTGAAGGGAGCCCAGAAGACCAGGAAGGAGGGCATTCCAGGCACGGAGAACAGAATGGAGGCCAGTGTCACTGGATCAAAGATTGTGTGTCTAGGAGGGAATTGTGAGAAGACAGGAAATGTAGAAAGGGGCCAAGTTTTGAAAGGCTTTGAAGGCCAAACGAGGATTTTATATCTGGTCTTGGAGGTAAAGAGGGAACCATTTCAGGATATAGAGTAGGGGCTGAGGTGACATGGTCAGAGCCATTTTCCCAGGAAATCCCTTCAGCGGCTGAAGGGAGGATGAATGGGAGTGGGAAGAGGCCAGAGGCAGGCAGTCGCACCAGCAGCTATTACAGTTGATGCATGGTTGGAGGAGATGAGGGTCTGCACCAGGGTGGGGCAGAATCAGAGAAGAGAAGGGGGCAGGGCAGTCGGGAGATGATACAGAGGTAAAATCAGCTGGGCCTTGGCAACAGCTTGGATATAGGGGAGAGTAATATCAAGGCTGCCACCTATATTGCAGACCCGGGGGACGAGAAGGATGATGGTGCCCTCCACAGTAAAGGAGAAGTTAGGAAGACAGGAGAGTTTAGGGGGAAAGATCATGAGTTCTATTCTGGACATGTTGCATTTGTCTCTTTGGAGATGTCTAAAAAGACTTGGCAATGTAAGCCCGGAGGTCAGGACAGAAGGTAGGGCTGGGTAAGTAGATTTGAGAGTCATGAGCAAAGACAGGGTAATTAAATCCATGGGAGCTGATGAGATCACCCAGTGAAGTCATACAGAGGGAGAAGAGGGCCCAGGACAGAGCCCTGAAGGACACCCCTGGCTAGAGGGCGTGCCCTGAGGGAGAATCCAGCAGAGGAGACAGAGAAGTCATAGAGCTTTGGTTCAGGGTGGCAAACTCCAGATTTGGTGCAGGAGAGCACAATAATGATAGTAAAAAGAATAACTCACATATATATGGAGAGCACCTACTATGTGCCAGACTACACACATATTAGGTCATTTGATCCTCACAACAGCCTTGGTAGGTAGGGGCTGCTATCATCATCCCTATTTTACAGATAAGGAAACTGAGGCAGAAAGAGGTTAACTGACTCACCCAAGGTCACACAGCTAATAAGGGTCAGAGGCCAGATTTGAACTCAGGTCTTCTGACTGTAAATCTGGCACTCTATTCACTGGGCTACCAGCGTCCCATCTCCGCCTCTAATGTCCTCAGTGACCTTGGACAAAATCCTCTTGATGAGGGAGTCCAGGGAGGCGGCCACTAACGCCCTTTCAGGCTCTAAATCTACGTTCCTATAACCCTTCTGGGACTCTGTTTCTTCTCCCATAAAATAAACGAAATGAGCTCCATGGCCTCTGAGGTTCTGTCCATCTCTAAATTTGTGCTCTTTTGATAAAGAGATCCTATTCCTGTGCTCTTTCTACCGTATCATTCTAGCCAGGTCTTGGTTTTCCTATCTGTAAAGTGGGAATAATTACAATCATCTTTCAGCTACATACATTTCAGGTTTTGTTGGGTGTGCTTGCCATGGAGACCCCGAGCACCTGCCTTTGAACCCTGGCTGAAACCCGCTCCAGAGGCACCATGTGAAGAAGGAGTCTGGGTTCAAGTCTTCCCTCTGACTCATGTTGGATCAGGGCCTCTGGGAAGATTCTAGATCACAGAGCAAGCACCATTGTGCGTTGGGGAGGCAGTTCCCAATCAGGACTCTCCTGCCTTAATGAAATCACAGATGCCCCAGGAGGCCTCTTGCTTTCTGGGGTCTCCAAGCCCTTTGGGGATGCTGAGGTATATAGGTCTCTGTAATTTTACTAAACATTGTTGTCACTAATTCAGGAGTATTGAAGCCAGTGGTGTTGAACCTAAGTAGAAATGGGAGCCCAGGGGTCAGCTAGGTGGTACAATGAATAGAGTACTGGGCCTGGAGTCAGGAGGACCTGAGTTCAGATCCAGCCTCAGACACTTGACAATTGCTAGCTGTGTGACTTTGGGCATGTCATTTGACTCCAGTTGCCTTGCCTTCCCCCCTCCAAAAAAGAGAGAAAGAAATGGGAGCTATCATATTGTTATTTGCTATATTTCCCAAACATCTCAATCTGGTTTCTGTCCTTCTTAGGAATGCTGTGGGCTAGCCTGCAGCCCCTGGCTGAGTGTTTAGATACCTCTGATCTACCTTTTTCAATTCAAGCCAAGAAGCATTTACTGGGCACCTAGGGTATGCTATGCTAGATGCTGGGGATAAGGGAAGGAGATGGCAATATGTAAACAGCGAAGTACAAGACAGACCGAGGGAGGGGGGAGAGAAAGAATGAGGGAGAGGAGAAAGTGAGAGAAGGGAGGGGGAGAAAGATAAGGAGGGAGAAAGAATGGGAGAGAGAAAAGAAAATATTGAGAGGGAGAGAAACAGAGACAGAAAGAAGAGAGAGGCAGAGAAAGAAAGAAATGAGGGAAGAAAGGAAGAGAGGAGAAGT
>NW_027187465.1:15586029-15602754 GCF_028583685.1 Petaurus breviceps papuanus | reverse complement strand
GAGAGAGAGGAGGAGTGAGGGAAGAGAGGGGGAGAAAGAATGAGAGATGAAAGGGGGAGAGAGGAAGGGAGGAAAAGATAGGGAGAAAGAGATACAGAGAGAAACAGAGATGGGAGAGAGAGATGGGGGGGAGGAGGGAGGGAACAAGAGAAAGAATGAGAGGAAGGAGAGAAGGAGGAGAGTGTAGGAAGAGGGGGAAAAAGAATGAGAGAGAGAAGAGGGGTGGAGAAAGAGAATGGGAGAGGGGAAGAGAGAACCAGAGACAGAGAGAGAATGTTAATAACTAGAAGAGGAAAGAGAGAACCATATTCCTTCTGGAAGGGCCACCTGAGCTTGAAGAAAATCAGATTTTAAGGGGGTGGAGGTGAGAAAAGAATGTATTCAAAGTGTTCCCTCCAGTGAGGCCCCTATCCTAATTTAAATGAGCCATAGAACAGGGTTCTCATTTCTCCTCCTGTTGGCTTGGTGGTGTTTAGTGGTACTTAGTCCCCCTAGGTTTGGAAGAGAACTCCCCAGAGTCATTGGAGGTTCAAGCCTGCTCAAAGCTAAAAACCTCCTGTGGCTTCCTTGTTTCCTGCAAGATGAAATAGTAATTCTCTCTGTGTTTTCAGACACTCTCCTGCTTCTTCTCTTCCTACCTGTCTCACTGCTCTTTCCCAGTCTCCTTTGCTCAGTCTTCCTCAATTCCTGAACATGAGTGACCCCGAGGTTCTGTCCCAAGTCATCTTCTCTTCTCCCTCTACACTGTCTCACTTGCTGATCCCATCAGCCCCCACGGTCTCAAATATCATCTCCAGGATAATGATTCCTGGGTCTTCTTATCTAGCCCTACCCTCTCTTCTAACTTTGAGGGTCATATCTCCAACTGTCCATTGGACAGCTCTGACTCAAAGTCCTATAGACATCTTAAAATCAGTGTGTCCAAAGCTGCTCATTATCTCTCCCCCAAGCCTCCCTTCTTCCTGATTTTCCTCTTACTGTCTAAGGTGCCACCATCCTCTCAGTCACCCAGGTTTGTAACTAAGGCATCATCCTCAACTGTCCCTCCATTGCCAAGTCCCATCATCTCTACCTTCCTAGCCTTTCTTGACTATGCCCCCTTCTCTCTTCTGATATGGCCACTTCCCAAGAACAGGTCCTCATTACCTCACTCATGCCTGCATGATCACAATAAACTGGTGGTTGGTCACCCCGCCTTATCTTTCCCCATTTCAGCCCATTCTCCACTCAGCTGTCAGTCTGTCCCGTCAGCCCATGCCTACAAGGCCCTTCTTCCTCATCTCCATCACTATTGATCCTGTGCATCCTATGAAGCCGGTACTGCAGAGGGCAGGGTTGGGACTGGAATCAGAAGATCTGGGTTCAGATTATGGCTACTTCCTGTAAGACCTCGGGGAATGCTTACCCCCAGAATGCAAGCATCTCGAGGGCAGGGACTAGCATTCCTTTATTTCTGAGGGGGAATAAGTACAAATTAGGTGCTTAATAGTTGATAGTGGAGTCGAGTTGAATTATTCTTCCTGGAGCAGGATTGGCAAGAGGAAGAAGAAGGAAGTTGACTAGCACTGTCTGCCAGGCAATTGTCTTGGCTAACCTTCACTGGGGCTTGCTAAGGACTGGGGGGTAGTGGCATCCGAGGGGGCAGGGAAGGAGGTGGGTATGGATCTGTCAAAGGAAGCGATAGCCTTGTCATTAGCAAAAGTAGCCTCCCGTCCCCAAGGCTTAAGAAATAAAGGATGATTGCAAGCAAACTGGGGCTCCAGCCTTTCATGCTAATTTAATAAATTGCTCACTGGAGTGAAGTGGGGAGGCTGGGCTGGGGAGGGGCTGTCGGTGCAGCAGTTATGGTATGCACTGACAACCCCCCCCCCCCCCCCACGGCCCCCCCCTCTCCCCTGGCCAGGACCTGGAGCAAAAAAAGAAAAAGAAAACCCACGAGCCCTCTCGCCACTGCGGCTGTGACCTCATCCCGGAGCGGTGCATCCCGGGGGGCTATGAGATCATGAGAATGCCAAAGCCCTCTGAAGGATTCGATTTGTTGAGAGCAGTGGGATCAGGACGACAGGCTGACGGAGTGATCTCATCCCCAAGACCCGGGGGAAGGCACTGGCAAAGGCTGGCTACATCCCAGCTCTGCTCAGGGCTGAAGGGGATTAATGACCAGGGCTGGAGATGACATCACCAGTGGTACCCCGGAGCCAGCGTAGCGCCCTGCCATCGTTGGGGGCTCTCTCCCCCTCCTTCCTCCCCTCCATCCTTTCATTCCTCCCTCTCTCCATCTTTTTTTTCTCTTGTTCTCTTTTCTCTTCCATCTTTCCCCTTTTCATCCTCTTCTGTCCCCTTTCTCCCCTCCCTTTTTCTTTTCTCTAATTTCTTTCTTTTCTCTTTTCACACTCTTTACCCCACCCCACTTTCTCCTTTTCTTCTGCATCTTCTCACATCTTTCTCTCCTTTAGTTCTTCCTTTTCCTCTTTTTCTCTTAACTTCATTGTCTTTTCTGTCTTCTGTCTTTCCTCGTCTCTTGTTTCTCCTTTTTCTTTTCCTTTCTTTCACTTTTTATATTTATTTTTTCCTCTTCTTATCTTTTTATCTACATTTATCTACCTTTTCTACTCTCCCTCTGTCTTATTCTCTTTTCTCTCTGCTTTCCTGTCTCTTCTATCTTGTTCATTCTTCTTTTGGTCTTGGCTCCATCCCTTCTCTCTGTCTCTGTCTTTGTCTCTCTGTCTCTCTTTCTGTCACTCTCTCTCTTACTCTCTTCTCTGTCTTACTACATTCTCTCTCTCTCTCTCTCTGTCTCTCTCTGTCTCTCTCTCTCTCTCTCTCTCTCTCTCTCTCTGTCTCTCTCTCTCTCTCCCTCCCTCCCTCCCTCATTCTCTTTCACTGTCTCCTGCTCTCTCTCTCTTCTCCTTTTACCTTGTTATCTTCTCTCTCTGTCTTGCTTTTTCTCCCCTCTACTCCTTTTTCTCTCTATGTCTTTCTGCTTCTCTTCTTTGCCTCATCTCTCTTATTTTTCTCTGGGTGTCTCTGCCCTTCTCCACCCAAGTTCCTTGACACCCACCATCCCCTTTATCAGCACTTGGGAGACCTGTGAACACCACTGCAGTTCTCCCACTGGCTCTCTGACAGTCCTCATGTACATACCCTTTTCTTCTGGATACTGTTCTTAGGATGTCAAGTGAGCAAGCCTAAGTGGGGAAGAGGGAGAAGGAGGCAAGTGCCTTTCAGATATGGGGAAGATCTCAGTTAAGTCCCAGCCTCATCTTTTCTTCCATCTGTGTGTCAAGTTGGTGTGATTTTTCAGTGTGAAAGAGACAAGTACATCAGTGCTGGCTTTCCTGGGGTGCGGGGTGGGGGACTTCACTTGCCCCTCTTTCTTTGCAAGGCTGAAATAACAAACGAGAATGGAGGCCCTCTTTTGTATACAACATCAGGGAAACAAGCCCTTGTTTTTAGGCCAAGGCTCCGACTGAAAGTCCTTGAATATCAAAGCAGGAAACTCAGCCCCCTCCCCAGTGAGCAAGCCCACAATAACAAGTGAGGGCAGTTCAAATAAACAAGAACAGGGCTTAGAGCTCAGGAGAGAAAGAGGTTGCACGACTGACCTCTGGAAAACTTTTCTTCTGCAAGACAGGGGAAAACACAAGGCTTGAGAATGAATGTGTGAATATCTTAGAAATAATTCTGTCAGTATTTTCTTATTCATAAATTACTTTAAAGGTTTTAGAGCTGGAAGGAAACAGAGAACAGGGGATGTCAGAGCTGGGAGGGGCATTGGAACAGGGAATGTCAGAGCTGGGAGAGACCTAAAAAATTTTAAGCAAAGGCCCTAATTTTACAGGTGAGGAAACTGAGGCCAAGAGAAAAGGGCAATGATTGGTCCAAAGTTTCAGCTAGTTAGTGGGATAAGATCTTTCTAATAAAAATCTGGAATCATTATGAATTGATTTGACCCATTTAAAGAGCCCCACTTAATATAGTATTAAATTAATTCTATTTCCAGTAATTCTCCCTGTATTCTGAGGAACACAGAATCTTAGATTTTGGAGGAACACCTAACCACTCCTATACAAGAATCCATTCCTCAATCCTTTCACAAATGAGTAGTCATTAAACATCTACTTGAAGACCTCCAGGGAAGGGAAATCCACTATCTCCTAAGACATTCCATTCTCCTTTGTGCCCTTTTTAGAGTATGTTTACCTATATTCAGCCCAAATCTGCCTCTCTGCACCTTCTACCTGCTTCCCTATTAGGCCAAGTAAGACAAATAATCTAATCCCTCTTACATATGACAGTCGCTAAATACTAGAAGATGCTATTGTGACCCTGGGAAAATCACTTAACCTCTCTCAACCTCACATTCTTCACATATAAAATGATATGGTTGTATCTAGTCACCTCCTAGATTCCATTAAGTTATTAATCTGTGCACCTATGCACCTGTATTTGTCCATAGGCACTTTAAGATACTGAGAAATATGTGTATTTCTTAATATACCCCTTTAGAAGTTGTCATGGGTCATTCATATCTAATTTTCCCAACACTCTCTTAAGCTCTCTGTTTTCAATCTCCCCAACCTATACCTCTTATCCCAAATTTAGAACATCACAGTTATCCCTATTGAATTTCATTCATTCATTCAAAAATGAAATGAATGGTTTTGCCCTTGGTCATTTTTTTTTGCATCGTGACATTCAGCATATTAACTGTCCCTACTAGCTCCCAAGACATCTGTAGATTGAGCAAGCCAGTCTTCTATGGCTCTGTCCACATCATCACTGAAAGTTTTCAGCAGAACAGGGCCAAAGATAGACCCCTGAGTTACTCCACTAAAGACCTCCTTCCAAATTGGCATCAACCTATCTGTGTGTATTTGTGGGGCCTGTGATTCATCAGGTTCTGAATTTATTTAACCATTTTGTCATATAGTCCACGTCTCTCCTTGTCCACAAAGATAATGTGAGAGACTTGCTTAGTTGCAGTGATGAAATGTTAATATACTCTTGTCTACCAGTGTAATAAAAAAAAGGAAATTGGTATAATCTGACACAGTTATTCTTGAAGAAAGCCACGCTATCTGTAATTATCATAGCTTTCCTCTCTAAGTGCTCACAAACAAGCCAGCCTTTCCATGATGTGCTCCAGAATTTTCTTGGCAATCAAAGTCAAATTGAATTTGGTTTACTGTTGATATGCCTTCCTTTTTTTGATGATTGGGATAATTTAACCTTTTCCCAGTTCTGCGGCATTTTTCCTTTTCTTCAGTGTTTCTCAAAAATCATCAAGATCAGTGTCCATGGAATCAGAGAATCTAGGTTCAAATCCTTCCCCTTATTTACTATTTTTGTCACATTTGTACAATCTTCTGGGCCTTAGTTTCCTCATCTGGAAAATGAGCGAACTCTACTAGAGTTGGCCTCTGGCATACTTTCTAGCTCTAAGTCTGCTACCATTTTACTAAAGTCACTTATGGGACCAGAGACTGGAGAGAAATTAATGTCATTTGTTCAGAATTTTTGTTTTAAAAGAGATGAGTTGCCAGGTGTCTTTGTGTATATAGTTCATTCAGACAGAATGGTCTGAGCTCATTGGGCACAGGTGGATACCATCAGTCACTCAGTAAACATTTATTAAGTGTCTGCTATGTGCCAATGATACAAAGAATAGCAGAAGGCAGTCTCTGCTCTCCAGGACTTCATGATCTAATGGGGGAGACAACATGAAACAGCTATGTACAAATAAGAAAAAAATAAGTAACTAACAGGGGGAAGGTACTAGAATTCAGAGGGCCAGGAAAGGCTTCCTATAGATGGTTGGATTTTAGCTGGTATTTGAAGGAAGCCATTGACTTACTATTCTTAGGTTTCTGCTCTGTTAACCATTTCTGTTCCATCTCTCCTTCTCCAGAGATCATTCTTCTTGGAAGGGAAGGCAGAAAGATTGAGATTTGATACTAGTTTACTTAATACTAAGCTCAGGATTTTCCAATAAATCGTTTTTGTTTTTTTTAACTAATGGAAGCCAGGAAGGCTTGTAGGAGCTGATGCAGAGTGAAGAGAATGGGACCAAGAGGACAGTTTATAAACAAAGACCATAGTGTTGTAAAAGCAGTTTTGAAAGATGTAAGAATTCTGATCAACCACAGTTCCAAAGAATCCTTGATAAAAATAATGTGCTGCCTTCTTCCTGATAGAGGCGTAGGTGATGATCAACTCTGGGTATAGAGTGAAGCATTCTTTGCATGTGACTAATGAGAGAATTAGTTTTGTTTAATTATACACAGATTTTGTTTTGTTTTTCTTTTTCCTTTAGGAGAAGGGAAAGGAAGATAAAATGGATTTTAGTTAAATGAAAAAATAATATTCAATTTTTAAGTAATATTTTATTTTTAATAAACTAAGGGAAGGAAAGTACAAAGTTAGGAAGAGACTTGACCTAAGGCCAGACCTGGATGCTTAGAATCAAAGTTTTAGAGTTCAAAGGAACCTCAGAAGTCCAACCCATATACAAAGCAAGATTCCCCCATCCCCATACAACATCCCAGGAAAATAGCCACCCAGGCTATGTTGGAAGACCTCTGGGAATGGGAGACTCATCACTTCAAAGTCAGCCCATTAGACTTCTAGACAGCCCCTATTATTAAGGGCTTCTTCTAGAGCCAATCATCTCTTCCCCAAGCAAATCATCACAACTTTTTCAAAATCATTTTCATGTGACTCTTTTCCTTTTATCATTCCATTTTTTAAATTTATTTTTATTCTCAGTTTTAAATTTTTTCCCATCCCCTACCCAGTGAGAAGGCAAGAAATGACAGCCATTATACATATGAAATCATGCAAAACAATTTCACATTATTCATGTTCTGGTGGGAGGAAGCAAGAAAAATAAAGAAAGGAAAAAAATATGCTTCAATCTGCCCTCTGAGTCTATCAGTTCTTTATCTGGAGGTGGATAGCACTTTATATCATGAGTATTTTTGGAGTTGTGGTAGATCATTGTATTGATCAGAATTAGTAAGTCTTTCATAGTTAATTACTTTTACAATATTGCCCTTGGTTCTGCTCACTTCACTTTGCATCAGTTCATATAAGTCTTTCTGGGTTTTTCTGAAACCATTCCATTCATCATTTCTTACAGCACAATAGTATTCCATCACATTAATATACCATAATTTGTTCAGCCATTCCTCAGTTGATGAATATCTGTAAAGCCAAGCACAAGCAGCTCTCCTGAGGACTGCTGCTGTGAATAACTTTAAGGTTCTGATCACATAGTGTAGTGAACTCTCTACTTATTCAGCAGTAAACTAAAGCAAAACATTCACAGAAACCAAAGTACAACATTCACAACAATATAACATAGCAACTTATTACTAAGGTGGCCACATAGTCTTAAACAAAAGATATCATTCAGTGAGTCCTTAATCATCCTTAAGGGATACGAAGTACAAAGGTCTCCCACCCCTAGGTCACTTTGTCTTAATCTCATCAGACAACACTAAGTACACAAGTAAAGATCCTTTCATCTTCACTCAAAGACTGACTCCCAAACTCCATGATTCTTCTTCCATGCTCCCAGCTCTTGACTGAATTCACTCAACTGTCACCTGGATTCACAGGTAGGCAGCTCCCAGCTCCTATTCCAGCTATACACATCAAGCTTAGCAGAGTTGCAGCAATGTTCACACACATTACCAGCATTCTCATCAGTTTACTTTCTGCCTGTGTGCAGCAAGAAGCACTCCAGTGTCCCCGGGGTGGCTGCCAACACAGGTTCTTAGATCTGCTTTTCTAAAGGAAAGCAACTCAAAATGGGTTAACAAGCTTATTTTAATCAGTCAAACATATATCGTTTACCTAGCTCAGGGGGAAAAGGTCAGCACCCTGAACTTTAGAGTATGCAGACAGAATTATCAAGACAGAGAAGCAGATCAAACAGACAGGTTTCCAAACTGTCCAGCCATTACATCCATACCAAATCACAGTTACCAGAGAGGGAAGCATCAACATCTGGGTTTTTCAAAGCCGGGGGGCTCTCAACAATGGCTTCCCAGAGTCTCATCTGGTCAAATTACACAACACTTCTCAAAGTGAGCCCCAAAACAATGCCTCACATCAGGGCTTGCATAGCCTTCTCCTGGCTCAGAGAATGTAACAATCTTCTTGACCCACTGCCCAATCACAAAGTATCTCCTGAGAAATAAGCCTTCCACAATAGGCTCCAGGTGCACTTAAGCCTAGGGGCAGGGAAGATCTTACAAATTTACATTCCTCTAACACTGTGGAATCAACACAGACCATCAGACAGGGCCTCTGTGTGAGAAATTAACACAGACAAAAAGATAGGACTTCTGTCTGAAAAAAAAAACAAACACAAATTATCAGTTTAGTCCCAGGAACTCCGAAAACATCAATAAAACCCTCCTTTGGGACTTCTGTAAAAAGACAACAAGAGAGTCCTCTTTTAGGGCTTCTGAATCAGTAGTAAGGTCCCAGGGCTTCTGTGACAACAGCAATGTTCTCTGTCAACAGAAAGGTCTGGCAAAGTAACATCAACACAGACAGAACAGGCAGACAGAGTGCCGACATCACAGGCATCTTTCCTCCCAGTTCTGCTTGGTCCCAGCTCATGCTCAGCTTTTATTTGCTCTCCTCCCTCCTATTCCACCCTTCTTTATTTGCTCTCCTCCCTCCTAATCCACCCTTCTTCTTTCATCCTTCCTGTTCCCATCTTTGGTAAGTTTAAGTTCCTCCTACTAGGGGCTTCACAGGTTCAGTTTCTAACAAAGACTTGACATAATCACAGGCGAGGCTTGAAGACACTTGAATAGCTAAAACAAGGAGCTAAGTACAATTTTGCTTTCCATTGCAGCATCCCCTTCCTTTCCTATTCTTTACCACTGCAAAAAAGAGCAGTTATAAACATGTTTTGTACATCTAGGTTCTTTTGCTTTTTTCTTTTATCTCTTTAGGTTTGTTGTTGTTTGTCTTTCTTTCTCAAAGAGGACCTTGACAAAAGGGAGGTGATGCCATGACATGCAAGTGAATTGTATTTAAGTGAGGCAAGGCTGTGCAAAGTCATCAGCCTCACTATCTCCTCTGGAGTCAACCTGAGTCCAGTGGCAAGATATAGATCAGGATGACTGGAGATGGCTCTGGATTCAGGGGGAGACCATGCCCTTTTTAAGCTAAAGTCTTTTAGTCCGTATCAGTTTGACTGAGGCAGTGTGCATTCAGTGATTAATGCTAGGTAAGAAATGAAGTAGAGAATGGCCTCTTTTACCTAGTTAAAAAAATCAGTCTGTGAAGGGGAGACCCTCAGAGTTTCTGGCCAAAACAGAAAAAAAATGCTATTTACATTCACTCTGAGCCAATCAGGGCCCAAACAATGTCCAGATGGGGCTTGACCCAGGACCAATTGTTGTCCAATTAATGTTTGAGTTTAAGGCAGAGCCTTAAGAAAGAAATCTAGCTCATAAACCCCAAGATATTTTGCAAGGTTTCAGCAATCAAAATTTATATTCCTTTGGGCAGAGCACCCGCAGGTAAGAGTATGATACCCTGTATGAACAAAGGGAAAGGAAGGGAAAGAAGGAATAAAGGAAGAAGGAAGGAGGGAAGTGAAATGGAAGGAAGGAAGGAAGGAAGGAAGGAAGGAAGGAAGGAGGGAGGGAAGGAAGGAAGGAAGGAAGGAAGGAAGGAAGGAAGGAAGGAAGGAGCAGCTATATTGCCCAACTTTCCAGTTGAGTCCCCAGTGGGTCAGTTCCTACTACTGTGCAAAGTCACCAGCCTCATCTTCTCCTCCAGTTCTATCTGGATCCAGTGGCAAGATACAGATCAGGACAATGGGAGATGACCCTCTCTCTTATTAGCAGTATTGCTAGGTCAAAGATTATGCATAATTTTATATAAGCTTTTGGGCATAGTTCCAAATTTTTCTCCACAATGGTTGGGCCAGTTCACAACTCCATCAGCAATGCATTAGTGTCCCTATTTTTCCACATCCGCTTCCACATTTGTCATTCTCTTTTTCTGTCATGTTAACCAATCTGCTTGGTGTGAGGTGGTGAGTTGTTTTCATTTACATATCTCTAATCAATAGTGATTTAGAGCATTTTTCATATCCCCATTGATAACTTTGATTTCTTCCTCTGAAAACTGCCTTTGGCCATTTATCAATTGTGAAATGGCTCCTTTAAAAATTTTTTTTATTTAAAATTTTAAGATATTTTAAAATTGAAATTAAAGTCTAATCTTTAAAATTTTAATTTTTAAAATTTTATTTTAATTTAAAATATATTTGCGAAATGAGAACCTTATCAGAGAAACTTGCTGTAAAATTTTTTTCTCTGGTATCTTGCTTTTCTTTTAATTTTGGCTTAATTGGTTTTGTTTATGCAAAATCTTTTAAATTTTATGTAATCAAAATTATCCATTTTACCCCTTGTGAAAAATATAGTTTGAAATCTGATAGTTAGGCCCACTTCACAATTTTTTAAAATTAAATTTTGTGTTTCTTTTTAGTTTATGTCATTCATTTCCACAAGATTTTGAGTTACAAATTTTCTCCTCATCTTTCCCCTACCCACCACCCCTAAACAGCAATCCCACTGTATACCCCCTCCCCCAATCTGCTCTCTCCTATATCCTCTCCCATTCCCCCTCCAATTTTCCAGTAGGGCAAGATGGATCTCTATGCCCCAGTGCCTGTATATCTTATTTCCCAGTTGCGTGTAAAATTAATAATAATAATTTTTAAAATGTTTGATTTTAAAATGTTGAATTCCAGATTCTTTCCCTTCCTCCCTCCTCACCCACCCTTACTGGGAAGATTTGCAATTCAATATAGGTTGTACATGTGTAGCTATGCAAAACATTTCTATAGTGGATATATTGTGAAAGACTGACTATATTTCCCTCCATTCTATCCCGCCCCCCCCCACTTGTTCTATTCTCTACTTTGACCCTGTCCCTTTTCAAAAGTGTGTGCTTCTAACTTCCCTGCTGCCCAACCTGCCCTCCCCTCCATTATTCACCCTCTCATCCCCTTAATCCCTTGCTCTCCTGTAGGGTGAGATACTTTATTTAGTGTGTATGTCATTCCCTCCTGTAATGTAATGCCAAGGAAAGGCAACTTCCCAAGGTTCAAAATACCAGCATAGGTGCTCTCCATTTTATTCAGTGACAAATTAAGAACAGAGAAGATCAAAATATGACATCATTCAAAATACAGCATTTACTAAGTGTGATTAAATAATCTCCAAGTACTACCCCACCCCAGGACCTTACATTCATTCAATCAATTACAAAGTCCCTGTTCTAAATACTACTCCACCCCTAGGCTGTACCTTCATTTAGTCCATCACAAAGCCCCTCTTCTCAAATGGAGATTAGTTTCCAATCATAAGTAAAGTACATGCATTTGTTCAATCATAGAACACAAAAAGGTCAAAAGTTCCCCACCCCTGGATCACAATTGAATCTACCCCAGAGTTACAACAAGTTTAAACACAGCACTTAATACCCAAATGGAGGTCTTTTCTTCATCTTGATATGAGGCAAGTTCTCAGCAATCTTTGTTTCTGGAGAGACAAAGCTTAGCAAGGCCACAAGATACATTGCCAGTCTCTTCATTAATTCATTCTCTGTCTACAGAACAGTCCTAGGACCCCTGAAAACATTAGCAAAACCCCCTTCCAGGATTTCTGTAAACATATGACAAGAAAATCCTTCTTCAGGGCTTCAGAACCAACCAAAAGGTTCCCAGGCTCCTGCAACAACAGCACTGTCCTTCACCAGTGAACAGTATTCACTCTCTGTCTGCAGAACAGTCTCAGGAGCTCTTAACCAACAGCCAGGTTCCAGGACTTCTGCAACAACAGGACTGTCTTTCACCAGTGGACGAATCTGGCAAAACAACATCAAAACAGACAAAGTACCAGCAAAACAGCCATGTCTCCTCAGTCCTTGGCAGCTCCGGGGGAAGGTGTCAAAAGGCAGGGCAATTCAAAGTGGCCCTCAGCAATCCTCTCAGTCTCTCTCTGCCTCCACGAGGGTGCTGCTTCCAAAAAGTTCTTCTGCCTCTCTCTTGTGTCTCTCCAAATCTACGTCACCAGCTCCTGCCAGTTCAGCACTCTCTTTTCACAGCAACAAGTCCATCCCACAGGTGGGATCAACAAGCTCTGGGTTTTAACACAATCAAACCAAAAACCAAGCCAATACAGGGGAATCTTTAAATTCCATTACTATTACACCTCCCTAAGCCAAATTTAATGAGAGTAAGATTGACCCATTCCCTTTTGCCTTCCTGTTGTTTCCCTCCATTGTAACAGTTTTCCCTTGCCTCTTCTATATGAGATAATTTACCCCATTCTGTCTCTCTCTATCTCCTCTCATTATATTCCTCTCTCATCTCTCAATTTCACCTTTTAAGTATCATCCCTTCCTATTCAATTGGTCCTGTGCCCTCTGTCTATGCATATCTGTACACATATATACACACACTCACATATGTATTCATATGCACATATACCCTCCTATATAAACATATAGATAGATAGATAGACAGACAGATAGATAGATAGATACATTTATATTCCCTTCAACTATTCTCATACTGAGAAAAGTTTCATAAGTTACAGTTATCGTTTTTCCATGTAGGAATATAAATAATTCAGCTTTGATAAGTTCCTTATGATTTCTTTTCCCCATTTACCTTCTCATGCTTCTCTTGCTTCTTGTATCTGAATGTCAAATTTTCTATTCAACTCTGTTTTTTTTTCATCAAGAATGATTGAAAGTCCTCTATTTCATTGAATGATCATATTTTCCCCTGAAACATGATTCTCAGTTTTGCTGGGTAGATGATTCTTGGTTTTAATCCCAGCTCCTTTGACCTCCAGAATATCATATTCCAGGCCCTTCAATCCCTCAATGTAGAAGCTGCCAGATCCTGAGTTATCCTGATTATGTTTCCACAATATTCAAATTGTTTCTTCCTGGCTGCTTGTAATATTTTCTCCTTGAACTGGGAACTTCTGAACCTGGCTATACTATTCCTAGGAGTTTTCTTTTTGGGATCTTTTTCAAGAGGTGATCGGTGGATTCTTTCAACCTCTATTTTGCCCTCTGGTGCTAAAACATCAGGGCAATTTTCCTTGAGAATTTCTTGAAGGATGATTTCTTTTTTTGATCATGGCTTACAAGTAGTCTAATAATTTTTAAATTATCTCTCCTGGATCTATTTTCCAGGTCAGTGGTTTTTCCAATTAGATATTTCACATTGCCTTCTATTTTTTTTTTCATTTGTTTGGGTCTGTTTAATAGTATCTTGATTACTCATGAGGTCATTAGCTTCCATTTGCTCCAATATTATTTTGAAGGAGTTATTCTCTTCAGTGAGTTTTTGAAATTCCTTTTCCTTCTTGCAAATTTGGCTTTTTAAGGCATTCTTCTTGTCACTGTCTTTTTGAGCCTCTTTTTCCATTTGAGTTAGTCTATTTTTTAAAATGTTTTTTCTCCAGTCAGGTTGTTGACTCTCTTTTCCTTATTTTCTTGCATCATTCTCATTTTTCTTCCCAATTTTTCCTCCACTTCTCTTATTTGGTTTTCAAAATCCTTCTTAAGATCCTCTGTGGCCTGTAATCAGTTCATATTTTTCTTGGAAGCTTTTGGTACAGGAGTTCTATCTTCGTTGTCTTCCTCCTGTTCCATGCTTTGATCCTTTTTGTCCCCCAAAAAGGAATCTAAGGTTTGACTACTGTGCTTGCTTTGCTTCCTTTGCTTGCTCATGTTGCCACTCAAATTACTTGACTTTTAAGCTTTTTGCCACAATAAAACTCTGCTTCCAGAGAGGAGAGCTTTGTCCCAAATTGCTGAGGTTTTCATAGCTGCTGGAGCTATTAGTTGGCTGTCCTCTCTGAAGCCTCCACACACTCTGGCACTTGGTCATGTATCCCAGGACCTCCACCCTAGACAGCGATCCAGATCCAAGCAGGTTAAAGCAAGAACAATTGCCCTCAGACTGGTTGCTTGGTCCCCCTACAATCTGCAGGCCGGGAACTCTGAAGCAGCCACATGGCTGCGGCCACTGCGCCTCAGCTGCTTTTCCCTCCACGGGGCAGAGGCCAGACCGCACTCCCAGACCCCCTGTTCCCAAAGTCCACTGACCCTCTCACTTTATCTTTGGCATTTATGGGTTGATAATTCTGGAAACCACCACAGCTACTGCTGATCCACTCTCCCAAAGTCCCTTCAGCCATGGCTGGTTTGGGCACCCTGAAGCTAAAACCACGGACTCACACAGGGCAGCATGCTGTGATAGACCCTTCCTGTCTGACTGTTGGGCTGCCTTCAGCAGAAAGTTTGTTTCTTTCTGTCATTTTGTGGGTTCTGTAGCCCTAACATCTGTTTAGAGTCATTTTTATAGGCATTTGAGGTGGTTATGGGGGGAGTTCAGGGAGTTTTCCTGTTTCTATGCCACCATCTTGGTTCTGCCCCCACAATTTTTTTCACTGATTCCCTTGATATTCTTGACCTTTTTTTTGTTCATCCAGAAGAATTTTGTTATTTTTTTTTATAGCTCTGTAAAGTAATTCTTTAGTAGTTTGATTGGAATGGCACCAATTATGCAAATTAATATAAGTAGTATTTTCATTTTTATTATGTTGGCTTGACCTACCCATGAGAAATTAATATTTCTACAATTATTTAGATCTGTCTTTGTGTGGAGTTCATATAGTTTTGTAATTGTGTTCATATAGTTTCTATGTATGTCATGGCAGGTAGGTTCCCAAGTATTTTATACTGGTCTACAATTTTTTTAAGTGGAATTTCTCTTTCTATCTCTTCCTGTTATGTTTTGTTGGTAATTTATAGAAATGCTGATGATTCATGTGGGTTTATTTATATCCTGCAATAGTGCTAAAGTTGTTCATTGTTTTGACTAGTTTTTTAATTGACTCTCTAGGGTTCTCTAAATATGTCATCATATCATCTACAAAAAGTGATGTTTCCTTGTTGCCTTTGCTTATTCCTCCAATTTCTTTTTCTTGTCTAATTTCTATAGTGCTATAATTGCTATATAATGTCTAATTGCATTTTAATACAATATTGAATAATAATGTTGATAACGGACATCCTTGCTTCACCCCGGCTCTTATTAGAAAGGCTTCTAGTTTATCCTCATTATAAACAATGCTTGTTCTTCATTTTAAATATATACTACTTATTTTTTTTCTATACCTAACTGTGTGTACACACACACACACACACACACACACACACACACACACATATAGTATATTTTTTTCTTCCCTCTTTGAACCAGTTCAGATTAGAGTGTGGTTCAAGTGTTGCCCGTTCTTGCCTACCCCTCCCCCCCCCACAGTTTTCATTGTATGCCTCTTTTATATGAGAAATTTCCCCTATTCTTCCTGTCCCCTTTCCCTTTTCCCAATGCATTCCTCTTTCTAACCCTTCTATCCTTTTATGAGATCATCCCAATATGACAGATCACACCTATCCTCTCTATCTAAGTAGACTCCTAACTACTCTGGTGATGATAAAGTTCTTCAGAATTACATATCTCATCTTCCCACATAGGAATGGTAAACAGTTTAACCTTATTAAGCCTCTTATGATTTCCTACTTATATTTACCTTTTTAATGCTTCTCTTGGGTTTTATGTTTGAATGTCAGATTTTCTATTCAGCTCTTATCTTTTCACTGGGAATGCTTAGCAATCCTTTATTTCATTAAATATCCATTTTTTTCCCATACAGGATTATACTCAGTTTTGCTAGTTAAATTATTTATGGTTGTAACACTAGCTCTTTTACCTTCTAGAATATCATATTTCAAGCCTGTCACTCATTTATTGTGGTTACTGCAAAATCTCATGTGATCTTTATTGTGGCTTCATAGTTTTGGATGATTTCTTTCTGTGTTTATAATATTTTTTTCCTTAACCTGGGAGCTATGGAATTTAGCTATAATATTCCTAGGAATCTTTATTTTGGGATTTCTTTTGGGTGGTAATCAGTGGGTTCTTTCAGTTTCTACTTGGTCCTCTGGTTCTAAGATATCTGGACAGTTTTCCCTTATAATTTCTTGAAATGTGATATCTACATTCTTTTTTTGATCATGGCTTTCAAGTAATCCAATAATCTTAAATTATCTCCCCTAAATCTATTTTCCAGGTCAGTTGTTTTTTCCTTTGAGAGATCTCCCATTTTATTTTATTTTTTCAGTCTTTTGAACTTATTTTCCACTTGACCAATTATGATTTTTGAGCAGTTATATTCTTCAGTACAGTTCTGTACTTCTTTTATCATTTGACCTATTTAAATGATATTTTATTACCATTAAAATTTTTATTACCATCAAAACCATTCTGATTTTTTATGAGTTATTTTCTTCAGTATTTTTGTACCTCTTTTACCAGGTTGTTATACAGGGCAACTAGTTGGTATAGTGGATAGAGTACCAGTCTCAGAGCCGGTGAGGCCTGAGTTCAAATCTAGCCTTAAGTGCTTATTATCTGTGTGACCCTGACCAAGTCATTTGACCTCTGTTTGCCTCAACTGTAAAGTGTGAATAACACTACTTAACTCCCAAAGTTGTTGTGAGTATCAAATGAGATAATATTGTTTTTTAGCATAGAACCTGGAACATAGTAAACTATATATATATATATATATATATATATATATATATATATAT
>NW_027187465.1:15563149-15585929 GCF_028583685.1 Petaurus breviceps papuanus | reverse complement strand
ATATAGATATAGATATATATTCACATACACATATATTACATGTTTATATATATATATATATATATATATATATATATATATATATATATATATATATATATATATATATAAACATGTAATATATGTGTATGTGAATATATATCTATATCTATATACATATACATATAGATATATAAAAGCTATTGTTGTTATCATCATTATTATTTTATCATTTGGCCAATTCTGATCTTTAAGGAGTTATTTTCTTCAGCTTTTTTTTTTCTGGCTCTTTTCCTAAGTTGTTAGTTCTTTCTTTCAATTTTCTTGGGTCACACTCATTTCTTTTCGCAGTTTTAACTCTTATTTGATTTTTTAGAACTTTTTGTTCTTTTTCCAATCTCTTATGTCAAGTCTTCAGGGGATTCTTTTGAGCTTGTGTCCAATCTGCATTTGTCTTTGAGACTTTACTTATGAATGTTTTCAAGTCATTATTTTCTAAGTTTACATCCTGAGCTTCCCTGTCCTCACAGAAGCTTTTAATGACCAGGTTCTTTTGTTGTCGTTGTTGTTTGTTGTTGTTTGCTCATTTCTCCAACCTATTTCTTGACTTTGGATTTTATGTTAGAGTTAGGCTCTGCTCTCCTCCATAGGGGTATGGCTGGCCTGAGCTTCTATATTTTATGATTCCCTGATGCTTCCACAACTCAGTAGAGGCCTTTAAGTTTTTGGTACTTCCAAAGTTGTGTGATACTGAAAGAGGTCTGGTTCCTGCCATCCTACTCTGGTCCTTACTCAGCTAGGGCCTCTGATCCCTCACAACCATAATTGCTCCTCACTGACTTGAAACTTCAACCCAGAACTGCATAATAAGCAGCACCCATCCTGCTCCAACACTAGTACAGGGATCTCCTGGGATCTGTTTCCAATCAAAGGTTAAGCCCACCACTGTCACCTCCTGGCTGCTGCCACTTCCACCAGCTAGCCTCCACCCAAGTGTTCACAAAGCTTACTTTCTGTCTTCCCACGCTACCCTGGACTAGAAAAATGACTCACTGTGACTTTCTAGGCTTTCCAAAAGTTTGGCTTATTATTTAAGTTGTTGTAGAAGGAATGTTTTGGGAGAGCTCAGCAAAAAAATGCTGGCTTCGCTGTGCCATCTGACTCTACCCCATCCATAGCTTCCTTTTCAATATAATGTGATCCATTTTAAAACCTGATGTCTCAGAAAGTGTGAGCATGAAAATGTCCCAGTGCCTTAGAGGTAGGAGAGACCTCAGCAGGTAGCTAGCTATACCTTCCACTATGTACTCAACAAGTGCTTATCCATCCTTTTCCTGAAAATCTTCAAGGGATGAGGAACTCACTATCTCCAGAGGCAACCCATTCCACTTTGGACTAATCCTCAGAAAGTTTGTCAAGACCTCTAGCTAATATTGACTTCTTGGTACTTTCCACCATTGTTCTGCCCTCTGGGGCCAAGAGGCGCAAGGCTCCTTCCCCATGATAGCCCTTCTAAGATTTGAAGAAACCTTCCCTATCCCCTCTGAGTCTTCTCTTCTTCAGGCTTTGTATTCCTAACTCCTTCACCTCACTCTTATATGGCATGGTCTTTCAAGACTTTTCATCATCCTGAAGGCCCTTTAATGAACAATGTAAATTCCTGGTGTGATATCTAAAGTTTTAGAGACATAGTTTCTGGGCAGTTAGTAATTTTATTAATAATTCTAGTATTGTCTAATAAAAGAGGTCAGTGGTACTCTCAAATATCAAAAACCTCATGGTGGGGGGCTCACAACTTATATACCCTTGGGAAGATAAGTGCTCCTGAGGGTGGCAATCAACTGTGATTGATTCACAATTAATGAGAAAATGAATATTATAATGAGAAGTGGGTTCATTCTAATGAAGGTCTTGGGATTATGTGACTTGAATCACCCAAATCTTGATCAAAGAGACATCAATGTACATGTCAAAGAGGGAATCTTCTACTACCCCAGACCTGTCTGACCAAACACAATGAACAGGAATTCACCAAATCTCTCATCCTGGATGAGTAAATTTTTCCCAGGATTTTCTACAATGGTTGATTACTGGATAAGGAAATAAAAAACCTGTTAATTCTAATTCAATAATTGACTATTAATACAAGAAAGAAATAATCATTTCTCTCACTAGTCAACTCTCTTTCTTCAACTTTCCTCTTTCTCATTTTTCTGCCATTTCTCATACAATGTTAAAATTCCTTTATTACCATCATCAATAACACTCATGCTTAAAGGAACATTGGCTAGACTCTTAAGGAATCTGAGCATTTGAAATGTTAATGTAAGCAGGTCAGATTGAATCTGAGCACCTTGGTGATGTCTGAGATGGATCTATTATACAGAAAGACTGTGGGAGGGATCCAGAGGCGATCTAGGGAGGATCTCCATGGGAGTGGCTAGTAGGCTAGAGGTCAAATTCCAGGAACCAAGAGAATGGGGTTTTGACAGGATCCAGGGTGGGAAGTAGCAGAAGGCCATCCAATCCATGGATAACAGACAGTGGCAGGCTAGGCTAGGTTAAGGGTAACAGAGAATTGGGCATAGCAATAATGAAAACCTTATAGCTTTAGGCAAATGCCAGATTAAGTGGGAAGATTCAAGGAGAGTTCAAGGAGGTTCCCAGAACCTGTACCCCATCAGTTACAACCATCTAGTTCTTAGTAGGAAGATTTTGAGAGTTGTTGGCCCCTCTTTAATCCGACCTGGTGATGATTCCCTCCCTATTTAACTAGATTGTTCCTCGGATGACAGACTGATAGTTGATATCATTCTGGTGAAAATTCTACATGCGGTTGGTTCAGCAGGGACATAAACTTTTGAGATAGCTTCACGTTGAAATAGTAGCATCCCCTGGAGGGAAAAGTGTGCAATCGCGCGCGCGCGCACACACACACACACACACACACACACACACTCCTAGAGGTGTAAGGTTTCCATCCCCTTGAAATGTGACCTGAATGCCTGGTCCCTTCACCTTTTGATTTTTCCTGGGCAGCAGGCAGCAGCCGGGTTAGGGCAGCAGGCAGGGGTTGCCTCTCCCTGACGGTAGTCTCTACTCCCATTAAGAGACTGCTTAAGTGCTTCTAGATGCTGATTAATGGTCTGTGAAGGGCTCTGAGCATCATTATCGTGGGTGCCCAAGCCCCCCTGACATTGCCCTTTGGGTCTTTAACAGTAATCATAATTTATGCCTCTGGTATGATAACAGGGCAAGTTCTATCTGGTGATTGAGGAGCTGAGCCAGCTGTTCCGGTCACTCGTTCCTATCCAGCTGTGGTACAAATACATCATGGGAGATGACCCCTCCAATAGCTATTTCCTAGGAGGGGTCCTCATCATCCTTTACAGCCTTTGCAAGGTAAGGTAGGTCAAGGGGAGGAGACTTCCCATAACAGTAGAAACAGATGGTTCTTCTCCAGCAAGGAAGGAGAGGGGAGATACCCCCACTGGATCATTACCATTATCTCTTGCCTATGAAGTGGACCATATGTATAGTGCCTATGAATCAAATTAGTCTAAATTAGCCCATGACACAGTGCACTCCATATTTTTGCTTAACCTCAGAGAGAAAAGCGTAGAGAGAAAAGAATGCTATTGATGGCCATACATGGTAGGGATTTCTGATTTGGATTTTTTTTTCTTAAACTACTATAAGATTATGGTCCATAAACTGGACCATTAATTTCATTAGCATAGGGAACTCTTCATGAAGAGTTTGGGTGGACCCAATGCAGGTCAGAACTTTCTGCGCAACTTAGAGTCTTAGAAAAATGCTCAGAGCACCCAGATGTTCAGTGATTTGCCAAGGGTCTCGTGGGTAATATGCGTAAGAGATACAACTTAAACCCCACTGCCCCTCACACTCTTTCATATAGTAACAGAGAACTGAGAGACATGATTTCTAGTCTCATTTCTGCTACTAGTTCACTTTATAACTTTGGGAAGTAGACATTACCTTTCTGAGTGTGTTTTCTCATCTGGAAAATGACAGAATTGGACTAGTTTAGATAATATCGTTAGGAGCCCTGAGGCAGGATTTTAATCCAGGCCTTCCAGATTCAAAATTCCTGCCTTCATGTAATTTACAGCACTTAAGAGATTACTAATGGGTTTACATCAATCATAGGATCCTCAGTTTAAAGAAAAAAGGGGCCTTAAGCTCCCTTATTTTACAGATGAGGAAACTGACTCCTAGAGATTTAAGTGATTGCACAAGGTCGCACAGGCTAGTAAATGTCTAAGAGAGGATTTGAACCTAAATCTTCTTAACTTCAAATCCCTGACCTCTTGGAGTTTCCAGCTCTCAAGAGACTACTATGTGGATTAAATCAATCAAGAGACAAGAAATAAGCATTAAGTAAGCACCTGTTGTATACTGGGTGCTAGAATTACAAAGATTAAAACAAAATAACCCCTGACTTCAAGAAGCTTAATGGGGGTGAAGGAGGAACAGCATCATGTACACAAGTGTGAAATACAGTACAAAGTCAGTATGAATGAGATGATGTGTATGGGAGCTCTTTGGGAAGCAGTGAGCACCAGCCACATGGGAGACATCACAGATGGAAATGACAGCTCTTTCCTGAAAATCTAGGGCCATCGTGGAACCTGTACACCTTGTGTGTTGGAAAGTTAGCATGATAGGATTACAGATGTGGCATTGGAAGGGCTCTCTTCTGCATTTTGAATCTTGCAAGGGTTCAAACGGAGTCTAATTCCCTGCCCCAGGGAAGGGAGGGTTCATCTCCTATGGGATGGAAAACCGTTGGTCATTACTCTCTCCTTTCAGTCATTTGACATCTGTGGCCGACTGGGCGGAGTAAGGAAGGCCCTGAAGCTTCTCTGCACCCCTCAGGTGAGTCACATTCAAACAAAGGCCCAAAATGAGTTGGGTGGCCAAGTGAAGGAGATCCAGGGGCTCCCTCCCTCACAGCTCCCCTAAGTTTATAAGGTTCAAGAAACACTGGTTGTTGGTCAGGGAAAGTTCCAGGTCTCTTGTCAGCATTTATGAAGTGCTTCCTAAGCTTGAGGAGCTGTGCTAAGCCCAAGGTATAGAAAATCAAAAGAGCTTATATTCTAGTGGAAGGAGGAAACTTGTCAGCTCCAGCTGGCAATGGGGGAGGAGAGTAAAGGGGGATGGAGGGAGGAGATACCACAAAGGAACAGCCAGCATCTGTTATATGCCTACTCTGAGCAAAGCATTCCTGGGGCAGGTACAAAGCTTTCACAAGGCACAGCCTCTGCCCTCAGGGAGCTTACAGTCCAAAGGAGGAGAAGATACAATATAGATGCTATCATATACAATATTACATGATGATGTAATCATATATTGTTACATGATAATGTAACATATATTTGAGAGTTACAAAACAGTATGCTGTGTGAAGTCTGTAGGGTTGGCTCAGACTCATCTTCCTGAGTTCAAATCCGGCCTCAGACACTTAGTAGTCACAATGTTGGGCAAGTCCCTAACTTAATCCTGTTTGCCTCAGTTCTCCATCAGTAAAATGGGCTGGAGAAGGAAATGGCAAGCCACTCCAGTATCTCTGCCAAGAAATGCCCAAGTGGGGGGTCACAAAGAGTCAGACATGACTGCAGTGACCACCAACATCAAATGTGAGGTCTGAGGGAGAAAGAGTTAACAATGAGAGGGAACAGAGGAGGTTTTCTGTAACTGTGGGCTTGGAAGGGATAGAGACTGGTAGGCAGCAAGGAAATCAACTATGAACCAGGTACCAAAGACAGACAAACATGGAACAGTTCCTGCCCTCAGGGAGGTCATGGTCTATCAGGATAAACAACACATTCACATATAAGTAAATTCAAAATATATACAAAATCATTTCAGGAATGGGATATGGCCAAGGGAGGGATCAGGAGAAGCTTCCTGGTACAGAGAGCACTGGAGCCCTGCTTTGAAGGAAGTTAGAAATTCTAAATGTTAGAGGTGAAGAGAGAGAACCTTTCAAATATGGGAGTTAACCCACCCAGAGGCTGGGAGATGAAGAGGGAGGGAACTCCATTCATTTACCAGCAGACATTTATTAAATGCTTACTTTATACCTCGAATCCAGGCCTGGAGAATAGTCTGTGTCACATGCCTGTGGACAGGATCCTATCTTTAACTGTGAAAACCAGACCTCTCTTTCCTCTTCTTCCCCATATAGAACTACGGAGTTCGGGCTACAAGCCAGCAATGCGTTGAGGCTGGTGAGATCTGTGCCATTTGCCAAGCTGAGTTCCGGGAGCCTCTGGCCCTGATGTGCCAGGTGAGTGAGGGTCCCCTGTTCCTCATCCTGGAGGGCCCAAGGGAGCTAAGGAATCTGAGATTTTCTGAGTTGGAAGAGACTTTGGGAGAAATCAAGTCCACCATACCTGACCAGGAATACCCTTTATACCTTCCCATAGACATGGCTGTTCAACCTCCACCTGGCCTCCAGTAAGGCAGAGCCCAAGTCAGCCTTACCTCCCAAGTCAGCCCATTCCGCTCTTGGCCAACATTATCTTATTAGGAAGTTTTTCCTGACATTATCGCTAAACTTGTCTCCTTGCAGCTTCCCTCCATGGCTCCTGGGTCTGCCCACTGGGGCCAAGCCTAACTAGTCTAATCCCTCTTCCATGTGACAGCCAGCCCTAGGAAGGGCTGTGTGAAGTCACAGCCCCTGGGGCCCTGGGTCACATGGAGGAGGAGGAGAAGGAGGCTGATGACTTTGCTCAGGCCCCATGAGGATGGCGGTCCAGATTACCAAACCCCAGAGCACCTGGGGAAGAGGAGAGCTGTGGTTAGGAGAGCGGGCTGTGGTCACAGGTCACATATTGCAGGAGCTGCTAAGCCTCTTAGCCATTCCCCAAGCGCAGCCTGCTTCTTGCCCATAAAAAAAGAATATAGACGTCCCCTCTTGCCTAGGGATCCCTCTCCATTTTAAAAGGCCCACAAGCAAATTGAATACTCTCTTCCAGGAGCCCTAGTAGATTAATTCAATAACCTACAGTTTATTTAATAAACACTTATTATGCACCTACTATGTACCAGGCACTCTAGTAGACACTAGGATACAAAGACAAAAAGACAACATTCCCTGTCCTCCAAAAGCAGCCATTCTGTTAAGGGAAGTGCAGTGAATATATACAGGGGCATGAGTGAAACCTTACACAAAGTAAATGTAAACTGATTTCTAGGGAGAGGGGATATCAAGATGGTCTTCCTTTAGGAGATGGTACTTGGATCCTAGATTTAGAGCCCAAAGGGGTCTCATGGGCCAACTAGTCCAACCCTGTCATTTTATAGATGGGGAAACTGAGGCAAACAAGGTGAAGTGACTTGCCAAGGGTCACCCAACTAGGAAGTGTCTGAGGCCAGATTTTAACTCAGTAAGATGAGTCTTCCTGACTCTAAGCCCCGGGGCTCTATCCACTGCACCACCTAGTCACCCTAGGGCATACCTATATACATGGAAATCATAGCTCCTTAAATATAAAATGTACGTCTTGTCTCCCTGTTAGAATATAAGTTCCTTAAGCTCCCTGAAAGAAGTGACCATTTTTTGTTTGTTTCCTTTGAATCTACAAAGCCTAACATCTCCAACCCATCTTCAGTTCCCCCTTTATGTGTTGTTTTCTCCTGCTAGAATGTAAGTTCCTAGAGGGCAGGGATTGCCTTACTGTTTGGGATTGTGTCCTTGCACATAGTAGGCTCCACATAAATACTTGATGACTAGTACAATGCCTGACACATACTAGGTGCTTTGCATGTGAATTTAGCATCATAGCCTAGTAGAAAGAGCCGTGGATTTGTAATCTGTAGACCTGGGTTCAGATTTTGATTCTGCCATTTACTTAACCCACATAAGTACACATCATCTCCATTTTCTTAGCCTCTGTTTCCTCTAGAAAATCAAAGAGTTGAACTAGATGTTCTATAGGGTCCATTCCAAATCTAGGACCCTATTTTTGCACCCTCACCCCCACAGCATCCAGCCTGGTGCTTTGCACACAGTAGGTACTTAATACATTTTCGATGGATGTGAAGAATGACTCCCATTGTGTGAACATGGGTGACTAGAAGGATGATGGTGCCCTTGATGGAAATGAGGAAGCCAGGAAGAGGGGCACCATGGGGTGGAAGGTAATAAATCATGTTTTGGACATATTGCAGTGGAAGCACCAAGGCCCGCAAGGCAGTCCTCCTCTCACTCTGCTCCTTGTCCCCACAGCATGTATTCTGTGAGGAGTGTCTCTGCCTTTGGTTTGACCGGGAGAGGACCTGCCCTCTCTGCCGCTCAGTTGCCGTGGAAACGCTGCGATGCTGGAAGGATGGCACCACCTCTGCCCATTTCCAGGTGTATTAGGTCAAAAGACTCTCATGGTGGAAGAGTGGAAGGCCCCAGGGGACCAGAGACATCTCCATCACCCATCAGTCTCATTGAGTTGGTTTGTCCCCACCATGGTGTCCTGTCCTCAGCCACACTCTGGGAAGGCCAGGCTGGTGAACAGTTGCTAGTATGAGTCTCCTCTTTGGGGCTTTGTTCACCCTGGATCCAGAACTGAGTAACTCATTCCCTTCTCCATCCTCCCCTTCCTCCTCCCCCATAGGCTTCTCCCCCATCCCCTGACCCTGACAATGTCCTCATCCCTTTTCAACCAGGTCCCCTAACTCAACCCTGAAGAATCTGACATAGTTCCATTAAATGCCCGTCTTCTAGCCTTTCTCACCCCTCAGTAAGTGGTAGATAATCTTGGTCCCCCAGCTGTAGCACCCTCAGCGAGGTGGTATGGTGACTTGGAGTCAGGAAGAACTGAGTTTGAATGCTCTCTCAACAGACTCTAACTGTATAACCCTGGCTAAGTCGATTAGCAGCTAGCATGTAACCTCTCTGAGCCTCAAGTTTCCAGTTCTGTAAGATGGGGATAATACCATCTACCTTACAGGGCTGTTGTGAGTATGAAATGACACAACATGGGAACTCGGCAAATCGTAGAACTCTATGTAAATGATTCTGTTTGTAACTAGTTGTATTATAGTGACTTGCCTCCTGGATAGGGTTGATTGATGGTTTGGGCTATCTGGGTCACTGAGAAGATGAGCAAAGAGGGACACAAATGTTGGGAACTAAGGATTTTCATGAAAAGAAACCACTCCCTTCCCCTCCTGCCCTGCTCAGTGAATTGGGTGTGCACCTACTCCATACTAGGCATTGTCCTAAGTGCTGGTGGTGGTGGCGTCCACCTAACTGGAGGCCTCCAAGAAGGTGCTGGATGGCCTTTCTGTCAGAGAATTCTGTAGTATGGATTCCCATGTAGGTCGAAGTTGAAGTAGATGGCCTTGGGGGCCCTTTCCACCTCTGAGATCCTAAAAATGTAGTGATTCTAAGAAACTCTAGCAAGCCCAGTGGTTTACAGGCTAAGAGGGATAACTATATTCAGGAACGGGGTGGGCAACCTGTCGCCTGGATGTAGATGGCTCTCAAACCCTCTTCCGACACATACAACCGTGTGTTCCCTTTCTCACAAACCTCCTTTCTCTTCCCATCCTCATTCTTCCTCTCCTGTTCCTTCCTCCCATAACTGCCTCCTACTCATATGTGCACCACCTCGTACCCGTATCATTGATACACTTCTATTGGAACATGTCACTTCCCCATTAGAGCGTGAACTTCTTGAGGACTGGATTTTTGTATTCCCAACACTTGACTGTTGACTGACTGACCATTCCCCTTGCCTGTGCCTGCTAGGGCCATCCATAGGCATTACTTCATTCTCCTGATGGCCCTGAAGGCCAAAGAGATAGCGCATATTCTGGATTTATACATCCTCTGGGATGTGGGGTTATGGCACTGGGTGCAGTCATACTTGGGTTTCTCTAACTTACACCATGAGGCATCATTAATTTATTTTCTACTCTTTGTTTGAGAGAGATCCTGGCACAGTAAACAGAGGATAAGCCTTAGAATCAGGAAGGTCTGGGTTCAAGTTCAGCTCTGATAGATACTTGATTTATGGCCATATGTAAGTCAGATCATATCTCATGGCTTCCATTCTGTAAGCCTGTAAATTGCAAGAACTTTGCCAGTGTACATCAGTGCAGGAAATTTCCACTCTGGGTATTCTCTATTTCCATGATGCAATGGGTCCAACCAAGTAAAACCCTTCCTTCCAGCTTCTTCCCCAACCAACCTAGGACCAGAAGATCAAAGATCTCAGGCTAGAAGCGGCTTCAGATGCCATCTAATCCAACCCCTCATTTTAAAGATGAGGAGACTGAGGTCCAAGCTGTGAATTTGAACCCAGGTCCTCAGACTCCAAATCTAGCTCTTTCTGCTACCTGTATCAAGCTGTTTATTCTGCAGAGAGATCTATGAAAGAAAACATGTAGACCCCCGCCATTTCCATTTTTTTTTTTGGCTTTTTGGAGGAGGGAAGGTAGGGCAATTGGGGTTAAGCAATTTGCCCAAGGTCACAGGGCTAGTTTGTGTGTGTGTGTGTGTGTGTGTGTGTGTTAAGTGTCTGAGGCTGGATTTGAACTCAGGTCCTCCGACTGCAGGGCTAGTGCTCTATTCACTGCACCACCTAGCTGCCCCCCCCCATTTCCATTTTCAATATTATTTTATTTTTATTGATTTGCTGTTTGGTCGTTTTTCAGTTGTGTCCAATTCTGTTACCCCATTTGGGGTTTTCTTGGCAAAGATACTGGACTGGTTTGCCATTTCCTTCTCCAGCTCATTTTACAGATGAGGAAACTAAGGCAAACAGGGTGAAGTGACTTGCCCAGGGTCACATAGCTAGGAAGTGTCTGAGAACTCCAGTCATTCTGACTCCAGGCCCAGCACTCTATACACTACACCACCTACCTGTTCCATTTTTATTGTTAGATTTTGTTATGGCATCACCTTCATTTCTGAATATATCCCTCTTCCTCTGCTAGCCAGAAAATCAGATCAGCAAAAAACAACTAATTAATGCAGCATATAAACTATTTCACACACACACACACACACACACACACACACACACACACACACACACCCTCTCCCCATTGGCAAAGAGGGGAAAGAGAGGCATTTTCTCCACTCTTCTCCAGGGTCAAGCTTGATCATTATAATTACACAGCATTCCACTTGTTTTGTTTTGGGGGATTTTTCTTTTGGCCTTTCTCACATTTCCCTTTGCATAGCGACCATGAAAGCCCCAGGAATCCTCTGTCTATCCCTCTGTGGTCTCTTATACACCAACCATCTTGCTCTCAGCCTGGGCCTTCGCACCACTCTCTGATGCCAGAGCTCAGGAAGTGTGTAGCTTTTCTGAGAAGGTGGGGGAGGGAGAGCAGCCTGTCCTGTTATTAAGCTGATTATCCCACAGTCCTCAGGAGTGAGGCCGACTTGCTGTCACTAAGCCCCCAGATGGGATTATCGGAGTGCTTCCATCCCAACAGCCATGGGGCATTTCTTGGGGCATGGAGAGAGCTGGGACCTTCTCCATCACTCAACAATTTTGGCGTTTTCCCGGCTCCCAGTGAGAGATCACCTTCCAGGGCAGCATGGCGTCTTTCATGCTCTGTTACTATGGAAATAGCTATGATGTTCAAATCCCACTTGCTCAGATAAACAGGCAGGAAGGAGGTCACCTGAGGGAGATGCTGCTATATGTATGTATCTTCTTCGCTTCTCTTTCTATTAGCCTTAAGGAAGAAAACCAAAGGCAAGCAGCGGGAGGCCCGGCAACTGGTTTATCATGAAAATTTCTCTGCATGCAGACACAGCAGAGGCATGATAAATTAGAGCCTGAGAAGGCTTATTAGCAGAGGCCGTGTGTGATCTAGCAGAGAAAGTTGTTTTTGGAGGTATCAGGAGACCCCAGATTGGGTTTCTACTCCTCTCACCCAATCCATGATCTTGTAGAAGGCCTGAGGCACTCTCTGTGCTGGCAGACTGAAGCATATGGAAAGGAAGAGCCCAGGACAGAATGCAACCCTTCCTAGACGGGCAGAGGGGAATTCTGGTGAATGGACATAGCCTGGGTTTTGGGAGAAATCTCCCACGCCTCTAGGGTTGGCTTTCTGGATTTTTCCCAATGATTAGCCCAGTTCTCTGAACTGGTTTACTGGATCAAACATCATGGTCCAGAGGATCTGATTGCCCAAAACACAGCCACTGGAGAGTTCCCAGAAGGGCACACTGTTGATCCCTACCTGAGAAGAGCTGGAGGGAACCTGAGAAGACATTCGGTCCAACCCCTTCATTTTGCAGAAAGGGAAACTGAGACCCAGACCTTAGGACCACAAAGCCAGAGCTGAAGGGACTTCAGAGGCTTAGTTCAACCCTCCCTGTTTTATAGAAAAGGAAACAAACCCAGGGAGCTTCTTCAGGGTCTCCAGAGGTAGGATCTGAACCCAGATGCTCTGGCTGCAATATCTGGTGCCCTTTCCACTATAGCATGCTGGCTCCTTTAGTTCAAAATGAAGGTTTTACAGATCTCTAGATAGATTTTGAACTGGAAGTGACCTCAGAGGCCACTGAGTCCAGTCCCCTCATTTTTCAAAAAGGAAACTGAGGCCCAGGAAGGCTAAAGTGATTTTCCTGTGGTCATGAAGCTAATTGAGGAGCATAGGTGAGATTTGAACCCTGCTCCCCCAGCTACAAATTCAGCATTCTTTCCAGTAGATCACTCTGTGGCATGGAACATGGCAAGAACTCCCATGAACATAGTACTTTTTTTTCCTATATATGCAAGTTTGCAAAATGCAATCCTTCCCACCTCTCATGGAGTGTATTGGGCAAGTCTAATTATCCTAATTTTGCATGTAAGACTTGGGGCCTGTGGAGTTGACATGACTTTTCTAAGGACACATAGCATAGTGGAGGGGAATTCTAGGCTCTTAGATCTAGAACTGCATAGAACTTCAGAGACCATTGTCTGCCCCCTCCCCAATTTTATAGATAAAGAAAATAAGGCACAAAGATTAAGTCACTTGCCCAGGATTCCACGGCTAAGTAGTACATGTTACCACACCAAATAGTACCTTAGTAAATATTAAAGGCCAGACTTTAACCCAGCTCTTCGTGTCTACAAAGCTGGCTTTCTGTCCAACACCATGCTGCCTCTTTGAGACCTGGGGAATCCAGGCAGGTGTCCTTGGAGGATGATAGAGATGAGAATTAGGCATGTGGCACAGCATTGCCAAACTAACCTTGCCCAGTGGCAGGTCTTGGGCACATGGCATATCCCGGGCACTTCCAACAGTGACCTTTCAGTGGGGGCGTCTCTTTGACTCCACTAGGCCCTCTCCAAACATCTGGCAACAGCTGTTACTGTGGCACAGTTAATAAAGCCCTGGGTTAAAATCCCGAGTCTGCCACTGACTAGCTGTGTGACCTTGGACCAAGCACAACCTCTTTGACAGAGGGGGCAGCCAGTTGGCAAAGATGACCAATGATGGAAATCCTCAGTGCTGGAGGGCTTGTCCAAAGATGGGCATTTTAGTGCCCTATGAATGGAGCTATAAATTGTTCTCTTCATTCTAGAAAGCAGTTTGGACGTATGGGAGGTAGGGAATACAATGTGTAGACCCTTTGATCCAGAGATCCTACTGCTAGGAATATGCCTCAAGGGGGTCAAAGATAAAATAATGGTCATCTAGACACCAAAATATTTATAACAGCACTTTTGGCAGTGGCAGAGAAGTGGAAACAAATCATTATTGCCCATCAATCAGGGAATAGCTTGATGGTCCATGAATGTAATGGAATATTATTGTGCTACAAGAAACAATGAATATTATGGAAACAGAAAGCATGGGGAGACCCACGTGCACTGGTACAAAGTTGTTAGTAGACCAGGAAAATGAGATACACAGTGACTACAATTCAGAGGTAAAGAATAACAAAACAGCGTTCACTGAATATTTGAAATTATAGTGACAGGCTGGTCTTGAGATAGGAGAAGCCTCCTTCTCTTCTTCGTAAAGGTGGGTGACTTGGCCTGGAACACCTCACACACAAATGTCAGACTTTTTCGATGAACTGGTTAGTTTCCCTGCCACCACCACCTTCCCCGCCTTTAATTTTATTACAAGGGATGGCTTTCTGGTAGGAGGGAAAAGTGGGATACTCTGGAAGACGTAGGTACTATTAAAATCAATTAAAATTTACTTTAAAAAAAAGAAACAGGAAGAATCCAGGGAAACATGGGAAGACTTATATGAACTGATGCAAAGCAGAACCAGAGAAATTTGATATACATTGACTGCAACAATGTAAATGGAAAGAATAATAACAACAAATTGGAACTGGATACTATTAAATGATTCCAAGCATGCATGGCCCCAAAGAAGAGAGAGATATGAGAAGCCACCTCCCTCCCTTTTTGGAAGAGGTGGAGGACTATGGGTATGGAAAACTGTATATAATGTCAGTGTTTTTTCAATGTGTTCCTTAGTTTTGCTGACTTGCTTTTCCACTCTTTTTAAAAATTCTTTATTACAAGAAATGGCCCTCAGAAAGGGAGGAGGGATACATTGGTAAATGCAGTTGATAAAAATTTATTTTTTTAAAAAAAGAGAGGAAGGAAGAAAACAAGCATTTTTAAAATGCCAATTTCCTTCCAGGTACTTTATAACTATCTCATTCGATCCTTTAAACAACCCTGGGAAGTTTTGTTGTTATTCAGTCATTTTTTAGTCATGTCCAACTCTTTGTGATTCCATTTGGGGTTTTCTTGGCAAAGATACTGGAGTGATTTGCCATTTCCTTCTCCAGCTCATTTTACAGATGAGGAAACTGAGGCAAACAGGGTTAGGTGACACCCAGGGTCCCACAACTGAAGCTGGATTTGAACTCTGATCTTCCTGACTCCCAGTCTAGCACCCCATCCATTGTACCACCTAGGGGTCTTCCCAGCTCAATTGTCAATGATTTACTACCCCTGAGCCCCAAAGAGGGCCATGGATTAGCCTGGAATCAGTGAGGAAGAAAGGAAATGTGTGCCTCTTTCCCGTCACAGCTAGGCTAGGGCACTGTGGGGGTGAAAATAGGATAGCAATCTGCTCCTGTTTGCATGCTCATTAACATGTTAATTGAATGAATCGCCTACATTCGCTGGTATGATCTCTGTGCATTTGAATTAGACTGCTTGGAATGAGGACCTGAGAGCAGCGGGCAGAAGATTCTTTCTCCTCCATCTCACTGGATAGGAAGGTTTATTTAGTCTTTCACTAAAAAAATGAGATAATCATATTTGTACTTTCCATTTTTATAGCATTTTAAGGCTCACAAAACACTTTCCTCACAATACCCCCTGGAAAGTAGAGAGTACAAATATTATTCCTAGTTTATAGATGAGGAAACTGAAGAAAGTCTGACCCAAGGTTACACTTTGAGTGATTGAATGAATCTTCACTCTGAAGCAGAAAGAGATCTCAAAGGCTAGTTTAACTCCATTTTATTTATGAATGAAAAAACGGAGGGCCAAGGAAATGCAGTGACTTGCCCAGGGTCACACAGCTTCAGAAGTAGGATTTGAATGGTCTCCCCTCCCAAATCTAGCACTCATGACTCAGGAGCACCAGGAGGGCCTTTGTTGACTCTTCCTATCCAGTCTCTTGTGTAGATTGAACCCTGTGGATCAGGTCTCCAGGCCTCAAAACAGGGACGAAAATCCTGAGGGAGTAGCCCCTTCCCACTGCTCAGACGCCACCCACCTCTGCAGCCCTCAGATGAGAAAAATGAAAAGATTCACCAAGGCCTTGGGCTAGGGAGCACATTGAATTTTTTAATAAAGTCATTATAAATATGTACAAAGTGTTTTCAAGGTATGAAATCGTTCTTACAAAAGATAGCACAGCAAACTTGTCATATCAGAAACCAGAAGGGTGTGTTCTTAAGCTTGTCACATCCCCATAAAGGGCAAGCGACACATGGGGAGCCACCAGGCCACACTGTAAAAGCCACTACAGAAACATTCTGTGCCCAACTCCAGGACTCCCCCATCACAAGAGTTCTCCACCTTATTCATGCTGTGGAACCCCTGGACAGTCTGGTGAAGCCTCGAGGCCCCCTCTCAGAAACACATTTTTTAATTCATAAAATACATAGGATTACAAAGGAAATAAGTTATATTGAAATAAAAATGTCATTTTCCCCCTCCCCCATCCAAGTTCATGGGCCCTCTGAAATCTGTCCCAGGACCCCTTGGGGAGTCTGTGGACCCCAAGTTAAGAAACCTCTCCCTAATTAAATTCATTCCTCAAAAGCAAGGCTTTTAGTGAAACAAAAAGGCAGGGGAGAGGGGGACAAACAGAAGGAATGGGCTTGGGAGGGACTTTGGATATGGGAGCAGATGGGAGCCAGAAATATTTTCCCAGTACCCAATGCCCTGGAATGACAGAAAGCTGGTGACAAATTAAATGCTGCTCCTTGGATCATCTGGTTTTTTGACTGCAAGGGACCTTGGGAATCAACAAGACCAACCTCCTCATTTTACACAGGAGGAAACTAAGCCTGGAAAGGGCATATGACTTGCCCAAGCTAGTACATACTAGTAGTCTGTATTAGAACTAGAATTCAAACTAGGGCCTCTTGTCACCAAAGTTAGTGTCCCTTCCATGCTGCTTCTGGGGACTGAGACCCAGAACAGATAATAAATAAAATGAAAAGTGACCGTAACATAAAGGCATGGGATGGGTTAAAAAGCCAAAGGATACCATCCCCAGCCTTGTCTGTTTGGAACAATACATCCTTTTAAATGGAACCATGGATGGTTCTCTTAGCCCTGGTCCAGTCACATGGCCATTCATCAAGGTGGAACTTTCAGTGACTTTGAACCATGAAGTCGTGGGATGGCAAACCACCTTGTTCTACTAGGAAGTGCCCACATCTCACTGTTCTGACTAATCCCTAGTCGACCCTCAGCCAAGGTTTCCCCCAAACCATGAATGATATACAGATCTCTATTATATACTTAAAATTCAATATGGAAGAAACCCTCTGGCTACCCCCTAAATAGTCCCTACACAGTGTCTCAATAGATTTTTAATCAGGAATGACTTCCTTTCATATATGTCTAACCTAAGGCTAGAGTCAAGTGAGGCCACTTGTGTTATGGTAAAGACTGAAAGTCTCCAGTGGACTGACAGTAATGTGAGGTACAGAAAGGAGAAGCATACAATTTCAAACCCTACCTTTAAAGAAGGCAAATGCTTGGTAGGTTTCATCATAAGATAATAGGATCTGGGATCAGAAGGGACCTAATTGAACCCCCATATTTTTTCTTGAGTAGATGAGGAAATTGGGGTCCAGAAAGGTCAACTAAGATCACACAGGTTGTAAGCAGCTAGGACAAGATTTGAACACAAGTCCTCTATCTTGCACTACTCATCTAGAAATCTTTTGTTATTTTTCTTTTAAATGATTCTTTTGTTTCTGCTCACTTTCTCTGCTTATGGCTAACCTGAAGACCACAAAACCATGTGGGGATCCAGGTATGAACCTTCCCTCAACTCTCAGCTCAGGCAGATCTCAATAAACAGGCGATTTCTTGACAATATTCTGCAGCTGATAAAAAGTCACTGGGCTCCTTCCGTATGTTCAGTAAATATTCAAGGATGTTAAAAGTTGTTCCAGCTGATTACCTCCAACTTCAAGGGGTGGGGGGAGAAGGATATTATTTGCTTAGGAGGGAGGGGTTGTTGATAGGGAATCATAAAGTCCCAGGGGCGCCCCTGACCCCAAGGTCCCCACCCATTTTCTAGAGCATTGTTTTTGGGTTTTGGTGTTTTTTGGTTTTTTTTTTTTTTAGAAATGAGCCCAAGCCGTTCTTCCCTGGAAGCCAGCACCTAGACGATGATCTCAGAACCCGCCCCCCTCTGCTGTACCAAGGCAGTCTGCTGAAATCCAAGATGAGGTCTTTCTTTATTTTAAGCCCTGCCTGACTGCCTGCCTCCATCCCTCCCTCCCTTCCTCCCTCCCTCCCTCTCTCCATCTCCTTTGAGGCTCTGCAGTGAAGCTCTTCAAAATCAATGACTTCTTAGCGTCTGGAGAACAGGGGGAAAGAGGGAGAGTGAAAGAAAGATAGGGAAGAACCTGAGAGATGGAACTCACAGTCAAAAAATACAGACAATAACCAAAGAGCCCAGCTATATATATCATGCAATCTCCATAACGCAGTGAGAAGATAGCAGAGACATATACCAGTATATATCATGTGTCAATTTCCTAATACAAATGTCAATCAGGAGTCAAGTCTTATATCAAAATGAGCATAAAAACAGCCCCTTGTAAAAGCAGGGGTCACAAAGGAGTGCACTCATACTAATGATGTGCCTCCCCCCCGCCACAAAATGTAAGGTTTAGATACACATTTGTTAATAACACATAGAAGCTATATACAGTGAGTCCTAGCCATAAAACTTTTGGGGTGTGCCTGGCTTTCAGCAAACTAGATTTCCTGAAATCAGTCTCCCCCAGACTACAACCCCCATACCTTTTGCTGGGAGAAATTCTGTTCCCTCAGCAGGAATGATTTAAAAGCTAGCTGAAGAGGAAAGGGAGGATCCAAGGCCAAGAAGGCTTTTACTGTCTGGGAGCATTTCCCTCTCTGCCCCAAGATTGGAGGCCACCAGATACTTCTACAAATACTAGAGGGGGTTGGAAAAGACAACCCTTAAATAAACACCATCTTGTGGTACCGCCACCCAAGCAGCGTCAAGGACAATAGAGCAGATACTATGTTAAGCCATGAAAGAGTTTGAGAGTTGAACATCCCCACATGGGTAAAGGACACAGGTATGTGTGCTGCCCTTCTTTTCTCAGTCTCCCTTCCAGATGCCTAACTCCAATATCCATCAACAGGACTCAAAGCCTCAAAATAAAGGTCTGTGGGGCCATACAAAAAGATAGGTCCAAGGACCCAAAATATGGAGTTAAATGCCCCACAAAGTCAAGTCCAACTGAAGGGAACTGACCATGTGTGAATGGAGGATGGTTCAAGTGTCTTCATATGTTGTCTTTTTTTTCTATTAATTCAATGCAAATATTATTTAGAAAAGGCTGGGGGGTGAAGGGTGGCAGCAGGAATTGGGATCCTGCCATGAAGCTCTTTCTGCCTTCTAAAGGACCCGCCTCTTTCAAATGCCAAGGGATCAGTCCCATTTCAGCCAGATGAGCTCAATGAGCTCTTGCTACTTGCACTGTGTTCTCACAGCTGGGACTCCCAGACACCAAAGTGAGCAAAGCTGCTAGCCACAAAACATGTAGCATATCATTTGGAATCTACGGTCTGAGCCTTCACTCTCTTGCCCATTGGGACAACAGGAGATGGAATGCCCGGCACAGACGTATAATACCAGTTGTTGTTTTGTTTTTTAAATGAAAACAAAAATAATAATTGTCCCTGGGGGGAGACTCTACAGCCAAGTTGCACACTGAGGTGCATTCTTATAACTGATCTATAAACTTCTGAAAATAGTAACTTATCTTGAAAACCTCTGATGCCTTGCCAGCCTGGTGCCTCCAGCTGGAATGCCGGTCAGCTTCTCCCTTCTAGCTACTGCTTAGAAATCCCATTCACCATCTTGGCTCTTGAATCCCCCAAATCCAAGAGCAGACATCCCTTGGAATTTCTGTGGAATGGATTTCCAGGGCAACCCTTGAGGAGGGAGAGAAACCCCCACTGACTTATGGGGCCAGGTTTCTTCTTGCTGAGCCTTGCCACACCCTTACCAGTGCCCAAGGTGTGCCCAAAAGGACCCAAGGACAGGAAAGAGAATATGGTAAACAGAGCTTGGCAATTCATCCCTTTTAAAACAAAAATTCTGAACAAGTGAAATTAATTTCTCTCCAGTCCCCAATCCCATAAGCAACTTCAATAAAATGGTAGCACCAGAAAGGCAGGTTAGCACCCGACAAATATGAAAACAGAGCACCAAAGATACCAGACAGATAGAAAAATGAATCTGCCCCTGGCTGGGCAGAATTTCTATATACACAAACTAGGCCTTGTCAGAAATGTTCCAAGGTGGAAACACCCTGGACCCTGTGCCCAACCCTCGTCAAGCCTAGCAGGCCTCCATTCCCTTATCTGTTTCCCCAGTCGCTATCACCAGAGGTTTGACTCTGGCCATGGGAAATGCACTAGCCTTGTCCCAGCAGGCCTTGGCTTCCTGCGCCCCAAACTTGGAGGGGACAAATGTTCATACTATGAATCATGTAAAAGGAACGGGAACGCCCGTTCTTAACAAGGCATGCAGAGATGATAAATATTCCTATTCTCTCTTATATATATATATGGATTTGTATATATAGGGATAGGTTTCTGTTTCTATTTCTGCTGCTGGATGTCTGAAGATGGCCTCCAGTCCAATTCGGCATTCCCGTTGCCCGAGGTGTTTTGATGTCCTCCACTTTCCGCTCACAGTGCCACCCTTCTGGGCCAGTGGCTACTCACGTTCCGGATTCCCTCCAGGAAAATGGGATCCAGCTTGCTCCAAGGACACAGGATTTTCTCCAGCCTGAGAAAACAGAAGATGTGCATCTCACTCAATAAGAGAATGCCAGTGATTTCTGTTCATCCATCAGGTAGCATTTACTAAGCATCTACTCTGTTCTGGGCATTTGAGAAGAGGCAAATCTTTGACAGTGCCTCCTGTACCCACAGTGTGCATTAGGTGGTTTTCCAGTCATCGAGTTTTGATAGTACTCACCATGCCCACAGCTTGTACTAATTCTTTGGATAGGGATCCCCCAAACATAGTTTTTGTCCTATGTGGCCATTCCCAGTCCTTGAGTTTTGATAGAATTACATGCAATCAGGTGGCAGGGTGTATTCCACTTTTCAATCATTGAACCGAGAATCAACACAAAGTGTGAGATTTTTCAGCCATTAATTTGGAATTAAAAGGCAGCTGTCAGAATGGACAGAGGTCAGATTAGGAATCAAGAAAAGCTGAGTTCAAATCCTCACTCATACACAAACTATATGACCACAGGCAAGTCATGTAATCTCTCAATTCCCCCCCTCAGTCCACCCTATATCCCCTAGCAATTCTTTAAAACTGGAAGTTAAGGCAGAGTGTCTGATCTGCTTGGTGGAGGGGCTTTCCACACCAGGAGCTCCCCAGTTGAATTTTCCCATTCAATTGCTAGGTTCATAGATTGAGAGCAAAAAGGGACCCCAGAGGCCATCTCATCCAATTTTCTCATTTTACAGATAACACCAAGGCTCAGAGAGGGAGAAGGACTTGCATGATCAAAGATTTAGAGTATAGAGTGAAGCCTTCTACTCCAACCCCTTCATTTTACAGATGAGAAAATTGACACTCAGGTGACTGGCCCATGGTCACAAAACCAGTAAGTGTTAGAAGCAGGATTTGAACCCACATCTTCAGGGCTCTAAATCAATGAAATTATATATCTAAATTAACAAAAATCATCTATTACAAATCAATATTGACTCCTCCATCTTTTCCCCCAACCACTTAGGTTTGAAGCTCTTTGTGGTCCTGTCTCTTTCTGGTGAATAATTTCAACTTTAAAGTAATAAATTTTCTAAAATAAATTTTAAAATGTTTTAAATATTTTAAAATAATAAACAAAAGGTTTGGACATAATCATGACAAGTCATAGCATTTTAAATATGAAAGATAGTAGAATCATTATGGTTGTATTAAGATTTTATTCTTTGTTTTGCATGTATATTTGATTAGTTTGTTGATGATTAGTAAATTTCTAATTTTAGGAAAACTGGCACAATACTGGGGTCGATCATAGATCTGGCTCCTTGTTGGCCCCTTCTTATTCTAGCCCTCCATGTTCATGATGAGTGGGGGCAGGGGGGAAAGAAACATTTATTAAACCCCGACTATGCGCCAAGCACTGTGCTAAGCAATTATATTAGTCCATTAAGGTTTCTAAAGAGTTTTACCCACATCAATTATATATATGCACCTATTATTTTCCCCATTTAACAGATGTGGAAACGGAGGGTCAGTGAGGTGAAGGGATTTGCCCAGGAGACCTCCAATGGAGGGGAAATGCACCAGCTTTGTGGCAGTCCATTCCACTATGGGACACAGCTTTTCCCAATATCAAGGCCAAACTGGCCTCTGTGTAGCCTCCATCCCATACTCTTGGTTCTGCCCACTCTGGCCAAGCACACGTTGAATTATTCTTGGGCATGACTGCCATTCAAATCCTTCGATCCCCTAAGTCTTCTTTTCTCCAGGTTGAACCTACTCAGTTCCTTCAGTTGACTCTCACATGATAAGGTCTCAAGATCCCATCCTAGCTGCCTTCCTCTAGACATTCTCCTGCTTACTGGAGTCCTTTCTAAAATGTGATCTCCCCAGAACTAAGCACAATACTCCAGATGGAGTTAAGTAGGGCTATATATCATGGGGCTTCCTGGTCCCTGGCCACTGTTAGCTTTCTACTGGAACGTGTTTCTTTTTTTGTTTGTTTCATTCAGGAGTGCTTGCAGGGGGCAAGAAAGTAGTTCCATTAAGAGGGTGCCCAAGACACCTTTTAGCAACCAGAGGAAAATACTTCTTAACTTCTTACCTTATCTTCTTCCTTTCCTCCTTCCTTCCTCCCTTCCTCTTTCTTTTCTTTCTTTCTCTTCCTTCCTTCCTCCCTTCCTCTTTCTTTTCCTTCCTTCCTCTTTCTTCCTTCCTTCCTTCCTTCCTTCCTTCCTTCCTTCCTTCCTTCCTTCCTTTCTTTCTTTCTTTCTTTCTTTCTTTCTTTCTTTCTTTCTTTCTTTCTTTCTTTCTTTCT
>NW_027187465.1:15550816-15563139 GCF_028583685.1 Petaurus breviceps papuanus | reverse complement strand
TCTTTCTTTCTTTCTTTCTTTCTTTCTTTCTTTCTTTCTTTCTTTCTCACAATGAGTTACAGTAAGGCACAGAGCTGGTACCACGGTTAACAGCTTATAAAGCTGTATAGAAAAAACGCTCTCCAGGGGAATAATCATGGAAAGGGAGAAGGGTTCCTCTGGTCCTAATTATCACTTAAATAATGATACATTTCTCTGGTGCTGGCTTATTAGGAAGCTCAGAGCTGAAAGGAGGCTGTGATGGAAGTCAGGATGATTAAAGTTAGAATTTGAAGATATGTATAAGGAAAGGGAAGTTTGGGGTCCCAGTTTCCCAGAAAAATGAATAGTATTTCATCATCGTAGCTAATATTTCTATAGCATTTATTATGTGCCAAGCACTTTATAAATGTTATTTTATTTGATCTTGACAACAACCTTATGAGGTAGGTGCTGTTAATCCCCATTTTACAGATGAGTAAACTGAGACAGACAGGTGAAGTGACTTGCCCAGGGTCACACAACTCATAAGTATATGAAGCCAGATTTAAACTCAGGTCTTCCTGACTTCAGATACTGTGCCACCCCAAGGTCTAGAGAGACTCATCAACTCACTGGCTGCAGGGCAAAAAATTCTGGATGAGCATCTGGCTAAGTTGTAGAGAAGATGTAGTTTGGAAGGAGCAACCCCACTGATGAAACTGTAGTCTTAAGATATTATTATTATTACTGATACTAATAATTAACAAGCATTTATTAAGCACCTACTACTAATTATTGCTTTCTTCCTTCCTAGGGCTACCAATCCTGGTCCCTCAAGGCCCACATTTAATGCCATAAAGAGGCATCAGAGTAGGAGATGATTAGCAATGGATAATAATAATTTTTAAAACCACATTTTTTCTGGTGCTTTAAGGTTTACTATATGCTAGAGACTGGAAATACAAAAACAAAGGATGAAACAGTCCCTGCTTCCAAATATCTTAAATTCTATAATAAAATCAGAGGCTGAAATCATCATAAAATCAGAGACTAAAATCATATTATATTCCATAATAAAATTACAGATATAGATTGAGTCCAACATTCTCATTTTATAGATGAGGATACAGAGACCCAGGAAGATTAAGTGATTTGCCCACAGTCACATATGGAATGAGGTAAGATCTGAACCCAGGTCCTCCAATACTGGAGGTAGTATTTTTTTCCATTCTACCACATATACATATAAAAGTGTAAGTAACATAGGACAAAGAGTAACTGGGTGTGCCACAAAACATAGAACATGGACCTAGAGTCAGGCTCCACCTCCCTGAGTTCAAATCCGGCCTGAGACACTTTCTAGCTATGTGACCCTGGGCAAGTCACTTCACCCTATTTACCTCAGTTTCCTTATCTGTAAAATGAGCTGGAGAAGGAAATGGCAAAGCAGTTCAATATCTCTACCAAGAAAATCCCAAATGGCATCACAGAGATTCGAAAATGACCGAACCCAGTGAACAACAATTGTATTTTTATTTATTTTGTTAACTATTTCCCAAATATACTTGAATCTGGTTCAGGCCTCATGCAGGCAGCAGATGGCATGTTTAACACTTCTGATGTTGAAGTTAGCACTTGAGTTGGGTCTTGAAGGAAGTGAGGGATTGATTCTGAGGCAGGGGTGAGAAGGAAGGGTCTTCCAGGCTCCTGCCCCAGCACCACGGACAAGAACAGGGAAGGTTCAGCAGCCAGCAGCTTCATCCAGAGAATCTGATGCAAGATTCGGATATTTGCCATAATTTCTGGCCAGAACAGTGTATGGATCCTCTGTCTGCTTTATTTTCAGGACTGATTAGGCTCCTAAGATCTCAGGTTTAGAGCAGAAGGAGGCTCTCTTTAGCTTCTCATTTTTACAAAGGAGAATATTGTGACTTAGGGGAATGGTGACATGAAGGTAGACCTGGAAAGCCCATCGAGTCTAACCCCTTGATTTTGCAGATGAGAAAATGGAAGCCTCAGGGAGTCATTTGGGTTCTCTCTCCACTTTCTGATACCACGGAGAAGCTAGGTTCATTATCACATGGGAGCTGCCCAGGGGAGTGGGGTTAGTGTTCAAGGGCAAAACCACCACAATTTCTTGGAAGGCAGGGAATTTATGGAAGGCAGGGGTTATGTCTTCCATAAACCTCTGGAGGATCTTGGCTGACAAATCTTCCTAACTAGTGATGATAGCAAAGGGATTGAGTCAAGGCAGCGGAAAAAGCACCAGGCTGAGAATGAGAGGACCCGAGATTAAATCCCAGCTCTGTAACCTGTGTGACCTTGGACAAATCATTTAACCATGGGGGAGAGGGGGAGGGGTCAGTTTCTTCATGTGCAAAAATGAGTGGAGCTGAACTTTATGGCGTTGGAGCTTCCTTCCAGCTCTGTATCTATTATTCTCTAATCCACTAAATCTTTGGGGCTCAGTTTCCTTATCTGTAAAATATAAAAAATAAAAAATACAGGCGACCTTTAAAGTCCCAGCTCTAAATCTAAGGACCTAGGAGCTGGCACAGTAAATAGAATGTCAGGTCTGGAGTCAGGAAGACCTAAGTTCAAATCTAGTCTCAGATTCTTACTGACTGTGTGACCCTGGGCAAGTCACTTGACTTTGCCTCAGTTTCCTTATCTGTAAAATGGGGATGATAATATCACCTGTCTCCTTAGGGTTGTTGTGAGGGTCAAATATATTATATATATATATATATAAAGCACTTAGCACACAGTGCTTGACAAATTCCTGTTTCCTTTTTTTCCTAGGACTACTGACCCTGGTCCACCATCACTAGTACACACCATAAAGAGACACCAGAATAGGACTTTAGTAGTGAATAATAATAAATAATAACAAATCACATTCTTCTGGTGTTTTAAGGTTGATAAAGTGTTTGCCCTCAATAGCTATCCCTGGGCTTGAGTTTCATCCTCTGGGTAATAAGGGATCCCATTTAAGCTGAGCTCTAACTTGATAGTATCTCCCAGCCTGCGGTTTAAGCAATTGTGGGGGGATGGGGGTTAATTCAAAGTGGAGGGGATGGGCAGGGGGTGATTTTCATTATGCCTTCAAAGATATTTTCCCAGCCAGGGAGGTGGGTTTGCAAGCAGTCAGCCACACAATAACACACACACACACACACACACACACACACACACACAGAGTTCCATCCCATCCTATCTCACTAGCAGGCAGACCTGGTAGTTGAATCTACTAATGGGGAAAAACTATTTGCTCTATAGACTGAACTGCCCTACAGGGGATCATATCCATAGATTTGGCCTCTCAATGCCCTGTGCAGCCCAGACACAGAACAGCTGGAACACAGACATCTCGGGAGCCAAGTCAATAAATAAGGTAAATACAATGGCGGGGCCAATGTAATAGAAAACAATGCTAAAAGGCAGCCGAGCTCAGGCTAATTGCCATAGCCAATCTGGACCCCACAGAGCAGATGACAGAGCACACACTTCCCTCCTCGAAGGTGTGTGGACTGAGGTCTGTGGGGGTGGAATGGTGCGTCCCCCACCCTGCACCTCCCAGCTTTGCATAGGCTCTCCTCTGTGCCTGTAATCCACTCCCTACATCCTGCCTTTCTTTGATTTGATATATACTCTGTCAATATTTATATGTGCATATGTTGTCTCTTCCAGTAGAACGGAAACCCCTTGAGGTCAGGGACTGTTTCATTTTTGTCTTTGTATTGCTAATACCTAACACTCAGGAGAGACACTTAGTAAAGACTGGTTGACTGATTAACTGACTGAACTAGCTGGAGTTTCTACATTTTGTCAGTGCAGTGGTCAGAGGTGTGGGACCAAAGTCAGGAAGTTCAAATCCAGCAGTGTGACTCTGGGCAAGTCAATTAACCTCTCTCTGCCTTAGCTGCCTGAATTGCAAATGTAGGATACCAACTGCACCTACCTTCCAGGGTTGTTATGAGAAACAAATGAGATATTTATAAAGCATTTGCACAGTGCCTGGTACATAGCAGGACTGGCCACTCTGACTCATATGTTTTCATCCTGGCCTTTTCCTCCACCATGTTTGAAGGACAACTCTAGGAATCTGACTCAATGAAGTTAATTTGTAAATTATTTACTTTTGTTATTTCATTTCATTTTAATTTTTTTAAATATCCATCCTACCCCCAGTAGGGTAAGACAGGTAAGAAGGAGGAAATGGTAACAGCAAGGTTTACCCAAAAAATCCCCCTCAGGTTTTATAAATATGGTATATTCCATCAAATACACAGCACACTATTGAAAGTCTATTACTGAGGAACTTTCCATCCTCTGATGCAAATAATAATAGCTCGTATTTACAAAGCAAAGACAAATGAACAGCCCATGCATTCTGTTGGTCTCTATACAATGTTATTACATCTAGAGGAAGGCACTTTGGGTAAATTCCTTTTGGAGAAAGTCTTAGGGGGTGAGAAGTCATGGAAGAACTGTGATCTGCCAAACAGAAGAGATTAACCATGAGGAGCTAGGTGGTACAGTGAATAGCATTCAGGGTCGGGCAACCTGCAGCCTTGAGGCCACCTAGGTCCTCAGGTGCTGCCCTTTGACTGAATCCTGGATAGAGTGATACCTTGAAGTCAGCAAAATCTGAATTCAAATTTTTCCTCAAATACTTATTAGCTGTGTGATATTGGGCAGGTCACTGCCTCAGTTTCCTCATCCATAAAACAGATAATACTAGCACTCATCTCCATTAAGGTGGGGAGACCAGTTAGAAGGTTATTATTGCAACATGAGATGATAAAGGACTGTGTGAGAGGAGAGAAATGGTCATATATGAGAGATGTTGTGAAGACAGACATGACAAGATTTGGCAGTGGACTGAATACATACAGTAAATGAAGAGATGAGAATGACAGCATGTGTGACTGGGAAGATGGTGGTGCCTCCACAATAATCGTGAAGTATAAAGGAAGAAAGATAATGAGTTATTTTTTGCACCTGTTGCATTTGAGATGCCTGCAGAACATCTGGTTTGGGATGTCCAAAAGGCAGCTGGGGATATGGGACTGGAGTTTAGCAGAGAGAGTCAGTCTGTATATACAGATACCGGAATCATCTGTGTAGAAATGATAATTGAACCCAGGAGAGCTGATGAGATCATCAAGTGAGATTGCATAGAGAGAGAATAGAAAAGGCCCAGGACAGAGCTTTGGGGGACACCCATGGTCAATGGGAACAAAATAGATGAGTCCAGCAAAGGAAGACTGAGAAAGAGTGATCAGACAGATAGGAGAAGAAAGGGGAGAGAAAAGTCACAGAAGCCTAGAGAAGAGTGAGAGGACTGTATAATCTGGACCTAGGATTTAGTGTGAAGCAGGAAAGCAAGGGCTGGATTTGGAGTGAGGGGGCGGGGGCCTAGGTCTGGCTCCTGGCTCTGCTCCTTAGCACCTGCCTGACCTTTCTCTTCTATGGACCTCAATTCTCTCACCCGTAAAATGAAAACTGGATAACCTATAAAGTCCTTTTTGGCTCCAAATCCTATAAAGGACCTCAAGGGTTCATGCTGTTTCCATTAGAGTGCAAGCTCCTTGAGGGCAGGGACTGTCTTTTGCCTCTTTCTGTATCCCACTGCTTAGCATGGTTCGTGGCTCATAGTAGGTGCTTAATACATGTTTACTGAACTGCTTTGACATTCCTTCTATCTAGCCAGGCTTCATGCTTCACATCCCTTCCACCCATCCACCTGGACACATAGCCATCTTCCCTATAGCTATACCCAACCCATGAACAACCTTCTTCAACCACTTCCCCTCTTCATCCGGTCACATCAAATCAACACTACACGCTGTTTCTGGGAAGACACATCCGGTCAGGTTGACAGGCATTTATTAAGGGCTTACAAATGTATCAGGCATTGTCCTTAAACACTGGGATTACCAATACAAGCAAAAAGATAGTGCCTAAAAAGGCAGCTAGATGTCACAGTAGATAGAGTGGAGTCAGAAAGACCCATCTTTGTGAGTTCAAATCTGGCCTCAGATACTTCCTAATTGTGTGACCCTGGGCAAGTCACTTCACCTTGTTTGCCTCAGTTTCCTCATCTGTAAAATGAATGGAAGAAGGAAACGGCAAACGACTCCAGTATCTTTGCCAAAATAACGCCAAATGGGCTAATGAAGAGTTGGACATGACTAAACAACAAGTTATCAAAAAACTTACCTTTCAATGGGGAAAAATAACACATAAAAGGGAGTAAAAGGCAGGGAGAACATCGGGGCATAGTAGGAAAAAGTCCAAAGAGTCAGGAGTGCAGGTCCTGACTACAGACTGCCCTTTGCTTTCAGTCACCATCCTTGTGACTTCTCTGGCCACCACTCCTCCATGAGTGGTCTAATAGAATGCAAACTCATTGAGGACAGGCACTGGGTCTCACATTTGGGTCCTTGATGCTTAACACATGAAAAACACTTAATAAATGCATTAACACATTTTTAATTCATTCATTTTAAGGTTTCGACCTGGAAGGGCCCTGAGAAATCACCTATTCAATGGTGTCAAACTCAGGCCAAGCATCTGGACCTAGATTAGCATCATCCATGCTTTACTGTATTTTTATCATCTTCATAAATGTTTCCCAGTTACATTTTCATCTGGTTCAACAGCACTTGGGAGTTCTGCTGCCCACTTGCCACCCTACCCCAGTGGGGACTTAACACTTCTGAAGACCCTCATTTTACAGGTGAGAAAACTAAGGTTCAGGGAGAGAAGTGACTTGCCAATGGGCTAATGGGATTCCAATAGGGGTCTTTCCCAGTCTAAATACCATATTTTATTTGCTAAACCATTCAAATGGTAGGTTTGTTAACCTTGAAAGAAGCAGGGTTGGAACAGACAGACAAACACACACACAGAGACAGACAGACACAGAGAGAGAGACAGACACACACACACAGACAGAGACACAAAGACAGAGAGGCTGACAGAGACAGACACAGGCACAGAGAAACAGACACATAGAGACAGACAAACATATACAGAAAGAGAGAGACACAGAGATGGACACACAGATACACACACAGAAAGAGAGAGACACAGAGATAGAGACAGGCAGACACAGAGACAGACAGAGACAGAGAGAGAACAAGGACATAGGGACATGCTGAGGCACTCTAACCCCAGTCAGATCCATAAGCTGAGCTGCTGGTGGTGTATTTAATTACCTCCACGTACAGTTGTATTTACATCCACAGCTCAGTCACTTGTGACTTGGAATCTCACCAGGAGAGTTGGACGGCTTCACACCCTGCACATGTGGCAGTCAGGAGGAGGGCTGCCATTAGCTCTTCCCTCACATCTGGACACTTCCCTGAGGTTCCTTCAGATCACTAACCAAATGCCTTCCTGATGAGCCTACTCTCCTTTTCCCCCCAAGTTAAAGGAGCCCTCAAAGTCTTTGCCAGAGTGAAGCACAAGGGAGGGGGCTGGAAAGCTCACCATTTGGCATTGAAAGTCATCATCATCTGCCTCCACTCTACCTTTCCTGCCTTCCTCACCTCCTTCTTGTGCCTTTCCTGATTCCTCCCCACCCCCAACAACCTCCCCTGCCCTCATAGCTAATGTTCCCCCTCAAATTGCCCTGTATATACTTTTATGGGTATTTGCCATTGCCCCCAGTGGAATGTAAACTCCTTGAGGTCTGGTACAGTGCCTAGGCTTGCAAAGCACTTCCTAATTATTATCTCATTTATCCTTCCAACAGCCCAGGGAAGATAGGTGCTTTTGTTATCTCCATTTTGCAGTTAGGGAAATGGAAGCAGATAGAGGTGAAGTGACTTGCCCAGGGTCACACAGCTAGTAAGTGTCAGACAGGATTTGAACTCAGATCTTTCTTACTCTAGGCTAATACTCTATCCACTTCACAACCTAAGTTACGAAAACAGGATTTGAACCCAGATCCTCTGACTTCAGTACCAGTATCTACTCACTATATCATGCTGCCAACTAGAATTTGAACCACTGGAGATATGGGAGGGAGTCAACTCCAATCACTCTAAGGGATGGTTTGGGGACCAAGGAGGCAGGATGAGATCAGGCAGTATCTAATTAGTTATTTGTTTTTGAAAGGGGACCCAATTAATCATTACTGCCATTTAAATAGATTTGCTGATTTGCAATGAACTTTTTTATCAATTTTATCTCAGTTGATAATCACAGGGTTTACAACAACCTTGTTAAGCAGACACTGAGGGCATCTGAACCTGTGATAATATTGATATAAGGAAACTCGGGAGAGATATCTCCATGTCCCATGGCCAATCAGCCCCTGCTTGGCAACTTAGAGAGCCAGACAGTTGCCTAGGGGGAGTCAGAAATTAAATGATTTACCCAAGATCATCCGGTCAATGGGTATCAAGAAAACTATGTATACTATTATTAGCAACAGTGACAGGAATAGCAGTATAGAGAGACACCATTGCCCAGTAGATAGTTGACTCAGAATCAAGAAGGCCTGTGTTGAAGTCCCAATTTTGACTTATATTGGCTGTGTGACCCAAGGCAAGTCACTTAAAGCTCTCCATGCTTTAGGCCACTCAAAAACACTAAGGTGCAGAGAACATGCTGACCTTCTTTGGTAAGGGGAGTTTCATTATCTAGGAGTTCACAATATCAATGAAATCACAGATGCAGTCCTATCGATAGCCTATTCTTTTTATTACCAGGAAAGGTCTCATTAGCCTCCATGTATGGCCCTGACATGGGCTTTCAGGATCTTGGCCCATCCAATCAATAGCCCTGGTCTTCACTTGTGCCTTCTACTTGAGGGATGAGGTTTCCCCACCATACTTGAAGAACCCATGATTTCACACTCTTCCCACCAATACTGATTGCAGCCACTCTGTATTTTAGGAGACACATTGATCTCTCTCAATGGAACAAGGATGGTTCAGACTAGGACAGACACACAGCTCACCACTAAGTCCTTACTCAAACCTTTCTGGTTTGGTAGAATTGGTCAATGCTTATGCTACAAGAGAACAGATTTTTTTTCTCCCTGGAATAGAAGCCAGGTTCATCTCCAGGCCATGATGAGAAACGAGAAGGGAACTTTGGTGGAGTCCAAAATAAAATTAAAAAAGTTGTTATTGTTGTTTTAAGAAGGGAGTTGGAAGGGTGGCAACTTCCTAAATCTTACTCTAAGGAGATCAAAGCAACTAGGGGGATTAGGGAGCTGAATTTGGAGTCATGAAGACCTGAGTTCAAATCCTGCCTCAGGCACTTACCAGATGGATGACCCAGGGCCAGTCACTTAACCTCTATCTGCCTTAGATTTTTCTTCTGTAAATGGGGAGGGGGGGGGAAGGTTAATAATAATAGCGCCTACTTCATAGGGTTGTTGTGAGTATCAAATGAGATAATATATTCCAGGGCCTTTGCAAACCTTAAAGTGCTATCTAAATGCTAGCTATTATTAACATTATGGTCATCTTAGGTTGAGGGCTTGAAGGGTACAAATGGGGAAACTGAGGCTTGAGAGGCTGGGTGACTTGCCCAGGGTCATTTGGGAAATGATAGATGGGACATGAAATCTGTCTCCAAATGTAATTCTTCCATTGTAGCACACTGCCTCCCCTCTGAGGTACTAAAGCTGCCTGGGATAACACTGGGTCACCTATGTCCCAGGTTGATCTCCCCAGGGGTGAAGTGATCTGGATCCCTCCTGGGATCCGGGCCACTTACTCTTATGCAAATATATGAGCTCAGAGCACTGGCTCCCGAGTAGGACGCCCACCCGAGACTGAGAATTGGTAACCCCGGCAACTCCCAAGCAAACCCTGGGAGAAACCTCTCGGCCGGCTTCCCCCATACGTCCCCTAAGCAGCCCCCATCCAACCGCATCCCTGGTCTCTCTGGGCAGGCGCCTTGGGCACCGACCCCTTCCGAAGCTTCCTCCCAGGCTACGGGCAGCCTGCCACTGGGGGACCACGAGCATCCCCAGCCCCGCCTCCCCCCTGCTCAGGACGCCCCGCCCGCCCGCCCGCCTCCGGCGCCTCCTGGACGCCAGCCCCCCCAGTCACCCCGCTGGCTCCTGCCTTCCCAGGCAACTCCCCGAGGTCCGCGGGAATGCTGACCCCTGCAGAAACCTGAGGAGAGCGAGGGTCAGCGGGCCCCCTCTGCGCTCACAAACCTGCGCCCCGAACCCCAAGCCAAGGGAGTGGGAATAAGAGGTCCCCTGAGGGCGCCCAGCCCCAGTTTCTCTGCCCGGATCTATCTCCTTTTTTAAGTCATGTTTTTTTCTCATTGTTTTTCTTAGATTCACAATAAATTTCTCGTCTTTCTGCGTGGTACAGGAGAGGGTTCAAGGCCTGTCTCTCACACTTTACTACCTGTTAAATCATTTAACTCCCCCCCGTTCCTCAACTAGAAAATGAAGGGCTTGGACTAAATGTGGATTACCTCAAATGCCTCTTCCAGTGCCAGAGCTGGGATCTTATGGGGTCTTCCCATTTTATATCTTCTCTTTCAGTTTAACTTTGTAAAATGAGGAGATTGAACTCGATGCTTTCAGGTCCACCACACCCTGCACCCCCAGGCCTAACACTCTATATTCTGAGGGTCCTCTCATCTCTCAAATTCTCTTATCTAAGAGCCCTCCCAACTCTGACAGGCTAATGTTCTAAGATCTCTCTTTCTCTCCCTGGCATCTTCTATTCCAAGAGCCCTCCCAGATCTGACACGCTAACATCCTAAGATCTCTCTCTGACATTTTCTGTTCTAAAAGCCCTCCCAGATCTGACAGGCTAATGTTCTAAGATCTCTCTCTCTGGCATTTTCTGTTCTAAGAGCCCTCCCAGATCTGACAGATTAATGTTCTAAGAATCTCTCTGGCATTTTCTGTTCTAAGAGCCCTCCCAACTCTGACAGGCTAATTTTCCAAGATCTCTCTCTGACATTTTCTGTTCTAAGAGCCCTCCCAGCTCTAACATTCTACATTCTAAGGTCTCTACCAGCTCTATGCTAAGCTCTGGCATACTGTGCTCCATTCTAAGGGACGACCCTTTAAGTATAACTGTCTAGGATTCTTTCTTCCTCTGCCTTTTTTTCTCTGTCTCTCCTTCGTCTCCCTATCACTCCAATTTGTTTCTCTCTACTAATTTCTCTCTTCCCTTTTCTCCAGAAAGTTGTTCCCAGATCCACAAAGAAGACAGAATAAGCCTGGGACTAGACAGAGTAAGGGGACTACCCTGTGCCTAAAAGGGAAAGAGAGGCTTTAAAGTGGCCCGTCTTGCTCCCGCTTTGGGCAGGAGTGGGACCCGAGGCTTTTCCCAGGACTACAGGTTAGAAGCCTAGCAGAAAACTTTCCCAGGGGTGGTAGGCAAGGAGAAAAGCGCAGGCTCTCTTTTGCAAGGGTTCAGTTTCCTCCGACCTACAAAGCACCTGTCACTATATCTCTCCACCCCATAAACATCACACTACTACAACCCCCTGGACTGAGGAGAACCGAGTCCCTCTCCCTCCACGCCCTGCCCAGTCCAGAGAGTACGAACACGGACCTGCAGGCGGCCACTCTGGATTCCTAGGGTGCAGACGCACGTAGAGCCCCAGTCCCTGGAGAAGCCATTCTCGGGGTGCGCAATACATTTCGCGACCGAGACCTTGGGCATCTGTGCAGGTGTCGTTTGACTCCCTCAACAACGCCGCTGATCACCAGCGGTGTTTCTGCCTTTCCCTCTCAGCCCCGTCAGGGTCAGCCTCATTCTCTTCCCTGGTCCCCAGGGCCCGTTTCCTTCATGGACACCTCCACCCCCTCCTACAGGGGCTCCACGTCCCATTTCTGCCCAGTCTTTCAGCCTCCAATGGAACAGAACTGCTTATCTTTACTCTCACAGCAGGGTTCAGTACCTGTTAGGTGAATGACCGTCCGAGACGGTCTCTCTTCTCCGACCCCTCCAAAGGGACTCACTGACGGGCTACTCCATTGTATACCCAAACCTCAAAGGCCCTCCCAGGCAGGCTCTTGGTCCGGACCAAGCTCCTGGAGGGCAGTCTTTGGAGGTCCCATGTGGGACACTAGGTACGAGATAAAAGGAGGAGGCGAAAGTTGGTTAAGTCAAAAGAAGTCTCACGGCCTTGAGAAAGAGAGATGGAGGGAGGCAGAGAGAAAATGACGGAGAGAAAACCGGAGGGACGGGCAGAAACTCCGAGAAACACAGGAAGGTACAGAAGAAAGATAAATTAGGATGGAGAGTGCAGAAAGGAGACTGAGAAGAGAGAAGAGAAGGGAAGGGAAGGGAAGGGAAGAGAAGAGAAGAGAAGAGAAGAGAAGAGAAGAGAAGAGAAGAGAAGAGAAGAGAAGA
>NW_027187465.1:15534389-15550806 GCF_028583685.1 Petaurus breviceps papuanus | reverse complement strand
GAGAAGAGAAGAGAAGAGAAGAGAAGAGAAGAGAAGAGAAGAGAAGAAAGGAGAGGAGAGGAGAGGAGAGGAGAAGAGAAAGGAGAATGGGCAGAAAGAAGGGGTGAGAAAGAAAAACAGGAGAGTAGATGAGAAACAGACGTACCAACAATGAGAATGAAAGAGTAAAGGGAGAAACAGGGAGAGGGTCGAGGCAGGGGGAGGGGAGAGAAAAACTTGGCCCTCTCCAGTCCTAGCCCAGCGCAGCCCGCGTTTGGCAGGACCCGCCTCTAAGTCCTGCCCAGCCCCAGGTAGCAGGTCCCCAGCCGGGCCCCAGGACAGTACCTGTTGCTTGGGCTCCGGCTCGGTCTCCGCTTCGGCCCCCGCCAAGAAGCCCCCGCGCTCCTACAAGTTCCTCCTCCGGAGCAGCCAGGCCGCCAGCGCCGCCACCTGAGCGGCCGCGCACAGCCAAGCCCAGTAGGCGGGGAGCCCGCTGCCGCTGCCCGCCGCCTCGGCTGCGGCCCGCCGGCTCCGCGCCCGGCGCCGCCACATGGTCCGCTCCTGCAGCTCGTCCCCGAGCGCCTTGAGGCGGGCGGCCGTGAGCTGTGCCGCCGCCGCCGCGCGCTGCTCGAGGCGGCCGGAGCTGCAGGCGCACACCGCCGGGGGGCCGCGACCGCGGTGCAAGGGGCACGGGCACATGACGGACGCCTCCCGCGCTCCTCCTCCTCCCGTTCGACTCGCTAGGTCCGGTCCGCCCGCCTTGCCCCGGCTCCGCACCGGGTCCCCCTCTCCGCCCGCGGGCACCTTGCTTTCCTCGCACCACTGCGCGTCCAGCCGCGTGCGCTCCGGCTGCGCCGAGATGCGCTCCGGCCCCGGATCCGCACACCAAGTTTCTGTGTTTGGGTACGTGTGTGAGTGTGTGTGGTGTGTCGGGCGGGCGCTGGTGGGGCGGACGACGGCGCTATTATTAATTAAAGTGTCACATGGTAGAGGGGGGGAGGGCTGGAAGGGGGGTTACATCATCCGGCCCCGGGGGGGCTGGAGGCAGAAGAAGCCGAGAGGTAACTTTTAACCCTGCCTGTGCCGGGAGCTAGGCTGGGCTGGGGCTCGGCCGGGGAGGGGGACGAACTCCACCCAGCCGAAGCTCCCGGCCCGGCCAGGATCGGGCAACCTGGTACGTTGCTGCGGACACCTGCAGAGACCAAGAACGGAGCTTCGGGTGTGATTTTTCTCCTCTATTTTGCTTTGAATCTTTCTCGCTTTCCGCCCTGGCGAGAGGCCGTTTCGATGGTGGAAACCAAATTCTTATTATTATTCATGAGTGTGTTTATTGTGGGAGGGGGAGTGGGGAAAGGCGGGTGAAAGGGAAGAACCTTATCCTGGGCCCAACTCCACCTAACTTGGCTGGTTTCTGGCCAGAACTTGTCACCGAATCCCCCTGATCCCGAGATTCTGAAGCCTCCCAACCCTGGTTTTAGCTGGAGGGGGCTGTAGACGTTGAAACCAACTTGAGCTCTCATCTCTCCGAGCACCTGTTAACAGTCTCGCGGCTCAGCTGGTCATTCCTGGCCCCTGCACCCTGTCCCCAAGCGCCCCTGGGAGAAACCAGTCACAATATTTTGGAAAGAAGCGTCTCTTCCCTCCCATTCAACCTTTGTGGGCAACTTTTAAAAAAGTTCTCAGCCTCCCCTCACACCCCTAGGATTTACATTATGTGCTAACAATCTCAGTGTAGCCCAGATAGGTTTGAAGAGCAGGAATGGGGAAGGAAAAAGAACCACTCCCATCTCCATGGTAGAGTTCAATATACTGAGGGAGGGCCTTAGCCCGAGCAGGTGTTTTTCAGACAGGTGAGATCCACCCCTCTCGAAATCAGGGGTGAAATCCCCACATTTGGGCAGGATGTAAATTGGGGGATGGGAAGGGCAAAGGCAGATCGGCGTTCCATAGAGCCTCACCTAGAACATTGGGTTCCAAGCGGGAACCTCAGATCTCATCCCTTCTTTTACTGGAAGCTTCCCCCAACCCCTCTAAATTTCCGAGACTTTTCTCTTTTAATTATTTCCTATTTATCCTGTATGCTTTGCTTTGTAGATAATTGTAAGTTGTGTTCCCCATTAGATTGTAAGCTCCTTGAGGGCAGGGACTTTTTTTTCTCTTTTAGTATCCCCAGCGCTTAGCACAGTTTCTGGCCCATAGTAGGCATTTAGTAAACGTGTTTCGATTGACTGATGGATGTGTAGTACAACTTCCCACATTATATGTATGAGGAAAAAGGCCAAGTGAAGTCAGCCTGGCACCATGGAAATAGCTCTGGCTCTGGGGTAAAAGGACATGAACTCAAATCCTACTTCTGCTGTTTCCAAGTTGTGTGACCTGGAGTAGTCAATAAATAAGCTTTCACCTATTAGACACCTAACGTGAGTCCAGAGTTCGAAAACAAAGCCCTACTCACTTTCCCCCTCTGGGCTGCAGTTTCCTCAGCCATCAAATGAGGGGCTTGGATTAGATGACCTTTGAGGTCCCTACAAGCTCCAGATGTATAAAACCAGCCTAGGTCCTGTTAATGCCAGATTCAGTTTGGAAAAACAAAAAGTATTAGATTTCAGAGCCGGAGGGGCCATAAATAGTGCTCATCTAGGGTGAGGAAAAATCGGGTGGACATTCCTAGACTTAGCCAGTCTCATAGCAATTTGGTGACAAAGCCAGGACTGGAACCCAGATTTCCCCTGACTCCCAATCATTTTTTTCCCTATTTACATCCCCACCACACTGTCTTACTAAATAGAAATCTGTCCCTATGCTTAAAGGACATAGATGTTTATACAGTACTCACAGACTACTTGTGGGGTCTTGGAGTCTGTTAGCCCCCCTCCAAAAAATAAAGATTCCAGGCAGTTCTCCATTGTCAGAGTGCTCAGATGTCTAGGCAGGGGGACAACTGAATGAGATACTACAGTGCAAGACCAAAATCTGGTAGGGTCTCTGGCAGCAGCCTTAATGAACAGGGTAGCCTAGGAGGGAAGATCTAGTTCTCTCCTTTTCTCATGGTCAAGTTTCTGAGGGGGAGGGGGGCAAGCTCAGGTCCTTAGAATAAACAGATTTAGGGCTAAAAGAGATCTTTAACACCTCTTAATCCAACCCTCTCATTTACAGAAGTCCAGAAAGGTTAGGTCAGGGGTAAGGAACCTGCAGCCTCAAGGCCACATGTGGCCTTCTAGGTCCTCAAGTGCAGCCCTTTGACTGAACCCAAACTTTACAGAACAAATCCCCCCTAATAAAAGGATTTGTTCTGTAAAACTTGGACTCAGTCAAAGGCCGCACCCGAGGAACTAGAAGGTCACGTGTGGCCTCCAGGCAGCAGGATCCCCATCCCTGGGTTCGATGATGGCTCAGTCACACAGATAATAGGTGACTGAAGCAATATTCTAACCCAGGCCACTGCTGCTGAAGATCTTCTGGGAAAACAAACTTGATTCTGGCCAGGAATTAGCCTCTCCAAGCAGGATCTGCCTTCATCCCTGCCTACAGCACAGTTTATAGTTCCCCAGTTCTTGCAAACGGGGATCTGATAAATTGCAGGGGTGTCTCATTCCAAGAATTAAGACCCAGTGTCTATTTAAAAAGCCCTTTCGGTTTAAATTGAACAATTTCCCCTTTAATCTGCAGGCTTTTAATGGCTCTCTTCACGGACATTAATTTTAATGGGACGATTATTACCCTGCTTGGAAGACTGCCCTTTAGATCTCCGGCTCCAGCCCCGGGAAGAGTCTGACTCAGTGGGTGGTGCTTGGGAGCGTCCCAGCAGCCTGCACTGAAGAGTCCATCCCCCTCTTTAGAAATGGTCTTTTTAACCAGGGACTGTGGGAGGTGAGATAATAATCCCAGATTAGAGATCAAGATTTGGAAAGGTCCTCAGGGTCTATCTAGTCCAATCCCTGGTTTTATTAATGAAGAAACTGAGGCCTGAGGTCAAAGCAGGCCACATGACCCAGTAGACAGAGAATCTCTACCGACTCCAAACACTTGCCACTGCACTTCATTCTTTCAATAATGTTGTATATAGCATTTGATGTCTTTGCTTGCAATATGCCAGTGAAGGAATCAATACAAGTAATATAGCAGGAATGCTTGTCCCTGTTTGGGTTGGATTAGATGAACTCAAAAGTCCCTTCCCAATTGGAAAGACTGGTTTTGTAATCTCTATTTTAGGACAATTAAGTGTTGAAGTGGATAGAGTGCCAGGTGTGGAGTCAGGCCTGAATTCAAATCCAGCCTCAGACACTCAAATCCAGCTGTGTGACCCTGGGCAAGTCACTTAACCCTGTATGCCTTTGTTTCCTCATTTGCAAAAATGAGCTAGAGAAGGAAATGGCAAACCACTCCAGTTATCTCTGTCAAGAGAATCTCAAATGGGGTCACAAAGGGTTGGACATGACTGAACAACATTTCTGTTTTACACATAATAAAACCAAGATTGAGGGATTAAATAATTCGTAGGATCATCTATCAGAGGCTTGTTTTAACTTGATATTTTATAGATGGGGAAATTGAGACTCTGAAAGACTAGATGACTCATACCCAAGCTAGCAAGTGTATATAATGTACCTACTCTGGGTCAGGCACAGTGCTAAATGCTGGAGATGCAAAGAAAGGATAAAGTAACAACAAAAAGTCCCTTCTCTCCAGAAGCTCACAGAGAAGAACAACCATAGGCAACCATGATATAAATAGGAAAATTTAGAAATAATCAGCAGAGAGAAGGCACTCAGATTAAAGAAGACTGGGAGACATTTTATTTTTATTTATTTATTTATTTATTTTGCAGAGGCTGACTTGAATTGGGAAGCTCAACAACTAGAAAGGACTTCAGTTTATCTAATCTAATCCTCTCATTTTACAGATGAAGAAACTGAGGTCCAGCAGACCAAGAGATTTGCTGAAGGTCACACAGATAATAATAAGTGACAGAACTTATTCCCATCTCCAGGCCTTTGCACAGGCTGCCCTCCAAACCTGGAATGCACTCCCTCTTCATTGCTTCCTCAAAGACGCCTTCAAATCTTGGCTCAGATATCATCTCCTTCAGGAAGTCTGGCCTGATTCTTCCAGTTCCTACTGCCCTCCCTCCCTTGAAATTACTCTGTATAGATTTTGGTTTTAATTATGAATAGTTTATGTATCATATAAATACATGATATTTAATTATATGCATTAATTATATGCATGTTTTTCTTTGTATTTAGCTTTGCAGCTAGGTGGCACCATAGTGGATAGAGCACTGGGCTCAGAATCAGGAAGACTCATCTTCGAGAGTTCAAATCTGGACCCAGACACTTCCTAATTGTGTGACCCTGGACAAGTCACTTAACCCTGTTTACCTCAGTTTCCTCATCTGTAAAATGATCTGGAGAAGGAAATGGTAAACCACTCTAGTATCTTTGCTAAGAAAATCCCATATGGGGTCAAAAAGAGTTGGACATGACTGGGCAACAACAAAATCTTCTAACACAGTAGCTGGCATATAGTAAGTATCAACATATTACAACTTACTAGCAGAGAATAATCATTAATAAATGCTTGGTGAATCAATGACAATGGCCTGTCTGACATAGGTACTTGCAGTTACAAAATTCTGAGAAACAAACACCCACCCACACTGGCAAGTCATGCCCCCAAGAAATCAACTGCTGCTTGTCCTGTCAGAGTCTAAGAGTAAACCTGAGGAGTTGGGGATGGGGGGGGGGGGAGAATGTCTTTCTAATGATATAACATATAAGCCCCCACCAGTGTGTTTCCCCTATAATTATCAGTTGATATCAGCCAGACAAACTTGAAGCTTTTTTTAAAGAAATAAGTATTTATTGTGGTGTTATAACTGGTACAAAATAAGTCTCCCAAACTTGGCAACCACTCTTACACAAATACATAAGAGGCTAGGGTAGAGTGAGCTCTAGCTTAGGGCACATATAGTAAAGGAGTATCTCATAGCTCCTGGAAGTCCTTTTGCTGGAGTCTGCAAAATGTGCCCCCCAGCTATAATGTAACTTTTATTCTGTATTTCTTATAGAGTCTTAAATTTTCTTTTCCTCATCAAATCCAGTTTGTCTTCAGTGTCTAATGAAGACAGTCGCTGCTGCTGTCTTGGGTTCACTGCTCATCAGTGGAAAGGTCCAAGTCCTCTAGCCTTCTGAAATTCACAAGATTCTCTTCTGGTGGGGTAGAGGAAGGAGGTAAGAGAAGCTTAGGTGCACTCTCCTTCCTAATCAATTTCTTCCCAGAGGTTTGGCTATAAGATTTCTGTCTTTAGTGACCAGATACTGAGATCTCTCCTCTCATTCCAAATTAGCTTTCTAGTCATATACAAGACCTTTAGGCAGTGACTTCAAACAAGTTTTTCAACCAATCTGAACAGACTTCCTGTATCATCAAGCTGAAATGAAGATGCCAGACCTTGTTCACACCTATTTCACACCTTTAATTGATTGATCAATCAAGCTGTGTTGTCATCTAATAATAATAATTAGGGTCCAGTGGGTTGGGGAGAGTAGTTGTGATCCCACCCTTTCGTACATGTCATAACAAAGGCCATTGAAACCACAGATGGGATATGATTAATTAATAAACTGATAATAAATATTCATGGATTTAGAGGTCCTAGCAGCTACTTCCAACTATGTGGTTCTGGGCAAGTCATTCAACCTATCTTGTGTCTCAGTTTACTCAACTACTCAATGGAGATAATATGACTGTACTATCTGCTTCAATAAAATAGAGAGGATTGGAACAGATGGACTCTAAGGTACCTTCTGGCATTGGCATTCCAGGTTGTAAGGTTCCTTTCATATTAGAATTCTATATATAGTCTTTCTTCTGTGGTTCCTTCTCACTATGACATTCAGTGTTTATCTCTATTTTAGGCTTTAATGTCTTTCCTGAGGTAGCTATGTAGATGGAGTTCTGACCCTCAGGACTACCTGAGCTCAAATTCTGCCTCAGATACTTATTGGCTGTGTGACCCTGAGTAAGTCCCTTAACTTCTGTCTGCCTTAGTTTTCTTATCTATCAGATGGGGTATTAATGACAGCTTCCTCCCAAGGTCATTGGAGGATTTAATAAGATAATATTTGCAAAGCACTTCATAATCCTTATAAACTAATTTATAAACTATTTCTAAGTTCTAAGACACCCCCTCCCAGATCTGATATCCTGTGCTCTGACTGACCTCCCCAAACTGGCATTTTCTGTTGTAAAGTCCCTTCCAACTCTAACATTCTAGGACTCTGTGTTCTTATTTTGGTTGGATTTAGGAAACCACAGAAAGAAAAATGGAGAGAATTAGTTGGTGGATTTAGGGAGAGAAAAGTTTATCTGGCACTTGTAGTAATTTACTACTTGTATTAAATAGGCTCTCTCTCTCTCTCCCTCACTATCTCCCTCTCCTTTCTTTTCTCCTTCTTCCCTTCCCCCCTTTTTCCTTTCCTCTTTCCTTCTTTTCCTCCTTGCTTCCCTCTCTCCCACCTTCCTTTCTCCCTTTGTTTCAATTGCAAATCGATGTCTCTAATCCTTTGGGATTAGAAGGGAATATAGTAACCCCCTTTATCCCTAGACATAACTAGGCTTCACCTAACCTTACTCATTTGATATAATTGGTTAAGAATGCTTTAATTATTATTATGTGACAGGCTAATATCTCTGGCAGATAAGACAATTTGAAAATCGATCATTCTTGTACCAATTGTACCAATTATGCAGATCCAAATCAAAATCATTTGCTAGGTTAAAATGAATCCCAAACCTTGATCTATAGCTTTTGATGTATGAAAGGTGAGATTCTGGGTCCCTGAAGTCAGGAAGGAAAATGTAGAAGTTAATACTAGTGGAAATTCAAACATATAATTTACTGGCAGAGAATAATCTTTTTAACAAAGGCACAAGACATCACTTCAAACAAACGAATTCCTATTGATTACTAATAAAACATAAGGTCTTTGACAGCAAGAACTGTTGCATTTTTGTCTTTATATTCACAATGCCCAGCACAGCCTGGGGCACAAAGTAGACAGTTAATGAATGATTGTTGATTGATTGATCTTTAGAGTACTACCAAACCCTCATGGAGGCCTCAGAACTCTCTTGGTCTCCCTTGGGTCCCAGAACTAAGAATATGATAAGGCAGAAATCCAAGGGTTACTTTAAGCCAAAATTTCCTTGTCTCCCTCTCTTTCTCCTAGGTCCAGATCAGAAATACAGCACCCTGAGGTTAGACCTTTATTCTTCCTATCAAAATTCTTGCTACCATTTTTATTCATATCTGCCTAATATGTGATAGGGATCATAACATTTCCATCTGGGAGGAAAGAATACCAGTCTCTGGAAGAACTTAGAAATATGGATTACCAGGGCTGGGAGGGACCTTAAAATGTAGAATGTTAGAGTTGGGAGGGACCTTAGAATATGGAATGTCAGAGCTGAAAGGACCTTCAAATCTGGAAATTCAAGAATGGAAGAAACATTAGAACATAGAATTTCAAAGCTGAGAGAGATCAAAGAATTAAGATTGTCAAATCTAAGGACTGGTAGAGTCCTTAGAATATAGGATATCAGAGCTGATCTAAATCACTATTGATTAGAGAAATGCAAATCAAAACAACTCTGAGGTACCACATTACACCTATCAGATTGGCTAACATGACAAAACAGGAAAATGATAAATGTTGGAGAAGATGTGGGAAAATTGGAACGCTAATGCATTGTTGGTGAAGTTGTGAACTGATCCAACCTTAGCAATTTGGTGCTATGCCCAAAGGGCTATAAAACTGTGCACACCCTTTGACCCAGCAATACCACTTCTAGGTCTGTATCCCAAAGAGATCATAAAAATGGGAAAAGGACACATGTATACAAAAATATTTATAACAGCTCTTTTTGTGGTGGCCAAGAATTGGAAATTGAGGGGATATCTTTCCGTCAATTGGGAATGGCTGAAAATGTTGTGTTATATGAATGTAATGGAATACTATTGTGTTATAAGAAATGATGAGCAGGTAGACTTCAGAAAAACCTGGAAAGACTTATATGAACTGATGCTGAATGAAGTGAAAAGAATCAGGAGAACATTGTACACAGTAACAGCCTGTAATGGTAAGGGAATTTGAAGATCTTCCCTGATGTTAATGGGCCTGACTTGGAGCCCAACAAGAGAAACTTGCTTAGTGGAGGCTTGTTTTTCAGGAAGGCTTGCCCTTTGTTACTTTATAAATTAGGCAGTGGATCACGAAGATTGTGATGTTCTCTGACCCTGAAGGCTATATATACCTCTGAGGTGAGGTTTTGCTTTGGGGCTCACTTATGGGAAGAGTTGTGTGATTTGGCCAGATAAGACTCTGGGCAGCTATTGAGCCCCTGGGGTTTTCAAAACCTAGATGTTGGTGCTTCTCTCTCTGGTAACTAAGTATGTAATGGTCAGACAGCTAGAAGCCCTAATGGTTTGTCTGTTGACTTGTGTTATTTTCTCTGTCTGTATTTTCTGTTTGCTTGTAATTTCTGTTTGTATTTTCTGAAATTCAGGGTGCTGACTTTTCCCCATGAACTAAGTGAATTATGTATATGTATGTATGTATGTATGTATATGTATATATAATGTTTGATTAAAGTAAGATTGTTAACCCTTTTGAGTTGCTTTCCTTTAGAAAAGCAGATCAAAGGGGTGGCCAGGTGGCGCAGTAAGAGTACTGGCCCCAGAGTCAGGAGACCTGGGATCGGTTCCAGCCTCAGATACTCGGCACCCACACAAAAATAACTGGCCGTGTAACCTTGAGCAAGTTACTTAACCCTGATTGCTTTAAAAATTTTAAAAAGCAGATCAAAGAACCTGTGCTAGCAGCCATTCTGGGTATACTAGGGTGCTTGCTGATATACAGTGTGCAATGTGTGCAATGACTGACTTGATAGACACAGTTCTTCTCAGCAATGCAAGGATCTAAGACAACTCCAAAAGACTCATGATGGAAAATACTATCCACATCCAGAGAAAGAACTTTGGAGTCTGAATACAGATAGAAGCAGACTATTCACTCTCCTTTTCTTATGCTGGTTTTATTTCTTCTTTCTCGTGGTTCCTCCCATTAGTTCTAATTCTTCTTTACATCATGACTAATGTGAAAATATGTTTAATATGAATGTATAAGTAGAGCCTATATCAGGTTGTATGCTGTCTTGGGTACGGGGGAGGAAAAGCAGAAGGAGAAAATTTAAAACTCAAAATGTTATGGAAGTGAATGTTGAAAACTAAAAATTAATTTTTAAAAAGAATGTCAGAGTTGAGAGGATCCTTAGAACACAAAATGTCAAAATTGTGTCTTTAAAGCAATGAATGTCAGATCAGAGAATGTTAGAAATGAAGAAGACCATAGAATATTAAATATCTGAGCTATAGAGCATAGAACTGTTGCCTTGGATCAGGGCACACAGGATCCAATTTTTTTCAATCAATATGGCAGCTGTGGAGAAGGGAGCAACATGGCCAAGTTCTCAAGAGACAGCAGCCTCTCAGTTGAAGAAATGGCAATGGCCAGAATAGTGGGAGAGTATCCAGAGTGCCTCATCCTAGAAAGATGATAGGAGAGTAATTCATGCTGTCAACCATGTCAACCAAGTCCTGGAGAGAACAACATGGTACAAGTGGTGAGTTCCCGAACACTAAGTTATGGAGTTATTGAGAACTCTTCTCTTGAGGAAACTCAAGTTTAGGAGTTCCAGATTTGGCCGTCTCTCAAGTGAGGGATTTCCTGGACAGCTCTCTATCCTAGAATCCGACCTTCTCTCAAGAGAAGTTGAGTTTTCCCAGGCAGAACTAGAGTCTTAGAGAGAGAAGAGAATTGTCACTTTGTCCTAAAGGGGAAGAAATGGTTAGGGGCTAAAGTTACCATTTGGGGTGTAAGGGACTTGAACTATGTATTTTGTTCTCTTACTATGAACTATTCAGAGAGGCAGGGATCCAGTGAGAGGAAGGTTGCCTGTCTTGACAGACAAAATGTCTTTCTTCAAGGTGTATTCACAACCTCAGAGGTGCACCATAATCTGGTTGCCTGTATGGATCTCTTGAGGATGAAAGGGGGTCTCAATGGAACTTCAGAATGCTGCCTACCTAGCAACCTCAAATTAATTTCCTTTCCTGAAAGAGTGCAAGCCACACAGAAGTGTCATGAGTCTGGAGGAATATGTTATTTTGCTGGGGGAAGACACACTCACTGAAAAGTAAGAGGGCTACCCTGATATCAACCCCAAGTTTATTTCCTTTCCCAAAAGAGTCTAAACCACAAGGTGGTTCAATGATTCTGAAAGACCTTAGAACTCCGTGGGAAATGGACTAACAGAAGAGGGAGAATTTTATGGTAGTTAATTGGCTACTGTAAATATTTTCTGTGTTTTGCCACAGTGTTCATAGGATATCTTTAGTGCTTTTTGGTGGTTTTTGTTTGTTTGTTTTTTGCATAATCTGTGGAGTAAAGGCTATTATGTATCCGAAAACGCATTGTTACCTTATATGCTTGCGTGAAATCTGAGAGACTCTTTCCCCCTACATCTGTGTAAACCTAGACAAGTGCTATAGTCAAAGATTTTTCCCACAGTACACTCTGGGTGGAGGCATAATGAGCCAAAAAGTCATTGATTATATAGTGGTTAGGACAGCTTCTGAAACAGAACCTGGTCTGTGGAAGCCCAGAACTTGGAGCTGCTGTTACACATATATGTCCTGTCTCATACTACATTTCAAGGTCCTTTAGGGCAGGAATTAATTCATTTTGATTTCATTCAACAAAAATGAAATAAGTATCTACTCTGTATAAATATGTACTTTGCTTAGCATAGAGACACAAAAATAGTGAGAATATAAGTCCTAATTTCAAAGATGGGTGCAAAACACCAATGATAAAAGCAGAGGAAGATAAGTACCCCAAAAAGACCACCCCCCCACTCCTGCAAAGTTCTATGAGAAATTTGAGAGCAGAGAAATCACTTTCACTGGGGGACAGAAAGAATAGTCAAATAAAGCCTCATGGGGGATGTGGTATCTAGGAAGAATTTCAATGAGAATTTAAGGGAGAAGCCTAGAGTGTTACAGTCATGAAGAGAGAGAGAGAAGAGGAGCAAAGTGATGGAAAATAACCTCAAGTGACTGAAATATGGAGGACTTTGCAAAGGGACCTGGAAATAGAAACGGTCCAATAGAAATCAGGCACCTTGAATACCAGAGTTGTGTAAAATCAGAAATTATTAAGGTGCCTTACTACCTCCCTAAGTCTATGTTTGCTTATGTGTTCTGTGTTCTCATCAATGTGGAAATTCCTAATCATGCAGATATCAGCTCATCTTGTGTGACTTATCTGTGGATGCCCAGCCCAGTGGAGGTATAGTGATTAGAAGACTAGACTTTCAGTCACTGGGTTCAAACTTCACCTTGGACATTTACTACCTGTGTGATCCTGGGCAAATCATGTAACCTCTCAGCCTCAATTTCCTCAACTGTAAAATAAGGCTTATAGTAGAACCAACCTCAAAGTGTTGTTTTGAGAATCAAATGTGGTGATGTATCCAAAGCATTTTGTAAACCCTTGGAAAAACCTTGGCTCAAAATGGCCTTTGCCATTCCTCTTGACCTATGTCTTGTCACTGGATCCTCTGATGACTCTGGAGAAGAGAGTGAGGTTGATGACTTTGCCCAGCTCTGCCTCACTTAAATCTAATTTGCAAGTCAAGACATCACCCTCCTGATGTCATTGATTCTCTTTGAGAATGAAGGACAAAAACAGCCTTTAAAGTGTAAAATGCAAATGTAAAATAAAATGGTGAAATACATGTTATTGTTATTATTATTATTCCTGATATTTCAGGGATACAAGTAGAGCTAGTGCCCTGTTCATTGGTCTTCCCTAATTTTTGCCTTGTCCACCTTTTCTTGCCACGTTTTTCCTTCACGTCCCTTTTCTTGTGCAGTTTCTCATTTGCAATGAATTGCAGCCTGCTGACATTCATCTCTCCATTGACCTCTGGGAGATCTTCAGTGTCAGTTCTTTAAGAGCTGTTGAGTTCTATTACTGGAAGACAAAAAGCATCAACAGAAGCATATTGGTGTGAAAAAGATGGGCTTCATCCACTGGGGAATAGCTAAAACAATTTTGATATATTAGTGTAATGGAATATTACTATGCTGTAAAAAGAAATGAATACATTGAATACAGAGAAACATAGAAAGACTTCTATGAACTGATGAAAAGTGAAGATGAACCAAAGGCTACAAAAATGTAAATGAAAAGAGTGACCACCACAAAACTACTGAAAATGAATGCTGTAAAATTAGACAGCATAAGATTGACATCAAGGAAGAGATTTGAGAAGACATTTCCCTCTGTTCCTTTGCAGAAGTGTGTGGGGCAGGGTACATAGCCATGGAACATTGAATTTAATGTTTAACTTTTTCTACATTTTATTCAATTTTCCTAATTTTTTCTTTTCTTTTTTTAACTCTTGGTTACAACAGATGGCTCTTTGGAAGTATATGAGGCAGAAGGGAATTTAAACGATGCAGAAATCAGATATATTAATAAAATCTATTTTTTTAAAAGAAAAAGATAGGCCTTTGATTCAGACAAAAGTGTAGGGTCTTTAAAGGAGCTGTCTAAAAGAAAATTCCACTATTTTCTTCATTCTGTTCAATTCTTGATCCCACTCATTGTCCACTTGTAGCAGCTGTCTCAAATACATACACTAATATTTGGGTTTTACATCCAGCTGTATACCATGGTCTAGACCAGAGGTTCCAAACTTATTTGACCTACCACCCCTTTAAAAAAATTGCTCAGGGCCCCCTGGAAATCTACTTTCTTTAACCTTTTAACATTTTTTTTGAATTTTGTGTCATTTCATGTATCTATATTATTTTAAAAGATGCATCTTAAATTCAGTAATTTATTACAAATTTGCAGATTTTTTCCTGCGTTGAAATTTTGATGATTCAATATTGTATCATGTAACCATATAGTATAGTATTGTAAACAAGTCATTACATGAAAATATTCCTACCAACACATGCTGGACTTTCCAACAATGCATGTCATGCTCACCTATCAACACTTGCTTGTTAAGACCTGTCATCAGACTTGAATACCAATTGATTATAAGTTATGTTTTGTGTATTTATTTGGAAAATAATGTAATCACTATCTCTGTTACATAATAGATGAAACATGTACTAATGGTTTTTCAAAAAATTCTTCTCTTCTTTCCTTATGCTTCTGCCACCTCCTTCTTTTTATTCAACACATCCCTATTACACCCAATGCTCCTACCACTCCCCTGAATCATTCCAGCACCCACAGGAGGCAGTATCTCCCACTTTGGGTATCTCTGGCTAGATAATAGGCACTTTGCACTTGGCTTATTTTGTGTGAATGGTTAGGATGAAGTCTTGGTTGTTTCCATTAAGCAATTACAAATGAGCTTTTGAGTAACAACAAAGAGTTATGAAAGGCAATTATGGCATAGGGGATAAAGAGCTGTCATTGAAGGCAGGAAGACCTGTGTTCAAGTTCTGCTTTCTGACACATCATGGCTATGACCTGGTCAAGTCACCTAAACTTTCAGTGTCCCTAGCACATCAACCTACAGAAGAATTCCCTCATTCAAGGAATTTTCTATACTGATGAAATGGAGATATCCAGTTCCTATCTCTTCTGAATTGCATCCAGAAGGCTCCACAATGTCCTGGGACTTAAGGCTTTCAGGACATTGTCATTTATAAACAGGGACATGTGGCTTCTTGTAAAGATGCTGCTGGGGCGGCCAGGTAGCACAGCGAGTAAGAGCACCGGCTCCAGTGTTAAGAAGACCTGGAGATCGAATCCCGGGCTCAGACACTTAGCACTCACCCAGAAACACCTGGCCGTGTAACCTTGAGCAAGTTACTTAACCCCAGTTGCTTAGGGGTGGCCAGGTGGCTCAGCGAGTAAGAGCACCAGCTCCAGTGTTGGGACGACCTGGAAATCGAATCCCGGGCTCAGACACTCAGCACCACACCCAGAAATAACTGGCCTTGTAACCTTGAGCAAGTTACTTAACCCCGATTGCTTTAAAAAAAAAAAAAAAGATGCTGCTTTGTGAATTTTAAAGTACATTTAAGAACATTTTTTGTTATTGTTGTTAGGTTGTTTTAGGCACACAGGGTTAAATGACTTGCCCAGGGTCACACAGCTAGTAAGTATCTGAAGTCTGATTTAAACTCAGGTCCCCCCTGACTCAAGGGCCAGTTCTCTATCCATTGAACTACCTAGTTACCCTAGTAAGGGAATAGGAACTATTAAATGATAGTCACTTAATAAATGCTTGTTGATGCTGCTGAGGTTTACAGTAATGTTATGGGGTTGGTGGGAAAGGGAGAGACAATGGACCTGGCACTCCTCATCTCCCTTGAAGGAATATTGTTAAAAATAAAAAGAACCTACAGGTCCTCAGGATAGATGTTTCTTCTTTCTTAAAAGCTTGATCATTTTGATCATCATAGACAATATCTAATTCACCTTCATCATAGCCTTGTGATGTTCATCCTTTGATTGCCTCAAATCCCTTAAAGAAAATTTTTTGATGGCCCAGGCACTTTGGCAATGTTAAGTGCCCATATAAATCCTGACTTATTGGCTTGAGTGTCTTATTTTCTTTTTCTATTTGCATTTGTAAGATTCCTATTGTTAGGACATCTAAATGCTCAGCCTAGTTTTTGAGAGGTAGCAAGGCAGAGTAGATAGGAATCTGGATCTATAATCAGGAAGACCTGGGTTCAAATCTTGCCATGAATACTTATTAGTTGTGTGACCTTGGCCATGTTTCTTTCTTTGATGACTCCTGAGGTGCTTGGATCACAATGGTGTACGTATTGGGAAACTAAGGTTGGCATGAATTGACATGGTGAGACCTGGGACTCAGCAAGATAGGGCAAAAGCCCATCCACCAGGACCTGGGGACCAAAGAAAGGTGCCCAAGATTCTAAATCTGTCATGCTATGATTCTGTGATCCTAAAGGATCCTTCCCTATCTTTCTCTTCTACCCTCCTCCTCTTCTTCTTTTCTCTTTCTCTTTCCTTCTCCCCTCTTCTCCTTTCTTTTCTTCTTCTTCTCCCTTCCTTCCTCCCTTCCTTTCTTCTCCTTCTTTCCTTCCTTCCTTTCTTCCTTCCTTCCTTCCTTCCTTCCTTCCTTTCTTTCTTTCTTTTTCTTTCTTTCTTTCTTTCTTTCTTTCTTTCTTTCTTTCTTTCTTTCTTTCTTTCTTTCTTTCTTTCTTTCTTTCTTTCTTTCCCTCTTTCTTTCTTTCTTTCTTTCCCTCTTTCTTTCCATCTTTCCTCCCTTCCCTCCCCCTCCTCCTCCTCTCTCTCTCTCTCTCTCTCTC
>NW_027187465.1:15529322-15534289 GCF_028583685.1 Petaurus breviceps papuanus | reverse complement strand
TCTCTCTCTCTCTCTCTCTCTCTCTCTCTCTCTTTCTCTCTCTCTCTGTCTCTCTCTCTCTGTCTCTCTCTCTGTCTCTCTCTCTCCAATTTGATTCTAGCCAGCCTTTCTAGTTATATTACTTACTCATTGCTCCTCTTCATACACTCTTACTCTTGCCAATTAGTATTCCTTAAATGAAATACTTCATGTCCTGTACTAATGCCTTCACAAGGCCAAATGGTGTCTAGCATGAACACTTAAGTAAGCACTCTTGCCAGCCATGCTCATTTCAAACCCAGACCAGCCCATGACTCCTTTGCTCCCCTCTCCACCTTCACTCTAGCAGCCTTCTCACACTGGCAAAACACCTTTCCCTGTAAGGCCTCCTCCTCCTGTTTTAGATGCTAACTGTATGATCATGGCTAAGTCACTTTACCTGTTTGGGCCTTATTTTTCTTGTCTGTAAAATGAGGGTGTAATGGAGTAAACTGACCAATAAGGTTCAGTCTTAGGAACATGTGCATATATTTTCTGTCTGGTTCCACTCTTAGTGACTGTGTGGAAGCTTGAGGAGGAATCTGTTTCAGGTCATGGTGATGAAGGATGGGTATTATGTGATGATAAAATGTTTTTTCATTGACTGAGGAACAGGGAGAACTGATGTCTCAGGAACTGAGGAGCTGGAACTAAGAGTGTGTACACAAGAAGGGACCCTCCCATCTCTCGTTCTCTTTTCTTGGTGTCTGGGAAAGGAGGCCACACTATTTTAAGCTGGTTCAGAGAGTTGGGTGAGGGAGATGTGGTAGCCCTGTCTCTTAGCCAGCTAAGCTGCGTATTGAAGTAAAAAGAGTGCTGGATTTGAAGTCAGAAGTTTAAATTTGGCCTCAGACACTTATTATTTGTATGACACCCAAGCAAGCCAAGCTCCGTTTGCCTCAGTTTCCTCAGTTATAAAATGGAAATAATAATGGCATCTACCTCCTAGAGGATCAAGTGAGATAATACTTATAAAGTACTTAGCACAGAGCTTGGCATATAGTAGGTGCCTAATAAATGCTTGTTTCCTTCCCCATCACCCCAGAAGGCCATGAGCACCTAACTTTTCTGTATCTTTGTGTTTTTTCTCAGATGAATAAGTATTCTGAGATTTAAGTGCTGAAGTATCTTGCTAAGTTCTAGAGATCCAGAGTTCCCATCAGAGGTTCTGTTTGTGATAGCAGTGGCCACTGGCCAGTAGTGACCAAGGAAGTGTCTGCAGATGGATATGGAAAGAAACTTAATTCAAGTATGGGTACAGTTTCGAGCACTGAGACCCCCTTTGGTAGAGAGAAGCTATGGTTGTGGATTTAACAGAGGCGTTTACCCTTAGGGACCTTAAGGGGATCTTCATGATGACTCTATGAAGAGACAAAAGGACTCCCAGAGTCAGGAGCAGAAGGTACATCTTTGCCACATGTGTTTTCTACAAGTATGTCTCACCATCATTGAACTTTAAGTTTGATTCCACTTTCCCCAGAGTACCTCATATATGCAAAGAGAGATGCACCCCCAATTTGGAGGAAAAATTTTCTACCAACTGTTCTTGCCATAACTTCTCAGTAAATACCTTTTCTAAAAGCTAATTGAGTCTACTGAGTAGCTTACTGACAAGTACATTGGTGGCGCTCATGAATGGTACTTGGGACTTTGAGAGTGGTAATGGTCAATCACCCTCTAGAGACCTAGCCTACCAATGAAAATGAGGGTTGGAGAAGTAGGCCCTGGAGGATGCTACAAAGGAATGGGATTCTATGACCATTCCAATGAATTTGTGATCCAGTGACCTCTTTTCAGTCCTACTTCTATAGGCAAATCGTTTAACCTCCTTGAGTCTCAATGTCCTTATCAAGTGAAGAGGTTGGACTATCTGACCTCATGATTCCATGATAAATGTCAGCTATCAGACACGATACGGGGTATGTTCCAAAAGTCTTAGTGCAGTTTAAGTTGTTAAAAGTTTTTTTTAAGCTGAATTTGTATTTTGTGTAGGACATTCCAGGTAAGGAAACTCCATTCACAAATGCTGATCTGCACCTTTTCTGCAATTTACATTTATTGAGAATTTGGGCACTAAACATTTAAATGTTTTACCTATCCCCAAATGTCAGAAGTGTCAGAAGGATTTCCTTTCCTCTCACTAACTCCTCAGCCTTTTGCAATCTGGATTTTCACCTCATCATTCAACTGAAATTGCTCACTACAAAGTTACAATGATCTCTTAATTGACAGATCTCTTGGTCTTTCCCCCTGTCTTTGCCCTTCTCTGCTTTTGCTATATTTGACTCAGTTGGTCACCCTTTCTCCTCCTGGAAACTCCTAGGTCTCACTCTGACTTCCCCTTACTGTGTCTCAACATCGCTTTGAGACAAGGAGGGGAAAAATAATTTGCATTTAATATGGTAATTTATTTTAATCTCTCTCAATCTCTTTCTCTGTGTCTCTCCTCCATCTGTCTCTCTCTTCTGTGTCTCTTTTTTCTCTCTCTCCCCTCTCTCTGTTTCTCTCTGGTGTCTCTGTCTCTTTGTCTCTTTCTGTGTCTCTCCTTTCTCTTTCTCTCTCCCTCTCCTCTCTCTCCTCTTTCATTTCTCTTGTCTCTCCCCCCGCCAATCCCCCCAATTTAATGACTATCTCTGTGCCAATGACTCCCATATGCAGATCTATATGCCCCAGTCTGTCTCTCTCCTGAGTGTTAGCCCTGAATCACTAACTGCCTATTGGACATTTCGAATTGGTTGCCTCAGAAACACCTAAAACTCAACGTTTCAAAAATAGAATGCTGCAGCCCAGAACTCCTCTTCTTGATGTGATTTTTAAAAAATCACTTATCAAACATTCAAACGCAGCTGTAGGAGTACCCCGAGGCTTTGTCTTGAACCCTGTTTTCTTTTTACTCTCTTTGTCTCTTGCTGATCTTACCAACTCCCCTGGACTTAATTATCATCTCTATGCAGATGTCTCCCAGATCTCTATGTTTGGGTCGGCTCTGTTTTCTGAGCCTCAGTCCTGTAGCACCTTACATCAATGCCTGTTAGACACTTCAGACTGGTTGCCCTGGAGACATCTCTAACCAACATTTCCAAAATATCTCGTTTGTGCATAGCTGTTTGGATACTGTCCCTCCCCCATTCGACTGATCTCCTTGAGCGCAGGGACTGGTTTTTGTGTTTCTTTGCATCGCCAATGCTTTAGCACAGTACCTGGCCCACAGGAAGTGTCTCATAAATGTTTATTGGTTTCATTTGACTTTTCCCTTATTCTGGGCTAAGCCTGACTCAGGCCAGTTTGTTTTATATTGGAAGAAAATGCTGAGACACCTGTAGGTCATTCAACATTTAACAAAAATAGATTTATTTAGCCATAGAAAAAAGATGGATATTTGAAAAAGGATAAGCCATGAGTACAAGTTGATTCCAGTGAGTGAAGCTCTCTTCACAAGTTTTTTTTTTTTTGCTTTTTGGAGGGCAATTGGGGTTAGGTGACTTGCCCAAGGTCACATGGCTAGTTTTTGTGTTAAGTGACTGAGGCCAGATTTGAACTCAGGTCCTCCTGACTCCAGGGCCAGTGCTCTATTAACTGTGCCACCTAGCCACCCCTCTCTTCACAATTTTGCCCATCATTTTTTGTCAAGCATCAGAGAGCCTTTGGAACTCCCTCATGGCTGTTTTGGGCTAAGGTGACCAGGAAGTGATGGCAAGAACCTGAGTCTTACATGTACAATATATGTACATAGCATATCCCCTGATAAATCCTCCACCAGAAATAGTTTCATTTTTTCTAGCTGTGTCTCTAACATTGAGTACCGTACCTATACGTTGTAGATGACTAATAAATGTAAGTTTATTAATGAACTCGAATCCAAATCTTTCTGTAGTTGGCTTGCTATACATTATTATTGTTCTGTCATTCCTGTCATGTTCCTCTTTATGATGCCATTTGGGGTTTTCTTGGAAGAGATACTGCAGTGGCTTGCCATTTCCTTCTCTAGTTTATTTTACAGATGGGAAAACGGAGGCAAACTTGGTTAAGTGACTTGCCCAGGGTCACACAGCTAGTAACTACGAGGTCAGATATGAAGTCAGGAAGATCCAGGTCCCGTGTTTTGTGCACTATGGCGCCACCTTGCTGCCTCTACTATACATTGTTCTACCCTATATTGCCTATCATCTTTTTTTTTTTTTTAAACTAGATTTCCTAGGGGCACTGACTCTCCAGTCAGAGGACCTGAGTTCAAATCCTGCCTCTCACACTTACTGTTCCAATTATGTTGGGCAAGTAAGTCATTTAAACTTTCTGGGGCTCAGATTCCTCATCTGTAAAATAAAGCATGTGTGTGTGGGGGTGGGGGGTGTTGAACTAGAATCCATAGGTGTCAAACCCCTTCTGAGTGCTGCTGGAACCAGATTAAAATTTAATTGGGAAACGTTTATTATTAACGAAATTAATAGAAATACAACACAATGTTGATTTGTGGTTTTCTAAGTCAGTATGATGCCTGGAGGGATCTATTTCTATTTGTTTGGTGCCTCCCAGCAGGGTGATTTCTAAGGTCCCTTTCAGTTCTGAATCTATGACCTTACCCATTGTCTCTGTAACATGAAAGGGTTCAATAAGATCTCTCAGGTCCCTTCTAGCTCCCAATCTAGTATGATTCTAGAAACTATTCTGAAAAGGCCAGAGGTTCAGTGATTAATCTAGGGTCACACATACAATAAATAGGAGGGAGGAAAGTTTTTCTAACTCTGAGACCAGCTTCACATTTCATTCTGTTTGGAAGTATTCCAATAGAATGTAAGCCCCTTTGAGGGCAGGAGGGTTCTCCATCCACCCACCCATCCCTCCCTCCCCCCCTCCCTCTATCCATCCATGTATGTATGTATCTACCTGTCTATCCTGTTATCCATCCATCCATCCATCCATCCATCCATCCATCCATCCATCCATCCATC
>NW_027187465.1:15527244-15529312 GCF_028583685.1 Petaurus breviceps papuanus | reverse complement strand
ATCCATCCATCCATCCATCCATCCATCCATCCATCCATCCATCCATCTACCTATCTATCTATCTATGTCTGTCTGTCCGTCCATCCATTCATCCACTCCTTTAGGTCTTTCTGTCCCATTGCCTAGCGCACTATAAGCATGCTCATAGACCGAGAAGGGTAAGGACCATTGAATACGCCTGCCGCCGCCTCCGCCCCCGCCCCACAGCCTCCTAGACTGAGAGCTGGAAGAGGACTTGAGGGCTCCTGGAATGCAACCCCTTAATTTTCCAGATAAGGAAACTGATATATGTAGAGGTGTCTTGGTCGGGATCCCATAGCGCAAATGTCTGGGGCAAGAATTTGAACCCAGGTCTTTCCCATTCTAAGTTTATTGTGCTATCCATGATTAACTTTTGCAGGAGTGATCTCTCGGTAGCATTTGGGGGTATCTGTCCAGCGCCTCTGCGCCTAGCTCAGGCCCGGCACACAGTAGGAGCTTCATAAATGCAGGTTGATTGACTGACGCGGCCACCCCTCGCTCCCCATCGCCCCTCTCCCTCTCCCCCCACCCCCGGCCCCCCGCAGCGCGAGAACGAAGCCCCGCCCCTTGCACTCCTCGGATTGACGTCCCATCCCTGGCTGCCTGCTGCCCAGCTGGGACAGACTACAAGTGTCAGGAAGCCGGAGCGCCCTGGCAGGCGGGGAGGGGCAGGGCCGCGCGTGCGCCGGGAGAGCGCCCGGAACCTGAGGGCTTAGGCGCCACCCGCGCGCCCAGAACCTGCCCGGAACCCGAGGATCGAGGCGTCGGTTTCCGTCTCTGGTGGGGACCCTTGTCCTTGAGGGACAGTTCCGGAGGAGACCGAGGAAGACGCCGGTGCTGGGCTGGGGGAGAGGGGCCCGGCCTCAGGGGGCAGCAGGGATTTGCGGGGCTCCCAGTGGGAGCGAGCGGAGCTGGGGGCGGAGGAGGGAAGTGGGCTGGGCCGGGTTCGGGGGGAGGGGCCCCATTTGAGGGTGGAGAGAGGTCTTTTAAATTGGGGGTGAATGGGGGTCCCTTTTATCCTGGGTAGGACCCCTTGTTCTCGGGGTGACGGCTTCCCTCTTGATCTGGGGGCGAAGAGGCCTTGATCTCAGAGTGGTTCCCCTCGTTTGGAAGTGAGGAGTCCTGATCTTGGGGTGAGGGCTCACTCCCTTTAATTTGGGGGTGAGTCCCCCTTGATCTCAGTGCGAGGGGTCCTCTCGATTGCAGGGTTAGTCCCCCTTTGGATCTCGGGGTGAGGGGTCTCACGAGGAGAACCCCTCTTGATTTGGGGGTGATGGGGTCCTTTTTAATTTTACTGTGTGTTCCCTTCTTGATCTTGGGGTGAGGGTCCCACTTTATTTTGACGGAAGGTTCCCCCTTTATCTCGGGGTGAGGCCTCTTTATCTAGGGGTGAGGGGCCCCCTGTCGCGGTGAGAGTGCTGCGGCCCCCCATGGCCGAGGCCGGCCTAGACGAGTTCCGCCGCCGCTGGCGGGAGGAGCTGGCCTTGCGGGAGGAGCCGGCCAAGAGGCGGCGGCGGAGCGGGGAGGGGGCGGCCCGGGAGCCCGGCTCTCGGTGGAGCCGCTGCGGGGCCGCCCCCGGGGGTGCCTCTGCCCAGCCGGCCGGGGCTGCTCCCGGCTACTTCGAACTGGCCAAGAGCCTCCTGGAGGGCGGGGAGTGCCCGCCGGCCCTGGCCCCGCCCCCGGCCCGGCCCGCCGGGGAGCCCTCCTGCTCCAGCGGGGGGCGGGTCCCCCCGGCCCCCGACGCCCCCCAGCCCGAGCACCCCGAGAGCGCCGGCGACGACCGGCTGCTGGAGCAGCTCATCCGGGACCTGGTAGGTGTGTCCGGGGTCCCTCGCCGCGCCCCCCGCCCAATCGGGGTCTGGAAGCCGGGCCCGCCTCCTCCCCCTCCCCCTCCCCCAGGTAGCGGAGGCGGATCCGTGCGCTGCGGCCGTCTCCGCCCCCGTGCCAGGTGCTTCCCACGGGCGTGGAATCCCCACAGTAACGAGTGTTTGCAAAACCCTCCCCAAAGGCAGTCCAGCCATAGCGACCCGAGGAGCTGTGTCCCCGA
>NW_027187465.1:15520013-15526844 GCF_028583685.1 Petaurus breviceps papuanus | reverse complement strand
GTGCTTCCCCCTTCCCCCCAGCCCCCCCAGTCAGGTTGGGTCTGGCAGCCACAGTTTACCTGCCTCGTCACTGTCGGAGTCATCGTGGCTAGTGCTTTCCTGCTGGAACCTAGTCGGCGCTTAATAAATGTTTGGTGAATTAATTGATTATTGATGTGTTTCTCACATTTCTTCCTGTTCATTTTTTAGGACACAATAATGATAATCCATTCATTACATTCATGTACCATTATTTAACTCTTCCCCAACCATTGGGTTCCCCCCCCTCCCCCCGCTTTGTTTCCAGTTCTTTGCCACTAACCAAAGTCACATTATGAATATTTTGGTTCATATGGAGCTTTTCTTTCTGTTTTTGACGTCCTCTGGGTATATGCCTATTGGGATGCCCAGACCAAAGGGCATAGAACATTTTAGTCACTTGAGAGTTAATGTTTATGCAGCTACTTTATGGAAACCTTCATCAAAGATGTGGATTTTAAATCAGACGTTATCCCTAGCTGTGTGATTTGAGCCGTGTGTCATTTAACTTCTCAACTTCCTTTTCTTCATCTGTAAAATGGAGAGAATAATAGTTAACTGGTCCAGTGAACGTTTGTGCAAGGTACAGTTTTGAGTGTTTGGGATACAAAATGAAGAGCAGGAAAGAACTTCGCTGCTTTTATTCTGCTTGTAATTACTTGTCTTGCAGGACGAAATGATATTTTATCTTTTAATTTAAAAGTTTTTTTATGTCTTCTGTCATTTATATCACCATAGTTTTCCAGTATGAGCCATCTCATATTGTTCTAAAGGCAAAAAAAAAAAAAGGGGAAAAAATAAACACAATCCATCAGCACTTTTGGGAACAATCCACAAACAACCCTGCTGCAATGTGCAACACCTGGGAACCCTCCACCTCTGAATCTTCTCTTGTCCCTTCTTTTGAGCCCTGCTTGTTCTTTATAGTTTTACAACATTTGCTTTTGACTTCTTCAGTATGTGGTTCTCTCCATTTGAATTATTGCAAATGGTTGTGTATATTGTTGTCTTCACTCTGCATCAGTTCATATAAATCTTTTCATGCTTCTCTCTATTCATCACATTTATCATTTCTTACCCATACAGTAATATTCCATTACATTCATGCACTATAATTTGTTTAGTGATTCCTTAATTGAGGGACATTTCTTTGTCTCAAATTCTTTGCTATCACAGAAAGTGATTTTTTTAGTATTTTGGTGTATGTAGATAGGAACTTTTCTTCTTATCAATGCCCTCCTTGAAGTATAAGACCAGTAATGGAATCTTTATGTCCAAGTATATAGCCATTTTAGACACTGCATTTACATAATACCAAGTGGCTTTTAAAAATGACATTTACATTCCAGTGATGATGGTGATGATGAAGATAGTGGTAATGATGATGTCTCAGAGCTCCTGAATGTTTTCCTTTTGGAAAACAAACTGTGGAAAGTCCAACTAGACCAAACTGGTTTTGTGTTTACTGATCACTATTTTGGACTGAGGACTATTGTAGCTGAGATCAGATCTTTAACCAGAAGGTTCACCATAAGGTTGATGGAATTTTGACTGTGATGTCATAGGAGGGAGGCAGTTGGAGCAGTGAAAAAACATGGAATTTGGAGTCCAGATGACCTGGATTGAAGTCCTGAGTATGCTACTTATGACCTAACCATGTGAGCTTGGGCGAGTCACTTAACTTTTCTGGCTTCATTTTCTTCATCCTTAAAAGAAGGAGGTCAGCCTAGAGGAGCTCTCAAAAGGCTCCGCTAAGTCTTAAGCTGTTATGTGGCGCAGTGCAAGGGCCCTGGGCCTGGAATCAGGAAAACCTGAGCACAAATCCAGCCTCAGAAACTTCCTGGCTGTGGGACCCTGGGCAAGTCACTTCATGTCTGTTTGTCTCCGTATTTATTAAGCACCTACTGTGTGTAGGCACTTTAGCTGGGAATACAAAGAAAGGTAACATAGCCCCTGCCTTCAAAGAGTTCACAGTTCAGTGGGGGAGGCAACACACAAACATTATGTGTAAACAGCGTAGATACATAATAAATCCTAAGTAATGAGCAGAGGGAAGGCACTAGCATTAAAGGGAACTGGGAAGGACTTCTTGTAGAAGACGGAATTTTAGCTGAGACTTGAAAGAAGCCTGAGAAGGGGGGAGAATCCCCGGCACGAGAGTCAGCAAGTGCTGACGCCTCAGTTTCTTTATCAGTAAAATGGAGATGACACCTACTGCCTGAGTAGAGACGAGGACCAAATGAGACATTTGGAAAGCCCTCTGCAAACCTTCAAACACTGTCAGAGTGTTGCCTATAATAGAGGAAAGGTTGCTGTCTGCTTCAGTGGTGGAAGTACCCACCTTGTCAGATTCTTATTGTCTTTGTCTCACTCGCACCTAACCCTGTGCCCAGTATCTAGAAGGCACGAGAAGCTTGACCCCAAATAAGAAATAGGAGAAAATACATCCCTCTTTTTGCACAAGGAGTGGACCACAGGTGTGGAATATTGGGCATAAGTTTAGACTCTTGTGGATGTCAGTTGGTTTTACTAAACTATTTTTTTTCTTCTTATTTTGAGAAGAGGTGAGAAGAGGGATACAGTGGGCAGTATACCCAGGTGACATAAAAGCAAAGGGTATCAATACAAAGTTATTTAAATGAATAGAATGCTTGTTAAATGAATGAATTTTTCTGTGCACCTGAGGTAATGGCGACATAGTGATGAAGCAGAGTAATCCTTGTTCTGAAAGAATTTATAATCTAATTATAGGGAAATCATTTGTGGACACATATGACTGTGATGAGTCAGAGGTAACATCTAGAAAAAAGTCCTCTGAGATTTAGAACTGAAATTACCCTGGAATTGGCAGGTTACCCAAAGGAGCTGTCCTTTAGTGGAGGAATTGATTCTGGGGCCTGCCTAGCCGTGGTCTATGTAGTGTTTACTACACCACAGTCGGGAATATCCAATATTTACCGCTTACTAGTTCTATTTACCCAAGACTTAGTAACCTTCAATAGTGTCTTTTTAAATGGAAATGTAACTCTTATCTTAGAAGAATGTTGTCATGGCTTAGAGATGACCCTGGACCTCTTCGGTTTCTTGAACTTGAATAATGATATTAAAAGGTCTTGCTTCTTTCTCCATGTTTTCACCACCAGAGAATTCTTATCTGAACCCTTTATGAAGTGGAATTTATTTTATTCTTAAAACTGAAAATACTTATTCCCTTTTGGGTCTATGTAGAAATATCATTAATATTGATTCTGGTGAAATAATGAGAGGGAATTAATCCTCATTAAAACTTAATTGTGCAAATATGAAGTCCTTTCTCTAAAGTGCTTTGTTTTTCTTTTAGCAATTGTTGTTGAGTCATTTCAGTCACATAAAACTCTCTGTGACCTCATTTAGGGTTTTCTTGTTAAAGATACCAGAGTGGTTTGCCATTTCCTTCTCCAGTTCATTTTCCAGATGAGGAAACTGAGGGAAACAGGGTGAAATGACTTGCACAGGGTCATACAGCTAGGAATTTGAACTCAGGACCTCCTGACTCCAGGTCTGGCGCTCTATCCACTGTGCCACCTACCTGCCCTTCTTTTAGTAGTGGAAGCACACTAATTTTGCTTGGGAATATTGCATTATTTTAAAATGTTTTCTCTTCCAGTCTAAAGTTTTCACTAGAAATGAATTTGCTAACATGGAAAAAATAATTAAACTGTCTTTTGATCTTTTATTTTGCCCCCCTTGGAGAGCACATACAGGTCTTTGTAACTTAAGATCTTTGTCTTGTAAAGTATAGTGTTGGCTGGGAAGAGCCGTGTATTTAAAGAGTGGCAGGGTCTTGATAGACAACTACAATTTAGTGGAAATGAAAACTCAGCAGTGACTCCCTTTGAGTGTAGTCTCTGCCCATGAAGCTTTTGATAAGAGCAGTTGGAAATCATCTCATTTGAGGTGGTGAGTTAGGAATATCCTAAGTGAACAATTGATATTCTTCTTGGTATTCAGTTACCCAGATGCAGAAAAGACAGTCACGCTCCTGGGCAGACTGCCACTGGTAGCAGGCGCCTTCCTTCTTTCCCCTTTTCTCTTCTCTTTCCATCCTCACCTAGTCGTGTTGGGGCAGCCTTTGCAGAGCTCCAGCCCTTCTGCCTGCTTCCTTCCTCCCTGCTGGGATGAGCTCTGCTTACGTTTCCCCTCCTTCTTTTTTAGGCTAGTCAGTGTGGAAAGCAATGAATGAATAAAATGGTTTATTATCGTTATCAAAGTATTTGTGTTGGGAGGGATCTTAGAGGTCATTGAGTCAAGTTCTCTTTATACAGATGGGGAAACAGAAGCCGGAGAGATTCTATGATTAGCTCAAAGGTTATGCACCTAGTAAGCCCAAGTACTCATGCTTGGACTCTAAATCATCCAAAGTTCTTGTCATTAGTAGCATCTAGAAATTGTATTTGAGTGAGAATTGTTGCTGCATGTGGAGATGTGCTATCAAAGGTCCGAAAACCCACCCATAGGGTCTATTCATGTCCTTAAAATGTATGATGTTCATTAAAACTCTGCTTGTACATGGGTAATGGTCTTTTCCAACCATCAGTGTCATACAGAAATGTAGGGTTAACATTTTAGAGCCAGGCAAAATTTTTTATTCTAATTAATGTACACTTTTCAATATCAGCCACTGATAATTCTTGAAAATGTCTGGAGTAGTAGAGCATATCATCAGCATATTTATGATTGCAGAGCAGAAAGTGAATTTAATTGTCATCTTTTCCCATTCCTGAGATAGAAATAAATTATTTCCCTTACCTATCACTTCGGCATTTCCCAATACCATCCAGTTTTTCTCCAAAGCCCTAATTACAGCTACCTCTGATACTAGTGCAAACCAGTGGCTTGGAAACCATTGCTCTTTCTCTGTAGGTCTCCTGCTTCCTTAGAAGTCATAGCCTAGTAGAGTCTTCCTTATCTAACTCTTAATGAGACCTTGTCCCACTCTCATCCATTCCAGTGGAAGCAGTTGTGAAGTGAACCCCCTGAATTTTCTCCCCCCAGGACCCTTACTGGACTAGAGCTCCACCCTTTTCAGGTGTCACCCCACTACTCTTTCCTCTTTTCTAAACTTTCACCCTAGGAACCTTCTGCTAGAGAAAGATTGGTTGTTTGGGATGACAAAGTGTCTATGTCTTTTATAGGCATGTGAGAGCTTTTGTGTCTTGGAAGGAATATTATTGTGGTAAGGAAAGATGTGTTTCTGGCACCTCCAGGTGGAAATGGGAAAACATTTCCTTCTGGAAAGTGTGGAATAGTGGTGATCAGGCTCTGCATTGCCACCATTCATCTGTATTATGAGTTAAATTGACTTTGGTGGGCTGCCTTGAAACCTAGCCCTCTTTTAGTAACATTGCAATGGGGAAGTGAGTTCCAATTTGCACAGTTTGGTAAGGGAAATATAGTCATAATTGGGGATTGCCTATGTTGCTCTATATTCCTACTTAACTTTTGATGTGTGTACATCTTGTTCATGTAAATTGTAAATTTCTGGAAATTAGGAACAAGTCAGTCAAGCAGTATTTATTGTGTCTTATTCTTTTTCTGTATTGCTCATAGCATTTAGCTTGGTGCTGAGCACATATTAAGTGTTCTGTATGTACTTGTTGAATGAATGAACTGAATTTCAGTGAGGTGGTGCAATGGATAGAGCCTTGGACTTGGAGGAAGACCTCGAACCTTAATCCTGCCTCAGATACTTGCTGACTCCGTGAGTCTGGGCAAGTCACTTTGCTCTCTCAGCCTCAGGGATAATCACTCGACATTTATTAAGTGCGTACTATGTGTCAGGCACTCAGCTGAGCCCTGGATAATGATAGTACCTGCCTCGATTGGGAGACTCTACCGAGATAACATGTTGTGCCTGGTTAGAAATGCTGGTTGGCTGTTTCTTTGAAGTGAATCTGTAAGTGGTGTGCTGGAAATATGGGGAAACTTAATTTTGGCTGTTTGAGACTTTTGCTCACCTATTGTTTTTCATCAGCACTCAGGAGGGGTGCTTTGGGGAGGCTGGCTTCATCCATTACATCTGATTGTAATATCTTGGGCTTACTTAGCTTTTGCCAATAGTTAAAGTAATCAAGATAAACTGCCTTGGAAAGGAGAAGCTTTTAGTCACACAGCATTTTATTGTAATTGCATGAACATTTTTTGATCACAGTTATAGTTACTTTTCTCTCTCTTAAAAAAAAAAGAAACACTTAGGGAAATTTTCTCTTTGTCCTGTTTTCCCTGAAGGTTTACATTGGAGAAGAAATTAAGAAGAAAGTCAATTTCCTTACTTCTGACTGATTTGGCTCTTACTAATTATCCCTTTTTTAAAAAAAAAATGAGGGGGCAGATTAAATTTCTGACAGTAAGGCACAAAACTAATCCATTTACAGAATTAGTATTACATTAGCACATAGAAGTGTAACTCTCTCTCCCTGGGGATGGATCTATTTGCAATTTCTACCAAGCCTTTTGGAATAAGGCCAGTAGACTTTGGGAAAATCAAGTACTGAGTGACTTTGAAGTAACAAGTAACATTAGCCTTTTGTGTTTTTGACTTGACCTATCTACAAAGCAGAGACTGGGGAGGCTTCTATACCTTTAAATGCAAATGTAACTGGATTTTATTTAGGAGAAGAATAAATCTGTGAGCCACTGGCCAAAAAAGAAATTCCTCTTTTGACATCAGCAGTTAACATTTGGTGTATGTGCCGTGGAAAAAGTGTTTTCTTTAAATTTGCAGAAATCTTTATGATCTAATGAATCTTTGATGATTCTTTTTTTTTTTTTTTA
>NW_027187465.1:15488384-15519913 GCF_028583685.1 Petaurus breviceps papuanus | reverse complement strand
TTTTAATAATGTGGTAGTTTATTTATTTTTTTTAATTTTTTTTTTTTAAGCAATAGGGGTTAAGTAACTTACTCAAGGTTACACGGCCAGTTATTTCTGGGTGTGGTGCTGAGTATCTGAGCTCGGATTTGATCCAGGTCATCCCGACACTGGAGCCGGTGCACTTATCTTTGATGATTCTTAATGTCAGAGGATGATAATGATAGCTCAGTGCTTTACATACTTGATCTCATTTGGCCCTCTCAATAGCCCTGCGAAGGAGAGCCTATAGGTATTATTATCATCTTCATTTTCCAGATAAGGGAACTCAGTCTCAGAGTGGTTGAGTGACTTTTGGAGGCAGTATTAAAATCTAAGTCTCTCCTGATTCCAAGTCAAATGCCGTTTTCTTCATACCATGCTTCCACATATTCCTTATCAAGATTAATTAGGATTATTCCTCAGAAGTAATATGGTCATTAATATTTTATAGGATGACCAAGTTTCATTAAATGGCTGTATCTAATGGCTATATAGTCCTCCCTTTTTGGAGTTTTTTTTAGCTTCAAAAAGGAAAATTGTTGACTTTTATTTTTTAAGGCAACAATTATTGTTGTTATCATTGGGTTGGTGGTGTATACTTCTTTTGCTCAGAAATTATCTGAGTGGAAATGTGATGGGTAAACAAAGGAAATATCTTTTTTCTGATCTAGTGTAGCAAGGATACACATGTTCCTGTTTGTTTAAATGTAGCTCTCAGAAGCCACCGAGATGTACAAGACTGCCACCCTTTAGCTTACTTCACAGTCTGGACCACAGCCTTGTTAGAGGAGGGAGTTCTCCTTATCTCTCTTCAGATTGGTCCATCTGTAGTTGACAGACGGTTCTGCAGGGCACAGAACCACAAGACTTTAAAAATAACTCATGACCTCTCCCTTCTCTCCGCTACAGGGTTTTATGCATCGTAGGAAATATAATTTTTTTTTTCAGATTTTTATTATATCATCTTCTCATTGTTTTCTGTGGAATTCAGATAGAAACTTTCCTGACACAAGTCACTATCCCACTCTTACTCTTTTAGATTTAATTTTCTATGGACTCTTTCCCAAATGGGTAAAGTAGTTGCTTTTGTAGTTGGATATTAGTATGAAGAAATGAGCCCCTCTTCCGGAGGCGGGCTGAAAGCACCCTCAGGACAATTCCAGCAGCACACAGGTCAGCCTGGATGATAGACATCTATTGCCTTCTCACAGAATTTTGATCTTCCTTGCTGCATCTCTGTATTTTGCAAGTTTTTCATTTTATGTAGTTTTGAGATGGAGTACTTGGGGCAGTGAAGTCCATGAACACATTCTTGAGTTATTGTTCTCATGATTAATGTAGCATTTATGTAGTGCTTTCAAGTTTGCACAGGGCTATATGCGCATTATCTCATTTGAACTGAATTTTGGATTACTCAGAATCAGTGACAGAAGCCTTCCTGTCTCCACTTCCAGTATTAGAACTCTGTATTGCTTCTGTTAGAATCAGAAGAGATTTTGCTTCCTGCAAAGAGTGGAGGACCAAGGAGACACTCAGCTTTCGATAGAAGGGTTACCTGTTGTAATGACTGGCCCAGTTCCTTTACCACTTGGCTCTGTCCCCGGCTCTGGTACCAGTCCATACCCTAAGCCAGGGAAACATTAGGTCGTGTGGATTTGTAACCCAGTAGCTTGATGTCAAGTAAGCCTGTTGCTAGTCTCATTCTGACCTTGTGTTCTAGAGCCAGTGCCAAAGTTTTTTTCTTATTTCTTCTGATTAAATGTTTCTACCCCAGTTTCCAAAGGCCCTGTCTTATTGCTTTGCCCTTGAGACTGTCCTGCATGGTACCACAGTTTTTCAGAATTGAGAACCTACCTTATTTTCCTCAGTCTTTACAGGGTTTGGACCCCTTTCCTGTAGCTCGGTCTCTGTTTACTGTTTGCTTCTATCTTCTGCCTATTGCTTGCTATCATCCTTGCCTAACATTGTATATACTCCTACTTTCCGTGAAACCTATCTGCCACTTACCTCCGACCTCCCTGATGTCAAGCAACTGCCTTTTTATACCTTTTCCTGCTGTCCAGTGCTCCTGATATTCCTCCCACTTGGCCAGAATTCTTTGCCCACTACTAGGATTTTCCTGGAACACCTCCCCAATCCCCAAGGGGATAGCCTCTGAATCTGAGTCTTGGGAGGGACCTCAGTAACCATCCCATATCCATATAAGATTCCTCACTAGAACCTATCCAACAAATGGCTATTTAGCTTTTGCTTGCAGACCTCTAGAGAGGAATAACCCATCACCTCCTGAGGCAGCCCCCCCCCCCCCCCCCTTCCCCTGCCTTGTGACACTGAGGTAGGGCCTTAATGACAGCTGTCATTGTTGGGAAGATTTACTGACAAACCTAAATTTCCTTCATTGTCTGCTCTATCGAACTTCCAACCAAGCTCCTTGGGGGCTTAGGGAGAAGGAGGAAGGGAGGGAGGAGGGAGAAGGAACCCACCTTAAGGGGTCCTCCTGTTTAATGCATCATTTTATGTCCTGTGAGCCAGACACTGTATGAGCACTGAGGATAAAAAGAAACAGCTGTAACAGTCCGTGTCCTCAAAGAGTATCTTAATGAAGACAACATGTGCATTTACAGATACATAAAAGACATGTATAAAGTAAATAATTCTATCTGACATTTAGATGAAGCTTTAAGGTTTGTAAAGCACTTCATCTATAAATATGTCTATTATTTCACTTGATAATCCAGAGTATCCTTAGAGCAGAAAGCATCAGCATCTGGCAGACTGGGAAAGGTCTTTGGTAGCAGGTGGTGCTTAAGCTCAGTCCTGAAGGAAGCCAGGAGTTTGAGGAGGTAGACATGGTGAGCAGGAGCATTTCAGGAGGAGCAGGTGGGCTGGCTGGCCGGCTCATAGCATGAGGAGAGGATAGGAAGGTGAAGGTGAGAAGACTGGAAGGGGCCAAATAGAGCTATTTATCCTAGAAGTAATAGGGAGCCACTGTAGTTCACGGAGCAGAGGAGAGGGAGGTGAAGGGGGAGAGGTGGTCAGACCTAGGCTGCAGGAAAATCACTTTGTCCACTGTGTGGAGGAGGGTTTGGAGTGAGGAGGATGTTGTGTCAGGGAGGCCAAGTAGAAGGCCATTGTGATTGTCTTGGCAAGTAAAAGGGCCTAAACTGGAGCAGTGGCCTGTAAGTGGAGAGAAGGCAGAAGGGAGGGATGCTGGGAAGTTGGCCACAGTAAAATTTGGTAACAGGATACACGGGGTGAGGGAGAGTGAAGATCTGCACAGATGGTGTTAAGTCCAGAAGCAGTGCAGAGGAAGCCACTTTGGAAGAGGCAACAAACATTTATGAAAGGCCTACTGTGTTTCAGGCACTATGCTGAGCACTGGGGATAGAAATATGAAAAAAAGAAAGAGCCCCTGGCCTCAAGGAGCTTGCAGTCTAATGGGGTAGACAAAACACAGGTATAGAGAGGGGTGGGGAAGAAAAGGAGAAGGATGGATCTACAGCAGAACAGTCAGGTGAGGAATGAGATGGGCTGAACTGATCCCCACGCTCTGATGCCAGTCTGCCAATCAGCAGAGGGCACTGATGAGATCTTATAGGATGATGAGATTATTCCCATAACCCAGCCTCCTGGTATCCTGGGGAAGTCAGAGAAATCCCAGTGTAGTGCAGCCAGGTGAGGGATGAGGACTTGGGAAGTGGATCCTCAGGATGCTTTGATGAAAGAAAGCAGCAGCAAGGCCTGACATTCCTGAGAGGGAAGAACAAGACCAGGCTTATTAGGAAGAGGATGAAGGACTTCCTTTAGCATTCAACTGCCTGGTTGTGTAATGACAAGAAGTATTTTCCTACTCTTAATACTTCCTTAACCCTGAGTTAGATCTAGTGGAGAACCTTGGTGATGTGCTAGCCAAGCCCAGTACAAAAGGAAAAATAGAAACAGGATTCCCTTCAGGTTCTACAGTAGGAATAAACCACCGCTGTTCACTTGGTGGGTTTTCCCAGAGGCCTATTTTAGCCTTAGAAGTAACTAACAGCATTTATATTTATTTCCTTGTATATTTTTCTCTCTCACACATGAACCCCTTTGGAATTGTTTTCTGACTGCCTCGGAGGCTAATAAAACATAGTTGGAGAAACACTGTTTTTCATGAAGGAATTCCTATTATTTTTGGTCAAGGCCCTCCTTTTGGCATGTGAATGTTTACAGGTACATTCATATCTCTTCTTGTTAACTTTTCTTCTGTGCCCACACCTTCTGCCCTCAATACTTGACCCCCTATGCTTTATTGTAGCTGAATTTTATTCTTTCCAGCCTCCCTGGAGATTATTTGCCCTCCTTCACTTGGTGATACAGCCAAACTGGCCTGATCTCATTCACGTGCACAACTCCCCTCCTCTTGTCTCTGTGTCTTTTTACACGTGGTCCCACGTACCTCAGACTCCTACATGAACTGGAACATTTCCAGGAATTCTCCAGACTTAAGTTTGAGGAAGTTTGAAATATTTTTTTTCAAAGTTTAGTTTTTGAAAAAAATATATTTTTAATTACTTTGTTAAATATTTCCCAATTACATGTAAAAAATTTTAACAATCATTTTTAAAAATTTTGAGTTCTCAATTCTCTCCTTCACTTCTGCTCCTCCACCCTTCTTGAGAAGGCAAGCAATTTGGTATTGATTATACGTGTGAAGTAATGAAATATTTCCATGTTAGTCATGTTGCAAAGGGAAATGCAAACAAAACTAAACACAGAGTAAAAAAATTCTCTGTTTGGTAGTAGATAGCTAGCATTTTTCATCTTGAGTCCTTTGGAATTGTCTTGGATCACTCTCTTGATCAGAGTGGTCAAGTCTTTCACAGTTGACCATCTTTGTAATATTGCTGTGTATGGTGTTCTGGTAGAACCATATTTTCTTTAAAAGCTGAGACTGTGAGTCTGTTTGAAGCCTAGAGTCATGCAGTGAATAAGGATGTTTTCTTTGGAATGGTGAATTAGTGGATTGGCCTGTGTTATGGGAATGGGAATCTGAAGATCTTCCCTGCCCCTAGGCCCTTTGATGGGCTTAAGTGACTCTGAGAACTCCCTGATTTGAAAATATACTCTGCCCCCTAACAGGCTGAACGTGGTCACATGGAGCCTGTGACAGGAGGCTTGTTGTTCAGGAATGCCCACACCTTGTTACTTTGTGATTGGTCAAGAGGATTGTGACATTCTCTGACCCAGGAGAAGGTTATATATACCCTGATGTGAGGTTTTACTTTGGGGCTCACTGAGAAGAGTTGTGTGATTTGGCCAGATGAGACTCTGGGCAGACATTCAGCCCCCCCCCCCACCCCCCGCTTTGAAAACCCAGATGTTGGTGCTTCCCTCTCTGGTAACTGACTAGGTATGGATGTAGTTCAGACAGCTGGAAGCCTGTCTGCTGATCTGTTTCTCTGTCTGTATTTGTTACAAGTCTGCTTGTAACCTCAGTTTGTGTTCTCTGAAGTTCAGGTGTTGACCTTTTTTCCCTAAACTAGGTAAATGACATATGTTTGATGAAAGCAAGATTGTTAATCCATTTTTAGTTGCTTTCCTTTAGAAAAGCAGATCTAGGAAGCTGTGTTGGCAGCTATCCTGGGGATGCTGGGGTGCTTGCTGCTGCAGCCTGTCATGATGATAAACCACCGAAGTCAGCAAAAGCTGATTAAAGTTGCATTTTATTAAGGACATACCTGCTGGTGGAATGAGGAGCATGATTTTTGCCCAGCATAAAATGAAATGAGGCAGGTGCATGTGACAGAGAGCACGGGATGTATTTTTCTTTTTGTTTTGACACTTTTGTTTCTCTTTGTAGGCAGGCTCTCCATGACAGCCTTTTCTCTCAAATAAAGCCAGTTACCTCATCTCTAATTGCTTAACTAAAGACAAGCAAGCTCTAATTTCTCAGCATTAATAAATGACACAGTAGAAGAAATGCTTTGTTTGCATTGGCCCACTCAGGTTAACCAGTGTAATCCCTTGAGTGCATTAGGAAACTCTGCTCTTCTAGCAGCAAAGGGAAGATGGTATTTACCTCAATTAAGAGCAGCATTTTATTTATTTACTTTTTATTCCTTTTCACAACCCTGCTCTTTTTTTCCTAATGAAAACACTTAGTGAATTAGATGAGCCTTTCTCAGTGTGTGGGTCTCACCCTCCACGTTGGGGGTAGCAGCAGTTGTCTTGGAAGCCAGAGCTGTTTCTCCCTCCAGGGTGCCTGCCTGGATTCTCAGGCCTCTTTCCTTTGCCACTGCCTGCTCCCGCCTCTTTAGAAACATGAGGCACCCCCCTTGAAGTGGGTGAACCTTTGCATGGATTCCTGTGGTGTTCCCTACCTTGTAATGTGGGAACCTGTTCTTGCTTTTTTGAAACACTGTGGGAACTGGTCTCTAGGACTCTAGAGGTGCACAGTGGGGTTGGCCAGGGGCTACCTGAGGGGTCAGGGATTTGAAAAAGGTTGCTAAGCCCTGAATTAGTTGCACACTTCTGATCTGTGGAATAGCAAGAATTTGTCTCTTCTCTTAGAAAACAGCATGATCTCTATTATTTCTACCCAAGAATGGATGCCTAGCAATTACCTGGACACGAATTATGAGCTGTTTCCATACTGTGGAATATGAAGCTTATGTTTTAATGATTTTATTTTGTTCTTTTCAGAATGAAATCAATGAGATCCCTTTCTTTGACATCCAGCTACCTTATGAACTGGCATTAAAGATATTTCAGTATCTGGGCAGGACTGAACTGGGAAGGTGTGCTCAGGTAAGCCCTGACTATTTGATGTCATTTTTTCCCCCCAGTCACAGGGATTATCGACAGGAATTATTTTAGTTTTATGTCAGAGAACTCTTTTAACTATAAATAGGGTAGCTTTCATTCAATAACATTTTTTTCTGAACAGAATTAAAATTTTATGGAATTGATGGATCTTTGTGAATGCATTTGAAAAAATAACACCCTACATACTTTGAAGAATTTGGGTGTTCTACACTAACCCTTTGCCAATTTAATTCAATAAAGACTAAAGTGCCTACTGGGGCACCTAGGTGGACAAATGGATAGAATGCTGGGCTTAGAATCAGGAAGACCATCTTCCTAAATTAAAATTCAGCATCAGACACTTCCTAGGTGTGTGACTTTGGCCAAGTCACTTAACCCTATTTGCCTCAGTTTCCTCATCTGTAAAATGAGCTGAAGAAGGAGATGGTAAACTACTGCAGTACCTTTGTCAAGAAAACCCTGGGATCACGAAGAGTCAGGCATAACTGAACATGAACAACAAAGCACCTACTGTGCTTTGGACTTACCGTACTGTCAGTCTATTGCCGGCCCAGATACCCAGCTCCTTTTGTTACATGTAGAAAATACATGACAATGGTCACTGCAAGGTGACGCCATGATCTCTCTTCTGCAAGGTTCAGTTGCTTGTGCTGTTGATGTGCTACAATCCCTGATGGAGAGATGCCAGCCCATAGTTAAATAAACGATGATGTTGGGAGCGAAGCTAGCACAGTCACAGGCTTATTTTTTTTAAATCATGGTCAAGCAGGCTGTTGTAACTACCCACAGACTCTGGAGAGATGCTCCACTGCCAAGCAAGAATTAGACATTTCCATAGTGTGTGTTATTTTCTCCTTCCACTCCATGATACTATAACTGTTCATGTATTTCCAGAAAAAGATGTTAGAAAGAGTATAGTTTAAATAATAGAGAATTATGTACAAAAGCCAAAGGAATATGAAGTCAGAAATATGAAAAGAAGTTTGCAACTTTAGTGAAATTCCTGGAGTTTTAGCGATTGCTACTTCTGCTCTGATATATGTTGGAAACAATTTTGTAAGTCCCAGGGATGGAAAAGTACTTCAGAGATCATCCAGATGCAAACACAATTTCTTCTACAGCATCCTAAAGGTTCTTGAAGAGCGCTAGGGAAGGGATACCCCAGTCTCTCCTTTTTTGGATGGCTCAGGGAGAGTTTAGGGGCCAAGCTTCCTCTCTGTTGTGTGATCTGATTTTACCATAGGCAGTGTGACATAGTTAACAGAGAACTGACCTTGGAGTCAGAAAGACCCTGTTAAGACCCCATCCACATACTCCAACCACGTGACCCTAAAATCAGATGTATCAAACACACACCAGCTAATGAAAGCAAAATAACTAAAAATACAATAGAACATTTTTTAATTGGTCGTGTCTGACTATTGTAACCCTATTTGGGGTTTTCTTGGCTCCTTCTCCAGCTCATTTTACAGATGAGGAGACTGAGAGGGAAATAGGGTCAAGTGACTCATCCAGGGTCACATAGCTAAGAAAGTGTCTGAGGCTGGAACTGAACCCTATTCTTCCTGACTCCAGGAAGCAAATGTTCAAAGAAATGATTTCTTAAACAGCAGTTCCCTGGCCTGACACTCTGTCCACTGTGTCACCTAGCTTCCCCACAGTAGAACATAATGTTACTGTGTGATGTTCTAAGTCTGTATGCCACCAGCAGGGATCCTTATGTATGACTTAATGGCCCTGTTTCTATTTGAGTTTGACACCACTGTTCTAAGCAACTCTCAGAGAATCTAAGATGCAGAGAAGCTATCCCAGTGAAATCACAGGTCCCATTCCCATACCTGTCCTCTTCCTTCATTTCAGCACAGTGTTATTTTTAACATTTTAATGGCAAGCTATGATTTTTAAAATATGAATTTGAAAAGGCTTACCATGTTCCAAGAGGTTTTTAAACATCAGGGTTAGATTTTTGAATTTGCATTGAATCAATATAGATTCATTCAGAGAAAAAAATAGATGACCTCTGAAGACCCTTCCTGCTCTGGATCCGAGATGCCATAAAGAAGACATTTGCAGTGTATCATGAGGATGGATTAGCAAAGAAGATTCCTTCAATAGCAATTTACTTTCGGGACCTTCTGTTGAAACACCTCTTTTGCATTAATCAAGGGAAACCTGTATTGACTTTTATCCTTGTTGGGCATTTGATTTGTTAGAGTCTAACTTTACATATTGGCTCTGTTCCCAAAAGCTGAAAATAAGAGTGTAACTAGATGGGTCCCATTTCTGGGTTTCAGCCTGGTCCTATTAGTTGTAATCTTGGGATAGGGTTTAATAGATGCTTTATTAAAAGTCAGCATTAGAAGATAAAATCTCTTGATAGGGAACTGCTGTTTAAGAAATCATTTCTTTGAGCATTGCTTTCTGCTCTCCTGCTTTGTAGAGAGAGGGCCATGTGGCTTTCACATCTGCTGCTGCTTCTCTCGTCCAAAGAGTTTATCAGTTACAGATATCATCTTGTAGAAAAAGACATTCCCCTTTCTAGACGACAGGGCTGCATTTCAGGCTAGATTGGTTATGCTGGTGAGATTATACTGCAGGTGTGAACAAGCTAATTTACAACACAGTAGTCCAATTGTCTATCAGAAATCTTCCCCCTTTGGCCAGTTGGATTTACTTCTTTTTTTTTCCAGTCTGGTTTGGAGAGAGTATGTATAAGAATTGGAAAATATTCTTGAATACAGCTCTTGGATAATGTGCAGTGCCCCAGGTGGCCAGGATTTTGTGAGGCTTTCAGAGTAAATGCTTACTGAGAGCTTGTAGTTGATAGAATTGGCTTACTTTTTGAATGTTAAAATGAAAGGTGAAGTAATAAAAATAAATAGCATTTTCATTTTTTGTCATAGTGTTTTTGTTTTTAAACAAGGGATAACCCTTCTGTCGATTGGAATGTCCTGCTGCTTTATATTTTTATTGTAGAAGTCTTTTTTTTTTCTTTTTTTAATCAAGGTCCCTTAGGATTTTAATGAAGTGGAGCCAGTTTTGTCAAATTGGCATTGTAAACTATATGAGTGCCCTTGGAGAAAACCTGTTTGCTTAGCTCTTTATGCCAAATTGGTAACTGACTAACAGTAAAGTAGCCTGATTGTGTAGACCTTTGGAAATCCAAGTGTGCTGAAAATTAAGTAGTTGGAAAAAATCATTTTCCTTTGACGTTTTTCTCCCCTGTTCTTCCTTCTGTTTCTGCTTTTTTGGGTGTTATGAGCTAAGGTCTTACCATTTTGTACCAGCTCATGATCTCTGTGAGTCCTAGATGTTTTACTCCTGAGGCCTTGGCTTTCTCTAGTTGAGGGTTTAGTGGTCTCTAAGGGCACTGTGCTCTGTTGAAGGGAGGATTTGGTGTTGAAAAATCCACTCAAACAATCTTCCTGTTAGTAGGAGAATATATGTATTTGCCAACCCTCTAAACTCTGTTAGATTATTTATCATTTGTGTTACTCGTCTATTTAGTGCTTGCAGGATGTGATATTTTGTTCACTATTTAAAACAAGAGAATAACGAAATTCATTCATCAGACCTTTATGAAACACCTACTGTGTGCAGATTACTTTGCTAAGATCTGTGGGAGATAGAAAGAGATAAGTAAGACATCATGGCAACTGCCTTTAAGTAACTCTAAGCCTGGTAAGGGGAGATAAGTCATGTCTGTTTAGTAGATCAGCATTTATTAAGTGCCCACTACATGCTAAACACTGTGCTAGGAGGCTCCTAGAAGAACAAACTGTAATGTGATCATGAAGTTGTCCTTTATATTGTTTTCACTATATGTGAACAATTCAGATGTTAGGTTAGCGGTCTGAACGTCAGGCAGTACAATGGCTGGTGTTTTTCAGGTGTGTGCTGCCATTATCCACTTACATAAATTGCAGGTGGCAGGACGTCTGTTGGTGACCACACCTGCATTAGCACCTGTGAGGTTCCCTTAAGCTCTAAGTCTGAAAATGGGATGTTAAATTTCCAGGGCCACCTTTGTGTATGAGAGAATTTTGTTTCTTTGGGTTTAGCAGAAAGAGACCAATAAAGAAAATGAATGGATGTTACTGAAATTACGGGAGTCAGCAATTGCAGATAGAATTGAAGAGCCAGAGATAAATGATAGCAAGATAAATGAGGTGTTAGGTTTGCACTGTGTGTCTAGATAGAAAAGGCTAAAATGTGATCCTCTTTGGAGCCCGCTTATTGAAATCCTCAAATCAAGAAAATGTGTCAAGATCAGATTGAGGCCCTGCTTATCTTAGAGCCAGAGTCTTCTGTGCACCTTGCCATAGGCGGGCAGGCCCTAGAGGGCATTAGGCATCAATCAGCACTTAATGGAAACCCTGCATCGCACCAGAGAATGGCACCGGGCTTGGGACAGGATCCTCTGGGGCTGACCTTTAACTACCCGAGCCCTGACTGCACCCATCTTTTTGGAGAGTCCAGCACATGGTGGCGAGAGACTAAGGACATCCTCCTTTTCTGGGGATGACCTAGGGGAGCAGGAGAGGCTCGTGCGTGACCTCTGCTGCCCTCGCCGGGTTTGAACCTGAGTCTGAAGGCTTGGCTGGCCTGTCCTCAGTGAGCAGACTTTGTATGTGAGCATGTGTAAACATGGAGCTAGAACAATGGTTTTCTGCTTTCTGGGCCTCATCACCCCAATGCAGGCAGAGCTGATCGGGCCGGGCTGGAGCCAAAGGCTGTTTTTTAACACAGCAGCTCACAGTGGGGTTGTAAAGTGAAATGCTGGAGACATTTTTATTAGAGACTTCTTGCAGCTGAGGCTCGCTCAGTGGGGCTTTTACAGGGGAGTATTGTGCCAGTTCTGGTGCATTAGAGAAAGGTCAGGTTAGGCCCCTTGGAAAATTTAAGCTTGTAAACTGGCTGGATTTAATAGAATTTGATTTTTAGAAATCGCAAAATAAGATGGATTTCTTTTTGGGAGAAGTCTTTTAAGCATTTGTGAAAGCTTTAGAACAATCTGTTGGTTTTTTTTTTCCTTTTCCTTAATTGCTTAAAAAAAAAAAACCTTTAAGATGTATCTGTTTTCTTAAAAGTTTTCCCCCCACTCCTGTCCATTTTTTTTTTAAGCAATTGAGGTTAAGTAACTTGCTCAAGGTGACATGGCCAGTTTTTTCTGGGTAGGTGCCAAGTATCTGAGCCCGGATTCGATCCCAGGTCATCCTGACTCTGGGGCCGGTGCTCTTACTCGCTGTGCTACCTGGCCGCCCCACTCCTGTCCAATTTATTAAAGAAGTTGGCAGCATTTTAATATTTGCAAGGCCAGTCTTATCATTTATCTGGGAATTGAATACTCCTAAAATTCTGGGGATTCTCGTGGGCTTGCCTAACAAAAACAAGCCTTTCACCCAGCTTTTTCCCAGCACAGTCATAAAGTCTGCTCCCTGCTGAGTACACGAGCCTTCTGTCTTTGTCAGCACCTACCACAGTGATAGGCACTCAGTGAACGCTTGCTATATGGCACTGCACTGGTATTGAATCCTAGGTGGCATGCGTTGATCTGGCCAGATCTAGAGTGGGGGAGAGGAGGGAGGAGGGAGCTGATAATCCCATTGTACTTTTCCCTGGGCAGGCCACATTGGAAATGTTATGCCACATTTGAGAAGGACATTGAGGATGGTGAGGGGACCAGAGACTGTGTCAGACCGGCATGCACTGGAGGAATTAGGAATGTGGGTGGGTGGGGTGGGAAGATGTAGCTAACAAGTATTTGAGAATTATGTGGCAAAAGTCCTAGAACCAAACCAGTGGGGTACAAGTCACAGGGGAGCAGATTTCAACTCAACACAAGGAAAAAACTTCCCAATTAGACCTGTCTAAAAATGGAATGGCTGCCTTGGGGGATAACAAGATCCCTATCGCTGGAGCTGGAAGTTCTCTTGTTGGAGACGTTGTGGACAGAATTCTTAATTAGAGCATGGGTTAAATTAGACTGAACCTTGTTCTGACTCTAAGATTCTGTTTTCTCTGGAGGCCCTTCTAATTCCATGAGTTTCTTTAAAACAATTATTTGATCTTTGGAGGCAGCTAAGTCTTAAATCTGGCTGCCAGGTTTGACAGTTTAGGTAAAGAAAGTGCTGTAAGTAGCCTGAGACCTCAGCCTTTACTGCATTATCACCATCTAATTTCTTACATTTTTTGTGTTTGTGTATCTTCATGCATCACACATATATGTGTGCATGTCTGTGTTCAAAGTCTGTCTTTCAAACACAAAGCCTTGTTTTGTAGGCCCCAGGCAAAAACCTGCCTCGTTGTTTTAGTTCTGCCTTGTATGTGTACCCATATTCATACATCAGTGTTTGGGGTCTTTCTTCATATGTCCTTCATCTTTATTTGTGCATTTGTAATAGTCAGAATGACTTAGCTGTTCTCGTGGTTCTGCCACTTTGATCTTTATCCTTTCCTGCTAGTCTTTCCATGCCTTTCTGAGGTCAGTGAGCTCATCATTTCTCATGGCACAGTCTTACTCCATCACAATCATATACCAGAACTTGTTCGGCCATTCCCCAAATGATTTGCATCCCTATAATTTCTAGTTCTTTGCCACCACAAGAGCTGCTATAAACATCCCATTCACATTCAAAGTTATAGTTACTATTTGTGAATTTCTGTCCATCTCTTGTCTTTCTCAGTCTCTCTTTTTACCCTATTACCTTATCTTCTCTCCTCAACCACCCATCTGTCCAAGAGTCCCTCATCCCCTCCTCCCACACCCCCAATCTCAATATATACACACCCCACTAAAAGTTCCCCCTCAAGATGGAAATTTGATGAACTGAAAGAATTTCAGGTATTTGTAACAAAAAAACCCAGAACTCACGTGGCATTTAAAAAAAGTGACTTAAGCATCCTGGTTATTACAGAAGTGAGGGTATGGAAGCTGAATCAGAGTTTACCCTTGATTGAAAATGCTTTGACATACCTTTGGATGCCTCAGACACTGTCATTCCTTTTATTCATTAGTTTGCCTTTTTTGTGTTTAGCAAGTAGATCATCAGTCAAAATATTTGAAATTGAGCTAGAAATATGCATTTTGACCTTCCGGTGCCTTGTTGGATTTCACCCTGTGTCTTGTCACAGTGTAGGCCATGGCTTAGCACCATATATACCATTTCAACAAAAATCCCTTTACAAACAAAATATTTCCAAGCCCCAGTTAATGGTTTGCTTTTTTCAAATACTATTTGATGCAATAAAACTTGGGGGTGACAAGGACATTTCTAGGAGTCCCTTGGAGTTCATCACAACCTGGTTTGGCTTCTGTGCTGAGCACTATCTCGCATCACCAGTTATTAATAATAACTAACATTTACCTGGCGCATTAAGGTTTGAAAAGCTCTTTATGAACCATCTTGTTTAATCTTCAGCCATCTCATAGGAGAGCTGCCATGAATGTTTCATCCTATCCTGCAGATGGGGAAACAAGCGTCTGTTTGAGCCTAGATAGAACAGAGCTAGTGAGCGACTGGGTAGGCTTCACTCTCAGACCTTTCTGATGCCCTTCTAGACCACTTTGGGGGCAGCACGTCGGGGAGGTCCCCTAGGCCTCGAGGGGGAGACAGTGCACAGTGCTGGGAAGGGAGAGGGCCCTGCTGGAGACAAGGGAAGCTGAGTCAAACGCAGCATCAGACACTAGCCCTGTGACCCCGGGCGACCCCCATCACCTTCCCCGCAGTTTCCTCACCTGTAAAATAGGGATGATGATAACAGTATCTACCTTTCGGGGTTGCTGTGAGGATCAAATAAGACAGTATTTGTGAAGTGTTTATAGCCCAAGCCTGGCACATAGTAGGCATGTAACAAAATCTTGTTTCTTATTTCCACCCCCCTCCCTTTACTTGGAGTCATGGAACTTGATTCAGATCGAACCTCAGGCACATTCTAGCCATGTAACCCTGAGCCTCTCTGAACCCCAGTTTCCCCTTCTGTAAAATGGACTTAATAACAGTGTGTCACTTACCTCATGCAGCTGTCGGGAGGAAAGTGCTTTGTGGAACCATAAGTGTTATACAATGTAAGGTTATATTGTTTTCCCTATATATTCTGTCTTATCAAATGCTTTCTAGATAAGGAAATTTAGACCCAGAAATACTAGAATCTTGGAATTTTTAAGCCACAAAGGATGTTAGAGATGATCTAATCCAAATATCTTGTTTTTAGAGATATGGAAACAGAGGCCCCACCAAAAAGGATGAAAAGTTTTGTCCAGTTTAGTTAAAGAAAGAGCCAAGACTAAAGACTTCCTCATCCAGTCATTTTTCACTATACTACCTCGTTTCCTGATAATGATGTTGACTTTAATATAGTATTCAGTCAACTAGTATTTTATCAAGAGCCAGATATTCCTGCTCTCAGGAGCTCACAGTCTGATGGAAAAGACAGAGCACAGACAGCTGTGTGAAAACAGTATAGGGACAGAACAAGATGGAGACAATCTCTCCGGGCAAGAGCCCTGGGAAAGGCTTCCTGCAGAAGCTGGCACCAGAGTAGAGACTTGGAGGAAGCCTGCAGGCAGTAGGAGAAAGATGGAAGTACAGGCACTCCTCGTTTCATTGCACTTTGCTTTATTGAACTTCACAGATATTGCATTTTTTACAGATTGAAGGTTTGTGGCAGCCCTGCATGGAGCAAGTCTGCCAGCTGTTTTCTGTCAACTTGTGCTCACGTCTGTCTGTGTCACATCTTGGCAATTCCTGAAATATCTCAAGATTTTTCATTATTATTATATCTGTTAGTATCATTTGTGATCAGTGATCTTTGATGTTACTATATTATTTTGGGGTGCTATGAACTGTACTCATGAAATATAGCAAACTTAATCAATTGTGTGTGTGTGTGTGTGTGTGTGTCTGCTCCACCAGTCTGCCTGTCTCTCTCACTCTCCTTAGGCCTCCCTATTCCCTGAGACACAAAAGTATTAAAATTAGGCCAATTAATAGCTCTACGATGGCCTCTAAGTGTTCAAGTGAAAGGAAGAATCCTTTGATATGGCAAACATCATTGTTGTCTTATTTTTTTTTGCTTTTGTTTTTTGGAGGATAATTAGGGTTAGATGACTTGCCCAAAATCACACGGCTAGTTTTTGTGTTAAGTGTCTGAGGCCAGATTTGAACTCAGGTCCTCCTGACTCCAGGGCCGGCGCTCTATGCACTGCACCACCTAGCCCCCACAACCATCTCAACCGTCAGCAGCCACCACCCTGATTGGTGAGCAGCCATCAAGATCAAGGCAAGACCCAAGATTAGGACTCACTGAAGGCTCAGATGATGGTTAGCATTTTAATTAAGATATATACACAGTTTTTCAGCCACTGCACACTTGATAGATTACAGTGTAGTCTAAACATAACTGTCATGTGCACTGGGAAATTAAAAACTTCTTGTGACTCACTTTCCTGTGATACTCCTTTTATTGAGTGGTCTGGAACCAAACCCACAATATCTCGGAGGTGTGCCTCCCCATTGCCCTCAGTCTCCTCTCATTGGGAGGCTGGAGTGCAGGACGTTCAACTCCACCCAGAACTTTCCTTTCTAGAGGGCTAAGGGTGGTCTTTGCAGCTTGCTGCACTTTCTATTGGCAGCTCTGCTTAGTCTGAACTCCATGGAACAAGATGCTCCCACTCTGGCTATCCCTGTTATTTCTCTCCCCATTCTTTCCAGCTTCCTTTTCCGTATTATCTTCCCCGATTAGATGCTCCTTGAGGGCAGAGACTGTCTTTTTCTTATTTATATCCCCAGCACTTAGCACAGTGCCTGGCACATAGTGTCATTTAATAAGTGTTTATTGAGTTGGAGGGAGAGTACATGGAGGGGGAGTAAGGTATGCGATGAGTAGAAAGACTCCTAAGGGCCCAGGTTATGAAGGGCTTTGAATGCCAAACCCAAGATTTCATATTTGATTCTGGAAGTGATAGAGAGCCCCCAGAGTTTATCAGATTGAGGGGGGGGGAAATTATGCGCTTCTGAAAAAACTGATTGTTAAATAATAGTTTTTAGTAAGGGAAGTAATATTTTATGTGCACCAAAGAAATCCATCATTTAGAGAAATTTTGAAGTGAACGCTTTTGGAAAACATGGAATCCTTCTTATGTGAATTTTCTTTCCTTGACTTTTGGTTTGACAGTTTTGGAAACACACACATACACATATGCACTTCCATGTACACATTTAAATGGGGTGTGCTTTTTTTTTTTTAAAGCAATAGGGGTTAAGTAACTTGCTCAAGGTTACACGGCCAGTTATTTCTGGATGTGGTGCTGAGTATCTGAGCCCGGATTTGATCCAGGTCATCCTGACACTGGAGCCTGTGCTCTTACTCGCTGAGCCACCTGGCCACCCCTATGGGGTGTGCTTTTGCTGAGGTTCTTCTAACATTCACAAGAACTCTCTCAGCCTCTGTCTGTCTTATTCTTTTCTCTGCCCCACTCCCTGGTATGTTCGATGTTTAGAAGTGTCCCTCAGGGAGTGTTACAGATCACAGGTTACTATCTGCTGGGGCTCACTGGACTCATTTTATTAGATGTGAGTCAAAACCTTCAGCTTCAGAACAACTATTAACCACTTGATCCTTTGTTACCGTAATACGCCATAGACCCCAGATCACATTTATCTGTCTGAACCAGTCTCAGATTCTTGCCAACAAAGTCTGTCCTTTGCAGCCCAGCCAACTTCGTATGTCATTCTGTTCCATGGTCAATCTCCTTCCTCCAAATGAAAGTTGAAAGAAAGCACCAGCCTGTAAAATGGCTCATTTCCCCTGGATGCCGATGGGTTTTAAAAAGGACCCTTCTAGATATCTTAATTTCTCTATAAAGGTCCTGCTTAGCAGCTTACATTTCCTCTAAAAAACCCAAAACACAGAGGTTTAATAACTCATTGCTGCTGTAGCCCTACTTTCATATTTGCAAAGGATTTGTAGGCTATGAACATGATAGGATCCAAGTTCTCATAGTAGAGAGTATATGCCTGCATTAAAGAAGTGTGGTTTAGTAAGAAAAGAGAGTCAATGGTGGTGTTTACTGTTCTTTACCGGATCCCTGCATCTCTGGTGTTACTTTCCTTCTCTTTCACTCAGTCGTCTAATCTGAGAATGAAGAGATGCAGCACTTGTTGGCACCGAGAGTCTCTTATGAAAGATGTTATGTAACTACAAAATATAGATCTTAGCACATTTGAAACTACGTAGATTCTGCATTTTTATTTGGAGTCTTAAAACCTCTCACATTTATATATGAAAATCTGATTAAATGTTCTAAGATATGATTGTAGGTAGTTCAACAGTTCTGAAGTCTTGGGAGAAAAAACTGGAAACATTTTGCTTCTATTTTTTTTCAGCACAAAGCATTTTGTTAACGAGGCATTTTACACTTCCATAAGTCGAGGGTGGCAGTAAAGGTGTTGATTGATTTTTGGATGGCAGTGGGGCTTCTCTAATTGCATAATCTGACATTTCTGTCACTTGGGCTGTTGTAGGTGAGCAGGACGTGGAAGGTTCTTGCAGAAGATGAAGTGTTGTGGTACAGATTGTGCCGGCAGGAAGGGTACCTTCCAGACACCACCATTTCTGACTGCTCCTGCTGGAAACTTGTCTTCCAAGAATCCCGGGCCAAGGAACACACGTTAAGAACCAACTGGAAGGTAAACAGTGCCCAGTAGTGTTACCTGTAGGAGACTGACTCAGTAGAGGATTAGAAGCCTTAAAGCCAGAACCTTTGAATGGCAGCATGAGGTTAAATGCCGGAAGTTAAGGCAGCAGGGAGATTGATGAGCTTTTCCCTCAGCTCTTGGCAAATTGATGCCCTTTTGGTTTGTGTTTAGAAAACCATTCCCCATTTTCCACAACAACATTTGGGAATATCTTCTAACTCTTCTGAATTGCAGCTATTCACTTAATCTTTGTTTATTAGTCCTTAATGCAAAGAGTTCCTATTCACCTTCAGTGATTCTTAAATTAAATGGAAAAAAAGAAAGTGTCAACAGTTTGGAGGTGAGGGGTTGAAAATAATATTCATAGTAAATGCAAGGAAGAGATTATTAAGGTCCTATTTTCTCTTCATCACTGGCTTGACTCCATATTATTTATCCCTGTAGAATCTGTTTGGAAGTACTAGATCATAGCCAGGAGTTTTTCTAAGTGGATTTTTTTCTCTTTGTAGGAAACAGCTGTCATGCACACTGTTTTGGAATGGTGTTCTCGGTGTAGTAAGACAGTCTGTGTGTTAATTTACTCCCCTGAATGTCTGCAGAGACCAGGCTGTAAAGATATCCTCCCCCACCCTCCCAAAAAGGTTAAACCCATTTGGAAAATAGGGCCTGGTAGATGTTTGGATGAACAGATTTTTGCTTCTTACCAGTGATGACGTGTAACTGTTTTTATGTCTGGTGGAGTGTTTTACTTTCATGTTTCTCCTCAGTGAAGTCATAACTATTGAATGGAAACTTCTGGTCTGGACAGCTGAAAACTAGCCCGTGTCTACCAAATGAGAAGTACTTGTCTCAAGGGAATTCGTATCTATTGGGGTTTTCTCTTAGGCATTTAAACATAGCTATATTGATTCCATAGCATCTGTGTGCATCCATATTATAGACGTCTAAAATCTCTAAAGGACTTTGGTTAAACACTTCTGGGGCAAGGGCTGCTTAGGAATTATGAGATTACTTGAGTTACTTGGAGTGAGAAGCTTCTGCCCCAGATGTAAATTACAGATTTTTAAAAAATGATTTTACTTTCCTGTAGATAAGAAAAACTGTTTCCGGTATAAAATGGACTCTAGAAATGTTCGTTTCAAGACTGACTGAAAAGTAGGCAGTGGTGCCATAGACATGGGTCTGTGTCCCCAGCACCGAGCAGAGTTAGCACTTAATAAATGCTTATTGATTGGTAGAATATCTTTACAAAGAGAGGCGGCCATGTCAAGCTGAGACAAGGCAGGGATGAAGAGTGAAAGGAGGTTAAATGAGAAAAGCTGGGGTTCAGAAAGCAAGCTGCCTAAATTCTAGTGTAGGATTTATACTGTGGATGTGGCCTGAGAGTAAGGAGTCATTCAGGACAACTGACCAAGATCTTGGTGCCCAGGACGTGCCCACGGATGAAGCTAGAGGAATGGTTATTGTCCGTGTGGTTTTGCCTCTATTTCTAGGTAGAACCAATAGAAGCCAAACAGCATGGACCTTGTTTCCTCAGGGTCCAGGAAGCTGAAGCCTTTGCCCTTCCCATCAGCATCCCTCCAGACACTGCACCTCCATTCCTTTGGTGCTTAATCACCTGGGGAGAGCTCCTGTACAGCTCCCAGGGTTCCTTAAATTGGCTTATGTATATGCCTGAGCCTTTACATGCAGTAGTCACTTAATAGCTTGTCAGTTTCTTTAAAGGTTTGATTGGCGCCTTTTCACTTTTAATCTCATCGTCACTTCCCAGTACTCACATACTGCGCCGCCCTCTAGGATCCTCCCTTATAACAAAAAACTTCATTCAAGTAAAGTTTTATTCCTGTCACTTCTAAAGTCTGGCCTGGTATTTTCTGGACTCAATATATGAGGTGCCTGAAGAGACCTCAGAGTCCCAGGAATTTCTCATTTGGAATGAACCTGAAACTAGCATTAAGTCTCTGAACATGCTATAGTACACATAGTACATATTGGGCGACTATTCCAAGACCTCCTGATGGGACCCACACTACAGTGGCACCATGGGAGATTGTTGGGCTTAGACTGCAGGGTACTGGGACAAATAATTATTTATTCTTTCCTGCTTGAGTTTCCTCATCTTTAAAATGAAGGGTTGGTCTACATCAGTGGTATTGAAAGGGATCCCTGCAAGCCCAAATGGACTTAGAAAACCACAAATTAACATTATCTATGTTATATGGCAATTGGGGAGGGGGATGGCTTGCTGGCCTATTGGATAGAATGCCAGGCCTAAAGTCAGAAAGATTCATCTTCCTGAATTCAAATCCAGCCTCAGATACTTCCTAGCTGTGTGACTCTGGGTAAGTCACTTAACCCTTTTAGTCTCAGTTCCTCATCTGTAAAAATGAACTGGAGAAAGAAATGGCAAAGCACTTCAGTATATTTGCCAAGAAAATCCCAGATGGGGTTATGAAGAGTCAGGCACAATTGAAATGACCAAGCAACAAAAATTGTATTTTTATTTATTTTGACAGATGTTTCCCAATTGCATTTTAATTTGATTCCCAAGACACTGGGGAATTCTGCATCTGGTCTAGATAACATCTGAGCTTCCTTCCAGCTTTGCCTCTGTGATCCTTTGTCCTTATGATTACCTAAATAACATTAAATACGCTGGTTTTAAGAACTTTTATCTGTCTGGCTCTGAGTTCTTAGGGAGAGAATAGATGTTTCTCTTTGTATAGAGAGGTGACTCCTCTGTGAATATACATGTACGCTTATATATTCACATTTATGTATATATGCAAACACACATGCACTCACACACACATATAAACCCTTCTCTTTATTTTCAGGATGGTTAGAAAGATTTTGAAAATGGTAATGCGATTTAGAAAATTCTAAAAATTGCTGCAAGATTTACCTTGATACTTTGTTGCTAGTTGATCTCAACAATAGCATAAAAATATTCCCAATTTCTTTCATGCAGAATCGCAATGGTGCTGTGAGCCAGCTGCAGTATGAGCTTGGGAATGTTCTATGCGATGTCCATTCTTGTGACGGTGTTGTTATTGCTGGGTAAGCAAAAATATTTTTACTTTTTCTTCTTGATCTTGAGTTCTCTTATGCTCCTTTGCCCTTTAGGATAGTGTCAGACATAAAGCTTCGACTGATGGCACCATTTGCCATTGCATCAAATTCTTAGGATGGAATGTTGCTTGTGATTCAGTTCTCTGCTATTTCCAAAATGCCTCTCACTGCCAGTGTTCTACAGCTAATAATGAAACTCAAACTATAGAATCAGCCTCCTCTTGAGTGGGTACCTTAAGCCATTTGTCTTAATAAGACTTCCTTAGCTTTTAAATTACTGTTGTGGCATGTTGTGTTGGGTTTTCATTAGGGTAAATAGTTTGTATTTTATGAAGACATAAAAAAGTCAGTCGAGAAGAAGAAGAGTTGGTACAAACCAGTGTCTACACTAATTCTTTATTTTTGAAGCCTTTATTATGATGAAGGACTGTAACCACACATTATCTTCCTTCCCCACCACATAGTATATATTTGCTGTTTAAGCTGCCTTGAAATAGGCTCTTTATGTGTCCTGATGCACTAGAAGTCTAATTTCACTCTCACATCTGTAAATTTCTCTGCATTCTGCACAGAAAACCACTTATGAATTCTTCATAAATTGCTAGAGATGCCCACATGTTTTTCTGTACCGCTGTAATAGGAAGACCATTTTTCTCATGGGTCAGGAATGTTTCTACATCATCATACCATGTATACATTGTTGTAAAGTGCACATTAGAACACTTCAGAATTTTATTTCAAAATTGAGTGAAATTCGTCTGAAAGAATAGCTTACCCATGGGAGAAGTATCCTTGGCATATTTATATAATAATAGCAAATAGGTTTGTTTCTTTAGTGAATATAGGAAAAGCTTAAGTAGCATTTTTAAATGGCACTCAGGTTTGGACTGAAATTCCAAATGGTAGACAGGAGGATTTTAATGGACAGTGAATGTTTTGAAAAAGCAGTATTGAGTAAAGTATTTGGCACTTTTAACACACAGCATAGACCCAGGAGGAAAGCTGTCTTCCCTCTTTGTCCTTTTATTTGTTTACTCAGATTTCAAGATTATAGCTGATCTTGGGCATTGCAGAGCTAGTTTGAGTAAACATTTGTGAAATGTCCTGCAAGTTTGAAATGAGTGCCATAGAAATACGTTACATCTACTTATACTAAGTACCAGAAAGTGAGCTGGAAAGTACCTTTGTTATGAAGTGACTGGGTGAACCCATTTTTCTAATCATGAGAAAATTAAACAAGGTGCTTTCTGATGTCTTTTTCATTTGTGGCATTCCATGATCCTGTGACATATCTAGAAGATATATTGCTTCCATTAAGAGGCATTTCTAGAACTCTAAAAGATACAAGACTCAAGACTGAGATGTCATTTGGATTCTCCTACGCTAAGAAAGCCAGATATGAACTCTTCATTCTAGAAATGGTCTTCATGAAGTGAAGACTGCCAGCAGTATGTCTGTCCTTCCTTCATTATGTCTTCTGCTGTCCAAGGTTTGTTCTTCAGCTTAGTCCAGCATGAAAGGCAGGAGATGCCAGAGTTTCATGGATCAATAGAATGAAACTTGATCTGTAGGTCAGAGCAGGCTCCTAACATCTCTTCTTTCTAAAAGAGCCTTACGTTGATGGCCTAACATCAGATAATTCAATCTCGCCTGTATGTAGAGCATCTTGTGTTTATCATTAAAATTTTATCCAGTGGTTACGATGCTTGTTTTCTGGGTCAGATTTTGAATCCCTTTTCATTTGAGACAGTGGTGTTTGTGGTTACCTCACTCCCAATCAATGTTGTATTCACCAGGCTTTCTACAGTTATGTTTCTCGGAGGATTTTCTTAAAGAGCCAGTAACCATTTCACTATTTCTTCACTGCGTATTTTTCTTTCATTCCTTCTTTTTAGTTTCCTTTTACACCTAGGGAACCTGATAAGAACATTCAAGTTTAGTTTTTTAGGCCTACAGTGTATGCATCAAAAAAACTTTATCTTTTATGTACTAAAATATATTTTACTCTCTGGTCTATAGAGACCACTTTTGTAGTATCTCTTATATCCCTTCCTTCTTTTTCGTTCCCTCCACTAAAAGAACATATAGATATGATTGGAACCACTGCACAATATTTCATGAAATTATGGTGCATAGGAAAGGTGTCAGAAGACAAGAGATGGCAAAATGGGGATGGGGAGGGATGAGGCAAATGGAAAACATTTATTTCAGATGGATTCCCAAAACAGCAGGAATGGTCATTCCTAACAAAATTCTGGAAGCATTCTGAATATCTTGTGGACACTTGAAAAAAAGAAAATGTCATTGATTAGCGCAGGATTTGCTAAGAATAAATCCTATCAAACTACCATCATTTCCTTTTTTGATGAGATTAGAAGAATGGTAAATCAGGAGGACACCATAACATTCTTGTATCTTGATTTCAATAGACATTTAATTGAGTCTTTCACAATTTCTTACTAGACAAAATAGGAGCAGAGTGAGCTTGATGAGAATACAGTTAAGTCATTGAAGAATAATGTAGCATTCTATGTTTGAGGTTAGTGGGGTTCAACATGAACCAGCAGTGTTCTCTCATTCCTACAACCTTAGTGAAATTTCAGTCTACATTAATAAGCATAGAGTGTCTGTGTTAAGAGAGGGCTTGATGTCTTTTGTCCTGACCGGATCACACTCTCATTGGAGTAAGGTCGTCCTTTTACAGCTCCTTAGTTAGCTCACTGTCCCACTCATCGCAGTAGCTCTTTGAAAGCTTTTCATGCCTCTTCAGATCTCCTGTGGCTCCCCCTTCCCACATTTTCTTAGCTGAGGACCTTGCCTCACTTTTCCCTGAAAACATTGAGGCCACTCGCTCAGAGTTCTCTTTTCTCCTGTCTTCCTTGTCTCCCATCACCCAGACTCCTTCTGCCACCATCTCCTCCCCCCTCCCTGTCTCACATGAAGACATGGCCTTTTTCCTTGTCAAGGGCAACTCGTCTACATTCACAGGCCATCTCATTCCACTCTGTCATCTCCAGCAAGTTGCCCCCTCTTATTATTATCCCCATTCTCACTTACCTTTGATCTCTTCTGTCTGCTCAGTGCTTTTTTTTTTCCTTTGGCCTAGAAACATGCCTTGCCAACCCTATCCTCAAAAAGCCCTCACTTGATCGATCTATATCTTCTCTTCCCTTTTGTCGCTAAACTCCTTGAGAGGGTCTTCGAGGATAAGTGTCTTTTCTTCCTCTCACTTTCCTCTCATTCTCTTCTTAACTCTCTACGCTCTGGCTTCCAATCTCATCATTCTACTGAAAACTTTCTGTCCAAAGTTAAGAATGATCTTTTATTTGCTTAATCTAATGGTCTTTTCTCATTCTTTTTGCCATCTCTGAAGTCTTTGACATTGTCGATTGACCTCTTCTGAACCTTTTCTTCTCTCTTGGCCGCTTTGTCCTGGCGCTCCTCCCATCTCTCTGAATGTTCTTTTTTAGTTTCTTTGGCTGGATCTTCATCCAGGTCACATCCACTAAAGGTGGGCACTCTTAGGGGTCTGAACTGGGCCTCCTTCTTCTGTACTATTTCCCTTGGTGAGCTCATCAGCTTCCATGGATTCAGTTATAATCTTCTAAACATAGGATTGGCAGATCTGCTTGTCTGGGCCTAACCTCTCTCTCAATTATTTGTGGCTTTAAACACTCACACGCGCGAGCTTGCACACATACACAAGCACACTGCTAAGTCATGTCTAGATGCAATATGTATAAAGCTGAATTTAAAAGGACTTCTGTACTGGAATTAGTCAGTTCATTCTGGAATGTCATGCCTAATGTGCTCGTGAGGTCACTTATGTACACTTCCCAATAAACTGTGAAGCCACCTAACTTAGATGGTGACCGTTAGCAGTGATGACCGCATTAGACAAGTCCTGTGTTTAGTCCATATTGTCCTGGAAACGCTGTTGCTCAGAATTCTTAAGTGGCGGGCTCTCTCGTCAGACTCTCTCTTCTGATGTGTTTCTTAGTGTACGAGGTTGCTGTGACTGAGAGAGTAAAGTATATTTGCCTTTTAAATGAAAGTGTTTTGCTTTTTATTTCTACCAAGACAAGTGAATTTAAAGATGATTTTAAGAGGGAACAACTTTGAAATGCTCCTCTCTGGAAGAGAAAACAGGCTGGCTTTGGTGCTTCAGGGTCCTATTCAAAAGTAGGACTGATGTGGGGAAACTACCGAGTGCAGATTTCTGCTCAGTATAAGGCAGAACTTTGTAACATCCAGAGTACTTGTCATGGACCACGCTTCCTCAGGAGACACCTGTCCTCTGCAGAGTAGTTTGGATGAATGTCCAGAACGTTTTAGGGGAGATGGCCTGCACTGATTGGAAGTTTAAATGAGATGACCAAGTTTCCTTCAGATGCCAACGAGGCACGGCATTGTTCTTAGTCATTTTTTGCAGAGATTGTTAAGATTACTATAGGAATAGCATGCTTCTTTTAGTTAAGATAATTCTGAATTTTTTGTTCTACACCCTAGTAACATTTAGAGAAAAAGGTAATTGTCTTATTCCATAAGATTCTTTCTGAAAAATTCATTCTTTGCTCAGACATCAGAAAAGAGCTTTTTCATGGGCACAGCAGATCATAAACAGAGGGTTCTTCACGAAACTGCAGATCTCTATTTCATACTGCTTGGGTTTTTTTAACCTGAATTTTTTCTACATGAATTCCACTTGTTACTTTCAAAACTGTTCTCTTACTTATTAAAAAGTACTGAAAGGTGAGCCAGAAAGTCTCAGTTCTCCATGTACCTTTGTCATTAACTAGCATATATACTTGGACAGCTCAGCTAACGTCTTTGAGCCTCATTTTCCTAATCTGTAAAATTAGAAGATTAGGGAATTTCTAGCATTCTCTCCTGCTTCTTTGTTGTCTTCTGTGCATTTAAAAATGACATCGTGGCCTTGTTGCTGTGAGGTTTTGTAACTGTACCCAATTACCCCCTTCTATGAGGAATTTTTCTGAATTAATTTCAGAAAAAGAACTTTAATAGAAAATTTAAAGTCCTAGCTGAATTTTGAACTGTCTTTCTGGGAACAAAGATTTAGCACAGTTATGGAAATGTCTGTGTCCTTAATCAGTGGATTTAGGTGCATCAGCTTCCCTAATCAGTGGCCTTGACCCTGCCTACAGAAATATTTGACTCGCTGTCTCGGTAGCACTCTGGTTGGTTAGAGGTCATGTGTCCTCTGAGCTTTGAGCACCCAAGTACTTGGCTGATGGTAAGGAGGTTTGGCGCAGAGCTCCTTTGACTTGAGAAGAATAGTGCTTTCTGAGAGGTCATTATGGAGGGTCAGTGGAGGAGCAGGGAAGCTTTTTGGAGGTAGTTGCTCCTAGAATCGGGCAGGGCTCTTTTTGATGTTCATAACCAGATACGAGAAATGGAGGGACATAGTAGGTGAATTGGATTGGATTGAATTAAATCTCAGAGATGATCTAGATCATGAATTCTTAGCCTGGGGTCTGTGACAGCTAGATGGCACAATAGAGAAAGTACCAGGCCTAGAGGCACATGCTGTTGCCCGTCTTGCTTTGTGAGTCTCAAAAAGCAATCCCTCCCCCCATTTGCTGCCTTATAGTTTCAAGTGTGTTGAAAACAGATGACATCATGAGTTCAGAAAGGTCACATTATAAAACCTGATCTGTAGGTCTAGTTACAAGTTGACATAAAGTGTATTCACTTGACTGCCACCTAGTGAAGGAAAGCATCTCAGGTGAAACCTGGAGCAGAAACTTGAGCCTTGTGCTCATCGGAGACCCCTGTGCCAGCTCGGCCTCACCATTAAGCTATTAGCTTACCAAAAAGCTTTTATCAGATGCCCAAGAGTACGGTGGTGTTGGGCAATAAATTCCCTTCTCACTGGTGCTAAAGATTCATAAGTCTGAAGCATTTCAGCTCCAGAAACAAAGCATGATTTTCTGTTTATATTTGAGGGCCTCCCTTTCTTTTGGTTTAAAAAAAAAATGAACAAAATCATTTGTGTACAAGATGTTTTCTATGCATTACTCAGTTGTACTCTCTTCTCTCCCCTCATCTCTATTTTCTTTTTAAAAATTTAAAAATTTAGCTCTAACTTTCAGTCAACAAATTCCACTCTTCCTGGAAAGCACACTTCATTTATCCTTGCTTCCTTGAAGTACTTGTAGGTGGGAAAATTCCTTGCCTTTCCCCTTTCTTCCAATCATCTCATGGTTTGAAAGAACAATTATTTTTCTCTTTCAAATTTTTATTGCATTTTGTCTTATGGTCTATTTTTTTTATATTGTGCCTTTAATTTATATTCTTAAATTTCCCCAGTGAAGCTGTGATACTCTAGCCACCAGGTAAGCCCTTGTGGGCCCAGCAGCCATAGTTGTACCAATTTGGGTTGACTTTTTAATTGAATGGGCTGTGTGTCTCTCCAAATACAGTGGACGCCAAAGTAGAGAGCATTTCTAGTGTTCTGTTCAGCATCAGACATCTAGCTTACATGTACTTGAATTTAAATGTCTGCTTCTCTAATTGATTCTGTTTGCCCAGAACAAGGACTTTATCATTGTCTATAATTAGGGTTTGTTAGATGGAAGTTCTTTACTCAAACATAGACATGAGTCAAAGATAACTTCCTATATTACCTCATTTCTAGCTATTTCATTCCCCATATTTCCTCTAGTACTAGGAGTAGACTCATTTCACGATTGAGCAATCTTTTATATTAACTGAATCCTTTGACATATTTTTTACTTTCTGCTTCAACATGAAGCATTTCTTCTTGGTTTTCAAATCTTTCTACATATGAGAAATGAATTTTTGGTTGGCTTACTTGGCATCTCCTTTATTCCGGCTAAGTGAAATGTTCTTTCTGAAGTCTTCCACTAAGCTCTCCTCCAGTGCCTCATCACGGCATGGAATTGGCCCTAGATTGTTGAAGGCTATGCCAACAGAGCCCAGCCTTTAGCAGGTGCTACCAAGATGCAAAATAATGCTTGTTGTCTTAGGACTGGCCTAGCTGAGCTCTTACCAAGCTGGCCTCAGCCTGGCAAATTTGTGGGTCATAGCACCTCTCAAAGACTGCCAGATAAGTTGTAGAAGAGTTGCTAGAGTGTAAGGACTGTTTGCTGAAGAAGGATGGGGAGTATCTTCACTGCCAAAATCACAACTCCTTGGAGGACTGATCTGTTTAGGGCATACCTGGAGTTCCTGGAGGGTAGATACAGATTGGTGGATAAGTTTCCTTATGCATATGCTGTGTTGTTCACATTAATGCTGTGGGCACGCTCTCAGTTTTTGAGATTCCTTTTTCTTGAAAATCTGGCTTTATTGAGGCGACTAGGTGGTGCAGTGAATAGAGCACTGGCCCTGGAGTCAGGAGGACCTGAGTTCAAATCTGGCCTCAGACACTTAACACAGAAACTAACTGTGTGACCTTGGGCAAGTCACTTAACCCCAATTACCCTGCAAAAAATAAAAAAAAATTAAATAAAATCTGGCTTTATCGTGTGCTTCTGTGTAACTTTAGAGCATATTAAAATTGCCCTTTTGTGACATGAGATGACCCTGTCTTCACAGAGGCTGTGACAATAGTGTAGGAGATCTGGCAGGGGGGACCAAGCCCGACGTGCTTTGAGAATGGGCCAGGGAGGACCAGCCTGACTAAATGGTGAGAGACTCATCACCAGTTTGGTGTCAGAGTGATAGCGTATTCAGCTAGAGCAAGTCATAGAAAGATCATCTAAGGTAGAATGAAAGCTGTGTTGGTCAGTCTTTGTGGAAGAGTATCAGTGGTAAGAAAACAGATTGTTGGTGCGTGGAAGTAAGTCCTAGTTATTGTGTGACTTTAGCCACTGTCCTGTGAAGAATTTAATCACTCAGTTCAATTTGGAAGGAGAGCTATGGAAAATCAGAACAGCACACAGAGATCACCTTGCTGACAAAGGTCCATCTAGTCAAAGCTGGGGTTTTTCCAATAGCAACATATGGCTAAAAGAGTTAGGCTCTAAGGAAAATTGAGTGCTGCAGAATCAATGCTTTTGAATTGTGGTGCTGGGGAAGACTTCTAAGAGTCCCTCAGACAGCAAGGAGAGCAAATCAGTCAATACTTCAAGAAATTAATTCCAGGCTATTCACTGGAAGGTCAAGTACTGAAGCTGAAACTTAAATACTTTGGCCACATTAGAAAACAGGACTCAGGGGGAGGTAGGGGGCACAGTGAATAGAGCACTGGCCCTGGAGTCAGACCTGAGTTCAAATCTGGCCTCAGACACTTGACATTTAACTAGCTGTGTGACCTTGGGCAAATCACTTAACCCCAATTGCCTTGCCTTTCCCCCCTCAAAAAAAAGAAAGTAAGTAAGTAAAGAGGACTCATTGGAAAAGACCCTTATGTTGGGACAGATTGAAGACAAAATGAAAAAGGGACAGCAGAGGATGAGATGGTTAGGTAGTATCATGGAAGCAACGAACATAAACTTGGACAGACTTTGAGAGGTAGTGAAGGGTGGAAAGGGCTGTTTTCCTATAATCCATGGGGTCACAGAGTTAGACATGACTGAATGACTGAACAGCAACAAAAAATACAGCATGTAGTACACTGTGCTAGACTGTGGGAGATACCAAAATTAATGACATATCTTGCTTTCATGAAGCTTATGATCTAGTCAGGAGATAGGACACACAAATCACTGTAATATAAATACACGTAAGTGTTTAAGAAAGTAGTGATCAATTACCACTATCTTCCTTTTAGCCTCTTTAAAATATTTCTGAATTTATTAATTTACCTCTGTTGTGAATTATCTTTAAGCTTCTAAATATGACTGAGGTAAGATATTGATGTCATAGAAAAAGTATTAAGTTTATGATGTCTATAATAAAAGATAGCCCAGATATCTTTAATAAATACTTGTGAACTCATGCCTGCCTTTATCCATCTCCTGTTCTCCCAGGAGCGATGGAAGGAGCCACAGACTCAGTGACTCTGTGTGTAATCATCATGGACTTGGACTGTATTGATCGTGATTAACCGAGATGTATAGAAAATAGTTTGAAGTGTTCCATGCACGCAGCCTCATTGAGGGGCCATTACAAAGTTCATTATTTTCCAGTTGATGCCGTATGAGCTCTGCTTAACGGTGGTAGCAGTATTGTGCTATAAGATCTTTACTTTGGAATTGAGTTAATTTTTGTTTATTGTATGATTTTATTAAAACAATATTCCTATTTATGTTGATTTGTTGTCTTTGATATTGTACAAAGAAAGTGCATATTGAAGAGTATGACAGTCCCTTTAAATTTCTGTGTGTTAGAGACAGGAGACTTCAAACCAAGGGGCCCAGCCTGCCTAGTGTCTGCATAACCTGTGCTCATTATACGACTCCTTGTATGGAGACAGATAAACACCCTTCCTCTGTCTCTGCTCCCAACAAACACTATTGGTCTTATCTTTGCTGCTCTCATAGCCTGGAAATTCAGTGATTCCTGAAAGTATTTGGCTTCAGACGCCCAGCTCCTGATAATTTCTTGTTGGTATGCCACAGCACACCCGCTCGGGTGGATGTTCTCCATTCGGGATAAGCCTGCAGTTTGGGCTTCATTACCCCCCCCCCCCCCATATACCCTTCCCTGATGACAGCTTTCATACTTGTTCTGTTTCAGAGTCCCTTACTTGTAACATGTTGTTGCCTGCTCATATCCATGCACTAATTCCTTGTTGTTCTCCATGACTCAAAGTCATGCAACAGCATTGATAGAATATCTGTATTCAGAAGATGGGTCTTGGACTCTGGGAAAATTTCAGGATCACAGAGGCAGTGTTGAAATTTCCTGAAGGCAATACAACCTGTTTCTACAGAGACACACAGACACAGATACACATACACACACACACACACACACACACACACACACACACACACACACACA
>NW_027187465.1:15401761-15488374 GCF_028583685.1 Petaurus breviceps papuanus | reverse complement strand
CACACACACACACACACACACACACACACACACACACACACACACACCCCCAGACTCTAGGCGTTCTCTCTGGAATGCTCTCCTTCCTCATCCCTCCCTCCTAGTTTCCCTGGCTTCCTTCAGGTCACACCTACAATCCTGCCTTCCACAGGAAGCCTTTCCAGATCCCCCTTAATCCCGCCCTCCCCCCCATGTTGTCTCCACTTTCTCTTACCTGCAGCCTCACTGTGTGTAGATGTTGCGTGTTGTCTCCCCGATCAGATGGAGAACTCCCTGAGGGCAGGCACTGTCTTTGGCCTTTCTTTCTTTCCCCCAATCTACCAGAGTGCCTGGCACACAGTAGGTGCCTAATGCATGTTTATCGATTGAAGTTCGTTATTTTGCAGATGTGTTGTACATGTTCATCTGTATATATGGTTTGGCCTCAGAAGAATGTAAACTCCCGTAGGCATAGACTTTTCATTTCTGTCTGTGTGGTCTGGGGGCCTCACACAGGGCCTGCCTGGCACACAGGCATTTATAATAAGGGAATATTTAAAGTTTACAAAGCACTTTGTATGTGTTATCTTATTCGATCCTTGTGATACCCTGGGAGGTAGGTGCTATTATTATCCCCATTTTACAGATGAGAAAACTGAAACATGGAGAGTTTAAGTGATTTGCCCAGGGTCACACAGCTAGTTGAGTAGACTGGGGCTAGATTGGAACTCAGGTCTTCCTTACTATCCACTGTGCCTCCTAAATGCCTAGGTAATAGAAATGCTTGTTGAATTGACTTAAATTGTTTCATGTACTTATACATTCTGCTGCCTTCTGTTTAAGAGATAGGTCGTCCATTTGGGTTCCCAGTTCTGATTGCTTTCCCTCCATCATGTCCTCTCTTTGTCACCAGAGAGGATGATGCTGATAGTGAAGGAACATGATTGCTATTAGTGACCTGGAGTCAGAAGACGTCCTTCTGCCCTGCCACCCCCCAGCCAGACCCAGAGAGCTGGTTTTTGCACTTTCTTTAAAAAAAAGTTTGTTTTTTTTTCTGAGGAGGGAAGGCAGGGCAATTGGGGTTAAATGACTTGCCTAAGGTCACACAGGTAGTAACTATGTTAAATGTCTGAGGCTGGATTTGAACTCAGGTCCTCTTGACTCCAGGACTGGTACTCTATTCACTGTGCCACCTAGCTGCCCCGGGTTTTGCACTTTCTTTTTAGCTCTTGCTTAATACTTCAGCCCTGAGGGTGTTGACAGGCCATCTGAGTTAGAATGCTTTCTGGAAGCATTGTTGGAAGGTATAGCCTTTGGCCAAACTTCAGGCCTGGCCACTGACATGTCCCCTTGGCTGAGGCAGTGACCATCACGCTTGCCCTGTCTATTGGACTTCAAGGTTGACCAAGGGATTTACCCACATCTCCTCCAGACCTCTCATTGTGAGGGAGCTGAGTATTCCAGGTCATATTGTGTCTGTTTTCCAGGCAGAGGGACAGGCCCAGAGGGGTCATGGTTGTGCCTGTGGGCACACGCCTAGGAAGCATCCGCTGTGAGCCCAGGCCCTTCTGATGCTGGGGCCTGAACTTCTCACTGCCCTCTGCTTTTCCAGTGCTTACTGAGTAAAATATGCTTTTACCCAGAAATAGGCCAGGCGCTGTGCGGGCAGTGCTTCCAGTGAGAGGGGAGGTTAGCTTTTATCTTACAACTCCATCTCTCTTTTTGGTTTTTCTTCTCTGTCCTCATGTGAGATAAGGATCTGATTGTTTATTGGAGACTCACTAGTCAGTCATAGCTCAGGGTTGGCTCGGAGGGCCACACCTGCCCTCTCCCTGCTCTTTTAACTGAAAATCAGGCCTGCCCTTCCAAGACCTGGCTTTGTGGGGCTCGACAGCCTTAGCGCACATAAAGAAAATTGGGAAGAGTAACAGGATCCCTGATTTATTCCATAGAACAGGACACTGAGCCATTGGTTTGGAAAAAGACTTGCTCCCTATTTTTGTCTTCCAGGAATTCAGGTCAGCTTCTGTATTGGTTGCACCAACACCAATTAGCCAGCCATCAGCACTGAGGTGCACAGGCTTTCTGACAATGACACTTCATAGCAGTGTCTTAATTGGTCGAGTGGAATTGTCATTAGGCAATGATAAAGACATCTGGAGCTCTGCAGAGAGAGCAGCCTTTGCTCCTCCCTCCCTTCACATTTAGTCTCTCTTCTGGCCACTATAGCCCAGTCTTTTTAGATCCCACTTTAGTTTCTGTCCTGCCCTCCTCCTGCCTCTCTGAGATGTTTTACATCTGTGAAACTGTCCTTTTTTTTTCTACCACCAGTTCATTAGAGCTAAGCCAGTCTCCCACACGTGTCAGGTTGCTGTGCCAACTGAAATGGGGCATTTATTGCTCCACCCCATTCCATCAACATAAGAGACCTGGAGACTTTGGTATTCACCTCCTGGGTTATTCTGCAGCAAAACTGTTCTACCATTAGCTTCTGCTTCTGCCACAGAGTGGAGATCATGTAAGCAGATATTTACCCAAAAAGCTCATTTTTATCAAAACAAAATCATTGGACGTATTTGTTCCCAGCTGATGGTGTCCTTTATGTAATGAAGCATTTGAATGAGAAATGTTTTTATTGATGATTAGCTCTTGATTTCTTTCAGGGGTTGATTAATCAGCTTATGGGTTATTGTCTTCTATTGCCTTTCTCTGTTCTTTGCCTTTGGGATGTTGCACTGATCATTAGCCCTGCCAGTGTAGAGGCAAAAAGATAATGAGTTCTGTCGTGGACATTTGAGCTTGGGATGTCTATGGGACACCTCGTTTCAGTTGGTGATGGTGGGACTGAACTTGAGAGGAGAAGCAGGGGTTGGATATATTGATCTGGGAGTCATCGACATAGAGGCCACCAAGAGAGTTAGAGAGAGAAGAGAAGAGGATCCAGGACGGAGGCTTGTAGAACAGCCACCATCAAGGGTCTCATGTGGATGATGAGTCAGCAAAGGAGAATGAGGACTGGTCAGATAGCAGGGAGGAGAGTCTTGAAAATCCAGAGAAGAAAAAGGATTGAGGAGACGGAGCGTGCTCAGCGGCGTGAGACGCGGCAGAGAGGTCAGAGAAGAAACAGATTGGACAGCTAAGACAGTGCCATGTAAACATATACATACAAACGCATGGATCACATATGTACAGGATTCAGTGTTTCATACTAAATCTGGCTGTGATTAGCACTGCTCCCTCCATGCGTTATCTTTAATGACTATTAAAGGAGTTAGAATAAAGCAAAACTAGTAATAAAAATTAAGGAGGATGATATTGGGCTGTAACCTGGAAAGAATGGCCAGCCAGGGACTGTGGTTTGGCTGGCTGACCCCCTATCCTGCTTGCACCACCCCATGCACAAAGAATGCTTCTATGTTTTGTAGAATGAATGAGCCACAGATGTGCGTTAATCTCGTTTTAGAAGAATTCGCCTCATTTTCCTCTTGACTGTACGTGCTCTCAATGCACACCCACTCCTGTGGGCACGAGGAAGGAATTCCCTGATTGCTGTGAGTTTATGACAGTATGTTCTCTGATCCTCTGCAGGGACTTAGACTGCGTATTTAGGATGGTGAGATTCTGGAGTTGGAAGAAATCTTCTAGTTTAGCTCCCTGGTCTTATACATGAGGAAATTGAAACACAAGGTCTAAGGTCACTTCCTCTCAGCTGACCTTAGTTTATAGCAAAAAGCTTACAAGTATAAGCCAGTCAAATACTGGGCAGGTATTTCCTTGGAAGCTATGCAGCTTACGTTTCTGGGATCGGTGCTGCTATAGGGTCTGGGGAAGTTAATGGACCATTGCCCACACATTGCTGTAAAATCTACCGCAGATGACTTTGGCTGCGCTAAGAACTGATTTCACTGCCTAGGATTCACACAGGCTCTGTGTGTGTGTGGGGGCAGGGACTCCTTGCCCAGGCCAAATGGCTTGGAATGACTCAAAGGCCCTGGGGACTCTGCCATTCACCCCAGGTGACTAGTGAAATACAGAGAGCGAAGGCAGGGGATAGAGTCTGGCAGTCTTAGCATTTACTGATGTTTAGGCCTGGGGCAGTAGCTGCACTTGTCCCGTGTCTAGCACTTGCTTGTAGTTTCCTGGTTGGGCAGTTCTGTGGCACTAGTCTGCCTCCTAGTTCCTCTGAACTATTCTGGGGAGTTATAAAAGCTCAGCATTTTAACCAGATACCGTAATGGAATGGTGGAATTGTAGCGCTTCCTTAAGAAAGGCCTTCTGAAAATAGGGGTCATAATAATGTTACCCCCTACCAGTTCAGATCTAGGCTGGCCAATAAACTTTGGGCTGAAAAGCCTTGTCAGAAAATGAGCCTGGAGGAGCTGATTAAATGCATAGATGTGGTTGTAAGAGAAGTTTAAACGTCACCTGTGACTTGGATGACTATCTTGCTTGTTGATGTAATTGCAGCAAGGTTATTCCCATCATTTGTATTTGTTCTGTTCACAATGAACAGTACAATTTAAATTTTAAAAGAATTAAGGTAGTAGAGAAAGTATAAATAAAATTGAAGCATTTAATATTTTAAAGATTAAATATCTAATATTTCAGGATTATTAAATTGCTACCTGTTATATATGAACAAGATAAGCCCAAAATGTGAAATTCTGTCCTTGTGTTTTCATTGTTTTCTGTTTCTGTGCTTTCAACACATATTGCACTTTACTATGTGTTATTACTGCACTTAGAAAGTGCAACCGAGCATTCTGGATTCTTTCCAGAAGCAAAATTAAAAAAAAATCAAACAGTCAGTAAACTGTATTATATACTTTCGATGTGCCAGGCATTGTGCTACACATTGATCACTTTCCTCCACAGTCTAATGGGGAGACAACATTCAAACAAAAATCTAAAAAACAAGTTGTGTACAAGATAAATTAGAAATAATCAATAAAGAGAAGGCTCTAGAATCCAGATGAATCAGGAAAAGCTTCCTGTAAAAGGTAGAACTAGGAAAGTTGGGGAAGCCAGGAGGCACAGATGTAGGAGATCAGTCACTGGGGGGCAGCTGGTGAGAATGCCTAGAGGTAAGGATGTGGCATGTCTTGTGTGAGGAACAGCAAGGAGGCCAGTGCGGCAGGGCTGAGACTGAAAGTGAGTGGAGAGGAAATGGGGAGGCAGGTCAGAAAGGACTTTGGAAGGCCAACAGAAGTTTAATATTTCATCATGGAGATGATAGGGAGCCATTGACTTTACTGAGTTGGGGGAGGGAGGAGGAATAGGAAAATTAATTTGATAACTGAGTGAAGGATGGACTGGAGTGAGGAAAGGCTCATGGTGAGGAGACCAACCAGTAGCTGTTCCAGGAGTCTAGGCACGCAGTCATGAGGGCCTGAACCAGGGTGGCGGCATTGTCAGAAGAAAGGATGAGGCATATTCAAGAGATTAAGAGTAATAATGAAGGGGTGGATAGGTGGCACAGTGAAGAGAGCACCGGCTCTGGAGTCGAGCTGAGTTAAAATCCAGCCTCAGACACTTAATTACTTACTAGCCATGTGACCTTGGGCAAGTCACTTAACCCCAGCGGCCCAGCCTTCTCCCTTCCAAAATGAAAAAAAAAAAGTAATAATGAAAAGTTGGCTGTGGGAGAGAGAGCTAAAAGGTAAAATAATCATAAAGTTTATGTTCATATTCAAGTATGCGTTAGGTAAAATGTACAGGAGAGAAGAATTTAAACACTGAAAAACAAAGGACAAGGGTGAGAGAAAGGAAAGGAAGAATAAATTAATGAGTAAGGACTTTAAGTGTGGATGCTACAGGTTATTCTGACTTCTACTTGTTTTTATTTCATATCTGATCTGATTTCTTTTAGCTTCCAGATATCTGGACATAAACTTATTTCCATATTTCATGTAATATATAATCAAAATGTATGTGTGTTGCTTCAAAAGTTGGTAAAAGATTAATTACCAAGGTAATCACCAGATAATAATACTTAACAGATAATTATAATTATCTTATTTGATAATGCAATAAAAATACTAAAATCTCCTTTTCTTCATTTGAGTTTGGTTTACATAAAAACAACTCAGCAACTCCTAAACATTTTATTGACATTATTTGTTTTTATATCCATCTCTCTCCAACCCCCTTGAAGCCTCTCTTCTAACAAAGAACAGTGAAAGTCAGTAGACCTGGTGACCGTATCTGACAGTAGATATGACCTTTTGCATCTATAGCTCCCCAGCTCTCCATCACAAGAAGGGACGTGTGTCTCATCTTCTGTTTTACAGGACCAAGTTTGGACTAGAACAGTAATTCAGAGTTCAGCTTGCTTAAAGTGATTGCTGTGTTGTCAAAGCATTCAGTGGTGCTCTGGGCCTGCTTCAGTCCACATTAGTTCATATAAGCCCTCCCTTGTTTTGAATTTCACACATTGACGACTCCTCATTTGGGCTTTTTCTCTGGTTGTCCCTCATGCCTGGAGCCCTTTCTTTCCTCCACTCTGACTACTGATCTCTATGGTGTCCTTTTTTGGAAGCCTTCTACCACCTCTTTTAATTCTAGTGCCTTCCCTTTTTTAATTATTTCTTATTTATTCGGTTTGTAGCTTGCTTTGTATAGATCTTTTTGTATGTTGTCTTCATCATTAGATTATAAGGTCTTTGAGGGCAATGACTGTCTTTTGCCTCTTTTTGTATCCTTAGTATTTAGCACAGAACCTAGCAAATATTAAGTACTTAAGAGATGTTTATTGATTATACAATATTTATTCCATTACATTCATATACTATAATTTTTTTAATCATTCTCCAATCATTGGGCCTCTCCTTTATTTCCAGTTTTTGCTATCAAGAAATAGTGCTGCTGTGAATATTTGGTTTACACATTGGGACTCTCTATCTTTGACCTCTTTGGGCCCGGTGGTGAGAAGTAGGACTGCTGGGTCAAGAGTGTAAACAGTTTAGTGACTTTTCTTGTGTAATTTTAAATTATTTTCCATAATAGTTGAAACATTTCATTTTTTTTTAAGCAATCAGGGTTAAGTAACTTGCTCAAGGTTACACAGCCAGTTATTTCTGGATGTGGTGCTGAGTTTCTGAGCCTGGATTTAATCCCCAGGTCATCCCGACACTGGGGCCAGTACTCTTACTTACTAAGCCACCTGGCCACCCCTAAGAGTTGAAACATTTCATAGCTTGACCAACAGTATGTTGATGACCCTGTCTTCACACAGCTCCTCCAATTTTGACAATTTCTGTCTCTTATCATCTTTGTCAATTTGGTGGTATAGGATAATACCTAAGATTGTTTTAATTTGCATTTCTCTTGTCAGTGATTAGAGCATTTTTTCACATGGTGGTTTATAGTTGGTATTTCTAATTTTGAAAACTGCTCATAGGGGCGGCTAGGTGGCACAGTGAATAGAGCACCAGCCCTGGAGTCGGGAGGACCTGACTTCAAGTCCGACCTCAGACTTTAACACTTACTAGCTGTGTAACCTTGGGCAAGTCACTTAACCCCAATTGCCCCGACTTCCTCCCTCCAAAAAGCAAAAAAACCCAAAAAACAAAACAAAACAAAAAAGAAAACTGCTCAGACACTTATCTGTTGGGGAATGAATGACTCTTGTTGATATGTTTATGTCAGTTCCCCATATATTTTGGAACTCAGATTTTTAACAGTTATTTGATATAAATTTTTTTTTGCCCATTGGACACTTTCCTTTATTCTGGTTTCATTGAATTTGTTCACAAAAAATCTTATTCATTTGGAGTAATTGAAATTGACTGGTTTGTTTTTTATGATCACCTCTATCCTGTATTTTGTTAATTTTTACCCAAGTCATAGTTGTGAAAATTACTATTTTCTGAAGAAAAAAAAATCTATCATTTTCTGTAGGCTCGTAGGTTAGAATTGAAGGCATCTTAGAGGTCATCTAGTTCAACCTCATTGTTTTAAAGATGAGTAAACTGAGTCCCTGAAAGGCCCAAGATACATAGTGGCAGATCCAGAATTTGCTGATCATCTAGTCCAACACATCCCTGATGCATGACTCTGCTGCCATTTCCTCAGTAAGAGGTCATATGACTTCTGTTTGGAGAAAAACCCCTCAAGAGGGCAAATTCTAGACCTCATGACCTTCAGAGCAGGCAATGAGCAAAACAATGTATTCTTTAGTTAGTTGGTCTTTAGACACATACCAGGAATGAAGGGGAAGAATCTGTTAGGTTGAAATAAAACTAGCTTTGAAGCCAACATAACCATATGGAAAGTGGGTCAACAAATCAATTTAGCACTTAAGGTGCCCAGCACTATGTTAAGATTGGGGATGCAGCTTGATTGTAACTGTCATGGGGACGGAGGAGAGGAAGGAGGGAGAGAAAATTTGAAACTAAAGGAATTGTGAAATTGAATCTTGTAAACTAAAAGTAATCAAACAAATTAATAAAAACAAAAAAAAGAAAAAAAAAGATTGGGGATGCAGTGGCCTGACCAGCACCGGCTGGAGGGACTTCAGATCACCAGCAGCTGTGGCGGTTTCCAGAATTTGGAAAGACATAGATGCTAAGGACAAAGTGAGAGATCAGTGCAGTGTGGACTTTGGGATCCAGTAGTTTGGGAGTGCAGTCCGGCCTTTATCCCCTGAAGGGAGAAGCCCCTGAGGCGTCTCGGCCATGCAGCCGCCAGCACATGGAAGCTTCAGCTCTTAGCTTGCAGATTGTAGGAGGACCAAGCAATCAGTTTGAAGGTTAATTGCTCCTGCTTTAACATGCTTGGATCTGGATTGCAGTCTAGGGTGGAGGTCCTGGGGTGTCTGACCAGCTTTCCAGAGTGTGTGGAAGTATCAGAGATGGCACCCAACTAATACCTTCAGCAGCTGAGAAAACCCCAGCGATTGGGACAAAGCTCCCTTGTCTGGTAGCAGAGTCCTACTGTGGCAAAAAGCTCAAAAGTCAAGTAATTGAGTGGCAACATGAGTAGGCAAAGGAAGCAAAGCAAGCAGAGCAATCGAACTTTACACTCCTATTTTGAGGACAAAAAGGATCAAAGCATGAAACAAGAGGAAGACAACGAAGTCAGGACTCCTTCACCAAAAGCTTCCAAGAAAAATATGAGCTGGTTACAGGCCATAGAGGACCTTAAGAAGCAGATAAGAGAAGTGGAGGAAAAATTGGGAAGAGAAATGAGAACAATGCAAGAAAATTATGAAATGAGAGTCAACAATCTGACTGAAGAAAATAACACCTTAAAAAATAGACTAACTCATGGCAAAAGAGGCTCAAAAAGGCAATGAGGAGAAGAATGCCTTAAAAAGTTGAATTTGCCAGATGGAAAAAGAATCTCAAAAGCTCACTGAAGAGAATCATTCCTTCAGAATTAGATTGAAGCAAATGGAAGCTAGTGACTTTATGAGAAATCAAGATACTATTAAACAGATCCAAACAAATGAAAAAATAGAAGGCAATATGAAATATCTAATAGAGAAAACCACTGACCTGGAAAATAAATCCCAGAGAAATAATTAAAAAATTATTCAACTACCTGAAAGCCATGATCAAAAAAAGAATCTAGAAATCATCCTTCAAGAAATTCTCAAGGAAAATTGCCCTGATGTTTTAGAACCAGAGGGCAAAATAGAGGTTGAAAGAATCTACCGATCACCTCTTGAAAAATATCCCAAAAAGAAAACTCCTAGGAATATTATAACCAGGTTCCAGAGTTCCCAGATCAAGGAGAAAATATTACAAGCAGCCAGGAAGAAACAATTTGAATATTGTGGAAACAATCAGGATAACACAGGATCTGGCAGCTTCTCTACTGAGGGATCAAAGGGCTTGGAATATGATATTCTGGAGGTCAAAGGAGCTGGGATTAAAACCAAGAATCACCTACCCAGCAAAACTGAGTATCATGTTTCAGGGGAAAATATGGTCATTCAATGGAATAGAGGACTTTCAAGCATTCTTGATGAAAAAACCAGAGTTGAAGAGAAAATTTGACATTCAGATACAAGAAGTAAGAGAAGCATGAGCAGGTAAACAGGGAAAAGAAATCATAAGGAACTTATCAAAGAACGACATGGAAAAACGATAATTGCAACTTATGAAACTTTTCTCAGTATGAGAATGGTTGAAGGGAATAGAAATTTATATATATATATATATATATGTATATGTATGTATAGGAGGGTATATGGGCATATGAATACATATGTGAGTGTGTATATATATGTGTATAGGTATACATAGATAGAGGGCACAGGACCAATTTAATAGGAAGGGATGATACTTAAAAGGTGAAATTAAGAAGTGAGAGAGGAATATAATGAGAGGAGATGGGGAGAGGCAGAATAGGGTAAACTATCTCATATAGAAGAGGCAAGGGAAAATAGTTACTATGGAGGGGAAAAACAGGAAGGCAAAAGGGAATGGGTCACCTTATTCTCACTGAATTTGGCTGAGGGAGGGAATAACATACACACTAAATAGGGTATCTCACCCTACAGGAGGGTAGGGGGGAAGAGGATGAGAGGAGGGATGAGGGAAGGGAGGGCAGGCTGGGGGAGGGAGGTAAGTTGGAAGCACCCACTTTTGAAAAGGGATGGGATCAAAGTAGAGAATAGAACAAGTGGGAGGTGGGATAGGAGGGAGGGAAATATAGTCAGTCTTTTACAATATATCCACTATGGAAATGTTTTGCATAGCTACCCATGTACAACCTATGTTGAATTGCTTATCTTCCCAGTAAGGTTGGGTGACAAGGGAGGAAGGGAGTGAATCTGGAATTCAAAGTTTTAAAATCAAATGTTAAAAAAAAAAATATATATATATATATGTATATATACTATTATTAATATTATCTTACATGTAACTGGGAAATAAGATATACAGGCACTGGAGCATAGAGATCCACCGTGCCCTACTGGAAAGTCAGAAGGGGTATGGGGAAAGATATGGGAGAGAGCAGATTGGAGGAGGGGATATCCAGTGGGATTGCTATTTTGGGGTGGTGGGTAGGGGAAAAATGGGAAGAAAATTTGCAACTCAAAATCTTACAGAAATGAATGATGTAAACTAGAAGTTAATAAAGCATTTGATAAAGTAAAAAAAAAAGATTGGGGAAGCAAAGACAGGCAAAAAAAATAGCTCCTGCCCTCAAGGAACTTACATTCTAATGGGGGAGACAACATGTAAAAGACTGAGTGGATCCAAGGTGCACAGAGACTAGATTGAAGGCTCTCTGGTCCGAGGAGTCATTGGCAGCTGGGGTGAGAGTAGGGGAGGAAAAGGCCTTGTGGGATTAGAGCTAAGTCTTAGGAGAAGTTGGCAAAACTGGTGGTGATGGCAGTGAGGACAGAGTGCTGTGGTTTGTGTTGCTAAAGCCTCTTTGACCCCAAAATTGGTCATGTTTAATAGGGTAGGAGACTTAAAGGAGTAATTTATACTATCTGTAGGCTAACTTGCTGTTAAAACTGTGGATGAGGCTCTACTCTCAGCTTCATAATAATTATTCATGTTAAAGGAACCATAAAGACTTTTGACTATAAATGATCATATTTATACCCAACCAGGTAGTACAGTGGATAGAGCACCAGGCCTAGAGTGAGGAAAGCCAGAGTTCCAATCCAGCCTCAGACACTTAATAGCTATGTGACTGTGGGCAAGTCAAGCTTTGTTTGCCCTGGTTTTCTTATACGCAAAAGGGGGTAGTAATAAGGCCTATCTACTATGACTGTTGGGAGGACCAAAGAAGATAACAATTTAAGGTGCTTAGCACAGTGCCTGGTGAATGAGTGCTATAGAAGTGTTAGCTGTTATTCTGTCATCATTGTCATTATTGACGATGAGCATGAGGTTGAGGATGATTGTGCTGAGTCTGTACCCCAGCTCTGGCCTGGCCAGCATTTAACACGATGCCTGGCACATAGTAGGCACCATAAGTGCTTGTTAAGACTGATTGAGACAGTCATGTGTTAAAATGGCAGCAGTAATGTGAGTAAGAGAGTTCTCCTGCAGAAACTAAGTGAATCAAACTGGAGAGTGTCATGCATTTCAGCAAGAGAAGGCAGCATTGTCTGGCTCCTAAAGGCAAGATTTAATTGTATCAGCAAATCAATTAGTCTTTAGGGACTTTAAGCAGTCAAATCTGATGCATGGATGAAGTAGTAGAAAGCCTGTGCCTACAAAACCATTAGTTCTTAGTGTCTACACAGCATTTCTGTGTGAGTATGTGTATGCATGTAAGTACTGATGTTCATAAAGATTTCCATTAATGACTCTTTACTGTGAAGATATATAAACTGTAGTTTGGTTATTTCAAACATTATAAAAGAAGAGAACCCCCCCCTTTTTGGATGGCCATTTTTTTGTGGGTAACCTTGTTCATTCTAGATGGTTCCTATTCTACTGTAGAATCATAGACTTAATTTGCTCATTTGACATTTTCTGCTTTGGGAATCACTCATTGAATTGTCTTATTTGTGGGGAAGCAGTGAATTTGCCTTAACTATCTTATTCCTGTCGTGTTGTTTTAAGGCTCTTCTCTTTCCATTTTCTCCGCTATGGTGCCCTCTGAAACATTTTTGGAACAAAGAGTGCCCTTCTCTTCCAGATATACATCAGGGGATGTGCGGTTGTGGGACACCCGCACCTGGGACTACACAGCCCCCATCCTGGAACCAATGCATGGCGCTGCTGAGCCTGGATCTCAGCCACATGTCTCCTTTGTGAGGATAAACAACTCTCTGGCTGTAGCCGCTTATGAGGATGGTAAGTCACCACAACCCTCCTCCCTATTAAGAAAAAAAAAAAGCTTTACAAAAATTAAGCAGCTGTGGCTAGCTCCCCCCTTTCCATAATCCTTTATACATACACACTTGCATACACACACATGTTCACACACATACACATACATTTGCCTTTATGTGGAAAAGTTGGCCAATAACCCTAAATGCATTAGCAGGCATTGGAACATAGCACCCATTAAAACTGGTGTTTAATTCCTACTGGAACTGTTGCATTGAATTTGAGTGCCAGGCAGAAGTCTAGCCAATCCATCTTAAGCAGATAACTTGTTTGCTGTAAAATATTAAATACGCTTTGGCCTACTTTACCCTAGGGAGTCGATCTGACCTAAGGAAGTGGGGTTTGGGTGATAGACACAAACTTTTTGAGATTATAGACACAGAAAACTACAAATGACTGAGACTCTACTTAGCCTTTGCAGTGATGTGAAATCATGTTTTCAGCCTTTCCAGGTTCTCATCTCCATTATACTCAGTGGTTCTGCACAGGTCTTGCTTCATTCACCTCACAGGAGACCATGTAATATTTCACAATGCTGGTATTCAAGCTAGAACTCTGCTGCTGATTTCCAGGCAGTGCAGAGAACAGTACTGTTAGCTGGCTCAGGGGATAAGACTGAAGACAGGCAACTAATGGGGAGCCTTGGACACACATGTTAGTTAAAAAGAAAAATGAAAACCAGAGCTGAAATGATGAAAATATTTCCATCTCAAGGTTTTATCATCATGAACTTTGTTCTTGTGGTTTGATGATGGTACAAACCATTGATAGTCTGGCTTTTTTTTTAAATCTTATATAAGTATCCCAGCTAAACCGCTTGTGCTGCTATCATTATTATTAATATTTCATAAATGCTTATTGAGACACCACATAGATGCTGTAGCTTTCAGTGGCAGCTTGTGTTCATATGCTGTTTTCCAGATGATTCTTTTTCACATAATTTTATGCAAATGTTGCAGTGTTTAAAGTTTACTTTGTTGGTTCTGAAGCAGTTTGTGATGGCTCTTATGTTTAGTGGTGTCCTCAATCACATGTGACTGATTTATTTAAACTTTTCTCTACGGTGATGCACAAGTCAGTGAACTCCTCATTTTATATCTCTGGCTGAAGTTGGCTTCATTGGTGTTTGGGTGCTCTTGCTGCTGAAAGCGTGGATACATCGCAAAATTATGAAGAAAACTTTCCAGATTTCTTTATTTTTTCAAAAGCTGTCGGGTTTTCTCTTCTTTCTCTCTACCCCTCTCAACTAGACTAAGAAGTCTGCTGAGCTAAACGTCACTCTAAAGCTCCACACTTGGAATCATCCAGCTCAGATCAAATGAATGCTCTATTGATGTGATGAATGTATTAACAGAATAGCTACTCCTGGACAAAGACAGTTGGAAGTAAGCGCTTCAGATCAGATGTACATTTTATCTTGCCTTTGTCTAAGATAGCTGAAAGAAAATTCTCAGAAGAGGTAAAATGTGGCCGATAGGGAGATCACCTCGTAGGGGCTACTCTTGAGATTTTGTCTCTGTGCCCTACAGGAAGGAAGAGCATCATAATAAAATGGACTATAGAGGCTTGTGCCAAAGGGAACCTTGCAGTCATGGAGACCCAGTTGAATATCTACATGCATTAACCACAGAGGAATCAGATTCAAAAGAGGAAGGGAAGTGGGAATTGTGCTGGGGAGAAAGTCAGTCACCCCCACCTCCTTTCCACTCTTGTCGCCCAGTAGGAACACTGCACACACACCTGGGGCGTTGAGATTTGGCAAGCTGATCCACAGTTGTGATTTTGGAATTCCAACCCACTGGCCTCATCTTTCTTCTGCCTTGTTTCCGATTGTCAGCACTGGCCATTCTCCAGTTTGATTTTACCACTAATTGTGTTGCGCGTTACCGTACTGAAATGAATCAAATCAAAATGCTTTTCCTGGAGCATTAGATAAAGCAGGCGAAGGTTCTGAGTAATGAGCAGATGCTGCTAATGCAGGGACGGCAGAGACCTTGCCAGGACTCCATCTGCTCCACGCTCGCCTGCCTTTGGCCCGGAGCCACCACTTTGGGGAATTGTAGTTCACTTGAAATCCCCTCCTTGTTCAAAGAGTTTCTCTTGAAAACTCATGCTTTGGTGATGAGAGTGTACACATCTTAGGTGAAAAAAGTTCTCATTTTTTATGGAAGTGGAAGAGGGAAGAATTCATCCCTGTTCGTATTTGTATATTGATACGGCAGACAATAGACCCTTTACCTGCTGCTATGGAACAAATCCAAGTGACTTAGCACTTTCACAACTCTTCTGGTATTGTCTACTCTTAGGCTCTCATTCTCTCTCAACTTTTCTCAATCTCTCTGTCTCTCTCTTTCCCTCTGCCTCTCTCTCTGACCTTCTCTCACACACACACACACACATTCACGTGTAGTTAGTTGTCAATAATGGTGCCTATTTGTGACCTGAAATGTCAATTATTTCTCATTAATTGACACTTTAACAATGGATAGTGTTTTTGAGCTTCTCGTTGGTTGTGTCCAGCAGTTCCATACACATTTTGTATAAATTCTTAGCTTGAATGTTATAGAGGATAGGTCCTCCAGAAACTTACTTTATAATCCTGTAGAAATGTTAAGGTTTTGAAGAACACGTTGGTGTTAACTAAAATGAGATAGTCATATGGGCTAACATTACGAGATATCTGAGTCATAATAGATTTTCAGTTACTTGTAAAGGTACCTTTTCACTAATGGGGGTTAGTCACATTACATTTAATAGTAGAAATGGTTTTCCATAGAAACATAGAACTTTAGAACTGTAAGAGATTTTACAGATCGATCATCTAATTGTAATCCTCTCCTTTTATAGATATTTGTATAGAAGCCTATGAAGAAGGGGAATGACATGTCTCCAAGTGGACAGAGACCATTTTTGCTGGACTTGCCAGTTTTATAGTTTATAAGACATAAAAAAATATTTCAAAAGACCAGCAGTGGGAATCTTGAAAATGTCAGCCATTCCTCCAGAATGGAATTGCTAGTGCTTCAGGAGAACATTTTAAGGAAGATGGGGCCTACCAATATTGCCTTTGTCCCAGTACTTTAGGAGGAGGCCATTGAGATTTAAATTTGTCTGTTACCTAAGCATCACAGGTTCAGACTCTAAGAGTTATGAGAGACCTTGGGGGTCACTTAGGCCAAGATCGTTGTTTTTCAAATGAAGTTGCTGAGGCAGAGATTGTTTGAATGACCTGCCCAACTTAGGGCTTACTCAAGGCTGTACATCAAGTTATTCGTGGCCATGTGCCATGTTATCTGGTCTGCTGGAGCAGAACCTGCACTGGAGGTGGCAGAGACAGCTGCTGGCATAAGCCATTCCCCATGTTTCTTAAGGAGAGAATGTTCAAATTAGAGTTATGTATTACTTATGTTCCCATGAACAGTTACCTACATTTACATGTTTTGGCTAGCATATGGGTCTAAATTTTTCCCCCCTAAGTTTTACTGCTAAACTTGTGAAGTTATCCTGTAGAAACAGAGGATATTGATCCATTCTAAATGACTTGATGATGATTCCTTGGCTTATTGTAATGGTTTTGCTAAAACTTTTTGATATTTGAAAGTAGAGCATTCTGTCATTTTAAGGAAAGAATAGCACAAATTGACTTTCTGGAGGTAATCTATAGAATTAAATTATCAGAGTCTTTATACTTATTTATTTTTAAATTTTAGTATTTCATTTTTCCCCAGTTACATGTAAAAACAATTTTTCATTTTAAAAATTGAGTTCCAAATTCTCTCCCTTCCTCCCACCCCCCTCATTGAGAATGTAGGCAGTTTGATATAGGTTATACATGGGTAGTCATGCAAAACATTTCCATATTAGTCATGTTGTAAAAGAAAACATAGACCAAAGTTTAAAAACCCCAAAAATATAAAGTAAAAAAAGTGTGTTTTGATCTGTATTCAGACTCCTTCAGTTCTGTCTCTAGAGATGGATAGCATTCTTCATAAACCCTCAGAGTTGTCTTGGATCATTGTATTGCTGACAACAGATAAATCATTCATAGTTGAGTATCTTAAAAGATTGTTGTTACTATGTATAACATTCTCCTGGTCTTACTCATTTATTTCACTCTGCATCAGTTTATGTAAATCTTTGCAGGTTTTTTCTGAGAGCATCTAGCTCATCATTTCTTATAGCACAACAGCATTGCATCACAATTATATACTACAACTTGTTCAGTCATTTCCCAGTGGATGGATATCCCTTTAATTTCCAATTCTGTGTCACCAGGAAAGAGCTGCTATAAATATTTTTGTACATATAGGTCCTTTTCCTTTTTGTTTTTTATATCTTTTGGGGTACAGACCTAGTAGTGGTATTGCTAGGTCAAAGAGTATACATGGTTTATAGGCCTTTGGGCATAGTACCCAATTGCTCTATGTAATGATTGAATCTGTTCACAGCTCCCCCGTATCAATGTCTCAATTTTCCCCCATCCCATCCAACATTTGTTATTTTCCTTTCCCATCCTATTAACCAATTACTACCTCAGATTGTTTTAATTTGCATTTCTCCAATCAGTAGTGATTTAGAGCATTTCCTTGTATGCTCTACACAGCTTTGATAACTTCATCAGAAAATTGACCTTTTTTTTATCAATTAAGGAATAGATCTTATTCCCACAAATTTGACTCATTTCTGTATATATTTGAGAGATGAGGACTTCATCAGAGAAACTTGCTTCAAAAAATTTTTTCACATTTATAATTACTAACTGTATTTCCCTCCATCCTATTTCTCTCCAATTTATTCTATTCTCTCTCTCCTTTTACCCTGTACCCCCTCAAAAGTATTTTGCTTCTGACTACCTCCTTCCCCAATCTGCCCTTCCTTCTATGAGTGCCCCACCCTTCTTTTTTCTTTCTTTCTTTTTTTTTTTTTTAAACAATTGGGGGTTAAGTAACTTACCCAAGGTTACATGGCCATTTGTGTGTGTGTGTGTGTGGGTTGGTGTTAAGTATCTGAGGCCAGAACCGATCCTGGGTCCTCCTGACTCCGGGGCCAGCCCTCTTACTGTGCCACCTAGCCACCCCGAACCCCACCCTTCATTTATCCCTTTCCCCTCCTACTTTCCTATAGGGTAAGATAGATTTCTGTACCCAGTTGAGTATGTGTGTTTTTCCCTCTTTGAGCCAGTTCCAGTCAGAATAACATTTAAGTGTTTCTTGCCACCTTCCCCATCTTCTCTTCCAAAGTTCTTTCATGCCTCTTTTGCGTCGGATAATTTACCCCATTCTACCTCTCCCTTTCATTTTCTCCCAGTGCATTTCTCTTTCTCACCCCTTAATTTTATTTTTTAAGATATCATCCCATCATATTCAACTCAAACCTGTGTCCTCTGTGTATATATGTGTGTGTGTATGTATACACACAGTCCTTCTAAGTGCCCTAATAATGAGAAAATTCTTATGAGTTACAAGAATCATCTTTCGATGTAGGAATGCAGACAGTTTAATTTTATTAAGTGCTGTATGATTTCCCTTTCCTGTTTACCTTTTTATGTTTCTCTTGAATCTTTTATTTGAAAGTCACATTTTCTATTCAGCTCTGTTCTTTTTCATCAGAACTACTTGAAAGTTCTTATTTTCATCCAATGTCCATTTTTTTCTACTGAAGGACCATGCTCAGTTTTGCTGGGTAGGTGGTTCTTGGTTGTAATCCTAGCTCTTTTGCCTTCTGGAATATTATATTCCAAGCCCTCTGGTCCTTTAATGTAGAAGCTGCTAAATCTTGTGTTATCCTGCCTGTGGCTCCACAGTACTTGAATTGACTCTTACTGTCTGCTCGTAATGTTTTCTTCTTGACCTGGGAGCTCTGGAATTGGGCTATAATGTTCCTGGGAGTTTTCATTTTGGAATCTCTGTTAGGAGATGGTCAGTGGATTCTTTCAATTTCTATTTTCCCCTCTGGTTCTAGAACATCAGGGCAATTTTCCTTGATAATTTCTTGAAAGATGATGTCTAGATGCCTTTTTTAATCATGACTTTCACAAAGTCTAATAACTTACATTTTCTCTCCTGGATCTATTTTTCAGGTCACTTGTTTTTCCAATGAGATATTTTACATTGTCTCCTATTTTTTCCATTCTCTTGGTTTTGTTTTATTGTTTCTTGATGTCTTGTAGAGTCAGTAGCTTCCACTTGCTCAGTTCTAATTTTTAAGGAATTTTTTTCTTCATTGAGGTTATGTACTTCCTTTTCCATTTGGCTAATTCTGCTCTTCAAGGAATTCTTCTCCTTGTTGGATTTTTGTACCTCTTTTACTGTTTGTTCTATCCTGTTTTTTAAGGTATTATTTTCTTCAGTATTTTTTTGTGCTCCTTTACCAAGCTGTTGACTCTTTTTTCCTGATAATCTTATATCATTCTCATATCTCTTCCTAATTAATCTCTACCTATTGATTCTCAAAATCCTTTTTGAGTTCTTCCCTGGCCTGAGACCAATTCATATTTTTCTTGGAGGCCTTTGGATGTAGAAACTTTGACTTTGTTGTCTTCTGAGTACATTTTTTGATCTTCCTTGTCACCGTTTTCTGTGGTCAGAATTTTTTTTTCTTGTATGCTCATTTTTCCTGCCTTTTTTTTTTTACTTTTAACTCTTAAAGTGGGGCTCTGCTTCCAGGGTGGAGGGCACACTGTCCCAAGCTTCAGGGGTTTTGAGCAGCTGTTTTCAGAGCTACTTCTAGGGACCTGTAAGTCTTCAGTTCTTCCAAGGTGGTATAATCTAAGGAGAGATGTGTTTACTACTCTCCTTTCTTGTGCTCTGGTCTGTGTGGACCCCAAGCTTTGCTTTTCCAGTTCTTCTCCTCACACTAGGACCACACCCTGCTATGGGCCAAGCAACAGAGTTCAACACCCTGTGGACTGAGAACTCTGAAAGCAGCCACTGCTGCTGCTGATTCAGTCACTCCTAAGGCCTGTTCCTGGTTTACTGGGGTTGAGGCTGTGCTGGCATGGCTGGTGCTGGATTGCACTCCACTCTCATCCAGGTGTGACAGGCCTTTCCTGCTGACCTCCTAAGTTGTCTTGGACTGGAAAATTGTTTCACTTTGTCCTTTTGTGGGTTCTGCCACTCCAGAATTCGTTTTAGGGCATTATGTAAAGGCTTTTGGAGGGGTTTGGGGGAGAGCTCAGGTGGGTCCCTGCCTTCTCTCAGACATCTTGTCTCCCCCTAGCCCCCAGGCTTTATATTTAGCTGTGGATAACTGAGCATGGACTTCTTCTGTTTTGAGATAGAAAATGAATTTTAAGTGAGCAAATACAATTTCATTTTTCCAACAGTAACTCAGGTTTCTTTCTCAGTCTAAGCCCTTGAACCTTAAATAAAACAGAGATTTATGCATTTGGAGAATTGACATGTTTTACTGCAAAAATATGTCTGTGAGAGTTGATTTTGTACAGTTGATGTTTCACTTGGAAAATGATTCCTTTGGCCTCCAGAGGGCAAAGCAGGGTGATGCTAACTGAGAAGCATGTAGGGAAGAAAACCTGCCCCCTCTACTTCCATTCTCCTTAATTCTGTGCATGAATTGATGACTTGGTATCTAAGAAGAGTTAGGTAGTCATCCAGGTAGTGCCTCTGTAGCCCTGAGCTCCTTAGTCTTTTTAAGAGGTTGTCAGAAGAGCTACCCACAAAAGCCTGAGACACACGTACTATGTGTTCCTGTCTGCTCCCAAGCGGGCCAGGCTCAAAGGGTATTTTTTCAGTCCTGATGAACTTTTCAGGCCTCATGGAGCTCCGTGAGTGTTCTTCTCTGTAAATTTACAAAGGCCTTAATTCTGACTGGGATGAAGCATTGTTCTCAGTGACTCAAATATGGAGTGTTCCTCCATTTTTTCTGCCCTCAAGGAACCTACTACTAAGGAGATAACTGTGAAACCTATAAGTATGTAAAATTCTGTCCACAACGAGGTGGGGCACTAACCATAGAGCGGGGAGGGGCTCCAGAAAGGTCTCTGGAAAAAGGCAACATTTGAGCTTAGGTTGAAGGAGAGCTTGGATTCTTGGGGTTCCAAGAGGCAGAAGTGAGGAAGGAAAATATTGTAGGCCTACAGCCAGACAGCCTGTGCTGATCAAGGCCTAGAGACTGGAGCAGGAGCATCCTATGTGGGGAACAGCAAGGAAAGGTAGCTGACCGTAATCAGGAATGATGACCTGGAGCCAGATTGGGAAGGCCTTTTCAGTGACAGCCAGAGGAGCAGTATGTTCTACAGGCAAAGGAGAGAATCCCCAAAGCCTCCTGGGTGGGAACATGCTCAGACCTGGGTCTTAGGGATAGCTGTTTGGCAACTGGGGGGGGAGTTGGATGAGGGAGGGAGGACAAGGCAGAGGGGAGATGGAGGAGGACCACCCAAGCAAGGGAAGTTAAGCATCTGGGTGATTCATTGTACTTAGCTTTGTTCCCCTTCCTTGGGAGGCAGGGTTCTGTATGAAAAGAGCCTTGGATTTGGAGAGAGGAGACTTGGCTTTGGCTCCTAGATTTAAAGGGAGTTCTGAAGTCATCTAGCCCATCTCTCTCATTTTACAACGCAGGAAATTGAGGTTCAAGGAGTGACTTATTCAAGAGGAGACAGCTAATAAAGGTCAGAAGTAGGATCTGAACCCAGACCCTGTGATGCCTATGATGTTCTGTACACGTATTGGCCTGCCTCCACTTGGACCAAGTGACCTTGGACATGTCACTTGTCCTTTTGGGGCTTTACTTCCACTATTTGCAAAATGAGTGTTCTCTAAAATCCTTCCTTCTTTACTTTTGTCTTTGTGACCCAGTCTTTTCTTATTTTTATTGCTGTAATTCAGATCCAACCTCCTTTCTGCAAATGGACCCACAGAATCTTAAATAATTTGCCTGCTTGCTTCCAGCTTCTCTGTCCATCTCAAGTGTTATTTCCAGAATCTACTTTGTTTACTGTGTCACCCCCTCGGATCCCATCTTATATCCAGGTCAGACTAGAAAAAGACCTGGAACACCCAAGATAGGCCAGGAGCAAAAGGCCCTCTGAGCTTTGTTTCCAGCCCTTATTCCTTCAAAGAAGCCTCGGGTGCACACCTCTCACCCAAATGAACCCTTCTTCAGAGTGACAATGACTGAGGAGGAGGTGAGCATTGAGGAAACCGAGAAGCCTCGTGGCCCAGAGGACCGAGTGCTGGGCTTGAGTCAGAGTGGCCTGTATGAGTATGGCCAGCGTTTTAGTCCCAGTTTTCTCATCCAATAAAACGTGGCAATTACCTTCTAGCATTGTTGTGAGCATCAGATGAGAGAACGTTTGCAAGGTGCGATGAAAATGTGAGCAGCCGCCATTGTTCTTATGACAAGATGATCAAAGGGTGACCTGGGTCACATTTGTATTTCTGATGAATTTTCTCCCTTCCACTGGTGGGCCTGGGCTGATTTACTGCTTTTGTCAACTCTCTGTCTAGCTAATTTTAGTCATTCTGACCACCAATTACTGACTTTAGGTGCTTAATCAGGATAACCCAGATCAGGCTCCGTTGCTTATGTGACTGGTTCTGGGGCTAGGGCTTCCTGCCTAGAATCAGTTACTAGGCAAGTAAGCTCCCTAACCCACAGCTGGAAAAATCTACAGTTGGCAAAGCTGCCAAGGCCGAACAACCTAAATTGATAACTTGTTTTAATGTATTTGTGGTTCATCGAAGAGATCAAAGGGAGGGGTAGTGCCAATTGTATTTTTAAAACCAGTTCAGCAGTTATTTACCTTTCAAGCAATTAACATAATTACCATTATGCTAAGAAGTAATTTTGGAAAGTTCTGCCCTGAATTCTTATGACTCCATCGGGACAGTTTTAGTGGGGACTTATCTTTTTGATGGAAGCCTAATTGCAATTTTGGCTTTGTGCACAAAAACAGAGGCAGCTAATTGTTTAGGCAAATAGCAGATTAATTTAAATATGCATCCCTAATAAAACAAAAATGGTATCCATTATGGTCCTTGTTCCCATGACGAGGAGTATAAATATTCTATGGAAGTGCCATTAGGCAGAGGTCTTAAGGATTGTCTACATTATTTCACAGTGGTAGCACTTTCCAGATCTCAAGTAATCTTTACAAAAGCTAACATAAATCAGTTTAAACTCATTTATATCCCATTTCCACTATGTGCAGTTTCATTACCACACTCTGGCTCACTTCCTTTGGGAGATGGGAGGAGCATGTTGCAAGCTGGCATGGGTGCCCATCCACAGCTGCTTAACAGGGCTTTATGTCTCTTCAAAAACACTAGCCATCGTTACTCATTTCATCCTTAATGAGCATTCATAGCCTTCATTGGACTAAACGCTCCTTTGGTGCTGTAGGAGGGGCCTGTCAGGACGGAAGGTCACAGGTCCACTGGGTGCTGTCCCAGGTACTGTCTTCAGGCGCTGACAGAGCTCCCTTCTCTTTACTTTCACATGCTTGTGCCCCCACTCATTTTGGTTTTGCTCATCTAAAAAGCTCCAGCTTTTACTTTTGTGTGTCATTCTTTTTATCCCTTTCACTAAATATTCTGATCATTAACAAATGAGATATTGTTAATTATCTCTTTGTTCTCATATCATGTCAGAGAATTAAGCTTCTTTTACCTGGGCTAGGGAGATGTCAGGGAAAAGTCCCAACTCTTGCTTTTACTTTACTGATTAGCAGCCCACTTTTTCCATTTGTGTTTAAACCATGCCAAGAAGTCTAGACAAAGGGCCTTCACCTACCTGTTTGCTGGACCCCTGTGAAGGATTTAGGGAGGATGTCACTCAGGATGATTAGGTGTGAAAGGGTTGTAGGAGCTACCCCTTTGGAGGTAGTGTCCACACCATGCCATTCCACTGAAACCTCAAAGATGTGAGACAGATGGAAGGCTCGGAGTTTACTTGCTGTTTATCATACCTAACCTAGAATCCTTTGTGACAGAATTTTTCGTTGTATTCATTGAAGGCAGTGGCCTAATGCTGTAGGCGAGCTACATTTGTTTTAGAAAGAAACCTCTCCTGTGAACTTTGGAGTTGACTTATGTCAGGTTATATTTGTCTGAATTGGGGAGTGATGGATGCTCTTTATCCGTTTGCATTGCATGTTTTCCATTTGCTCCTGGGGAAGAAAAAATAATTAAGGGATTACCGTAGTGAAAGGATTGGGGATCCAGAGCCTTCTGTGCCATCAAGAAACTTCCTGATTGGCTGAGAATGAGCATGGGATTGTATTCAGAAATTTATTGATCCTTATTCAGAAAGCCCAGGTGGGCAAGTACCAGATTTGGCATGGCCATATTTTCAGATGGGAATAGAAGCACCAGAGTTCCCATCACAGAGAAGATTACAAACCAACCTAGGCTTAGAAAACTTTAGTTAAGATTTAGGTTGGAAAGCCTATTTAATACTTAATGTAAAACTAAGTTAATTTCTTTTATATATATGTATGTACACATATAAATATATATGTGTGTATGTATACATATATGCACAATATGTATATACTTCTAATTATTTTATCATACTGTACTATTTTTAAAATTGGCATATACTCATTCACCTTATTAAAAAATCCCTAGGAAATATACTTCTGGTGGTCTGAATTTGAAAATTAATTTCTGAAAAAATTGAGACAATTCACTGAGTGCCCTTTTCTCCCCTCCCCCCCATTTCACATCACTAGGATATCTTCTATTACCTCCTCCTTCACTTGTCTCACGTGGATATGTGGCTCTTTTCCTCTCCAAGGCAAACCCTTTTGCATGCTCAAGTGATTCTATTCCATCTCATCTTCTTTAGGAGATTGCCCCCTCTATCATCCCCATTCTCTACTAATATTTAATCTCTCCTTGCCTAATGGCTGCTTTTTTTGCTGCCTACAAACATTCCCATTTCTCCCTCATCCTCAAAAAATCTTCATTGATCCGGTCTCCACCACTAGCTATGGTCCTGTAGCTTTCATCCCTTTTGTGACTAAACTCCTTCAGAAAACTGCCCATGATTGGTGTGTCCACCTTCTCTCCTCATCTTTTTCTAAACCATCTGCAGTCTGGTTTCCAAACTCCTCATTTATTTCACTGAACCTGATCTCTCCAAAGTTACCAAGGATCTCTTAATTGCCATCTACTGGCCTTTTTTCAGTCTCCATCCTTCACCTCTCTGTAGCCTTTTACCCTCTAATTCACTCTATTCTCTTTGACAGACTCTTCTCTCTAGGTTTTTGCGACATGACTCATTCCCAGTTCTCCTACCTGTCTGTTCCTTCTCAGTCTCCTTCTCTGAATCTTCTTCCAGGGCATACTACTGACCACAAGGGTCCTCCAAGGCTCTGCCGTGGGCCCTCTTCTCTTCTCTCTCTCTCTGTCTGGTTTCACTTTGGTGATCTCAGCAGTCCCCATGGGGTCAGTTATTGTCTTTCTCTGTGCTGATGCTTCTTACATCTATCTAACCTCCCTCCTCACTTCCAGCTGCCTTTTAGACATCTCAGATTCAACCTGTCAAAAAGAGAGCTCACTCTCTCCCCAAACCCCAAACTCCCTATTTCCAGTTTTTCTCTCACCATCCTCCCAGTCTCCTGGGCTGATAACCTCATTGTCATTCTTAGCTCCTCATTCCCACTCACCCCATAGATTCAGTCTGTTGTTGTTTTATTGTTTCTACCTTCACAATCTCTCTTTTATATGCCTCCTTCTCTCAGCTCGTACCTCTCCCTCCCCACTCCTGTGTACCTTTGACCTGGCTCAGTGACCCCATTGGTCAGTCTCCCTGCCTGGAGCCTCTCCCCTTTCTAATACGTCCTCCACTGAGCTGCCAAAGGGGTCTTCCTGAAGCATAGGCCCCCACTGTAAACTCCAGTAAACTCCACTGGTTCCTCCTTACCTCCAGAATCCAATAGAAAATCTCCCCTCTGGCTTTTGAAGCCTTTACACACCTTCCTGTTGTTCTTATGCTTTACTTCCCTCCACTAACTATGATCCAATAACAATGAGCTTCTTGCTGTTCTTCTCTCAGGACCCCTTCATCTCCAGACTCTGGCCTTTTTGCTGGCCATCCCCAATACCTGAATGCTCTCCCTTCTCACTTCTACCTCCTGGCTTCTTCGAAATCTCAGCTCAGATCCCACCTTCTCAAGAGGTCTTCTGTTGTCTACACCGCTTCTAGAGATCACCTCTTCTCAGCTTGACAACTTCGTTAAGGTTTAACCTAGGCTTTTTTTAATGAGTGGATGATGTTGTAACATCTTGCTAGGTGGAGCAGGGGATGGAGTGCTGGCCTAGAGTCAGCAAGACTTGTTTTCTTGAGTTCAAATCTGGCCTCAAACTTTCCTGGACAAGTCACTTCACCCCTTTTGCCTCAGCTGGCTCATCTGTAAAATGAGCTGGAGAAGGAAGCAGCAAACCACTCCAGATCTTTGCTGAAAAAAGCTCAGATGGGGTCACTGAAGTCAGAAATGACTGAAAAGTGACTGATGTTACAAGATTCCTTGATGCCACGGAAAATGTTTGTTGTGGGATTTTTTGAGACCTCAGAAGTCATCTAGTCCAAATCCATCACTGGAAGCCTCGGCTCACAGGGATGAAGTCATTTGCCCACGGTTACACAGCTGATCCCTTGCAGAACTTGGCTTCCAACCCAGTTCCTCTGACTTCAGGCCCATCAGTCTTTCCACTGTAGGCTTTGCCAGTATGCATATGAAATTCAGTTCAGCAAGCATTTATTAGACTCCTACTATGGTCTTGGCACTGTGCTGGGTGCTGGGATTACAGTGGGAAAAAAACACACCAAAATAATCTTTGTCTTTAAGTAGCTGACATTCTCCTGGGGTAGAAGTAATAAATAGTAAACAATCTGCAGTTTAAAAGTTGAATAATTTTGGTAATGTACATCAATCAAATATTTATGGAATTATAGTTTTTTGCTAGGATATGCTTCCAACTTTATTGTAAGTAGTAAACACTGGACTGGAAGTCATTTTGATTTCTGCCTGTTTAGGTGGTTGTTGTAGCCAAGATATGATAAATTTCCCCAGAGGCAGTGGTGGGCATGAGATATATTCTCAGCAATGGCATCTAGGTGAGAGAGACTGGTCAGCAAACATTCATCATGTACCCATTGTACATTGGCCTAAAAGGGGATTTGTTCTGTGAAGTTTGGGACACTTGAGGATCTAGAGGGCCACATGTGTCCTTGAGATCACAGGTTCCCCACCCCTGTATAATCCCAGTCCTCAGGTAGCTTACTTACTCTTTAGTAGGATAGACAAGCCTGAGTTCTGCTTTGGTTCTTTGGGGGAGGGAAAAATCCATGAGGAAGGTCTCCAGCCTCTTGGGTAGAAGCTGTTTGGAGGACTAAATTAGACAGTTGGAGAGGCGTGTCAGGGTTCCTGTCCTCATTATTTGAAGGGGTTTCCAGGGAATAAAGTCATGGTCCAGGAAAGTCCCTTCTACTGCCTGCTGGGCTGCTTCAAAATAAAGGCAGGAAGAAGCACTTGGATAAGCTCCAGCCTCAGACTTGGGGAGAGCTGGATTGTATGTAGTTTCTGTGCAAGTCACATTTGGAGACACTCGGGTCTTCGACTTAGGCAGCTCACTTTGCAGCAGATTTTCCAAAGGTCTCTGCTCTCTTGAAAGCCTGTGGTACTTACTCCTCACCTCACTTTGTTCTTTTAAATGAAAAAAGGAAAACAAAAGGTGTATAGAACAGAATCAAAGAAGTGGGATTCGTTGGCAAATGTATGTTGTTTCCTGTGTTTAATATGGTATGAAGACAACGCATAGCGTTGGAGAGCTAGGCGGCTCCTGCCTCCAAGGAGAGGGATCTCTTTGATTTCTGATCACATCCTGATTCTGCTGATAGATGGAAATGCTTGTAAACCAGTGTAAAAGTTTATTCTTCTGTTGTTTCTGGACTATATGCTATTTTATGGTAAAAGCCCTGTCCAAAATACTTACAGTTGAAAGAAACAGAGTATATTGGACAGAGAACAAAAGAATAAGAATGAGCTGCCAAGGGAAGAAAGATGTAAAGCCACATGTGTGTTCTAGGGATAAGAAGTGGCAGAAGACTTGACACAAATTTGTGAATGATAAAAGAGACAGGAGAAATTAGCAATATTGACTGATTTTTTGAGTATTGATATTACATTAAGCACTGCCTAGAACTTACAGAAAACAAATCCTACTCAGATTCACCAAATTCTGGGCCACAGAATTTCCTCTTAATGGGTTTTTGGGGACAGATTGAACTGCAACTAGAAGTGAAGGTATCTGGAGAGAGACCAGTTTTTTATACTTTGGGATATCTTATCCGTACCATGCTCTGTTGAATCAGGATACATTTTTGGCAGTGGAATTTTGAATGAATAGAAAGACATGCCTTGGGATATAGGAACTAAACAAATTGAGCGTGTTTACTAATTGTCGGCCATTATAAGCACTGTACTAGTGCTGGAGAGACAGAGATGGAAAACTGGAAATCTTTCCCAGCAGGAGTTTCCAATCAGTATAATGTATGGTCCTTACTATGCCTAAAGGCCTATAAAACTATGCATACCCTTTGATCCAGCAATACCACTACTGGATCTGCATCCTAAAGGGATCATAAAAAAGGAAAAAAGGACCCACATGTACAAAAATATTTATAGCCACTCTTTTTTGTGGTGTTAAAGAATTGGAAATTGAGGGGATGCCAATCAATTGGCGAAAGGCTGAACAAGTTGTGATATATGAATGTAATGGAATACTGTTGTACTATAAGAAATGATGAGTAGGCGGATTTCGGGAAAACCTGGAAAGACTTACATGAACTGATACAAAATGAAGTGAACAGAACCAGGAGAACATTGTACACAGTAACAACAACATTGTGCAACGATCAACTTTGATAGACTTAGCTCTTCTCAGCAATGCAAGGATCCAGGACAATTCCAAAAGACTCATAATGGAAAATGCTATCTACATCAAAGCATACTATTTACTACAAAAAAAACTCAACTTGATCTTTTGAATAATTTAATACTCTTAATTGCATTGCTTGTATTGTGTCTTTCTGCTCAGGGACTGTTAATGTTTGGAGTCTGATGATTGGTCGTGATCCTGTCCATTGCTATCAGCACAACCTAAGAATACAGGCATTGGCACTAAGCCTAGAGGGTGCCACAATTGCTACAGCATCTGGCTTTGAGGTCAGAGTGGAATGTCCCGATGAGAAGGGATATTGGGAAACAGCGGCTCATTTTGAAGTTCAGAAGTTGGTGAGTTTCTAGTTCATTTACTTTCTCTCCTCCCCATATAATTGGTATGTAGAATTGGCCCTAAAAGAGACTTTCTAGACAGGAGAAAAATCTTGAGCAGACTGGGAGTAATCATAGCCATTGAAGGCCTTGATGCTATCTGTGCCTTGATGGACTAGTCCCTCACCCCTAGAAATCTGAGATCGGTTTCTGGCCCCAAACTCAAGTGAAAATGAGTGTTATAGTGTCATTCAAGTCCATATGGTGAGGGAGATTTCCCTCCCACTCTTTAATTAAAATTTTTTGGTCAAAATTAGACTGAAAATTGGCTTTCTTCATCCCAAGATTTTCTCACGTGGAATTAGGAGTAACTCTTGAGTGAACACAAATTTAAGTCAGTGTTAATTGGTTAATTGGTTGCCATAGGATGCCACATCTGAAGCTGTATTTTCTTTAGATTGTGGCTTATTTCAGACTGGTTTAGAATCTAGTTTTTCTTCTTTTTAAAAGAACTTTAACATTATTATGGCTGAAGAGTATTTGGAGGCATGGAGGAAGAGTTGGACATGGTTTGTAATCCTTTATTATGAATTTGAATCTAATAGAAACAATCTGATTCTGGCTTTAGAAAGAGTAAGCAGAAAAAAAATCAACATTGAGTTCATGCTTCGTTGGCCAGGATTGTAATAAGCTGATTCTGATTCCCATCTCCTTCCCTCCTGGAAGAGATCTTGTTAGGGTTGTGTCTCTTTAAGTCCCTGGTGAGTGGATCACACCCATATATATTTCTTACCCTTTCGTGATCAAACCTGGTACTCATAGTAAGTGCTATTATTCTCAAAAGTTTTAGAGATCCATCTTGGTTGGTTTCAGGATGAAGATGGAGGTCTAGTTGTTTCTAGCTACTGAAAAGTATATCCTTTGTCTTTTGTGAAAAACAAAACCAAACACTAAGACTCATCATGGAAATATATGGTCACTCCAAGCTACTAAGACATGAAACTCTTTAGTGCTATCTGAAGGAGTTGTAAGTACAGAAAATGGCTAGGACTACAAAGGAAACAAATTCTAGTGAGATAGTTATTAAAGTATTTTTAAAAATAAGCTACCCATAAATGTCACTACCAACTCACTGATGATTTGGATACACTTTAAGATTTCAGCAAAATTTAAGTTACCAACAGAGAACCAAGCAGTTATCAGTCTTGATTCTGTCATGGAAGCTATAGTTTAACAGCAGGAAGAAGGAAAGATTCTAACTAGGAAAGAAAACAAGCGACAATATTATAAGATAGCTTTTAAAATATATCGTATTTCTATGCCAGGATGGGGAGGAGGGGGAAGTTGTCAGCAAATACTGTACTACTTCATGCCTCCTCCATCATGGTGTGCCATTTTGTTTTTTCCAGAGAGGCTTGGCAACATTTCAGTGTTTGTAATATTAGCCCAGAAAGCACATCCTTTGTGTTAATGCCATAACTTCGGGTGTTAGGGTGCTGTTCACACTTTGGGGATTGAGGACCAGCAAGGTCACCAGTGTTTGCTATCTTACAAGCTCTCTTGGATGGCCTTCAGAATTCAGGCTTTTGCTCTTTTGGCCTGTTGTCAGGGGAATGCCATTTATACTGTTTATTCTTGTTAAAACATAGGGGGATATATGTCGAGAATTATTTTACTATAGCCATTCTATATAGTGAAAATTTCATATTAGGAAAAAAATGTAGAAGTAATTATTTGCTAGTTCTGTAGGATCAGAAATAGAAGCATGCAAGTAACTTTTCCCTATAAAAGAAGAAAACAGCCCCTTCCCCTTAGTACTCCTCATGTATTCATATAGTTTAAGGGTTAGAGTGAGGGATATGGAATTGTAGTCTTGATCCATTGCCTTATTTGTCAGTGAGGTGCCACTTTGGGATGTTGGGCATACCACTTAATTTTGACTTCTAGTTTTTCATCTGTGAATGTGACATGAAAACAGTGTTGATACGAAGATATAGGTTATTTATTTATTTTCTGTCACCTGAAGATAAAATCTTTGTAAGAATCAAGGTACCACATAAAAAGAGCCAGTGAGATGGTTTGGAAGCTTTTAACTACTAAGTTTGGGATTTGGCTTTATGTTAACATACTGATTTTTTTGTAAATGTGGATCTGGCTAAACTTTTAGATTTTTATTTTAAGAGCCATTTCAGCTAAGCCATTAAAGATTTTCAAAACTTTTCTTTTAATAGGTCAACTTTCTTCATCTGATTCCAGATGCTGGAAGATATCCTGTTGCAGTTGCAGCTGCTGAAGATGTTGTATACCTTCTGAAAGCAGAGAGCCCAGCCCGAGTTCTTCATTCTGTGTACGGCCAGCCTGTTACATGTCTGGACGTCTCTTCCAAGGAGGCAGCGTTTGGCGTCAAAAGCTTAGGATGGATGAATGAAGGAAACAAGGTACAGAGAATAGTCACGTGTCCGTTTGGAAAGAGAGAGCTTGGCATTCTTTCAAAAGCTAATGAAAAAATGGGATTATTCTGATAACACTTAGACCAGGGGGGAACTCAAAAAATCTTAGATTCAGAAGAGAACTCAAACTTGTACTTCAGCTTTCTACACTGTATGAGAATTTCCTCTATAGTACTGGTCAGCCAAGCTGCCACTGGGATAAGTAGCTTGGGATGCTGATAAAGTCTTTTTCCCTACTCAGTATGTTGCTATCCTTGCGATAGAAAGAAAATACTGAATAGTAGTAGTGGGACATAATGGGACGAGTGCTAGATCTTGAATTAAAGACTCACTGTTTGCATTCTGGTTCTTTCGCTTATGCCTGTGTAATATTGAGTGAGTCATTTTTCCTTTCTGGTCCTCAGTTTCTTCCACTGTAAAATGAGGGGGTTGAACTAGATCAGAGCCTCTTTACCTTTTTCAGCCCGTGTACTCTGTGGCTTTTAGGAAATGAAGCTGACAGGGAAAGCTGAAGGTAACCAAAAGGTTTTCTTTTTCTGAGTTATACTTGGAAAAAGAGAGGGATCAATGAAATGCTGGGACTGCTGCTCAGGGTATGTGGGGCAATGAATGTAGAAAGAGCAAATAGAGTTTCTTGACTCTTCCTTTCCTTCTCTTTTACCTGCCTAAAAGAATGGTATTTGGACTGGACAGGAGAGGATCAGTGTGGCTACTGGGGAGTTGTAAGAAATGTAAGGAGACAGTTAAGAGAGCAGTTTACTTGCCTTGGTATTCAGATCACCAGGCCCAAGTGGACTGTCTCCCAGGGTACTGAGAGACCTTAATGAAATGATGACCAAGATAGCATCCCTGATATTGGAATAGTCAGAGAGAGTGGGATGATGCCTCAGGAAGAGAAAAGGTCAAATGTCCCTCATTGCAAAAAGGAAAAGGAATGGATCCTGGCAACTAGGGGCCTGACGGAATTGAAGGAGATGTTGAGAAAAGGTCTTGTGAGACTAACTACATTCCCTTTTTTGAAGGAGTTACTGTTGTAATAGATCAGGACAATAATGTAGTTACAGCTTGCCTAGATTTCAGTGAAGAATTTGATGATGTCTCTTCTGTTATTTTTACGGAGAAGATGTAGAGACAAAGGCTAAATGGTAGCAGAGTGAAGTGGGTTGAGAACTGGTTAAATGACTAGACTCAGATTAGTTGTCCCTGAGTCACTGTCACCTTGGAGGGATGTACCTAGCAGAGCATTCCAGGAGTCTGTGCTATTTTAACCTTTTTTTTGTCATTGACTTGACTGTTGGTGTGAATGTCACACTTACTTGGTAGTCTGCAGGTGCCACAGAGATGGCATGTCAGATGACCTGGGGAGGTAGGGGCAGGGGCGGTGCCTAAAACCAGCTGTAGCATTAGTCCAAATCTAATGTGTTAAAATTTAGTGGTGCTAAATCTCAAGTCTTACAGTCGTGGATTAAATATTTTGAGCCCACATGTAAGTTTGGAGAGATGTTGGCCTCTTCCAGTAGAAAGGACAGTGAAGTGGGAATCAACACCTGCCCCATCCCTTAATACCTGTATGACCCTGTGCACATCAGTTCTCTCTGGCCGCCACTTACCTTCTCCATATAATGAGAGCATTGACAGGTCCCCTCCAGCACTATATCTGTGATCATATTAGCTCTGGAATTCTTATTCCTGCAGTGTGTTTTGTATGACTTTTCTTTTCCTCATTGGGGAGGAGATTAAGACACACACGCGTGCACGTGTGCACACACACACACACACACAGAATAATCCCTGTGCTTTAGGTCTTGTTGACAGTAAGTAGAAGAGCCAAGAAAAATGTATTATGATTCTTGGGAATGATTTCTGCTTAACAAGTCTCTGAACTATAAAATGCAGGGTGCCAACGACTCCTTTTCCTGCATCCTCTTGTAGAAGGAGGTATTTTTCCACCTATTCAAAAGCGCCTCTCATTGCTAGACCACCATACTTACTAAAAGGAGATGTTCTTATCACCAACTTGGGTATAACTTGTATTTTCTCCTGAAAAGAATTTATCTTTCCCTGTTCCTTAGCCCTTGCCAGTGGATTTTTGCAATGAAATGAAATAGCAGCACTGAAGATAATATTGATTTTTTACAATCTTTTGTAGAGCAACAAAATGGATTTTTTTCTTAGTGTGCAATATATTTTTTAAAATTTTACTTAGTTTTGATTGTTGCATTGAAAAACAGATTTACCTCAAATGGAAGAGTGCAGCCAAATAATAGAAATTTCTTTGAGGTAGCTCTTTTGTCTCCAGTTTCTTTTAGGTTACATTAGTATCTAATCTATTATATGCTAATGTCTACTTCTTGAAGAACAACAGATCTTTTCAGTCTCTGATTATCATACTATCTTCAAAAAAAATTTCTCAATTATATGTAAAACTTTTTCAACATCTGTTTTTTAAAATTTTGAGTTCCAAATTCTCTCCTTCCCCCACCTTAAAAAGGCAAGCAATTTGACATGGGTTATGCATGTGAAGTCATGCAAAACATATTTCCATGTTGCAAAACAAAACACAGATCAAAAAAACCTCAAATCAAGAAAAATAAAGTTAAAAAGTATGCTTCAGGTGGCTCAGCGAGTAAGAGCACCAGCTCCAGTGTCAGGATGACCTGGGGATCAAATCCGGGCTCAGATACTTAGCACCACACCCAGAAATAACTGGCCGTGTAACCTTGAGCAAGTTACTTAACCCCGATTGCTTTAAAAAAAAAAAGTATGCTTCAGTCTGCATTTATACTCTATCAGTTCTTTCTCTGGATATGGATAGCATTTTTCAACATAAGTCCTTTAGCATTGTCTTGGTTCATTGTATTGCTGAGAATAGCCAAGTCATTCATAGCTGATCATCATACATAACATTCCTGTTACTGTGTTCAGTGTTATGGTTCTGTTCAGTTCACTCTGCATCTGTTCATGTAAGTCTTCCCATGTTTTTCTGAAACTAGCCTGATTGTCATTTCTTATAGCACAATAATATTCCATTACAGTCATGTACCATAACTTATTCAACCATTCCCCAAATGAGGGGCATCTGCTCAATTCTTTGCCACCACAAAAAGAGCTGCTATAAATATTTTTGTACAAATAGATTCTTTTCCTTTTTTTAAAAATCTCTTTGGGATACAAACCTGTAGTGGTAATACTGATTCAAAGGATATGAGCAGTTTTATAGATCCAAATTGTTAGATCTTTTGGTCATAGATCCAAATTGTTCTCCAGAATGGTTGGATCAGTTCATATCTCTCCCAACAGTGCATTCATGTCCCAATTCTTCTATATCCTCTCCAATGTTTATCATTTTTCTTTTCTGTCACATTAGCCAATCTGATGGATGTGAACTGATAACTCAGAGTTGTTTTTATTTGTATTTCTTTTGATTATTATTATTCTTGACATATAATCAGTATAATATGGTAGAGAGACATTGAACTTGAAACCCAGCACTGATACTTACTAGCTGTGTGACCTGGGACGAGACACTGAATCTTTCAGAGACTCAGTTTCATCAAATACAGATTAGTATGCAGCAGTAGTAAGAAGCCTGGATTGGGGGTCAGAGCACCCGAGTTTGAGTCCAGATTAGTGCATCTGTCAATGTCTCAGCTTGTTGGTCTTTAAAATGAGGAAGTTGGGCTAGATGATCTCCCAAGTCCTTTCTCCTTGAAATGAAATGTGCTCACCTCCACTCCCAATTTTCCTTTGGAGAGCTGACAGGGTGTAATGGTAATGGGGATTTGAAAATCTTCCCTACCCCTTGTATTTGCAATCAAACAGGTACTTAGCACTTTGTTTCAAGTTCATGATTGTATCAGGCATTAAAATCCAGAACTTGTGAATCCCACAATGGGAGGAAGTTGCTGATGTAACAGGAAGGGGCAGAACAGGGAGGAGCTAATACCATATATAAGGAAAAGTCCAAGCTAGAGAGCCAGAATTGCTGAGAGAGAGAGAGAGAGAACTGCTAGGATCCTGAGAACTTCTGAGAACTGCGATGAAGTGAGAACAGAATGAAGAACAGAGAACTGAGAACTGAGAAGAACTGAGAAAGGAGAAGAGAGGAGAACTGGGAGGAAGCATGGCTGTGGTGCCGGCACTTTGTCTGTCTGTTTTGATGATACTCTGTCAGATTCGTCTGTTGATAGAGGACGTTGCTGTTGTTACAGAAGCCCTGGGACCTCACTGCTGGTTCAGAAACCCTGAAAGAGGATTTTCTTGTTGTATGTTTACATAAGTCCCGGAGGAGGCTCTTGATGATGATTTCAGAGGTCCTGGGACTATCCTGAGGATTCATGTTGATTCCTCAGACATTGTTATTGGGTCTATGTTGATTTCACAGGCAGAAAGTGAATTGATGAGGATGCTGGCAATGTATATGAATGTTATTGTGGCTTTGTTAAGCTTTGTCTTCACAGGAACAGGAACTGTGAAGGACTTGAGATGGACTAGACACTGTGAGCTTCAACATGGAACGGGAACTGCACAAGGAGCTGAGAGCTGTCTATCTTTGAGCTCAGGTGACAGTTGGGTAGATTTGGGTAGGAGCTGGGATCATGGAAGAGGAACTATGGAAACTGAGAGCCTGCCTTGAATCAAGATGAAAAGACCTCTCCTTGGGTATTTAATGCAATGATTTACTGTGGCCTAGGTGTGGAGAACTCTGTACTCTGTATCCTGTACCTTTTCAGGATGATTAAATTAAGAATGATTGGAAACATCTCCAATTAAGAAGAAATAAGACTTTTCGATTGAATAGATTAATACAACGTGACCTAGGGGTGGAGAACCTTGACCTTTGTACTTTGTGTCCATTAAGGAGGCTTGCCTCCTTAAGGATGATTGAGTTAAGTACTTAGTAAATGATTGTACTTTGTTTAAAACTATGTGGCCACTTTGATGAAAACTATGTGGCCACTTGAGAGATAAGTTGTTAAGTTATAACATTGTGAATGCTGTACTTTGATTTTTGTGAATGTTTTGCTTTAATTTATTGCTGAATAAATAGAGAGTTCACTATACTATGTAAACAGAATCTTGAAGCTCTTCACAGCAGCAGTTCTCTGGAAAGCTACTCATGCTTTGCTTTACACATGGTTTAGTACAGAGGGATGCACTTAGAGGCAGAACACCTATGCTGTGAGTACTGGTCCTCAGACCCTGGGCAAAGCTGAAGAGTCTCTGAAATTTTACTTCCAGGGCCTAGAGTACTTGGTGAGCTGGAAAACACAGTTCCTATTTCCTGGCCAATTTTCTACTCTCTATGAGGACGTGGTCTTTGGAACATGGCCTCTCCTTTTTCTTGAATCAGGGCTTGACTGAGAAGTCACTGAGGACATATTTTGTTTTTTGCACTTGGTAATAGAGGAGGTAACTTCTCACCCCCTGGAAAGATGTATTAGGGCAGAGGCAGGCCCAGAAGGAAGTGGCACTACAGAGGCAGGCCCGGAAGGCAGTGGCACGCAGAGGCAGGCCCGGGAGGAGGCCTGATCAACTTGGGGGGCAAGTCATCCCACCAACCACAAGGGCCACTACCAGGCCTATCAAAAAAGGGCTGGGACTGGAAAGAGCAAGGTAAGAATCAAATGCAGGGCCCCTCTCTGGGACAGCAAATACTCCTGGGACTACCACTCCATAGCCCAGAAATTTTTTTTAAAAGCCCCTATCAGGACCTCCATGGGCCAGGATGGCAGAGTGAACCCCGCCTGCTCCAAACCCCCCCCCACACACACACACCCTGAAAACATAGTAATTATTGCCCCTGGGCAAAACCCTCAACAGTAAAGGCTTGGGAACCCTAGAGAAAGGGCGTGGCTAGGGCCCTGCCTCAAAATGGGTAGAAAGCAGACTACAAAGCTCTAGAGTCCTACTATCCTCAGAGGGAGGAACCAAACTCAGAGGGAGACAATGTGGACTCCACACACAGCTGAAACATCTACAAGCAATGGGTCCCAAGCACAGAAAGCTCTCCTAGATGAGCTCAAAAAGAACTTTGAAAACCAAATGAGAGAGATAGAAGACAAAATAAATAAGACTCTTAAAATCAAAATTGCAGAATTAGAAAAACATTATGATGAAGAAAACAGCTCCTTAAAAAGAAAAGTATATGATGTGGAAAAGGAGCTCCAAAAACTAACCAAGGAAAATGATTTGCTGAAAACCAGAATCAACCAAATTGAAACAAATAACTATGAGGAACCAAGAATTAGTCAAACAAAACAACAAGAATGAAAAATTAGAAAAAGAGGTAAAATATCTCAATGGAAAAATAATTGACCTGGAAAAGAGATCCAGGAGAGATAATCTGAGAATCATAGGCCTACCAGAAAATCATGATGAAAAAATGAGCCTGGACAACATTCTCCAAGAGCCCATTAAGGAAAATTGCCCTGAGATACTAGAACCTGAGGGTAAAATAGAAATCGAGAGAATCCACCAGACACCTCCTGAAAGAGATCCCAAACTGAAAAGTCCTCGAAATGTTGTGGCTAAACTCAAGAACTACCAGGTAAAAGAGAAAATACTTCAAGTGGCCAGAAAGAAACAATTCAAATATCGAGGGTCCACAGTGAGGATTGCACAGGATTTGGCAGCCTCTACACTGAAAAATCAGAGGCAGTGGAATACAATTTTCTGGAAGGCAAAAGAGCTCGGGTTTCAACCAAGGATCACCTACCCAGCGAGACTGAGCATATTCTTCCAGGCAAAGAGATGGTCATTCAATGATATAACAGATTTCCAGACCTTCCTGATGAAAAAGCCAGAGCTCAGTGGAAAATTCAACCTCCAATTACGAGATGCAAGAGTGACATAGAAAGGTAAACAAGGAAAACACACACACACCCTGTTATTTAACAAGAGCAAACTGTTTATACTCAAATAGAGGGTATGAGTATAAAATACACAAAATGATGATTAAAAAAAATCTTATTAAGGGCTACAAAGGGACTGCAGTGGAAGAAGAGGAATGAATGAAGTGGAAAAGGGTAAATTATGCCACACAAAGAGGCATAAAAACAATATAGCCGAGGAAAAGAAGGGAGGGAGATGAGTATTATATGAGCTTTTCCCTCATTGGTTCTGGTGCAAGGAGGGAATAACAATCAGTTAAGCATAGGACTCTATGGAGAAGAGACACAAAACGTATCATATTAGAGGGAAAGAGGGGAGGGAGAGGAGCTTCGCATGAGATTCGTTCCTGTCACCCTTGGTATAAAGAAGAAATAACATACTTCATTAAGTAAAAAAATATCCTACAGGCAGTAGGAGGGGGAAAGGGCTATGAAAGGGGGGGGGGTTAGTAGGGAGGGAAGAAGTAAGGGGAAAGGGGAGGAAAAGTCAGGGGGGCTTATAAGGGAATACTGAGGGAGGTGGTTGTCAAAAGGAAAACTATTAAGGAGGAGTAGGAAGAAGGGGAGAAAAAATATAAGCATTAACAGGGGAGGCAATAGGATGGAGGGAAAGAAACAGATAATCATAACTGTAAATGTGAATGGAATGAACTCTCCCATAAAACGGAGGCAGATAGCAGAATGGATTAAACATCATAATCCTACAATATGCTGTTTACAAGAAACACATCTGAAACAGAGGGATACACACAGGGTAAAGGTAAAAGGCTAGAGTAAAATATATCATGCCTCAGCTAAAGTAAAAAAAAGCAGGGGTAGCAATCCTTATCTCAGATAAAGCAAAAGCAAAAATTGATCTAATTAAAAGAGATAAGGAAGGAAACTATATCCTGCTAAAAGGCACCATCGAGAATGAAGCAATATCATTACTTAACATATATGCACCAAGTGGTATAGCATCCAAAGGAGAAGGTAAAGGGATTAGAGGAAGAAATAGATAGCAAAACTATACTAGTGGGAGACCTTAATCTTCCCCTCTCTGAACTTGATAAATCCAACCTCAAAATAAACAAGAAAGAAGTTAATGTGGTGAACAGAATTTTAGAGAGGGTAGGTATGATAGATCTCTGGAGAAAACTGAATGGGGATAAAAAGGAATATACTTTCTTCTCAGCAGTTCATGGCACATACTCAAAAATCGACCATGTTCTAGGGCATAAAAACCTCACAATTCTGTGCAGTAAGGCAGAAATATTAAATGCATCCTTCTTAGATCATGATGCAATAAAAATTATATGCAATAAAGGGCCATGGAAAGACAGACTAAAAACTAATTGGAAATTAAACAATTTAATCCTAAAGAATGAGTGGGTCAAACAAGAAATTATAGAAACAATTAGTAATTTCATTCAAGAGAATGATAATAATAAGACAACATACCAAAATTTGTGGGATGCATTAAAGACAGTTCTTAGGGGAAGTTTTATATCCCTGAGTGCATACATGATTAAATTAGAGAAAAGGGAGGTCAATGAATTGGGCATGCAATTGAAAAACCTAGAAAAAGAACAAATTCAAAATCCCCAATGAAATACTAAATTAAATATATTGAAAACCAAAGAGATTAATAAAATTGAAATTAAGAAAACTATTGAATTAAGAGCTGGTTTTATGAAAAAAACAATAAAATTGATAGACAGTTAATATGACAAAAAAAGAAAGAAGAAAACCAAATTATGAGTATCAAAAATGAAAAGGGTGAATCTATCTCTAATGAAGAGGAAATCAAAACAATAATTAGGAATTATTTTTCCCAATGCACATAAATTTGACAATTTTAGGGAAATGGATGAATATTTACAAAAATACAAGTTGCCTAGATTAACTGAAGAGGAAGTAAATTATTTAAATAACCCCATCTCAGAAAAAGAAATTGAACAAACCATCAGTCAACTCCCTAGGAGAAAATCTCCAGGGCCAGATGGATTTACTAGTGAATTCTATCAAACATTAAAAGAACAATTGATTCCAATACTCTACAAACTATTTGGGAAAATTAGTGAAGAAGGAGTCCTACCAAATTCTTTTTATGACACAAATATGGTACTGATACCTAAATCAGGAAGAGATAAAACAGAGAAAGAAAATTATAGACCAATCTCCCTCATGAATATAGATGCAAAAATTTTAAATAAAATATTAGCAAAAAGACTACAGCAACTTATCTCAAGAATAATACACTTTGATCAGGTAGGATTTATTCCAGGAATGCAAGCATAGTTTAATATTAGGAAAACCATCAGTATAATTGATCATATCAACAATAAAACTAGCAGAAGCCACATGATTATCTCAATAGATGCAGAAAAGGCTTTTAACAAAATATAACATCCATTCCTATTAAAAACACTAGCAAGTATAGGAATAAATGGAGCCTTCCTTAAAATAATAGGTATCATCTATTTAAAACCATCAGCAAATATTATATGTAATGGGGATAAACTAGAAGCATTTCCAATAAGATCAGGTGTGAAATAAGGGTGTCCACTATCACCCCTCTTATTCAATCTGGTACTAGAAATGTTAGCAGTAGCAATTAGAGAAGAAAAAGAAATTGAAGGAATCAAATTAGGCAAAGAAGGGACCAAGCTATCACTCTTTGCAGATGATATGATGATATACTTAGAGAATCAAGTAAAAAATCCCTCTGTTTCAGATGTGTTTCTTGTAAACAGCATATTGTAGGATTATGATGTTTAATCCATTCTGCTATCTGCCTCTGTTTTATGGGAGAGTTCATTCCATTCACATTTACTTGAGACAATAAATAAATTTGGCAAAGTTGCAGGATATAAAATAAACCCACATAAATCCTCGACATTCCTATATATTTCCAGTGTAATTCAAAAGCAAGCAATAGAAAGAGAAATCCCATTTAAAGTTACTGGAGACATTATAAAATATTTGGGAATCTACCTGCCAAAACAAACCCAGGACCTATATGATCACAACTACAAAACATTCTTCACACAAATTAAGTCAAATCTAACTAATTGGAAAAATATCAATTGCTCGTGGCTGGGTCGAGCTAATATAATAAAAATGACAATTTTACCTAAATTAAATTATATATTTAGTGCCATACCAATCAGTCTACCAAAAAACTATAGAGCTAGAAAAAATAGTAACAAAATTCATTTGGAAGAATAAACGGTTCAGAATATCAAGGGAATTAATGAAAAGAAATGCTAGGGAAGGTGGATTAGCTATACCAGATTTTAACCTGTATTATAAAGCAGTAGTCATCAAAACTGCTTGGTACTGACTGAGGAATAGAGTAGTGGATCAATAGAATAGATTAGGCACACGAGATTCAGCAGTCAATGACTATAGTAATCTATTGTTTGATAAACCCAAAGACCCGAGTTTTTGGGATAAGACACAATTATCCGACCCAGTAATACCAGTGCTGCTAAAATGGGAAGGAAGCATTACTTAAAAATCTAAAGTATTAAGGGTGGCTAGGTGGCTCAGTGAGTAGAGCGCTAGCCCTGGAGTCAGGAGAACCTGAGTTCAAATCCAGCTCTGACACTTGACACACTTACTAGCCATGTGACTTTGGGCAAGTCACTTAACCCCAGTTGCCCTCTAAAAAGCAAAAAAAAAAAAACCCAAACAAACAAAAACAAAACACAAACCTGAAGTGTTCATATAGATACTTGCCTGCTAGCTCATTCCTGTTATTTGAGTTTTCTCAGGTAGGGGAATGACTAGGAGGGATTTTCGCTCATGTACTACTTTGGAAATAATTATTTTTTATGTTGAAATCAGTCATGCACACAAATCAGAGATCATTCTCTTCTCTAGTTCAGGTGGTAAGGATAAGGAAGAAAGCTAGCACGGTTCTCTGCCCATCCCTTTCCTCTTTTGCAAAGATTCGGGGAACAGAGGTGTGGAAGGGGGGAAGGGGCATGGGACAGCAGGGTTTGCCTTTGGCTGTCCCTTTAGTTCACCAAACACCAGGCAGTTGCCATTATCAGTGCCCTTCCCTTTGTCCTCCTTCTGCTGATGCTGCTACCTTCTAAACCAGGGCATTTGGAATAACAGCTGAACACAGCTGCCCCCAAAGCCTCAATCTGCTAGGAAGTCCCCTTTATCCAGCTGGAGAGCAGTGGATGGGATGGCTAGCCAGCCTTGCATTAAGGAAGCTGTCTCTGACAGCACTTGAATGGCCTTCCAGGACCCCCAGGCGACTCTCAGCATTGGTGGAAGCAGCCTGGGATAGTGGGCAGCAGTCTGGACTTGGTAGAAGCCAGTGCTCAGGTTCCAATCCTTCCTCTGGCATTCTAAGTTGATGTGACTCTCATTTCACTCTTCTGAGGTTGTCTCCTTAACTACAGAAGAAGGATAAAAATACCTACTGTAAAGGGATGTGGTGAGGATGTGGGTACAACCACCTTGCAGATCCTGCAGTGCTGAATCAAGGTCGGTTATGGAGAGTATTTCCAAGTCAGAAGTCCTGATACCAGCAAAATCATAGGTGTGCCCAAAGCTCTAATTAGGGTTAGCCACAGACCTGGCCACCCACAGACCTGGGAAGGTTCTGCTAAGAGATCGTATAAGAAGTGAAGGTTGAAGGCATTTCAAGGATTGGTGTGGTTTAGTCCTCTTCCCTTGGACAGATAAATGATTGAAGCAGTCTGTTCACATAGCTTCACCTGGAGATGAATGAAAAAGCCTGAAGTTACCAGGGATATGCAGACAAAAAGCAAGCTAGTCTCTGCCTTCAAGGAGCGTAAGGGTGGAACACCCCTGCTTTGGTCTGTGACGTGTTGGTCTGGGCAGTACCAGGGGTGGTGAATGAGCCATAGTGCAGCTGATTCGATGTGCTTGCCTTTTTTCGTTTGGGTACTGTTGCCAGAGCTAAAAGTGGCGGGAGGGATGGGTATGCATGAGGGTGGTGTGGCAGGGAGATGGAGCGTCTGGGGCTGGAATGGTTGTAGGGGACTCCCACCAACAAGGAGTGTAGGACATCAGGGCAGGAGTGGAAGGGGAAGCACAGTGGTCATGGCAGCTGAGAAATATCAGTAAGAGAGGAGACCATAGAAATGGCAGCCCAGGTAAATGGTTGCCACCTTCATGCATTCATTCAGAAAGCATTTATTAAGTGCCACCTATGGGCAAGGCAGTACCTCAGGCCTTGGGATACAAATGTTTAAAAAAAAAAAAGCTAGGCCTTGTCCTCAGTGAGCTCATATTCTCTCAGGTGATACAGCATATCACAGCTAACTATGATACCAGGTGGGACAAAGCAGAGATTCAGACAAAGGGACCTAGGAAAATGTGAGATGGGGGGGAGGGGATCAGATCCTCCTTCATGGAGGAGGTGGTACCTAAGGTGACCCTAGAAGGAAGAGAAGAGTCCAAAAGGCAGTGGAGAATGTGGGTGGGCATTTCAGGTGTCAGGGACAGGCTGCATAGGTGCACATCTGGAATAGTAGCCATACAGATTGCTGCCTGGTCCCACAGGCAATATCTATTTACATGACTGGTTATAGTTTTTAAACAAGCCTTCTTTTCATTGAAACAGTTTTTCTATTATTTTCTGAGATTGTGTTGGCTGACCCAGTGGGGAATTTTGTATAGCAAAGCAAGTAATCCTTTCTTCTAAAGCTTCCCCCCCCAATTAGATCTCCCTGCAATTAAAGCTTTTGTTTTTGTTTTTTGTTTTCTCCAAAAGAAATCTTCTCATATTTTCCATCAGGCCCCAAGTCTTTCTGGGAGACATACTGTATGGGGAGAAGCCCTGTTAAAATGGCTTTTAATCTAGATGGAACCTGATTCATGTTCTTTGGGGTTGCCCTCTTGAGTTTTCAGGCCCCAGATACCCAGAGGTATACTCTTAAAGCAATAGCTCTTAACCTGTCACTGGATTTCAGAGTACACATATAGACAAGCCCAGTTGCTTTTCATCTGAAAACTTCATTGCAATGTGGATTTAAAATAAGTGGAAAATCCATTCCTTTGCCCCAGATGTCTCCTTCAAATTTATTTTTACACTTTAGAGACCCCGACTCCCCCATAAATACTTCCAGTGAGCTGTACTTGTGATGCCATATTGTCTTTATTAATTCTTTTGTCGCTTTAATCTAATTTTATTCTCAGAGGTGGGAGGCTAGAAGATAGAATTGCCTCAGTCAAGAGCTTTATCTTGGTGATGGTTCTCATGCTCATAAAGGAAGAGAGAAATCCACTTAGAGCTCTTAGCATCATTCTTTGGATTCAGACATATTTCCTCATTTAGTTCTGAAGGATTGGGCATTTGTTGGCAGATTGTATTAGGCAGCACATCCACGCGCATCCTAATCAGGGAGATATGAGTGAAGTAATCCAGACGGCTGGAATGTGTTTGACAAGGACGCTTGCTTGGCACTGCTACCCTAGCTGACATCACACTGGAAATTAATTACTAATGTCTATTATGATAATTATTCCCCACACATGTACGTGAAGAGACTTTGGATTGGTTGCTTACCCTGGTCACGAGTTGAAATATCTGTCTGGGAGAACCTTTGAAATCAGAAATTTATTGCTTGTGAATTTGATTGTGTTTTTTGTATACATAGCAGAATCTACAGGCAACCCTTTCTTTTTTCATCATTCTGTCCTAGGGGAGAGTCAGAATTGGTAGTTTACAGTCTGGCTGAGTTGTAAGACATTGGCAGTTTAGTAACTCTACTAATTCTTCTCCCTTCCATGTTGGTTGAAACTAAAAAGAAAATGATTTTCTCTGTGGTGAAATATCTGGCATGTACACCAGTATTTCCTGGCATTGTGGTGCTTTCCATAGAAACTAATATGGCACAGGAGGGCCTCTAAAACTCCTGGGATTGTGCTGTGAAGTTATAGAAATTACATGTAGGGAAAGGTTGTTTTAAAAAAAAACCTCATTTCTCTAGTGATCCAAGAGAGAGACTATATTAGGTTGATGTTGAACTTTCTTTGGGCAGGGACCTTGTGCCTTGATGTGACATTTTCTAAAGAGTTCCCTGTTAGCATCTTAGCAGACAGACTATTTGTAAGTTAATCTTGGATTTTGACCTTGTGTGGTTATGGTATCTCTGGGGTTTTTCCTCTCTCATTTTCTAAGCATACTTGTGCAATCAGAAAGACAATACAAAAGAATAAAGTAGATTGCTTGATTTTGGTGTATCTGATATTGATATTCTGTGTCTGGTGATAGGTTACTTCAGGACTTCCAGAAATCTTTAGAGTATGTCCCAGGCAATAAGGAGAGATCTATTGAGAATTAAGAGGGGAACTAATACTCTAGTGGATTTCCATAGAGATCCTTAGAAAGACAGTGCCTTGCACATAGCAGATATTCAATAAATATTTGTTGAATTAGACATTCAACAGTACAGAGCCAGATGAAGGTGTGAGGACTTCCAACCTCAGATGTCACTGTGTCCCTCCCTCTCTTCTGGCTTTCCAGAGTTAGGAATGACCTCATCACCTAGCCCCATGCTTGACATTGATCTCCCACAAGACTGGCTTTTGACTGGCATGTACTAATAACAATGGCCATTTTTATCTTTTATGTCATTGACACTGATATTTGTCAGGCCCTAACCAGGTTTATAAGGCCATTACATTGATTTATAAAACGCATCAGCCTTCTTAATCCATTTTGGCTCTTGGGTTGAGTCTTAGAACTTTATTTAGGATCTAATTTCTCTAATGGTTTTCCTAATCATTTATGTGAAATTTGCATCTCCTTCATTTTGCTTGTCCATAACATGCAGGTGTTCATGGGAGAGTCCATCAGAACTTGTAAGAATTCTCATTTGTGTCGAGGAGTTCTTCATCTTGCTTGAAGCTGTGGCTTTTGCAGCAAAGTGATGGGTGATCATGGGAGTGAACACTGCCCAAGCAGCCCCTCTTCCATCTGTGTGTGTGTGGGGGGGGGGGGGGTTAAAAAAGGGAATTGGCTTCTACAAGTCTGTTTGTTTTGTTATTGAGAAAAGGCGAGAGGAGTTGGATCTTTCTTGAAAGACATCAGGTCAAAACACCAGATTTGAAGTCAGAAGGCCGAGGTTCATGTCTTTATGGAATAGCTTTCTGACAGTAGTTAGGCAGCTGATCCCCTTTGAACCTCAGTTTCCTCATCTCAAAAATGAGCATGTGGGACAACACGGGATAGTGGAAGCAGGAAGATCTGAGTACAAATCCTGCGTCAGAAACATAGTGGCTCTGTGATCCTGAGTAAGTCATTCCTTCACTTTTTAGTGCTCTAGGTCAGAGATGTCCCACCCAGGGATGCCTGGGTTTGGTTTGGAGGTTCCCATCTTATACCACATCTCTAGACCAGTGGATGAGAGGGGGCAGGGACAGTGGCTACTGACTTAGAAAACTGGAAATTCACATTTTCTATGTTGTATTTTATTTTGGTAAACATTTCCCAATAATGTTTAGTCTGGTTGGGGCCAGCACTTGCAGCCTACTGGTGGAGGGGGACTTTGGCACTTGTACTTTAGACTGTTGCAAGAAACTCAAATTTCAGAGGTGGTGTCAGCCTGCATTCATAGCAGAAGTGTTCTTATCTGAGAGTGCCCTGTATCAATAAAGTCACGGACCCATCCACATCACTCCTGATTCAAAACGTGGTTAATACAGGATTGTGGTGAGGCTCAAACAATCTGATATTTGTGAAAAGGACTATTTAAATCATAATTGTACCATTAATTTAATTGTTGGTGTCTTAAACATGAGATAGTTGTCCAGTTGCCATTAATACTGAAAGCTAAACCACATTGATACTGATGTTATCGCTATAGAGAGACCAAAAGACGCAAAGACAGTGCAGCTACAGAGAAGGATTTCCCATAAGCCCTCTGGAAGAGTAGAGACAAAGGAGCTGGAGAGATCAGTGCTGTCCTAAGCACAATGAAACCTCTCACTTTGCATTGCGTGTAGTGGGCATCGACCGTGAAGATAACTATAACTCACGGACACAGACTTCTGGTCATTTAGTCAGCAAGCACTTATTTAGCCCCTGCTGTGCGTGGGGCATGGTGCTAAATGCTGAGGATACAGAGAAAGGCAATATGGCCCCTCCCCTCAGGGAGCTTACATTCTAACAACAGAAACGTTCATGTGACACAGTGTGTAAGGCCCTGTGCTGGGTGCTTTACACAGAACAGCCTGGGGAAGCGGTTGCTATTATGGGCCCCATTTTACAGATGAGGGAACAGGCAGACAGCAGCGAAGGGCCTCGTCCAGCATCTCACAGCTAGGGAGTGTCTGAGGCCAGATTTGAGCTCAGATCTTCCTGACTCCAGGCCCAGCGCTGTCTTTACTGCGACCCCTGCATAACGGATGTTTTTAGATGAGAGGTAAACTCACAGGGAAGGCGTTTGCGGGGCAGAGGTGGGGAGAATTCCTCTTCCTCTGGGGAACTTGGCAAGATCCTCTAAGTCCACATGTGTCTCATGACTTTAATGTGAGAGCGTTGTAGGAGAAAGGGAGTGAGGTAGGCTGGACAGTGGGGTTCAGAAATAAGAAATGAAAAGATGGCAAAGGCACGTAAACTGCTGAGGCGCCTCCCAGGTCTGGCTCACGCCAGCTCCCTTTGCAGTGAGCGCCAAGCAAAGTCACAGAAAATGCTACGAGCTCAACAAGAACAACCAGTTAGTGCTGCTGGGAGTCACTTCATTAATGGAGGTTGGAGGCCCCTCGCTCTTGGTGGTGGCCGTATTTTCCCATAAAATTTTTATAGGGTATTTACCCCGGGCACTGAAAGCCTCTCCTTTGTTCTTTTCCTTTGAGTGTCCATCTGGTGTCTCTCCTTGTCTTGTGATCGTCTACCTCTGTTAGTGGTCGTAGACATGCTCGGTGATGTCTTTGGCCCGCCTGTCACATCAGCACCACCCAAACATCACTGCACTTGTTAATAGTGCTTCTTGTTTATTTTGTGCTCATCTCACTCACGGTCTAGCTGTATACTTGGATTTTGTGAAACAAAATCATTTAAATAACATTATTAATTCCTATGTCATGTTTTTGCATGAAAGAAAATCCTACTTTCATCAGTACATATAGACACACATAAACACATGCACATAATATATGAAATCTGTGGTTGTATGTATATGCATGTATCAAAACACATATTTTAACCTATGGATCTTTCTCAGGTCAGAGGTTTTTAGAATATTGACAATCTGGCCCTCAGTTTCCTTGCTTATAGATGGAGTATAATGGAATGGAAAAGTATTTATTAAGTTCTTACTGTGTGTCAGGCTCTGTGCTAAGGATTTAGGATACAGATACAAATTAAAAACTGAGACAGACCCTGCTCTCCAGGAGCTCACTTTCTGATTGGATAAAACAATAAAGTGTTCCTGTTCTGTACAGCAGGGGGCGCCATAGTGCACAGAGCCCTAGGCCGGAGGCAGGAAGACCCGAGTTCAAATTTGCCTTCAGACACTGACTAGCTGTGTGACCCTGGGCAAGTCACTTCACTGCTCTCTGCCTCAGTTTCCTCATCTGTAAAATGTGGGTGATGACACCACCTTCCTCCCAGGGCTGTTGTGAGGATCAGATGAGATGATCATTGGAAAGCCCTTAGCACAGGGCGTGATTGTCACTGCCACTGTTAGTATCACTCAGGTTCTGGCACAGAAGGTAGCAGGGCAGGGGGCCAGCCCAGAGGACTTTGGTAGCCGTGCCCCGGCCGATGCTCTCTGACCAAGAGGAGGGCGTGTTTAGGGTCAGATGGAGGAAGGGATGTGGTCCTCTGCATCCTGTGGGAAGGGGAGAGGCAGGCCTGTGGCTCCCCCTGGTGGTGGCAGCTGGCGCTGCTCTGTGGCCGGCCCGGCCCCCTGGTGCCCTTCAGGAAACTGCATAATGAACATCTGAGGAGGTTCTGCTTTCACGTGTGTGTGCACGTGTCTTTTCATTTGTCCAAGTACATGTTGACATTGGATATTCTCTGCTCACGTCTCCACAACTATTCTGTGACAATGTCCGAAACGCTTCACCTCCCTGAGCCTCAGTTTCCCCATCCATTAAATGAGAATAATCCTGGGACCGAAGTTTAAGAGCTGGAAGGGCCCAGCTCTTAAGGAAAGGCCATAGCGGGCAGCCCCTCGTTTTATTCTCTCCATTGCAGATTGCCTTCTGGGAGCGCTTGGGTCACAGAGTTGTGATGAGTGAGATAAGGCATAGGCACTGCTTGACAGCCCTTAAGCGCTGTGTGAATGTCAGCCGTCCTCATCTTCCTCTTCTCTTCTTCCTCCTCTTCTCCTCTTCCTCCTCCTCTTCTTCTCCTCTTCCTCCTTCTCCTCCACTTCCACTAACATATTTAACTCCGTTGTCGGTACCAGTAAGTTGCTGCTATCCTTGTAGTCATCAGGACCATTTACATCCTTGCATTTAGTAATGGAGATAATAAATTGGCATTTCTGTAGTACTCCATAATGGCTTACACTTTTCCTCACAACAGCCCTATGAGGAAGATAGTTTAGATATTATTCCTGTTTGTTTAGATGGGGAAACTGAGTCTCTGAGAGTTTCTGTGACTTGTCCATGGTCACACAGGTAATAGATATTAAAGCTCAGACTCATTGCTCTCTCAGGAATCTCTCTCTGCACTGACTCCTTCCCATCTGCCTGCAAACAGACTTCACCTCATTTTTTTTATTTAAAATTTTTGTTATTCTGAACTTTACAAAAAAAAAAACCCAACAAATGAAAACATTTCCAGATGCAGTGAACTGAAAAAGAGGATTATATATGGAATTGCAAGTCTTGAAAATATGAATTTACAAATCTTAAAGCTTGGGTTTTTAAAGTATATAATAAAATCAACATATTAGTTTCTTGGCTATCTCCTTCAGAACTTTCTCCTTTTGGGCGTCATTTACTCTACTCCTCCTTCATATACATCCCCCCACCACACATATACACCATTTTTTTTTAAAAAGCCTCCCTTGTAACAATAAAACACAGTCAAGCAAAACAGACCCCCTGCCCAACAGGGCCTGATTCTGCCCCTTTATCTGTTGCCTCTTTCAGAAGACGGGCGGCCTGTTTCATCATGGGATCATGTGGTTGGCTGTTCTGTTGGTCAGAATTCTTAAGCCTTTTGAAGCTATTTTTACTTATGGTGTTCTAATCACTGTACAATATAAATTGTTCTCCTGGTTCTGCTCACTTTGCTCAATTAGTTGATACAGGTATTCCTAAATTTTGCCATATCCCTTTTGTTATGACTTAGGACACAGTAATATTCCATTATATTTATATAATACCCTCGAATTGGGAAGGGGGAGCCTTTTTATTATCCCATGTACCCCAGCCAGCTACTAATGTATTCCTTTTCTGTACCACCAGTAGTCTTGGTAGGGAGTGGAGGTCCCCTCCATTAAACATCTCTACGTCATTACCCACTTCCTCCCTAGCCATGACTTCCTTTTTGTTTTTGTTTTGCAAATCTTTTTTTTATTTTTTTTTATTTACTCTTAGTTTACAACATTCAGTTCCACAGGCTTTTGAGTTTCAGATTTTCTCTCCCCCCACCCCATGGCAGCATGCAATCCGATATAGGTTCTGCATATACTTTTGCATTAAACATTAGTCAAATTGTAAAGAATTATAACCAAAGGAGTGAACAGTGAGAAAGAAGGAATGAAACAAAACACAAAAGAGAGAGAGCAAGTCGTTTGCTTCAGTCTGCATTCAGGCTCTGTAGTTCTTTCTGTGGATGTGGATCGCCTTTCCGTCATGAGTCCTTTGGAGTTGTCTTGCAGCCTTGCCCTGCTGAGAGGAGCCCAGTCTGTCAGAGGTAGTCATCACAGATATAATGTGTCTGTGATTGTGTACAGTGTTCTCCCGGTTCTGCTCCCCTCACTCAGCATCAGTTTGTATAAGTCTCTCCAGGTTATTATGAAGTCCGATTTCTTATAGCACAACCGTATTCCATTACATTCACATACCACAACTTGTTTAGCCATTCCCCAGTTGGTGGGCATCCCCTTGATTTCCAGTTCTTTGCCACCAGCTAGCCATGACTTCTGCTGCCATCATAAGACATGCCTTCTCAGAGATCACTAATGATTTTCTAGTTGCCAAATCCAACAGTCTTTTTCTTTCCCTTATAGTCCTTAACTTCTTTGTAGCATATGACACTGTTGACAATGGCCTCGTTGGGAGCTCCTCTTCCCCCTTAGCTTCAGAGAAACCGTTCACTCCCGGTTCTTCTTGTCCCAACCACGCGTGCCTCACAGCTACAGGGCGTGGAAGTTTTCAGACCAGAGGCAGCCTGTCCCTAGGGAGTCTTAGGGGTTCCAGTTTCTTAGCTCCACTTGTACTTGGTTGTTGTTGCTGTTGCTGTTGCTGTTTGCACCATTGTAGCACTAGCCATTCATCAGCTGAATTGTTGTTGAATTCAGTGAAGGCCATATCATCTTACTCCAAATCAAAAACTCTTCCCTTTACTTCCTGCTTAAGATGCCTGTTTGATGCATAGGAGCTTTGATGGAGGATAAATCCTTAAATTTCATACTCCTTAAATCCAGATCAGTTTTTAAGAAATCATTTCACATGATTGTGCAGAGAGGAAAAACTAGAAGTTGGAATTGGTTTTTCCCCCAGCTTACCTCTTGTTCCTTAGAGTTAGGTCAGGTTATATCACGTCATCAGTTTGGTCTCGGTCTAGCCCTTTGTAGACATCTGTCTGTATCACAAAGCCCCCAAGCCTGGCACAGTCCTGAGAGGTTGGCAGCACCCACCCAGGAAGGGGCCAGGACGGGAACAGCAGGGGTTGCAGGTGCATTGGCAAGTGATGGGAGAAGCTTACCCAGTTCTTGCCTGCTCTGCGACTGGCTACATCGAGAGATACTGTACTGTCCCTGAAATAGCTCAGCTTCATGGGGACTTTCTTTCTGATCAGAACTTGAAAAAAGAAAAAAGGAACCTAGGAAACGTACAGGGCTCCTGTTCTGTGGGTCCTTCAGGTGCCGTTATGGTGATCATAAGTGACCCGAGCAGCATAACCTAGGAATTGTTAGGAGGCTTCTACTTAAGGGAGCTGAAAAGATGTGGTCATTGCCTTGCTAAGCAAGTTCTTCAAACCTTGCAGATTGCTGGTTAGTCCTGCTAAGTGCACCCGAGATGGAAGTTTTTGTTTGCCAATAGAAAGTCACCTTTGAGATGGCACGAAAGTCAATTTTCCACATGTTCACAGACATAGCTGTGTTGCTAGCCCTTATGCTATGACTTATCTCTGGCAAGGACTTGCAAAATAGTCTCTCTGGCTGATTGTCAAAAATTACATCATATCGGAGTAAACTGCTTTTAAATCAAACATCCATTATTCATGTATATTAACTGCTTTTTTATTTTTTTATTGGCTGTTTTGTGTATGATTTACTCTTTTCTCTCTGTCTCCTCCTCCCTCCCCAATTGTCTGTCTCTCTCATCTACTCCTTTTAAATCTTAGCTCATCTGTGAATTTATAGAGCCCATACACTTAGCTTTGTGTATGACCATCGATATGCTGACCCTGCATTTGTTCATAGTTAAATTTCTTATTTTCGTATGCCATATTTATGGTGGGTCAGAATAGCAACTTGGGACATTTACACTACCAAATTGCACCCTCAAGACCTGTAAACCTTATTCTTTTGTGTCCTTCATTGAAAGAGAGTAAGAAAGAAAGAATGATACATGTGGCAATAGAAATTCTGTGCATCATGATATCAGCTAAAAAAAAATTAGGACAACTGCACTTATGAATTGGTTAAATCTGTTAGTTAGTGGAAAACAGATTGGCTGAATTTGTGGGTTTGTATACATGAAAATACACTTATGGTAAAGCTCCCATATCACTGAGTAAGACAGAATCAGTGAATGTAGCCAAAGCAGATTTCTGCAGAAGCATCTGTCCACCTAGAAAAGGAAAGCTGGAATGCTCCCGGGGCAGCTCCATCTAGCATCTCTGACACAGTGAGCTTTTCAGCTATGTAGCCCAGCCTTTTAGATGTGGATTCAGAAATCAGAGAAAATAAGGGCGTCACATCCACCCACACATGCACACATGCACACAGGCGTACAGGAGCGTATGTTATGTATATATACCCAAACACAGAGGTATGTGTGTATGTATGCTCACAAGCACATGTGCATAGAAATATACAGATATATTGTATCTGCATGGACATACATTTACGTATGTGTATATATGTGTACACACACATACACTCACTCACTCACTCTCTCTCTCTCTCTCTTTCATCTAGACAGATGTCTGGGGTCTCTTTCCTTCCTTGGGAAGACCTGAAAAGATGAACCATAGTAGAAGTGGTGACATTTTATGGTACATGTTGACACATTGGGAATTCTTCAGCACGTCTGCTTAAAGGTCCCCCTCAGCTTCTATCTTCTTGCTGTATCTTTCCCTTGCCATTTCACCCTCTGCCACTGAAATCATCTGTCCTCCATTTTCTCATAAGTTTAAAATGAAAAGGGACCACAGAGGTCATTTACTCTATCCCCTTTATTTTTCAGAGGAAAAAACTGAGTCCAGAGAGAACATACTTGCCCACAATCTCACAAGTTAGACAGGATTAGAGCTGTAACTTAAACCCAGGGCCCCTGACTCCAAATCCAGTATTTTTTCCATTGTACCATACTTAATTCTAGTCTATGCACTTAAGGTGTTAATAAAAAATATTATAACGCACACTCGATTCATCCACTAGAGAAGGAAATGACAAACCGTTCCAGTATCTTTGCCAAGAAAACCCCAAGTAGGGCTGCAGAGAGTTGGGCAGGACCAACTGACTGAATGACAACAACAACGACAAATTCCAAGTTCTAAGTTCCCTGAGGGTCTAGATTGTGTTCTGTTCATCTTCATATCGTCTGCAGTTAGCGTAGTGCCTCATACACAGGGTATGCTCTAAATAGATGTTTGTAAGTAGAACCTCTACATTCCCAAGGTGAGGTAGGAGTTGGTGAGGATTTCTTGTGTAAATTAACTTGAAAAGCCAAGTAGTCCAGATGAGTCAGAGATGCAGGAAAGGTCTGAGGCTGCACTGTATTGTCAGTCAGATAGTGTGTGTGTGGGTGAGGGGGTAGGCTCTGAAGACTAAAGCAGCATGAGACACAAAGGAGTCGATAATCTAATTTAGGAGTTAGACTGTGTTTATAAGAAGATGATAAGGCAGAGACAGTAAAGGTGACGGGAATTCAGATGAGGGCGAGATTATCAAGAGCACGGGTGCTGAAGGAGGCTTTGGGAAAGTTAGTTAAGCTGGACTTGGAAGGAAGAATTGAATTGAAAGCAGTCAAGGAGCACAGAGAATGTCAGGGAGAGGCTATGGCAGGAGTAAAAAGCCCAGAGGCTAGAAGTTGTATGTTATATTTGTAGGATAATGATTAGATGGGGGAGAGGAAAGGGGAGGGAAAAAGAGAAAGGGAGAGCTTGTGAAGGAGAAAAGATTGAATAATAGAAAGCTCCATATACATAGCGAAAGGATCTGGACTTCAGTCTTTTAGAAGTTGGGGATCATTGAAGGGTTTGAGTAGGGCAGTGACAGCGAAAGGAGGCTTTTAATAAGATCCATTTGGTGGCAGTGTGGAGAGTGGATTGGTGCAAGGGGCAAACTGTATCTAAGAAAAGTGTTAAAGCCTGCTGTTCAGGCTGCAGTGGGAGGGGGCTGGACTAGGGGGCAGATCAGGGAGAGATGGGTGGGAGAAAGAGACCAGCGAAAGGCTTGAAAAGCCCGTGGCAGTTTGGAGGAGACCTGAACTGGGGGGGAATGATTTTAATTTAACATTTATGTTCCTTAAGATCTTCACAAACTAAAATGAGTAGGTTTGAATCTGGAAATCAATATCCCTATTGTAGTCTGGGCCATCTGTCTCTCCTTAAAAGATAACACTACACAGACACACATATTTACATACATGTGTATGTGTGTATATATGCATATATGAAAGGTTGGTTGTTAAATGAAATTCTGCACATTGAACGCTTTTGTCCCATTGATTCATTTTTTTTTGCAAAATCAGAAGTTGTTCTAGAACACAAATAGAAGCAGCCCCGTGATTTTTTAAAAATAGGGATAAGGATAGTGACTGGCGTAGGGATGTGGAAACTTCCAATGTGGAAACTTCCCTCCAAGTGCAGTTTGGCATTTGCTTTGTGACTTGCAACCTTAGAAAGGGGCCTGGGCCCAGGCTATGGCTCAGAGGCAGAACTTGAATCCGGATCTTTCTTGGCTCTGAGGCCAGTTCTCTTATCTGCTGCCCCATGTGGCCTCTGGTCAGTTCACAAGTATTTATTCAGTGCCTCCTGTGTGCAGACACGGGGCTAGAAGCTGGGGGTGCAGAAGCAGAGGTGAACCAGGCCTGCCTGCAGGGAGCTTCTGTCTGGTCAGGAGATACACGTACACAGAAATACAAAGTCTCCAGGGGGAAGGGAAGGTGGGCATCCTGTCCATGCCTAGATGCACTGCTTTAGTAGGCAGAGACTTTTGGAATAGCAACTGAAAAGAATGTTTCACTTTCTGCTTACTCTAGTCTTTGTATTGTTTTTATGTTCTGTTTTTGCCTTCCCTGCTGAATCTCCAGATCTGGGTAAAGCTGACCCGTGACTCCTGCCTGGTTAGAGAGCTTTTGAACATTTGCCCTTTGCTGTCGAAGGCGACTTCTCCAGCGCTCCCTCTGATTGGCTACAAGAAGTCGTACCTTTGTCTGACACAGAGGCTTGCCTTTCAGTTATAATGAGATGCCCCCTTCTGCCAGAGGCCTCTGCTGGTCTCCCTCTCTGCTATCCCCTCTGAGGTTGCCTTCACTTTCTCTTCCAGACGCATCATTATTTCCATGTCATCTTCCCCATCAGACTGTGAACTCCTCGAGGTCAGGACCCGAGTTTGGCCTTTCTTCGCATTCTCAGAGCTTAATGTGTCTGACAATTGTTGCTGTTCGGTTGTTTGGTTGTCTCTGACCCTTTTTGATCCTGTGGCCCCTAGCACACAAACACTGAACGTGGTGTGTTTTTTCCTTTTTCCTCTTCTTTGGGACGGCTAGAATGCCCATTTCACTTCTCTCTGTAACTTCTGTTGGTTCCCCCTCCCTATCTCCCCCCCCATGCACATACACTGATGCCCTCCCTTGTGACAATTATATTTAAGCAAAAGCAACTCTGGTTTTTAAAGCCCTCTATTACCTGGCCCCAACTACCTTTTTAGCCTCATTATCTGTTATTTCTCTTTAGAAGTCCTCTGGGATCCACCCATCCTCCACCTCTCTGCATGTCCTCCCATGCCCTGAGCCTTTGTCCCGGCTGACCTCCTCACCCCCACCTCACAGAGCCCCTTTTTCCATGAAGCCTTTCCTTTCTCCCCAGAAGCCACTCAGCTCCCCTTCCCAAAACTATCTTGTGTTTATTTTGTATTCATTCTGTATCCTGTGGTCTCCCCTGATAGAATATAAGCACCTTGAAGGCAGGAACTGTTCCATTTTTGTCTTTGTTTTCTAACAAAGCCCTTGGAACATAGGAGACTTAATACATGGTTGTTGATTGACTTATTGATGAAATCTTCTGCACCAGCTTCTCCTGTGTAATTATTTACTTGGAATATGTTACAACTCGCTCACCCCAATTACTCTGTTAGCTAGACATCATAACGTTCAAGACTCTCAGCCATACACTAACTATCCCTAGGAAAGTACTGCTATTAAAAGGATGGGCATTTGTTTCAGGGAGAAGTTTGGAATCATAACATAACTTGGCAGTTTCCCAAAGTCACTCCAGGCCTCTCTCCTCCTCCTCCTGTTCATTTCTTCAGCCAATTCAGTGTCCATTTGTTTCATCCACCCAAGGTGCACACACACCGATGGACAAGCTTGTGGACTTTCATTCCGACTGCACAGCACGTTCTGGACAAGAGCATTCGGAGTCCACTTGGGCTTTCCTGTGCTATTAGTTAATTAGTCCCACTCTTTCTGAGTAATAGGGGCCTCATTTAGGAGATTATACACTGTCCCAGGGCTTGCTTGATGCAATCAACTCAGCATCGTCCCCAGACAGATGTGGAGGGAAGCAGTGACCGTTCTAGAGTAAGAAGTCTTTTTCCTGCTTGAGCTCCAGGCTTGAGCTCTGCTGTGACCATGGTGAACATTATCAATAAGCATAATCAATATCGATAAGTCCCTGTCCTATGCTTTCCTTGAGATTAATGATCATGGAGTGGTTGAACAAAGTTGTCTCTTCCTCTTATCTTTAAAGGACTCGTATAATTCTGGCAGTATGCCTTTGAAGGAGAGCCTTCAAGAGAGCATTTTGCTTTACCACATTGAAATTTTAAATATATTAAACTAATAATAAACACAGTAGGACTGTATATTCTCTGTACCTTTCAGTTTATTATATAATGGGAAGAAAATGGTCTGTTTGGGAACATCACCTGCAAAACGTTACCTGTTACATTTTCATACCTTCATCAAGGATGTCATTGGTGCATATATATATATATATATAATTTTCATACATACTTTATGAGGATGGGAAAGTAGTTATCCATGTTTTTTGTTGGTTTTCTTTTTTGTTTTTCCTTAAGTGTGTGCTGAAAATGACATGATTTTTAAGGCTCTAAGGGGCCTCTCTGCCTGGAGACCCACTCTCTTGGTGCCTTAAAGATCATACCATTTTCAGCACACACTTTCTCTGTATATACTTGGTCTAGTCTCATGGCTTTCTTCATTTTCTCATCAATCCCAGATTTCCTCTGGAAACATACCTGGGACTGGGATGTGCATTGATAGTGAAACTATGTTGTTCCAAAAGTCTTTGCAGATCTTTTGCCTCTTTCACTGGTTGCGTATTATAGGGCCCAAACCCTCATCATTTCAAGGAAGTCCCATTTGAAGATTTGTCAAGTTTACATTTTAGATTGTATTTCTGAAGGGGCAGAGGAAGCAGTTCATTGACCCAGATCTCATGTTGTTATCTACAGCCACTCTATGTTGAGCCCTCACTATTTCCTCTTCTGTGGCCATGAATAGAAACCAGTGCTGGGGCACACTAGGTAGTTCAAACCATTCTCAGAAGGTGTTGGGCATGCTTCCACCAGGGCACTTTGGTTTTCCCTCCTCTGATCGGGGCTTTGGCCATGCTGTCTCTTTCCTGGTTCTGCATCCTTTCTCCTTGCAACTTAATGCACCAGCAGCTGTGGCGAGGCCAGTGGAGTGAGACTCCCAGGAGAAGCAGGTTACATGTGTAGGCAGTAACCCAGAGGAGTGACAGCAGGTGGCGTTGGCCAAGTCTACAAGGAGAGAGCTGGCTTTTAGTTGTTGGCAGCTGCTGAAGCTGTGCCCACCACCTCTGGAGCCTCCAGGGGCACGTGCAGGCAGAGAGGTGATGAGAGGAGTCATAGCAGTGAGAAGAGACCACAGTAAATTCTTTCCCATCTGAATTTCTATCTGTGTAAAGACCCAATCCAATTTCTGAATTAGGGGACAGTGCCGGCATTGCTTCATTAAAGTAAGCAGCAGTTGAAATACGGCTTTGGGATTATTCCACTTCCAAAATTGTGTCTGTTCTAAAGCAAAGATATATCAGAGAATCTGCAGCTGCCATGGGTATAAGTTAAGGGACGAAGATTGCAACGTAACTCCCTGATACCTGGGAATGTGGAAAACCTTTCTGTGAGGTCTTGTTGACAAGGTTCGCATCTCCTCCAACAGCACTGCCCTCCATTTCTGTCTCTGATGGAGAATTTGGAGACTGAAGGGGGAAAAAAAGCTGTGACGTTGTCTTTCCTGTACTCGGCCACAGTTTCGAGGCTTCGCTAGGAAGGAGTCCCAGCAAAACTTCACCATTTCTGTAGAAAGGGGCCTTGTGTCCACTTTTTTCATGCTCCTTATCAGATCTAATGTGTACTTTTAAAATATTCCCTGACACTTATTGATTTGGTGTCACATGAGCGCAGAGCCTTATGCCCAGGGCTTCGGCTCTGGGTGGCTTTTTCCTCCTTTCTAACATACCTACCTACCTCTTTCTCAGTACATCTGTCTAAGGAGAGTGGCCACAAGTTTCAGACTAACCCAACTAGTGCAATAAAGAGAAAAATGAGTCTAATGCATGGTCTTAACAAAAGGGAGAGTGTGAGCATGAATAATTAATTTCACTAGTCTGTGGCAATCAGATAAAATGAAGTCCCATTTGCTCAGCCTTATTAAAAGAGAGAGAGAGAGAGAGAAAGGGAAGGGGGAGGGAGAAATAGTAAAGGTCGTTAAGGGACTTGTAACATGGAAAGAATCGCCCCTGAGGTGGATAATGTGTTTTCTAGTCTCTGTGGTCTTTAACTAAACGTAATGGTAAAGGTACTCTGGATATTCCTAATTCGTTGAATTATTAAACATTCTAGAGAACACTTGACTCTTAACTACTAACTTAGAAGTCTTGACAATGAAAATAGAGAAAGTCTTTTTGGGGAAGAGTTTAAGTCACACTCTGTCAGTTAAGAATAATCAGTCTCCCTCTTAAAAAAACAGGAAGAAAAGATAAGGGGGCTTGTCTAGTCAATGTATCGGAAATCAATTCAAGATCCACCATGGCCTTTCTATGCCTTAGGCACTCATTCATTCAATGTGCTTATTTCTCTTTTATAAATGAATGCTTTATTCTTTGTAAAAATACTTAGAAGATGTATATAATAAATGTAGGTGATGCAGAGTTGAAATAAGTACAGAATTACTTCTTATGGGCATGGTAACCCAAACCAGTGCTATTTTTTTTTCCTCTAGAGCCTTTGAATGAATTCCCTAATTATATCCTCTTGGGTTATTAATTGTCAATGATAGTTGTTTCATTATTAGGTTATCTGCTTATTGACCTGAGAAAAATTACTGGAATTAGAAGTTCATCTCACTGATGCACATACATTTTTTATTTTCACTTATTTCCTAGATCTTTTTCTATAGTCTTGAGTCATAATAAACTTGCCCATTGCTTTCAGAAATTCTCAGCAGTAGCGGCTCTAATATTATATCAAGATTTGAGATATTAACTGTTTCTGTAGATATTTTTGAGAAAAAATAGGCTTGACATGTAACAGCTGGTCCTCAAGGCAGGGCCAGTCCTGCTTGGTGTGTCTGTTTCTGTAACATACAGGCTGCCCCATGGTATACAATACCCCCCCCCTCCAAAGCCTGCGGTAGATACATCCAGGAATTGAAATCCAATACTTTGATTCCAAGTCCTCCTCTAAGATCATGGCCTCTGTCTTGGTCTCCTAGTTCTTTTAAGAGAGAAGGGTAAATTATTCCATTCTGTTCAGATCTGTTGTCAGTTGATATAAGAGTGCAAATCCACTGGAAACAAAAATTCACAAGCTAATTAATGCTCAGAATAGCTTCGCATCATTTCTTGTATCTGGCTTCAGGATGATTATGGGTCACAAAGCTAGAACTGGAAGGGCACAAGAGGCCATTTTGGCCACCCCCTTATTTTGCAAATGAGGAAACAAAGGCTCAGGGAGGGGCTGCTAGGTGGCACAGTGGATAGAGTGCCAGCCCTGGAGTCAGGAAGACCTGAGTTCATATATGACCTTACCAGGAGTGTGACCCTGGGCAAGTCACTTCAGCCTGTTTGCCTCATTTTCTTCAGCTCTAAAATGAGCTGGAGAAGGAAAAGGTGAAGCACTCCAGCATCTTTGCCAAGAAAACCCCAGATGGGATCAGAAATGACTGACCACCAACAACAAAAAGCTCCGGGAGCAAGCCTCCGAGGTAGGGTTTGAACCCAGTACTTTGCTCCTTCTTTTGTGGCAGATCTTTTGCTGTACCGACCGCCAGAAGAGACCAGTGAGCCCTTATCGGTGGCTCTTCAGATCTTCTTGTCTAACTTAGCCTTGAGCCATGCGCTCTTTTTTTTTAAATTAACTTATTTTTAGTTTTCAATATTCACTTCCATAAGTTTTAAATTTTCTCCCCCTCCCTCCCCAAGACAGCTTGCACTCTACACATACATTCCTGTTAAACTCTATTATTATAACAAACGGGAGAGACCATGAGAAAGAAAAAACAAATCAACAAAGAACATACGTAGTCTGCTTCCCTCTGCATTCTGACTTCGTGGTTCTCTCTCTGGATGTGGATGGCATTTTCCATCATGAGTCCTTTGGAATTAGCTTAGGTCCTTGTGTTGCTGGGAAAGGCTGAGTCTGTCAAAGTCAGTCATCGAACCTCCCACTATTGTGCCTTTCTTTGATGAATGGAGTGTTAGACTTCCCTCTGTGAAGGAAAGTTTCCCTTTGGCCTCAGGATCCAAACTCAGGCAAGAGGCTGAGAGTTATTCTGAAGGACTACCATGTATGCTCGACCTTTCCTAGTAAGACTTAAGACTTACTGCTTTATCATCATGAAGAAATCAAAGTTAAAAACCAAGTGTTTTTCTACAATGTTTAATTTTTCAACAAATTAGCAGGATCTCAAGATTCTATTTACCATGGTGGTTAGTTAGACTGTGAAAAGACATTAATTAGATTTGTTTTTATAAATTTTCTCATTTCAGGGGGATGGAATGAAAATGCTTTATGAGAATGGAATATAGGGCCAGCTAGGTGGCTCGGTGAAGAGAGCACCAGCCCTGGAGTCAGGAGGACCTGAGTTCAAATCCAGCCTCAGACACTTGCCACTCTTACTAGCTGTGTGACCTTGGGCAAGTCACTTAACCCCAATTGCCTTGCCTTCCCCCCTCCCAGAGAGAGAGAGAGAGAGAATGAGAGTGGAATATAGTGCTGTATCTGGAGATGAGTAGATAAGCTGTCTTCCTACTCTGTGGATATCTAATGGGTTCCATGCTTCCTAAACAATGGCTGGAAGCTTATGGGGAGGCAACGATGGGAAACACTGTGGCGGGTTGTGTTTCAAAAACAATCTTTTAGTTTCTATTTGTATAACTTTAGCATAGAGCTTCTCCCTGGTAGGGGTTATGGGTTATCATAATCCAACAGCCACACCCTAGAGTTCAGTCTTGATGCTATAAACACTACCCACATAAATTTTGTTGTTGTTCATTTGTGTCTGACTCTTTGTGACTCCATTTAGGGTTTTCTTGGCAAAGATTTACTAGAGTGGTTTGCCATTTCCTTCTCCAGATCATTTTACAGATGAGGAAACTGAGGCAAGTGCTACTAGAAGGTTTTCTTTTAAGCAGTTCACTATTTCTAAGAGCAGTTTCAGTAGCTAGTATGGTAAATTATTTGGAAAATAAATTTTTTTAAAAAGAAATTGTGTTGCTTAATGTAATTCAGATCTTTCTTAGATATTTAAATTCTCTGAACATAGCTTTTGCTTTCCTACCTCCGGGCATTTGTGTATTTTTGTCCCTCCTCCGCTCTACTTGTTTTCTTTCCACAGTCAGTTAAGAGCTTTGTGAAACCTTCCCAGAGCCACCAAACCCTCTCTGAATTTCAGTGGCACTTTGAGTCTCTTACTCCTTTTTTATCTTGCATTCCAATTCTCGGTATACACCGTGCCCATCCTCCACCCCTTTACAAGACCACCAAACCCTGGATACCCGCTGACCCTTGTTGTGTTTTTAATCTCCTTTAGTGCTATTCCTTGAATATGCAAACCTCAGTAAATGTTGAAGGAAGGAAGGAACTGTTTGTCAGCTAGCAAATCTGGCCTCCGACACTTACTGGCTGTCTGACCCAGGGCAAGATACCTAAATTCTCTGTGCCTCAGTGTCTGTAAATGGGGATAATGACAGCACCTGCCTTCCTGGCTTGTTGGGAGGAGCAAATGAGACAGTATTAGTAAAGCTTCTGGCACACAGGAGGTGCTGTGTAAATGTGCCCTTCCTCTACCTGCATGACCTTGGGCAAGTGGCATAAATGTCTGGGCCTCAGTTTCCTCACGTGGGCAGTGGACCATATCATAGGCTCACAGATTTTAAAGCAGGGAAGGACCTTGGAGACCATCAAGGTGGACCCCCTACATTTGGTAAATGAGGAGACTGAGGCCCAGAGAGAGGAACTCTGGGTGACTGAGCCAGGACTATGACCTGGAGCTTCTGGAGGGCTCTGGTCTCAGGTGACTGAGTAAGGGTAACACTGGTGCTGCTGCTTCTCTGCTTCTGTTCTGAGCGTCCCATTACCCACAATCCTTTGTCCTTTCTCCTCTTGGGTCCATTTCCCAAAAAGCTGGCAACTCTTGCAGTTGCACGTTTCGGTACCACCTTTCCTGGCCTCGGTACCACCTTTCCTGGCCTCGGGGAGGGAGCACAGTGGCTGCTTTCTCCTCCTTCCGACGTGTCCCTTAGGCAGTGAGAGTATTTGTGCTTCACCTCGAAGAGTTCCCATGACATCGGCACCCTGGACCTGTAAAACATCATTAATGCAATTCAAGGGTGCAGAGCTTGTCCTGGTTTATCCTGAAGCAAAAGGCACTTGGTACAGGCCTGGTCCATGTATGCAGGTGCTGTTCTTTTTCCTGACAGATACTGCTGTACAGCCTGCAGACGAGTCAGTGCCTGGCCGCACTGGGCAGCTCCCTGGGTGACTTCACATGCATCAATCTCCGGAACAGTCCCCCACACCTGCTGGTCACAGGCAATAAGGACAGGAGGTATGTTGGAACCAACAGCAGTGCTCTCTAGAAATGAATGGCTCCCACCTCCAGGATTCTTATTCATTTTCTCCTCCTCCTCCTTTTCCTCCTCTTCCCCCCTTCTTTCTTCTCTCCCCCCTTTTCTTCCTCTTCCTCCCTCCTTTCTTTCTTCTCCCCTCCTCCTATAAACACTGCCTCCATAAGCTTGGAGAGACTGGTATTAGGTAATCGTTGGATATCTCTGCCTCTCTGCTTTCTTTCTGAGAGCATCATGGGAAGATTTTCTTTTAAGCCATTTGGTGGACGCAGTTGGTGAAGGGTCCAGAGAGACCACTTGGAATATTTTTTCCCCCTGCTGCAAAATTTGTCTGGCATTTAAAAGCTCACTTTCTGATATTAAAAACAATAACCTAAGGGATGAATCATGTTCAGTGAATTGAGTTTGTTTGCCAGATGATGTCAGGAGTGTATTTCAGAACACTATGGTGTCCCTCCAGTGACCAAAAAAAAGAGAGAGAGAAAGAGAAAGACGGACTTTATATGAACAAGTTCCAGGCACTATTTAGCTGATTAGCGGCCTTCCCTTTAACTCGTTGGCTTAGGGAGTCAGGTTTTCCCTGTATGATGTCCATTGCCAGCGATGGGCACACCGGGAACCGTCAGCACGAAAGGATTAAAGTGTTTGAAAAGACCCTCTGAGTCCAATTTTTAGGTTTTCTTTTTTCCCCTTTTTGTTTTTTTGGCTAGTTATCTGCAGTGTCTGATCCAGTGCCCCAAAGAGATGTGGAATGGCGAGGGGCCAGTGTCTAATGGCACCCCTCCTTCTCCCAGTGCTCGGCACCAGGCTGCAGGTGGTGGTCTGGTTTGGTGGTGGGTATCAGATTGTGAGGCGGATACTTTCTCTTGCCAAATCCCAGACCTCTGTCCCGCCAGTGCAGCAGCTTGCAAAAATAATTATTTTATCAAACAATGTTTTCAGCACCCCCCTCACCAACCCCTCCCCATTTTTCAGGGCAAAGATAATGGAAGCACACTGCATACGTTGTTAGTAAAGAAAATGCTCGATCATTTTTCTTAGTTGTCTAAAGACAGCTGATGTTTTGATAGGTGTAACGTGATCATCTAGCAAACAGGCCAGGCTGTTTTTCTCTTACAAAGCCAGGTTTGATGAGTGGCCTCCCCATGTGGCCGAGCAAAACCAAACAAATCAATTTCTAGTTTTAATCCCTTGTGTTAGTGTTACCAAAGCAAGCTACGTGTTGATTTGTGCAGGGGCTACAAAGAACACAAGCTTATCTGATACCCTTCTTCCCACTGGGACTTGGCAGCTATGCGTTTTCTGGGAGAGTAAATGCAGAAGGCTACTTGCGATGTCCAAATGAAAAGCGTTGGGATTATAGATTTATTCGTGCAGAGTTTGTTTACAACATGAGCATTTGGGTGTTCAGTCACAGCTAGATTCACAGGGAACCAGACAGTGGAGCAGAGAAGAGACCCCCGCTCTCTGCATACACAGGCCCAATTAGGGAGCAGAGAAAGGGTTCGGAGCCAGGTTGTAATACCATTAGCAGCTGCACGTTGGATTGTCAGCTGGGAGGCCTATAGGTACTCAGAGAGCAGACTTCTCCCCCTAGAGCAGGGATCCCTAATTAGGGGCTCCATCCCCTAAGCAGGAGCCAAATGTACTGTGTAAAAGGGCACTCTTGTCCCTCCCGAGTCTAAAATCTGACCTCATTATCCGTTACATTAAGCCTATTTTAATAGGAGATGATATACCTGACATACACGTCTTTAAATCTCTCTCCAGGGGACAATAGCAAAATTGTGATTGTGTTTGTGGGGCCCAAAACAAGCAGCCTCTGATCCCCAGAGCAGTGATGGTGGAGCTTCACTGATGACACAGGGACCGGGAACGTCAAAATAGAGACTGTTATTAAAGCTTATTGGAAACACTGGCCCAGGGCAGGGGGGAGAGAGAGAGAAGCTTCTCAACAGTCACAATAGTATCTATAGGAAAGGGAGGGAATTGGGAAGGATGGGGTCATCTTGACATCCCAGCACCAGAAAAGAGATTGTGAATGTATTCTGGAAAAAACCGGCCGGCGAAGGTGCCAAAGATCCTGTTTCTCAAGCACATGCCGTAGTAAGCATAATAATTACAGCAAGAACACTGATAGAATATTTACTGTGTGCTGGATGCCATGCTAAGCCCTTTACCCACATTATCTCACTTGATCCTCATGACTACTGGGGGGTAGAAGCTATTAGGACCCCCATTTCAAAGTTGAGGAAACTGAGGCAGACGTAGGTCAAGTGATTTGCCAAGAGTCTCCTAGCTAGGAAGTGTCTGAGACTGGATTTGAACTTGGGTCCTCCTGACTCCCAGTCCAGTGCTCTATGTACTTTGGCCACCCAGCTGCCTCATTATAGCTAACGCATACATGCATCCCCCCCCACACACACATATACAAATACATATGCACACACCTTTGTAGCACTTGAAGGTTTGCAGAGCGCTCTCTCTTAGCCTGTTTGATCCCAATGCAATTCAGTTTTGGCCCCACCTATGAAACTTGTTTGTTCCAGATGCTGGGGATATACAGATAACACCAAAAAATCCAGCCCCGCTCTCAAGGAGTTTAATGTTTTATTTTTTAAATTTGGGGCCCTGACAGGAATAGGAAAGACTTCCTAGAGTGTCACTTAAAAAACTCTGAAATTACCTTCCTAATGTGAAAAAAAAAAAAAAAAAGCCCCTGTTGGAGCATAATTGTGTTTCATGAATAGCATTAGAGCAAAAATCCAGAAAATTGTCCAGATATTTTAAAATTAAAATTAAGGCCAAGTGTAGGAAAAAAGTGTTCTTTTTAAAAAATTATTCAGTTTGAGGAATTATCAACATTAATTAAAATAGGGGAGGACTGTTTTGGGATATTAGGCTTGATAATTAAGACAAAACAAAACCAAAAAACCCTGCAGGTTTCCAAAGCACTTTCCCTCCCATCCCACTTGGTGAGAATTTTTCTCTCCATTTCTCAGATGAGGAGACTGAGGTTCTTAGAGGTGAAGTCACTTACTTATCACATGCCAGTGAGGCTCTGAGGGAGGCCTGTGTCCCATGCCGCCTCTTACGGCCTAGGTTTTTTCAGGAGTTCACATTTCCCAGGATGCTATATGGTTTGTCAGTCCCTTGTAAGAACTCTGTGGGGTGCCAATGTGAGGATTCTTCTTCCCATTTTACAAGTGAGGAGACTGAGGCTCTGAGGTTAAATGACTTGCCAGTTAACAGCAGAGCCCAGTTTAGAACCCCAAGGCTTCTTACTCCCAAGTTCAAATCCAGTAGCCTTTTCCCACTACATCATGCTGCTTTTTGAAACTCCTGATTAATGAGTACATTAATTTCTAGAAAAGCAGGGAGCAGCCCCATGTGTTGAGGAGGTCTGATGGCAGAGGAGTCATCAGGGACAACCTTGGGTGGAGCTTGGTCAGCTGTGTGGGCCAGAGCCCGGAGCTGGGCCCAGGGGCCGGATGGGGAGGATAAGCTGTGAGGAGAGTGAGTCCAGTGAGGCTTCACATTAGGAAGGACCTCAGAACGGCACCATTTCTGAGGCACTAAGAAGGTGTAGGAAGCAAGCCCCCTTTTTTTTCAGCAGGGATAAAGCAAGTGTGGCTGGAGAACAGAGATGGGCCTCATGAGCTCCCCCAGCCCTTCCTCCATTTCCACAAGTCCTTGTGTTGGTAATCTCTCAGATGAAGTCAGTGCTCCAGGGAGGGCCCAGAACAAAAACAGGAAGCAGTGGCTGGGCCCACCTCGGGATGGGGATGGGAAGCAGCAGGTGGGCCCACCTCGGGATGGGGATGGGAAGCAGCAGGTGGGCCCACCTTGGGATAGGGATGGGAAGCAGGGACTGGGGCCCACCTTGGGATGGGGACGGCGGCAGGTTGCTGGGTAACCTCTCCCAGGGCAGTCATTTCTCTAAGTTATCTTGTTTCTTAGTAAACTCAGGGTCAGGTGCATTGAATTGAATGGCATTTCTAGGAAATTGGTGTTGCCATATTGGATTCTTTAAAGTCATAGGTCTCTGTGTTAGTGGGACCTCTGAAAAGTACAGCATATATAGCATTAATAAGTATACCATTAAATAGAACTCAAGGGAAAACATGCCTTGTTGAATTTTAATAGCTGTTCAGCTTATTGACATAGGTTTTTAGCATTTCCTTTTTAGGACGTCTATACTAGTCAGACACTATTAGATATAAAATTATTATCCAGAACCTATCACTGAGTCTTCGTCATAGTAGGTGCTTTAATAATTTTATTGAATTGATGTCACTACTAATAGTAAGCTTTTGCTGAAGGTTTATTTGTTGTGTGGGAGGTTTAAAAAGATGAAAAAATATTCTAGTTTTAGCCTACTTAAATTAAATGAGCCAGCGTTTCTTTAAAATGTGTTGTCTCTTTTTAGTTATCTTATTTAAATGGAATCATTTACAAGGGATCAAAAATGCTCCTTGAAAGAGAGTTTTAGACATCTCTCTATGCACCAAAATAAATAGCTGTAACCACTTACTGTCACTGAAACCAGCCTGAATCCTGCTTTCATTCCTGTTGTGTGTTTGGTGGGGATTTGGGGTGGGGAGAAGCTTTTGTTTTGAAAGGCTACATTTTAATGCCTCCCTCTCTCCTGGATGCTTTTTTGGATAGAAACATAGCTGAAGGTCAGATCCTTAATAAACCGACCAAGCCAGAGTCTGAATGGGCTTCAGGTTTGCCGCCAGCTCTTCTATCAAATACAATGAACCTTTATTGTCAGATGGGACTTTCCAAGCCAAACCAATGGGAAGAAAGCCCCAAGTTGTCATCTCCAATTAAAGAGTCTCCGAGCTTCCCTCTTGCCCTGTTAATGTTCCATTGCGGTGCACTCATGGCGTGGCCGGCCATCCCAGGGCGCAGAAGCAGGCAAGCTAAATGCTCTGCTGACTCCATCTGTAAGGGTCAGAATAAGTTATTCAGAGCCCGGACGACAGCCCCACCCAGAGCGTGCCTCCGTCTCAGTTCCAGCACGTTTTCCTGCCCATCAGATGGATGCGACTCGGCTGGAGGCTTTGGATGGCGCTGGTGTCTTTTGTTTTAATTGGCGAAATAGCGCAGTCTCCTATGGAGTGATTTTCATTAGAGAGGGGCTGGGAGGGGGAGCCTTGGAACAGTCCTCCAGCTAGACCATGAATATTAAACATAACACAATTATAGCTTTTGGACCAATTATTTTTCTTTTCAGCAGACTACATTGATGAAACGCAAGCTAGATGTGTTCGTGATATCTGCCCCAGCTCCCTTCTTGCCTCTGGACGCTGTCCTTCTTGGCATATCTGTGTGCTGTTGGCATGCTCCCTGGGTCTCAGTCCGTGGAGTGGGTTGATTTAATGCTGAAGTATATAGCTTTTAGCTGGTCGTCCCAGGTTTGAAGCTGATTATTGTCTTCACCTGAGATTAGTATCTAGTTGCCTGAGTTAACAGGGACCAGCCCATGTCCTTATCAGTGCCCATGGGAAGGAAGTTGCAGCTTTGCCTCTCAGGGCGCCCTCCAGAAATGTTTTCCAGTCCAAACAGCTTATTTCCCTGGGAACTTGGGGGCCTCCCCTTGTTCTTACTCACTTACAGCCCAATAATGGCATCTTTTGGTTTATTTGTTTATTTTGCTTGGAGTTTTCCATACTGCTATCCAAATGAAAAACAGATGGCAGACCGAACTTGTGGACAGATTCACGTTTGCCTTTGTTTTCCTCACAACCAGATCTAAATTAGGGAACCTCACTCTCCAGAAGAGTAGCCCTTTCTGGGAGCCACTGAGGCATCTAGACCTTGGTTCACCCAGCACAGTCCAGAGCACTCTGTGCGGCACCTTTCTTTCTTTTCTGTTCTGAGACCTGAGAGCTGCTCTCCAGTCAGACCAGCTATGTGTCCGGCACGTGGGAAACTTTGTCCTTCCTCCAGCAATGCCAGTCCTGGATTTCTCTTAACTCTGCTCTAGAGCTGACCTTTCCTAGGCCCATCATCCTGTAGCTTGCCACCCCCTCGCCAGAAGCATCACACGGCAGGGACAACAAATGGCACTGAATGGCTGCCTTGGGGATTGCAGACAGCTCTTCACCCATTATCTCATTTGCTGCTCACAACAAATCTGTCCAGTCCATAGGTGCTGTGATACTAAGAAGGTGATATAGGTATTATTGTCCCCATTTCACAGATTAGGAAACCACGGCATAGAGGAATGAGTTGGCTGATGTAAACATGGTCACACAGCTGATAAACAGCAGAGTCAGACTTGAACCCAGGCCGCCTGACTCCAAACACACGTTCTCTCCTTTCTGCCACAGCTGCCTCTAGTCTAGAGCTTTCTGTTTTTTTAAAGTATGGCTACCCATGACTTGTGGCTCATGCTCATTCCAGAGCTTCCCTGAGGAGGAGGTGAAGCCCACCCCACACGATTATTTGTCCTCTTAGGTCGTGTGGGAGCCGTCATGGTGGATGGAGCAGTGACCACATGCCCAGAAGGCCTGGAGGGTCACTTCTCATGTAGGAGCCCCAGTTTCCTCCTCTGTAAGAGGGGAATCATGTCTTCTTCTTATGAACATAGTCATCAACAAACACAGAGAGGACACGGTATAGGAAACTAAGGAACGCCATTTTTAAGGAAGCTGTAGACTAAACACGGACCTAACAAAATGGCCATTTGCTTGTGGTCCTCAGAACTTCTTTTTGTCTTCTTCTGTGTACTTTTGAATGTGCTTGAGATGATGACTCCTTCCCACTTCTCGTGGTGTCTGGGGCATTGTGGTCTGGGCCTCACCCTTTCTCTTCATTGGTCCAAAGTTTCACCCGCATTAACTTGAGTAAGTTAGCTGTGCACTTCTGCAGCAGGAACTCTTCGAGATTAGAAATGGCATTGTGAGAAGGGCTTCATCTTGTGTTCATGATATACAGAATAACAGAGTCGATGTGTTTGCCTCGTGCTCCAGGACCTGACGAAACATTGTCTTCCCAACGGCATTATTGCCCTCGTGCGGTCCATGGGTGATTAGCTCGTGAACTGGCTTTTTGAGCACAGTAGTTATTTATGTGTCACAGAGGGCTAAGTTCTCCTTCACCGTCTAAACCCAGCCCACAGTAGAGATAGGTGCTGCTAGTCCCCAGGTAGCAGGTGGGAAGGGCCTGGGGCCCTGGGAAGGATGATGGGAAGGAAGGCAACTTCTGCAACTAAGTCTTTCAGCCTCCATTGCTGAGATTGGGTTTTGAGTCATTTGATTAGATATTTGTGGACAGAGGCAGGGGGAGATCCATGAACACAGCCATGTGCCAGCATCGTATGCCAGTGCTCTCATGTTTATACAAAATTCTTTTATCTCCTTTGTCTAAGTGTCTGTAAGTGAAGTAATTCTCTATTTTTCAAAACCTAGAGCAGCAAAATTGACAGCACCTTCCCTTCCTGTTTATTCTCTTTCCTCAGGGTGAGGGTGTATGACCTACGCAGCGGCACAGCTTCGTGTTCCCTCTACGCTCACCAATTAGGAGTCTCTGCTGTTCAGATGGACGACTGGAAAATTGTCAGTGGAGGCGAGGAAGGCCTGGTTTGTGTCTGGGACCAGAGAATGGGCAACAAGCTCTGGGAAATGCACGCCAGGTAATCTCATTTCTTTAGGTGATTTTATAAACCCAGGTCATTACAGGCAAACGAGCTAAGAATGTTTCTTTGGCTCTTCTGGACAGCACGTGTAAAATCTTAATCCCTTTTCCTCAAATATCACCAGTTCCAAGCTAGTAGAAATGTCCTCATTCTTCTAGGATCCATCTTAAATGAGGTAGAAAATGGAGGCCTTTATCTCAGACATACTCAGCTTGTTCTGAGAACAAGGCCTCTAGTGAGGACATTCAGGATTGCTGACTAGCCTTCATGTGTCACTATGCAGCGGACAGGAGAGCATGAATGCTCATCTCCAGCCGTGATCTGTGTCCGTGATTCCAGTGACCAAGGACTGGGATATATGAGTCCTTTGGTATAGACAACTCCCTCTCTCTTCGCTGTCACTTAAAGTCTTAGAGATGGAAAGCTGAGAGGGTCATTCAGTGCCCAGTTCCCTTGGCCAGGGGGTGTAAGAGGCAGGATTTGAATTCAGGTCTTCCTGACTTGGAGACCAACTTTACCCACTATACCACACGGCCTCTCAATGCCAGTGGCAGTCCTGCTAGATCAGTATAGGACAATAACTTCTTCAGATAGAGTTTGTAATTGCCCCGGTATGTGTGATCTTTTCATTCTGGAGAATTTTGTTCAGAAACGATGAAAAAAAGATTGTTTGGAGGAAAATTCACACTGAAAGTGTTCATTAGACCTAAGAATTGTTTCCTTTGCCAGCAAAGTAGGAGAAAGTTGTGATTTCAAGCACGCCACTATAAACGTGGGTCCAAGTGCTTCTCCTGAGTGGTCGTCCACGCCGGGTAGAGAAATCATTTCAAGGATTTAAGCACATTCACAGTGATGGATGTGTAGTAAATTATTAAAGGAATAATAACAATAGCAGCAAAAGATCCTTACCATTTAAAAAAGGCCCACGCCTTCCCACAGACCGATGCAGCATTTCTGAAGTTTTTGATGTTCTTTTGAGGCAGTTGGTGAAGTTGTTAATAGTCTGAAGTTGAAAGGTCTGTTACTTTATTACTATCACAGGCAGAGTGCAGTCACCGGAAGGCGTAACATGGAACACAGTTTGGCTTCGGTGTTAAGGTGCTGCCTTGGGGCAGCTCCCCAAGACTGACGTACAAGCCAGCTAGATCATGATTTGTCGTGTCTCACATAAGTGAAGGCCAGAGGTGGCCTCAGACCCCACGTGCAAGTGGTTTGTGCCTCACACAGATACAGCCACGAAGGGAGGAGCAGGCCAGGGCTCCACTCCAGTGCTTTCTATCTCTGGCATTCTCCACACCTTTCAAAAGAAACTCACCTTAGGAGTTTCCTTTTGGGGGCGTTTCTTATGCGATGCACAGATTTTCCACAAGATGGTGCTAGAAGCCACCTAAATTTTCAGCCTTGGCAAACCAGGACCATAGATTTAGATCAAGGAGGACAAGCTTTATGATGCACTTAGTCCAATTCCATGTTTATTTGATAGATGAGGAGACTGAGACCTGAGAAAGGGAAGGGACGTATCTAAGGCTGCGAAGAATCCTAGAAGGGTGTGATAGAAATCTCGTGACCACAGTTCTCAGTGCCACTATTTGCTTTCCAGAGTAACCGGCCACAGTTTGGAGTGGCTGGTCACCCCAGCCTCTGACCAATAAATTAGTACCACTAAGAGGTCCCCTGAGCCATCCTGGCCAGTGGTGTCATTCCCATAAGGGGCTCCATGGATCCCTTTGCCACGGTTACAAATGACCTTCACTGTATTTCACTAGATTTGAGATTTCACAGTTGATGCGTCTGGCAGGTCCTACCTTCGTGTGAGTGGGGTCTCCTAGGAGTGAGTGAGTCAGATGAAACCAGGTTCAGGCCAGCTGTTTGTATCTGTTTTGTGAGGCTGTCTCTGCCTTGGCCTCCCTGACTGCTTTACAAAAAAGATGCCCAATTCATCCCATAGGGCTTTGAGTATTCTGCAGCAAAGGACCCATTTCAGAGTCAGGTTTAGATCTCAGCTCTCTCCCCTTCTATCCTGATGATTTCTTCCTCAGAGCCCTCGGTGTTCACAGCTTTCACTATTCCCTCCTTTACTCCAGACTCTGTCTTTATAGCCGTGGCAGCACACATTTCCATCATCCTTGTAGACATTCCAGACTCAGCATGTTTACTAAGCTCATTATCCTTTCTCTACACCAGCTAGCCCTCCTCAGTTTCCTCTTTATTCTCCCTCATCCAAGCTCCAAACCTGAGTCACCCTTATTTCTTCTTCTCACCTTCCATCTCAAATGATACATTGCTTCCTGTCCATTCTTCCTCTTTAATATCTCTCATATCCATCTCTGTTTCTGTTCTCAGTGCTGCCACACCAGTGCAAATCATTATCACTCTGCACCAACAGTATTCAATTTAATTTTTAAAATATTTGAATGTCTGCCCTTTGTAGGACTTCTAAAAATCCATATTTATTCCCATTCCATTGATGAGAAAACTGAGGCATAGATTTTTAAGACCAGTGTCTCTCCCCTCAAGATGCTTACTGTCCGAGGACGTAGCTTCTAGACCTGGCTCACACACCCATGTACATGCACACACAAAGTTGTGTGAATTTGGGTCAGTTGCCTAACCTTCCTGAGCTTCAGTTTCCTCTGTAAAATTAGGATTGAATGAGGCAAGCTCTCTGGTTCCTTCTAGCTGAGTTGTGTGATGCCATGATAGCGCTGGATAAATAATAAGGTGTGAGATTGTCTTGACTTTAGTGGAGTGTGTCTGTTCAAGACTTGTCTTCCCCCCTGCTCTTCCAGACACCCCGTGCGTCACGTCTGGTTTAACACACACAGCCTCATCACAGCCAACATCCCTGATGAGAAGAGCCCCCGGGGAGCCAGCATTCTGGATGACGACTTGACTGCTCACCGCAGGTCAGTTGGCTGACCTGGCCTGGGAAGGGCCTGCTGGCGGGGCTTGAATTTTTCAGGGTCCAAAAGTTTGGGAACCATTGTGGTTTAGTGGAAGGATCGCTGGTCTTAGACTCAAGCCATCGGAGATCAGACCTAGACTCTGCCACTCGTTAGCTGCTCTGTGTCTCGGTTTAGTTTTTGTACGCAGAGAACTTTTACTTGTTAGGGAAGTTGGGCTAGTGACCACAAGGGAGTCACTGGGGACTGAAACCTGCCTATAAATCCAGGTACCAGAACAATGGAAATGGAAAATAAATGGAATTTGGCAGTGAGATCCTCAAATTGCAAATATAGAGAGAAAATACTTCATCTTAAAATTTTTATCCAAGGAATTAATCTCTTGGCCTGTGTTCTCTGCCTCATCAGCTCATAATGACATAGACACAAATACTCATCACATTACAGGTTCCTGAAGGGGATTTACCAAAGCAGCATAGGTTGGGGGGAAAGGATGCCTTGGATTTCCATCCACCTTTAATACTTGGAGCCCTGGGTGTCAGGTGAATAACACTGGACACAAGCCTCTCTCTCGTTTTTTACTTTTGTTATTAACGATGTCCTTTCTTAATCCTATGACATTAATCGTGTGTATCTTCCTCGGTAGTAATGCATTTTTTTCCTGCTGCCTTTTCTATGCTTTCTCCAGGCATCGGGGAATCATCTATGCCTATGAGTTTTCCATGGACCAGTTGGCCCTTGAAAGCGTCCTTCCAATCTGCCGCTCGTCCTATGAGGAAGTGGCGGGTTACAACTACAACATTGGCCTGGCTGTTCCTTACGACAACATTTAGGGACTGATCCCTCCATTTGGAACAGAGAGGGCAGGACGACCTTAGAGCCTGTTAGGGCCTGCAGCAACCTCGGGCTCCACCAAGCCGATCACCTGGCACCTTGGTGATGAATGGTTATCAGAGGACGAGAGGGTTGGTGCGGGGCGGGGGCCTCTCATGGGCCAGGGTGGACCTGGCAGGGACGTTAGAACTCCAGAGTGAAAAACTGCCGAGGTGCTGGGGAAACAAGGGAGAGGCATCTGTGGGCCCTAAGAAAAAGAACGCTGGTCCCTGGAAAACAGTGGTCGGTCCACCGAGCTCTGGATCTGTTCCAAAACATCCATTACTTGAGCCCTCTGTGTTAGGTCCTCCCGCAGCTCTGGAGCAATCGGCTCCTCAGAATAAAGAATGTATCATACAAGGACCTTTTAAAAACATTAAATCTGCACCTAAACTGTCTCATACTTTAGATTAACTTTCCTTCATGAGATAAGCAGCTACACAATGGGATAACTTTTCTGCTTTGGTCGAGGAAGGTCCAGGGTTTCCTGTCTTGTGAGAGGTCTTATACATTCAGGATAGTTCTCATCCAGAAAACAGTTTCTGACCCATGAAGACCTTTTGGTTTTTCAGATAGAGACTGACAGACAGAGAATGGGAGAAGGGACAGACAGACAGGGAGAGAGAAAGTGGGGGGACCAGAGGGGCCACAGTGAGGGCTGGGGCCCCTTCCCCTCCGGGTGGTGACTTTATTTTCTTTCTGGAATAGCACTTTGTTTGAAGATCACTCTGAGTTCACTTTCTAGCCAAAGATTCCACTAACGTAGCATCAGTCACCCCAAATCTTGGGGTGTTGGAGGAGTATTAACTATGTTGGTCATGGGCTGGTTTGACCCCCAGCTGACCTTCCTTTAACAGCATTTGACTTCTGCCATGCATCGTCATAATGAGAACCGCCGATGGGCGGTTGGGCCAGAGAGAGTGTCTGTTTTCAAAAAGTAGCCCCTGTGGCATTCTGCATTTCATCATGCTCCTGGCTACACAGATGAGTAAGGCAGTCACTGGCCTAACGAGATTAGGCAGAATTTGTATTAAATCAGGGGGTTAGAGAAGAGTTTCACTAAAAATTAAAAATGAACCCTAGAGATCCAAGACAGTGTCACCCCTCTACCAGCAACAGTGCTATTAATAACTAAGTACAGGATGAAATAATACAATTTTCTACTGATTTTAATCTCTATGACAGCTTCCACTTATTAAAAATCTATGCCAATTAGGTACCACTGGCTTTGAGATGAAGTCCTAGATGAATAGCCTCGTCAAGCCAAAATTATGTTTCAATTGCCCGACCTCTGCCAGGGTTTTCAGTCATCAACTCTAGCAGCAGGGAGAAAGCCCCTCTGTTGTGTGCTGACGATCCTTGGGTCCCCTCCTCCATCATTCCGCATTGGCCTGGCTGCTCTGGAAACCCCGGCTTCCCTTTGATTCACCTTTGGAAAACTTCTGAGCCCTGAGGGTTGGCAGGCATTGCCCCTGGTTCCTCACGTTTAGCATCAGTCCATAAATCTTCATTCTGATGAGCTCAGCTCTTCCAGATTCTGGCTACTAAAAACCTCAAGCAGTTTTGCTCATTAAAACTTAATTTTTCATGGTTACCCTTCAGCTCGTAATGGAAGTATTATGCCACATGCAGTATTTAGTTATAGAAGGCTATAAACCTAGGCACCCTCCAAGGGAAGATTTATCAGGGCTAATGGGACATAGGCGATAGAGGGCTTTTTTGTTTGTTTTTTAAGAGATGGCATGAATAGAGTGGAGAGGCCCCTGACCTTGGGGTCAGGACAGCCAGGTTTGGGTCCTGCACCTGCCATTTACTATCTTCGTGACCTTGGGCAAATCACTTGATTCCTGTGAGCCTCGGTTTCCTTCTCTGTAAAATGAAGGCCTTCTAGCTCTGACTATGGTTCCTTTCACAAATAAGTCCTGTGAACCTAAACTACTTTCAGAAGATCACCTGACCAACAGGAGAATCTGGTAGTACTTGGGATGGAAAATCTTTCCCTTTCTGGAAGGGAAAACCTAAGATGTTTCCAAGATTCTCCCTTTGGCCTGGGTTTTGGAGGCTACAGGTTAAAGGAGCCATTTCTTGTGTTAACAGATTAAAATCATGCCTCAGTTGTTGGGACCAAAAGCTTATCAGCTGGTCTGATTGGCCATTCTTTCAGCTGACCCCATGGCCCTCTGGGTTATTTCCTTGTCATGGCCATCAGGGCCCAGGCATACATATAGAACTTCACTGTGACCACTGAGGGGCAGACAAAGGGCCTCGGCCTGGAAGAGCCGGCCCCATGGCAGGCTGTCTTGTGGCCACGCTGTGCTAGAGGCCAGGTGGTGACCCTGCTTCTGCTATAGGAATCCTGGCATTCTCTGGACAGGGCCCTGTTTGGAGCTTGAGGTGGCCAAGTCCCTCTTGTGACACTTGGGATGTTGGCTGTTTGGCAGTCTTGCCTTCTCACTTTTATTTATTCTCCGAGAGCAACTGTCCAGATAGTCTCAATGGCCCCTGCTCTCATTTGATACCATCAGGGAACATTTTTGCTTTAGAAGCAAAGACCCACCATGGCAGGATCAGTCCTTTACATCCTTGGTACCCTTGCCCTGTGCCAGAAAGGCATTCTCTAGGAGGTGGCAGCCTAGACCCCACACCCTCTGCCCCAGCTCCCCTCAGTTCCCATGCTCACAGAAGGCACCATTCGTGTTACAGACCAAGACACTGGACGTTCAGAAGCAGAGTGATCTGCTCCGTGTCTCACAGCTTATCTAATAACAGCCAGAGTTTAGACTTGGGTTCCCTGACTCAGAAGTCCTTATTTCCTCTACATCCATCCATCTTTACCGGCTAGCCTGAAGCCAGAGGAATTGCCCAAGGTCCCCCTGCCAGTAAGTCTAAGAGCTGCTACTCCAGCCTGAATCTTGCGGACTCCCCAAGAGAGGGTGTTTCCTTCTGCCCGGCTCTCTCAGGCACCCTGATAGATGTCTTGTCAAGAGACCACTTCATCCCTGTTGCTACCTTGCTTAACAGGCTAAAATGCACAGTTCAGGCCCCACCCTCCAGCAATGAGCCTCCCCAGGCTCATTCTATGAGCTCCGCACCTAGGCCAGCATCTCTATCAGGCTCTTAAACTGGCTTGTTCAGAACCACGGAGAGAAAGGTGGGATTGATGCTTGGGAAAGCTACCAGAGAGGGATGCTGATTCCCTCCCACTTGACTGTTCTCTCCTTCCCAAGGTCACTGAGTGGGAGGACAGCCTGGGAGGCAGGTGTTTTGCAAAACCCTTGCCAAAGCAACTTGTATTTTTAACTCCCTCAAAGCCTAGTTAAGTCACATTGTGCTGTTCCCAGCACAGCAGGGGGGTGTGGGGGGTGGCTCACATTCACCCTTATTAGCTGTAGTGCAGGTAAGGATTGATTCAGCTGCTAAAAGAAGGGTCAGGTCAGAGGCAGACCTTCCTTCCTGTTACGAAGGAATAAAAGGATCTTCTGAATCCCAACTGGGCCAGAAAAAAAAAAAAGTGTTTTGTTCAAGGCTAGCAGTCATTCTTAAAGGGCAGCAAATAGCCCGCACTGGAAGTCACTGTCATTGTAACATCCGTTTATTTATAATTTATGTTCTAAAGCTACTGTAGATTGTTACCCCCGAGTTCCTCTTATCAGGTTTCCCTCTCTAGTCTCCTCTCATACGTCCTCCTTTTGTAAACACAGCAAATTAATTTATTTGTTTTGAATTGTTGGACTCCTTTGCTGGTGGTCTGTCTTCAGTAGATGTGACAAACATACTACCACTACTACTACCACCACTGCTACTGCCACCACTGCTACTACTACTACTAATTTATACAATGCTTTAAAGAACCTACATTGTCTCATTTGAGCCTCACAGCCCTGTGAAGTAGATAGCATAGGAATCATTATTCCCATTTTTCAGAAGAGGAAACTGACTCACAAGAGATTAAGTGACTTGCCCAGGGCCACATAGCTAGCAGATATCAGCTGTAGGATGTGTTCCTTTTTTGTTTTAATTTTCATTTTCAGTTCCAAATTCCTTCCATCCCTCCAGCTCCTGCCCCACCCACTGAGCAGGCTATTAATACGTTATCAGTTATACATGTGACATCATGTAAGACATTTCCACCTTAGCCATGTTGCTGGGGAAAAAAAGTGAAAAAAATATGCTTCAGTCTACTCAGTTCATCAGTTCTCTATGGATAAGTGTTTCATCTTAAGTTCTTGGGCATTGTCGTGGATCATTGTGTCAATCAGAGTAGTTAATTAAATCTTTCACAGTTGATTATTACTCCAATATTGTTACTGTGTACAACGTTCTGGTTCTTCACTGTGCATCCGTTTGTAGAAAGTCTCCTCAGGTTTTTCTGAAATCTGCCTGCCCATCATTTCTTATAGCATATATACACACGCAATCATATACCACAACTTGTTTAGCAGTTCCCTGATTCCCTTCATTTTCCAATTCTTTGCCACCACAAAAAGAGCTGCTATAATTTTTTTTTGTACATATGGTTCCTTTTTCTGTGGTCTCTTTAGGGTACAGACCTAATAGTAGTGATATTGCTGGGTCAAAGGCTATGTACAGTCTTATAGGCCTTTGGGCATAGTTCAAATTGTTCTCCAGAATTGTCAAAGCAGTTCACAACTCCACCAATAATGCACCAGTGTCCCTATTTTTTCGCATTCCCTCCAGCATTAGTCATTTTTACTTCCTGTCATGTTAGTCAATCTGATGGGTGTGAGGTGGTACTGCCTAGTTGTCTTATTTTCATTTCTCTAATAGTGATTTAGAACATTTTATATGACTATAGATAACTTTGATTTCTGCTGAAAATTCTTGTTCATATCTTTTGACCATTTATCAGTTGGGGAATGGGTTCTTTATAAATTTGGTTCAGTTCCCTATATATTGGAGAAATAAGACCTTTATTGGAAAAACTTGCTGTAAATTTTTTCCTAGTTTCCTGCTTCTACTTTTGTTTATGCAAGACTTGTTTAATTTAATGTAATTAAAATTATCCATCTTACCTCTCCTGATCCTCTCAGTCTCTTGTTTAGTCATAAACTCTTCCTTTATCCATAGGTAATTTTTTGGCATGCTCCCCTAATTTGCTTGTGATATCACCCATTGTGTCTAAATCCAGGACCCATTCTGTCTTCATCTTGTTATATTATGAAGGATTGGTCTGTGCCTTATTTCCTTTCAACCGTTAATGTCAAATAGTGAGTTCTTGCCCCAAGTGCCTCGAACTTTGTGTTGCTACAACACTAGATTACTGTGGTCATCCACTGCTGTGTATTTTGTACCTAAATCTATTCCATTGATCGACCACTCACCAGCGGTCAATTGTTTTGTTTTGATGATTATTGCTTTACCGTAGAGTTTGAGACCTGGTACTGCTAGGCAACCTTCTTCACTCTTCCAGTGGTAGAATTTTAACCTGACTCTTCCAGACTCAAAAATCCAGTGCTTACTACACCACGCTTCCTCTTCTAGAAGTACAGAAATGAACTTATTGTTTTCAACCACCTCCAAGCAGGTGAGGAGGAAAAGAGTGGGGGGCCAGAGAGTAGAGGTGTGACCTCAACTGGGCAGCCACAGTATGGGGAACCTAACCCTGTGCACACCTAATTATTTGCCCACTTCCTTCTTCACTATTGAGCTCTGAAGGGACAACTCGAGTTCCTTCCAATATTTAATCTAATGTTTTCTTTTGTCTATTTCCTCTTAGTGATGGTGACTCGGCACCCTGTGTATATTAGATAGGAAATGGGTAAAAAACAAATGTCAGGTCTGTCTTTTGGCATGATGTGTGTTTCAGAATGAGTCTAACATCTGTCATCTTTCAGTAATCCCGCTAGCCTCAGTATCTCTGCTATAAATCCAACATTCCCCCATGCTCATCAGGGCATCTCAGCTAATGAAGCACAAAGAGGGACAGAGTAGTTAACGAAATCCATTTCAGAAGCGTCTTTTTAGCCTAGACTGCACAGACTGGCCAACAGATGGTCAAAGCCTTTCTGAAAGCAGTACCTGGAGCGATGACCTATAACTTATTTATTAATCCAAACACAGCCGCACAACTAGACCGTGGGGAACCCCCACCAAAATTAACCTTCCCTTTTTTGGTAGCCAATTTGCCACAACTAATAGGCCACTGTAATGACTTCCCAAGTCATCCAAATGATCAGAAACAGAATTCCATACAAATAACTCACCAGGAGGAAAGGAAAAGAACACAAGAAAATTTCACAGCACATGTTCCAGGGGCAATGAATACTTACTCTGGCCAATTTGAAGACACCCCTGGGTTCTGGTCATTTGGTGATTCTGAAAATCCTATCTTGTTTTGAGCACACGGACAAAACTCTGGATAAATCAATCTTACCTTAATTAGCCATGCAAATTATCACTGGCCCAGGGCCCCAAAGAGATCAGACTGGGCTTTAAATCATATGGGCAAAAAGTAATGTCTTTAAGATGCATGGACCAAGTATGGCTGCTTAAGCATCTCCTTAACCCTAGCAGGGAAGGGGAAGGATTGGCGGGAAGCAGAGACCCTCGTTAGGAAGCAGGAGCTCCATCCAAAGGGGAGGATTCAGGCCGTTGGTGCAGAGCTGGGGGTGCTGCAGTGAACTCCTCCTGCAGGGATCAGAAAGCCAGGCTGGTTTAGGGAAAGGATTTGAAGGCAGACCTGGAGATGATGGGAGTTTCTTAGCAGCTGATGCCATCTGGGCAACCTACCCCAGCTGATCCTACTGGGTTCTGTTTAAATGGCTTCCCATGGACTGGAATGAGGCAGATGGGCAGTAATGGAGATCAGCTAGGTCCCTGGTGGCCCCTCAACAAGAAGGTCTTGTCTGGATGGACATGAACTACAAAAACATGCAAAAGAGGGTCCTACATTTTAGATTGGTTAGGGTTTGTGGAGTGTGTGAATTACCGCCTCAGAGAGCTGCTGGCCACAAGACCATGGACAAGTCAATGAATACCTCAAAACTTCAGTTTTCTCATCTGCAAAATGCAAAGAAAAAGACGTGAATATCTACTGGAGGGTTGTGATGAAAGTGCTTTGCAAACCCTAAGGTGCTGAGTGCGAATTTCACCACACTGTTAGGCTTTATAAAGACAAGAATGGGGGAGTCATAGAGCTTCCCAGCAGCTTTGGGCTACCTGAGACAAGGCAGGGTCAGTTGAGGTTATTACAGTGGATGCACAAGGTGTTCCTACCTCCACTGGGTCTCCTGGTCACATATGAGAACTCGACTTCCCAGTCCCATTTCCAGGGCCTGGAGCATCGCTTATTCCTGAATTTTGTTAATGATACTACAATAGAAAGTTTCTGAGAGTGTAAGTGGTTGAGCCCTAGAATAAATCACCAAAGGCATTTCTTTCTCTTTTTTTTTGCTTTTTTTGGAGGGGGAAGGCAGGGCAATCGGGGTTAAGTGACTTGCCCAAGGTCACACGGTTAGTAAGTGTGATCAAGTGTCTGAGGCCAGATTTGAATGCAGGTCCTCCTGACTCCAGGGCTAGTGCTTTATTCACCAAAGGTGTTTCTTTAGAATGAGATGCTTCTGTGAGTTGTAGCAGAGATTTGTTCATCTTTTTTCCAGCCCTTAATGACTCCATTTGGGGTTTTCCTGGCAAAGATCCTGGAATGGTTTTTGCCATTTCCTTCTCCATCTCATTTTACAGATGAGGAAACAGGCAAACAGAATGAAGTGACCTGCCCAGGGTCACACAGCTAGGAAGTGTCTGAGGCCAGATTTGAACTCAGGAGGATGAGTCTCCCTGATTCCAGGTCTAAGGGTTCTGTGCACTATGGTGCCGCTTAGCAGCCCTCTTGCCTAGCACATAGTAGGTACTTAATAAATGTTTATTCTTTCCCCTTCCCCCCCCCCCCACCAAAGGGACTTTGTCAGATGGGAGGAGAGATGTTTATGGTTGAGTTCTAATAATGAGGAGCATCACATCAAGGAAATAGCCACCTATCAGTGACAGAGGGAACATGAAGGAACATTAAAGAGACAATTAATATTTGTCACGGGGCTCCTGCCACCTGTGCCAGAAGGTCCCCGCAGGCACTGGGCGGGCAGGCTTCTTAGCACAATCAGGGACCTCTCGAGAGGTGGTTTGGTGATCTCGGTGTGCAGAAACACCTCCCTGAGCTGACCCATGTGGCAGTGATCTCTCACCAGAACTCTGCGGCAGCCTGCAATGCCCGCGGGCCCATGATGATAAATGGGGACACAACTCGGAAATAAAGGAAAGGTCAGTGGTACCATCTACCCACGGTCAAAGCTGAAAGGCCACTTAGAGATCGTTTAATCCAACTCTCATTTCCTGGGGAGAGGGAAGGGACATGTTCAAGATGGTGCAGACGAAGAACCAGAATTGTCAGCCCACGTTCCATCTATGCCATCAATTCTCTCTGACCTCAGCAAAGTCAGTCACTTAATGCTTAAACAGCCCAGAAAACTCCTGTTCACTTATTGACCCACTCACAGGGAGCCCTGAACCTGGAGCTATTTTCAGTCGTGTCTGACTCTCCATGACCCCATTTGGGGTTTTCTTGGCACAGATACTGGAGTGGTTTTACAATTCATTTTACAGATGAGGAAACTGAGGCAAGCAGGTAAGTGACTTGCCCAGGGTCACACAGCTAGTGAGTGTCTGAGGCTGGATTTGACTGGAGTCTTTCTGACTCAGGCCCAGTGTGCTATCCACAGGGCACAGATAATGCTAGAGGAATGGAAAATTATCTACATTTTTCATTGGATTGCAAGCTCCCTGAGGGCAGGGACTGTCTTTTGCCTCTTGTATCCCCATTGCTTGGCACAGGGCTGGCATACAGTAGGCACTTAGTAAATGTTACCTGATTGGTTATATCACCCGGGCATTGCAGTGGGAAAAGGAGATTTTAGTAAATGCCAACCTGCGGCACATGTGGAAAGGGGCAGCCCCCTCCCTGGAATGAGGTACCCCAGGCCAAACCTTTTTGTGTTATTAAGCTACCAGTGATCCCATGGGGAGCATCTGGGCAAGAGGAACAGGTCGAACAGGAATTCATCCAGATCCTCAGAACACAGGGCTGCTTGTGGCCTTGCAGAGGGGCCTCTGGGACCAAGTGGCCTTTAGGGGAAGCCGGGGCAGGTACCAGATGAACAGTCCAATTTGTACAACCCCAAAAGCAAAGAAGGGTCGGGGTATTAAGAACCTTAGTAACACCAGGGATTAATAAAGTGGAATTGATGAGGAATACATAAAAGAAAATCTCATACTTGGGTTCATATGGGTCCTGGGGAGCCACTAGGCCTATCCCTTCATTGTTCAGTCATGTCCAACTTTTCCTGACCCCATTTGGGGTTTTCTTGTTAAAGATACTGGAGCGCTTTTCCATTTACTTCTCCAGGCAAACAGGATTAAGTGACTTGCCCAGGGTCACACAGCTATGAAGTGTCTGAGGCTGGATTTGAACTCAGGTCTTCCTGACTCCATGCCCAGCACTACTGGGCCTAGCTGCCTCTCTTCATTACTGCCTAGTTTAAGATGATTGTATGTGCCCCAAGGTTTGCAGGATCCACCAGGGGAGAGGGGTTGTTCTGGAAGATGCAAAGTTTCTTAACGGTCAAGGATCTTGAAAATGAACCCTACTTTGTTTTGTCAGATTCAAGAAAACCAGTCCTTTATCCAACATTAAGCTTAATGCTTGCATGGGAGCTGACAGAGCCCTTCTGGAGAAAGATCTGCGCCAAACTGGGTTGGACTAAGCGGCCTCTGAGGACCCTTCCAGTCTTAGACTCTCTTACTCTGTGAACAAACACAAAGGCCACGTTCATTAACAAAACCTAGTTTATTAGAGATAAAAAGTCAGTCCGAGCTCACCCACCATTCATTCTGTATAGGAAAATAATAGAAGCACGTTGGCAAGTTGATCATAGACATGTCAGTAGCAAAAAAACCCACATTCCTTTGGGACCAACAGCTCAAGGGCACGGCCGGCAGCTTCGCCCTTTGCAGAGGGGGCAGGCGGAGGTCAATGGCAAAGGGCAATGGTCTCCATATTGAGGAAGCGGACATGCATCTTGGTTTCTATGTCTATCCCCTGCCAGATCTGCAATGGGGTGAGAGGTCACCATTAGAGGGACATTGCCAATCCTTCAGGGAAGCTGTTTCCTGTTGACTGGTCCATGTTTTCATCCCCTTTCCCTGAAGCACTGACCCTCATCTGCGTCTAAAAAATCTCTGAGCACGTAAAAAAGTGACTAATGAAAATTTGTCACTTATGTCTATGCCATAGGCAAGTGGGGGTTAGAAAATGCATTCTGTTTTCCTAGGGGTTAATTCGGCTGTGGCATTCATGTTCTTTTTCTGGCCTAGAGGTGTCTTGGGTGGTACAGGGGAGACAGCTCTGGGCCTGGAGTTAGAAAGACCTGAGTTCAAATCTGGTCCCAGACACTTCTCAGCTGTGAGACTCTGGGGAAGTCACTTCACCTTTACCTGCCTGAGTTTCCTCACCTGTAAAATGGAATGATAATAATGGTACCCACCTCCCAGGGTTGTTGTGAGGATCAAATGAGAGGATATTGGTAAAGACAGTACTTGGAACCTAACAGATGCTTAATAAATCCTTGTCTCCAACCTCCTTTTTCAAGATTATAAGCATAACACTAAATGCAAGTTATTAAGTATTGAGTTGAGACTCAGGCTTAGGACTCTGTGGTTAATAATTAATGACCTACAGCTCCTCTTTCCCTGAGATGGAGCAAACACTTCCATAATGACTACCCTCCTTGTCTTTACAGTACATCTGGGAAGGGGGCAAGGCTATTATTTTTACAAAGTAGGACACTGAGGCCCCGGAAAGGTGAGTGGAAGCCAGTATCTGACTGGGGCTAGAACCTCAGTTGAGTGGAATTCTAATCAAGTATTCCGTACTTTAAACTCTCTGTCTCTCCCTCCCTCCTGTGTCTCTGTCTCCCTCTCTCCTTATCTCTCCCCCTCACTCTGTCTTTCCCCACTCCCTCCTTGTCTCTCCCTGTCTCTTTATGAGTCTGTCTCCCTCCTTCCTTGTCTCTCTGTCTGTCTCCCCCCCTCACTGTTTGTCTGTCTCCCTCCCTCCTTGTCTTTCCCCCACTGTTTCTCTGTCTGT
>NW_027187465.1:15395792-15401751 GCF_028583685.1 Petaurus breviceps papuanus | reverse complement strand
CTGTCTCTTTATGAATCTCTGTCTCCCTCCCTCCTTGTCTTTCCCCCTCACTGTTTCTGTCTTTATCTCTTTCTTTGTGTTTCTGTTTCTCTACCCTCTCTCCTTATCTCTCCTCCTCACTCTGTCTTTCTCTCCCCCTCTCCTTGTCTGTCCCTCCCTCTCTCCTTATCTCTCCCCTTCTCTGGGTCTCTATCTTTCCTCCCCTCCTCCCCCTCACATCTTTTCTGGCTCCCTTTTCCCCCATTGCACCCCAACTGTAAAGGACAGAGGATGTCCATGTGAAGGGCAGACAGCTGCTGAGTATTTCTGAACTGAGAACTTTCAGCCTCTCAAGTGAGAGCTTCTCTGACACGTCAGACATGGTACAGGGGATGGCCAGGAGGCCAGAAATGGGAGAAGTTCCAGCTTCATGGGCCCCAGGGCTTTGGCGTCTGCTCTGCACAGCCACAGTCACCCCAGAAGGCAGAGAGAACACTGGCAGACTAGGATCCCAGCCCCAGGCTCTAATTCTGAGCCCCCTCCTTGAGGCCCTAGAGGGCCTCCTCTCCTCTTGTAGCACCCACCTTTAGGAAGTCATCAAAGGTGATCCCCTCGTACACCTGGTCCGGTTGCTGGTGATGAAGCAAACAAGAAGTGAGCGGACCCTAGGGAAAGCCCTTGGAGAGAAGCAGGGATAAGCATGGCCATCCATACCCAGCCCCGTGTGCCTCTCCATCCCTGCATCCAGAGTCTCTGAGGATGGCGGAGCGGGGACAGCCGAAGGGACACAGGGTTCCTTCCCCACCAGATTGCAAGGGGAACGGGCTGGGCCTCTGGTGGGGGAAAGGGGGATGAAAAGGACTCAACTGCAAATAGGCTTCTGCTGATGGTGAGCCAGCAGAGACTTCAGTGGCCGGGGGAGCCCTTTGTGAGAGTGTATGGGGATGTCTGCACATTGTACACGCATGCGTCATATACATAGTCATGTCACCCTGCTTGCCTCAGTTTCTCATCTGTAAAATCAATTGGAAAAGGAAATGGCAAAGAACTCCAGGATCTCTGCCAAGAAAAATGGGGTCACGTGGAGAGAGACATGACCGAAACGACTGAACAACAAATACCTGTGGGCATTTGTGTAAGAATGAGTGCATGTACACACGTGTTTGCATGTGTTCGTACATACACGGGCTCATTGTGTGTATGAGTGTTACATGTATTTTATATGTCATTTTATCATACATGTGTGTGGTGAGTGGGTGCATGTGTTTACATGTGTTGTATATGTGTGTCTATGTGGATGCACATGTTTGTGGGTATTCATGTGTATGTACATGTGTGTGTGTGTGTGTGTGCACAGACAGGTTTGGGGAGGAGAGCTTCTGGATCTGTAATTTCATTTCATCCCCTCCTCCGATGTGCTTCTGGCATGGACTCCCATTGGGGCAGATCACCAGTGTCACTTTAGAAAGTGACCCAGGGAGCAGAGAGTCGAACTGACTTCCTCCCTCCTTCGTGTATCCCACAAGTGAGGTTTCAGAGGCGGAACCTGAACGCAGATCTTCACTCCAAGGCCGGCCTATCCATTGATATTCAGAACGTCCTGTTCTCCAAGAATTCTGTCAGAGAGGCCCCGATGGTGCGGAGCTCTGACTCTCCTCTCCTCATGCTCTATGGTCTCACAAATCCTACTGTATGTTTGCATGTATAGAAAACATTTATATTGATGTAAAATGGTTATATTAATGTGCAATGTTGATAGAATGATATTTATATTAATATACAATATTGATATAATTATATTTATATCACTGTACTATAAAATATTAATACGATATTGATATAGCATCTAAATATTAATATAATATTTAAATGCACATGAATTGTGTACATGTAAACTAGAGGTGACATGTATCTGTCATGAAAACCTTTTCTGCAGCATTTGCCTTCTGTGTTTCGGAGGTTTGTGCTTGGTGAGCTCTTTGGAGCTTGGCATGGATGTGAATGTGTGTAGATATTTCATGGATCCATGATTTGCTTGACACATCAGCTTCCTTTGATGTGCTGTATTGATGTGCCCATTGAAATGTAAGCCCCCTGAGGGTAGGAATGGCTTTCCTTCTGCTTGTATTTGCATTCCTAGCATAGTGTCTGGCATAGAGTAAGTGCTTGTTCCCAACCTGCCGGCCAGGATAGATAATCCCTTTACCAAGGTAGATCACAGCTGCATTCAGGAACCATCCCTGTGAGCTGCTGTGGCCAAAATAACCTTCACCACGTGGCCAACTGGCTTTGGGCCTCCCTGAAATCAGCTACACTAGTTCTTAGGGAAAAGATTGGAGGGGACCTCTGAGAGCATCCATTACCCCCTATACCTGGGCAGGAATTTTCACAACATATCCCATCTGTCATCCAGCCTTTGCTTGAAGACCTTCAATGGGGGGGGGGGGGGGGGGGACCCACTGCCTCCTGAGGAAGCCCATTGCACTCTGGGGCAGCTTCATCATTAGGAATTTTCCCCTTGTACCAACCCTAAATCTGCCTCTGTCATTTCCACCCATTGTTCTGGGTTCCAATCTCTGGGGTCTCTTCCCTAGAATAGCCCTCCAGATACTGGAAGAAGGTTTCCATTTCCCCTCTAAGTCTTCTCTTCTCCATGTTCTCTTCCTGCAGCAGAACCTCACATCACGTGGACTTGGAAAGACGTGATGCAGGTTCTCAAGGTGCCTTAAAATGTGGCACCCCCAAATGAACACAATATTCCACATGTGATCTGACCAAGGATGAGTCATTCCCAAATGAGGCTATCACCCCTCTAGTCCTGGATGCAATCCCTCTCTTAAATCAACCCAAGATACCAAGGCTACCATGTCACACTGCTGATGCCCACTGGGTGTGCGGTCATCAAAAGGTCCCCAGTTTATTTCAAAGGATCTTGCAGCCATATTTTCTTCCACCTTGTAATTCTGAAGTTGATTTTCTTTTACCCCGAATGTAAGACTTTACAAATATTTCTCCCTTAGATTTTTAGCTCATTAATATGTCTTTGGAGGCATTAGCTGAGTCTTCCGGTTTAATTTTGATAAACATGTCATCTCTGTCTTTATCCCAGGCACTGGTAAGATGCTTGAACAATACAAGGTTAAGGACAGATGTTTGGGGCATTCTTCCCTTTCACATGATGGCTAACCATTAAATAACAACCACCACAACGGCTGCCACGTATGTAGGGCTTTAAAGTCTACAAAGCATTCATTTGATCTTTACGACACCCTGGCAGGCAGGTGCTATTATTATCCCCATTCCACAGATGAGGAAACTGAGGCAAACATAAGTCAATCAACTTCCCCAGGGTCCCAGCCAATAACTGTCCAGCACTCTACCCAATGGGTCTACTTTGGGTCTGGCCATTCCATAAGTTTTGAATTTGCCTAATGGTTCTGTGAACTATCCCATATTTCTCCAGATGTCCAGTCCATCGCTAGCCCCATACTTGAAGCCTTTCCAAGCTTGGCTAGGACCTGCCAAAGCTTGTGTTCCCTGGCATAGCTTTCAAGTGCCCAGGGTCACCATGCCACGATGAGGCATCGGAGGGGATAACCTTAGTGAAGATTGAGCAATATTGGGGAAATGCACAGAGAACACACACACACACACACACACACACACACACATACACTCGAATCAGTTCAACAGCTACTAAAATGTGTCTGTGGATTTTATGTTACTCAACAGCTGCCAACAATTTTATATGGGAAATTAAGAATGCTGTCACCAATTGAAACTGAAGTAGGATTGGGAGTAATTTAAGGAGGGAAAGCATAATTAAATCAAATGGGAGTTTGGCCCTATATGGAAGAGAGCTGGGCATCCTGGGCCCTCGTGACCAGCGCTGTGGGTCTCTGTGCTGCTGTGGTTTAATTTGCTGAATGTACCAGATTTCCACCTAGCCAGAAGTCTCCCTGAGGACCAAAAGACCAGCCTGAAAGAGAGGAGTAAATAAAATGACCCCGAGTCCCCATCTCCAGGGACAGTCCCAGTGCCTGAGATCATACCGCTGCAGCTGGCAATCTGTCTGCCAGTCTCAGTAATTAATTAAGAGATGCACTAGAGCTTTTCATCAACTGAAAGATCTCTACACTTGGGACGCCACAACGAAAACGAACATTTCGTGACTTGAGCTACCAATGTGAAGATCTCAGCTTTTACTGTGCTTGAGGGTAACAGTCAATCTTCACTGGCTAGTCTTGCGGTACTCAGGTGACTGGCCATGGTTAGGATGGATACTTGAACCCAGGACAAAATCACCTCAGATCAGAGTGAGCCCCATCGCTGACATTGAAGCTCCCACCTCTCCCCCTTTAAACGGAAGGGGGCATAGAGGGAAGACAGCTAAAGACCATTAGTTGGTGCAGTGGAGAGAGCATTGGGGCCTGAAGTCAGGAAGACCTGAGTTCAAATCCAGCCTCAGATACTTATTAGCTCTATGACCCTAGGTAAGTCACTTAACTTCTGACTGCCTCATTTCACTCTTCTGTAAAAAGGGGATAATCAAAGCACTTACTTTCCAGGGTTGTTGTGAGGATATTTGTAAAGTGTTTTTCAAGCCCTAAATGAATAATATAAATGTTAGTTATTTATTAGCATTATAATAGCTGTTGTTGTTCAGGCCCCATCTGGGGCCGTCTTGGAAGAAATACTGGAGGGGTTTGCCATTTCTTTCTCCAGCCCGTTTTACGGATGAGGAAACTGAGGCAAACAGGATGAAGTGACTTGCCCAGGGTCACAGAGTTAGTAAGTGTCTGAGGCTGGATTTGAACTCAGGGGGAAGAGGCTTCCTGCTGTGGCCCCTCCCAAATTCAGGCATCTTAAAATCACTTACTAAGTCACTACCCAGCAAGGAAGAATGTTGGGTTTTGTAGCTAGAGCTTTAAAAGGTAAGCTTGCTCCACTTTGCCATATGCCATGAACCGGCCCCACTCTGCACACGGGGAGGGCTTTGGGAAGCCTGACTCACTGGAGCCTGGGTCTGCTCTCTTTGTGTTGTTTACATGGTTTCCCAGCTTTTTCTCCATCGTTTCCATCGCCCTCCCACTGAGCCTCCTGTGCTTGCTCAAGTGTGGGAAGAAAATCTCAGAGTTGGAAAGGACATCAAAAGCCATCCTGTCCCAGCCTTACCTGAACAAGAATTCCTTCTCCATCGTTCTTTATCGTTCTGTACCAGGGGCGCAGAACCAGCTTAAAGCCTCCATTGATGAAACCTTCTCTGTTTTACCTCCCTTATTAGAATAGGAGCGCCTTCCTTCTTTCTTTCTTTCCTTCCTTCTTTCCTTCTCTTTTCCTTTCTTATTTCCTTCCTTTTATTCTTTCTTTTTCCTTCCTTCTCTTCATCCTTTCCCACTTTTTTTCCCTTCCTTCCCTCCTTCCTTTTCTCCTTCCTTCCTTTCTTCCTTCCTTTTCTGAACCCCAAATAGAAGCCAGGCCTAAAGCCAAGCCCTGCCAGATGCCAATACTCTGAGATAAACACCCATTTTCTTGCCCCAAGAAAGCTCACCATTTGTCCCACACAGACACTGGCAGCTTCCATCATGGCTCCATCAGCGATGGATCTGGCTGACTCCTTTTCAATGTGGGGGTTTCCAGAAAGCAGTTCCTCTACCACCTACCAAGGCAGAGACAGATTTGAGTGACATCTGAGTCAGTGTGCAGAGGCCTCCTGAAAGGCAAGGGGAGGGCCAAGGTGGGGAGCATACTTTACATTTCGATATTCTTCCAAGGTGATCCGTCCATCACTGTCAGAGTCGTACATGTGAAAGAGAACTAGGGGAGAGAGAGAGAGACAGACAAACAGAGAGAGAGAGAGAGAGAGAGAGAGAGAGAGAGAGAGAGAGAGAGAGAGGAGGAAGAGATGGAGAAGATAAAGGAGAAGAGGAGTAGAGAGGGAAAGGAGGGAGGGAGGGAGATGGGGAGGAAGAGGAGGAGG